>NC_064614.1:988926431-989551431 GCF_023898315.1 Schistocerca nitens | reverse complement strand
ATCTCCCAGTACCTACTGCAACCTACATCCTTCTGAATCTGCTTAGTGTATTCATCTCTTGGTCTCCCTCTACGATTTTTACCCTCCACGCTGCCCTCCAATGCTAAATTTGTGATCCCTTGATGCCTCAAAACATGTCCTACCAACCGATCCCTTCTTCTAGTCAAGTTATGCCACAAACTTCTCTTCTCCCCAATCCTATTCAATACCTCCTCATTAGTTACGTGATCTACCCACCTTATCTTGAGCATTCTTCTGTAACACCACATTTCGAAAGCTTCTATTCTCTTCTTGTCCAAACTATTTATCGTCCATGTTTCACTTCCATACATGGCTACACTCCATACAAATACTTTCAGAAACGACTTCCTGACACTTAAATCTATACTCGATGTTAACAAATTTCTCTTCTTCAGAAACGATTTCCTTGCCATTGCCAGTCTACATTTTATATCCTCTCTACTTCGACCATCATCAGTTATTTTACTCCCTAAATAGCAAAACTCCTTTACTACTTTAAGTGTCTCATTTCCCAATCTAATCCCCTCAGCATCACCCGATTTAATTTGACTACATTCCATTATCCTCGTTTTGCTTTTGTTGATGTTCATCTTATATCCTCCTTTCAAGACACTGTCCATTCCGTTCAACTGCTCTTCCAAATCCTTTGCTGTCTCTGACAGAATTACAATGTCATCGGCGAACCTCAAAGTTTTTACTTCTTCTCCATGAATTTTAATACCTACTCCGAATTTTTCTTTTGTTTCCTTTACTGCTTGCTCAATATACAGATTGAATAACATCGGGGAGAGGCTACAACCCTGTCTCACTCCTTTCCCAACCACTGCTTCCCTTTCATGCCCCTCGACTCTTATAACTGCCATCTGGTTTCTGTACAAATTGTAAATAGCCTTTCGCTCCCTGTATTTTACCCCTGCTACCTTCAGAATGTGAAAGAGAGTATTCCAGTTAACGTTGTCAAAAGCTTTCTCTAAGTCTACAAATGCTAGGTTTGCCTTTTCTTAATCTTTCTTCTAAGATAAGTCGTAAGGTTAGTATTGCCTCACGTGTTCCAACATTTCTACGGAATCCAAACTGATCTTCCCCGAGGTCCGCTTCTACCAGTTTTTCCTTTCGTCTGTAAAGAATTCGCGTTAGTATTTTGCAGCTGTGACTTATTAAACTGATAGTTCGGTAATTTTCACATCTGTCAACACCTGCTTTCTTTGGTATTGGAATTATTATATTCTTCTTGAAGTCTGTGGGTATTTCGCCAGTCTCATACATCTTGCTCACCAGATGGTAGAGTTTTGTCATGACTGGCTCTCCCAAGGCCATCAGTAGTTCTAATGGAATGTTGTCTACTCCCGGGGCCTTGTTTCGACTCAGGTCTTTCAGTGCTCTGTCAAACTCTTCACGCAGTATCTTATCTCCCATTTCATCTTCATCTACATCCTCTTCCACTTCCATAATACTGTCCTCAAGTACATCGCCCTTGTATAAACTCTCTATATACTCCTTCCACCTTTCTGCCTTCCCTTCTTTGCTTAGAACTGGGTTGCCATCTGAGCTCTTGATATTCATACAAGTGGTTCTCTTCTCTCCAAAGGTCTCTTTAATTTTCCTGTAGGCAGTATCTATCTTACCCCTAGTGAGACAAGCCTCTACATCCTTACATTTGTCCTCTAGCCATCCCTGCTTAGCCATTTTGCGCTTTCTGTCGATCTCGTTTTTGAGACGTTTGTATTCCCTTTGGCCTGCTTCATTTACTGCATTTTTATATTTTCTCCTTTCATCAATTAAATTCAATATTTCTTCTGTTACCCAGGGATTTCTATTAGCCCTCGTCTTTTTACCTACTTGATCCTCTGCAGTCTTCACTACTTCATCCCTCAGAGCTACCCATTCTTCTTCTACTGTATTTCTTTCCCCCATTCCTGTCAATTGTTCCCTTATGCTCTCCCTGAAACTCTCTACAACCTCTGGTTCTTTCACTTTATCCAGGTCCCATCTCCTTAAATTCCCACCTTTTTGCAGTTTCTTCAGTTTCAATCTGCAGTTCATAACCAATAGATTGTGGTCAGAATCCACATCTGCCCCTGGAAATGTCTTACAATTTAAAACCTGGTTCCTAAATCTCTGTCTTACCATTATGTAATCTATCTGATACCTTTTAGTATCTCCAGGATTCTTCCAGGTATACAACCTTCTTTTATGATTCTTGAACCAAGTGTTAGATATGATTAAGTTATGCTCTGTGCAAAATTCTACAAGGCGGCTTCCTCTTTCATTTCTTCCCCCCAATCCATATTCACCTACTATGTTTCCTTCTCTCCCTTTTCCTACTGACGAATTCCAGTCACCCATGACTATTAAATTTTCGTCTCCCTTCACTACCTGAATAATTTCTTTTATCTCGTCATACATTTCATCAATTTCTTCATCATCTGCAGAGCTAGTTGGCATATAAACTTGTACTACTGTAGTAGGCATGGGCTTTGTGTCTATCTTGGCCACAATAATGCGTTCACTATGCTGTTTGTAGTAGCTAACCCGCACTCCTATTTTTTTATTCATTATTAAACCTACTCCTGCATTACCCCTATTTGATTTTGTATTTATAACCCTGTAATCACCTGACCAAAAGTCTTGTTCTTCCTGCCACCGAACTTCACTAATTCCCACTATATCTAACTTTAACCTCTCCATTTCCCTTTTTAAATTTTCTAACCTACCTGCCCGATTAAGGGATCTGACATTCCACGCTCCGATCCGTAGAATGCCAGTTTTCTTTCTCCTGATAACGACTTCCTCTTGAGTAGTCCCCGCCCGGAGATCCGAATGGGGGACTATTTTACCTCCGGAATATTTTACCCAAGAGGACGCCATCATCATTTAATCATACAGTAAAGCTGCATGTCCTCGGGAAAAATTACGGCTGTAGTTTCCCCTTGCTTTCAGCCGTTCGCAGTACCAGCACAGCAAGGCCGTTTTGGTTAATGTTACAAGGCCAGATCAGTCAATCATCCAGACTGTTGCCCCTGCAACTACTGAAAAGGCTGCTGCCCCTCTTCAGGAACCACATGTTTGTCTGGCCTCTCAACAGATACCCCTCCGTTGTGGTTCCACCTGCGGTACGGCCATCTGTATCGCTGAGGCACGCAAGCCTCCCCACCAACGGCAAGGTCCATGGTTCATGGGGGAAGCAAACTAAATTATTTTATTAATAATTATAATTCAGCTAACAAAAGAAGTCTTCTGAAACTTTTCCGCCATGGTACCAAACCACAAGTGTATCATTCACAAACCAATACCGCCGACATTGTTCCCGATTTGATTATTCTGGAGACGATTTTTCGAATTTTTTCGTATCAAAATTAACGATCACAGAATCCAATGACTTACCAGATCATTTACTATTGAGAGCAATATCCAATATTTTCTTCATTGGAGCTGAGTATGTATTCGAACACAAACACTTCACGTAGAACTTCAGACCTCCGCTTCGAATATTCCTTTGGCAATTTAAATTGGAGTAAGTAGGAGAATTCAGAAGGCTGGAGTTGAAGTGAGCAGAAGTTCAATACTTGCTAAATGATTCTCAATGACTTCCACGTGCTCCACCAACTAGCAGAAGGATGCCATATTCCTGTGTATTCCTGTGTAGCAGAATAACAATAACTGAGCATCGTTTTTAACAGTCTGGTACAAAAATTGAGTGGTCTGTGGAGTTCTCAGAGAAACGAACCAATTTAAATATACGAGGATCAACAGCTGCTCACGTTCACTGAAGAATGCGGTAGACACTAAAACACCATGAACAATTAAGATGAGATTGAAAACATAGTGTACCACAGAGACTGCAGCTTTACAAGAAGCAAGGAAGACTAACGCCTCATCGACGACGGGAACCAGTCTAATCTATAAAAGACTAAACTATATACTAGGAATGCTAGAGAAAATCTAGGCGATGTATCACAGAATTTTTACCTCCTGATATTCTTCTAAAATTTCAGTTTCTTGGTAAATCCACAACATTATGGCTGCAGAGTTTCATTAATGGTGGGATTCAAAAAGAATTCACACATATCTTTCTTCAAATTCTCTCTCTAACACCTCGAAAAAAGCGGATCGATATCAGAAATGGATAGTAGACCTAGCCGAAACTTGGGAAAGTACACAAGCTAATTTTAGATGATTCATGTTGTATATATTTGTATACCATGTGGCACTCCTGTAAGTACCGGGTGGTTTTAATTAAACTTTTCCAATTTTACACATTATTACACGGAAACTAATTACCGTACAAGGACCAAACTTGGTAGCATTAATGTCAATGAAATGGGGAAGAGAGATAATGCGGAATCAATTCGATGGAAACACTTTTCGTATGCTGTTACGGTACATCGTCCCATTACATATCGGTACCAGTACTGCTACAAAAGGAGCTCAATATGGCGCCCGTCAGCGTTAGAAGAGTCTGAAAGCGCAGGATTGCATTCGGCACAGCGTAACGAAGCATGTCCCTAGGTATGCTGGCTGTTTCTCTTCATATGCTGCGCTTCCGATCAGCAGATGTGTGAATGTTCCTCTGGTAAACCCTGTCCTTCAGGTAGCCCTACAACCAGAAATGAGAGTGAGATCAGGTGATCGTGCCGGCCAAGCATTTGGAAACGATCGGCTGATACCGTTTCCAAACGTGTTTCGGAGACGCAGGTGAACTCCACGAGCGATGTGCGGTGGGGTCCCATCTTGCACGAAAACTATTGAGTTCAATGCCTCACTCTCCTATAGGGCGGGTGTGACATGCTGGCGAAGCATATCGCACTAACGCTGGCCGGTCACACTGCGCCTCTTTCGTCCTTCAGCACCATCCTGCTCAAAAGAGAATGGGCCATTGACGAAAGTATCCGTTAAGCCACACCACCATACGCTCACCATACAGAGGAACTTCATGCACAGTGACTGGAGGTGAAGATCCCCACACTCGACAATTCTCTGTATTCACCTCACCCGTCAGGGAAAAATGGAGATTGGTCTGTCCGTAGGATGGTCTATGCCAGTCCTCGTCAACTTCAATCCTTGCTAGAAAGTCGAGAGCAATGTCAACACGACGTGATTGTGATAGGATATTAAATTCGGTTCTAATTATATGAAATATTGAAAAATCAAAATTTTGTTGCTTCCGGAAATCGTTAGGAAAAACATCTTGCAACTGGGACCGTGCGCCGTTTAGTAATACAGATGCATTTGTGTACAGTCCATTTCCGACGTTTAATGAACCTAAGAATTACAGAAGCTTAAAAAAACACCATTTAAAAGACAATGACTACCGACAGATTAATTCATATTGATAAGAGTTGTACATGAGGTGTTATTCGTCAAACAACAAAACATTTGATTATATTAACACATGAAATACCCAAGGAATCGCATTTACTGAGATACAAGTTTTAATTTTCTCGTACGGGTAGGTTTTGTTCCTCATCGAAGTGTAAATATGGAGTTCCAGTAAGGCGATTAAAGGACAGCAGCCGCGCGGGATTAGCCGAGCGGTCTTAGGCGCTGCAGTCATGGACTGTGCGGCTGATCACGGCGGAGGTTCGAGTCCTCCCTCGGGCATGGGTGTGTGTGTTTGTCCTTAGGATAATGTAGGATAACTAGTGTGTAAGCTTAGGGACTGATGACCTTAGCAGTTAAGTCCCATAAGATTTCACACACATTTGAAAGGACAGCAGAATCCAATAGCTCTTGGCAAAGGCGTGGACAACGAGGTCGCTGTGCATTTTGGTACTGGTGTGCTGCACAGCGGGTACCGAAAATAATGTTACGTGTGCAAATATTACTCAGATAAAGCGTACTCACCGCTAAATGTACCATTTCATTGAAACTCGGCACACGCAGTTCGATGACGAATAAAGGGAAGAACGCATGACAACACGGTTTCCATAATTGTTAGTCTGTAAGTACTGTATGTTTTAACATACATTGTTTCCAGTAAATATTTAATTTTTTTGCCAAATAACGTCCCACTGTCGATTGTTGTGCATCTGTTGGTGATAACTGGTTGATTGATGATCGGTATCGTTTCCTCAGTTGACGTCGAAACATCATTCGATCAAAAATGGGGAGCTCTGCAGATAAATGACCTCAATGGGTGGTATAAAAGATACATCTTTGTGTTTATAATTATTCTTACTCGATTTTCGCTGTTCGTCGAGTGTCAGATATACGCAAGAAACTGGAAAGTGAGTTGATTAAGAATTTTTGGTATGAAAAGAAGGCGAAAGCCGTAAGTTCGTTTAATATGCATAGAAGTAAGTTTTGAATAGAGAAGACGAAGAACGTTGGATAATAAAACATTTATTTGAAACATCATTTGAAACAGCAGTTATAGTCATTGGAAAAGAAAACAACGTTCTAACATTTTCGTTTCCTGCTACACGCGGGAGGCTAAATGTTAACACAGGGGTAATGTACCTACTGTCGCTGTACTATTGACTTGTTTGAATGGTTTCGTATCGTCTATACCGCCGATAATAATTTTTGAATGGCGACATTGCGCATTGAATGAAGGTGTATTCTCTATTTTGGCTAAACAACGCAACAAACGTTATGGCAATTTGCAGCTTCTCCCAGAACGATCTCATGAACAATCAGAGTGATTTCTGGTTCTGTACTGCATGTGTTATCGGTGTTGACAATCGTGTTTCATTCGGTCCTGAGAACGAAATGGGAGAAGAGTAGTTACCCACAGAGATTTCTTCTGATCCTTTCTGTGAAGTGAAGAAGAGTAGTACGCAGAAATTCACATCGTTTGCTAAGCGAAGCCTATCTCTTTGTTGAATAATGGCGGGGAGTTAAAAAAAATGGTTCAAATGGCTCTGAGCACTATGGGACTTAACATCTATGGTCATCAGTCCCCTAGAACTTAGAACTACTTAAACCTAACTAACCTAAGGACAGCACACAACACCCAGCCATCACGAGGCAGAGAAAATCCCTGACCCCGCCGGGAATCGAACCCGGGAACCCGGGCGTGGGAAGCGAGAACGCTACCGCACGACCACGAGATGCGGGCGGCGGGGAGTTAAACTGATTAATGTTACATTAACTAAGGGCAAATTTTTAAATGATAATTTTGATAAAGAAAAATTTAGAAAAACCTCAAACCAATCGATGAAGTAGCTAAATCACTTCTGCAGTGCGAGGTACTCCTTGCAAAACACCCTACAACGAAATTCATATGGTTTCTTTGTTATGGTCTATTCCAAGCCCATTAAAAATATTGTAAGAGAGTTCTTGCTTCAACGCTGGGACATTCAAGTAGAATTTATGCACTATTTAACACAATCAAACGATTTTCGTGACAATGTCAATGCTTTTGTAGCGCATAATCCTCAAGACGGCAGTAAGACTTATTGCGTATACAGCAATCCGTTGTTTGGGTGGAACCAGGTGGAACGTAGGGTCACCAGGAAGTGTAATGGTACGTGAGAGTTAAGTCTCAGAGCACACTACTGGATGGTGCGAAACTCGTCCAGTGGGCAGCGGTCACCACAAACGGCAGGGCAGATCCCACCTTCGGGGCGGGCAGCGGGGGCGCAGATAGCAGCCAAACAGGCGCAGTCGTAAACAAGGCCCCGACGCTGCCGCTTACGCCACAACTGGGTCAGCCATCCTGTTTACGATCCCACTGATCCTCGCAGGAGACACGGCTGCATATCCTACGAAAATGGTCACACTGCCGTTCATAATTCGTAACCAGAGCTTACATCGGTCACACAAAGTAATAAAATGAAATGGTAAAGGTCATGGGATAGCGGCATGCACATTTATAGGTGGCGGTAGTATCGCGTACACCAGTTACAGGGTGTTTCAAAAATGACCGGTATATTTGAAACGGCAATAAAAACTAAACGAGCAGCGATAGAAATACACCGTTTGTTGCAATATGCTTGGGACAACAGTACATTTTCAGGCGGACAAACTTTCGAAATTACAGTAGTTACAATTTTCAACAACAGATGGCGCTGCAAGTGATGTGAAAGATATAGAAGACAACGCAGTCTGTGGGTGCGCCATTCTGTACGTCGTCTTTCTGCTGTAAGCGTGTGCTGTTCACAACGTGCAAGTGTGCTGTAGACAACATGGTTTATTCCTTAGAACAGCGGATTTTTCTGGTGTTGGAATTCCACCGCCTAGAACACAGTATTGTTGCAACAAGACGAAGTTTTCAACGGAGGTTTAATGTAACCAAAGGACCGAAAAGCGATACAATAAAGGATCTGTTTGAAAAATTTCAACGGACTGGGAACGTGACGGATGAACGTGCTGGAAAGGTAGGGCGACCGCGTACGGCAACCACAGAGGGCAACGCGCAGCCAGCGCAGCAGGTGATCCAACAGCGGCCTCGGGTTTCCGTTCGCCGTGTTGCAGCTGCGGTCCAAATGACGCCAACGTCCACGTATCGTCTCATGCGCCACAGTTTACACCTCTATCCACACAAAATTCAAACGCGGCAACCCCTCAGCGCCGCTACCATTGCTGCACGAGAGACATTCGCTAACGATATAGTGCACAGGATTGATGACGGCGATATGCATGTGGGCAGCATTTGGTTTACTGACGAAGCTTATTTTTACCTGGACGGCTTCGTCAATAAACAGAACTGGCGCATATGGGGAACCGAAAAGCCCCATGTTGCAGTCCCATCGTCCCTGCATCCTCAAAAAGTACTGGTCTGGGCCGCCATGTCTTCCAAAGGAATCATTGGCCCATTTTTCAGATCCGAAACGATTACTGCATCACGCTATCTGGACATTATTCGTGAATTTGTGGCGGTACAAACTGCCTTAGACGACACTGCGAACACCTCGTGGTTTATGCAAGATGGTGCCCGGCCACATCGCACGGCCGACGTCTTTAATTTCCTGAATGAATATTTCGATGATCGTATGATTGCTTTGGGCTATCCGAAACATACAGGAGGCGGAGTGGATTGGCCTCCCTATTCGCCAGACATGACCCCCTGTGACTTCTTTCTGTGGGGACACTTGAAAGACCAGGTGTACCGCCAGAATCCAGAAACAATTGAACAGCTGAAGCAGTACATCTCATCTGCATGTGAAGCCATTGCGCCAGACACGTTGTCAAAGGTTTCGGGTAATTTCATTCAGAGACTACGCCATATTATTGCCACGCATGGTAGATATGTGGAAAATATCGTACTATAGAGTTTCCCAGACCGCAGCGCCATCTGTTGTTGAAAATTGTAACTACTGTAATTTCGAAAGTTTGTCTGCCTGAAAATGTACTGTTGTCCCAAGCATATTGCAACAAACGGTGTAGTGCTATCGCTGCTCGTTTAGTTTTTATTGCCGTTTCAAATATACCGGTCATTTTTGAAACACCCTGTTAAAAGGGTAGGCATTGGAAGAGCTGTCATTTGTAATCAAGTGCTTCATGTGAAAACGTTTCCGACGTGATTAAGCCCGCATGATGGGAATTAATAGACTCTTGACGCGGAATGCTTGTTGGAGACAGATGCATGGGATAGTCCACTTCGGAGATCGTTAGGCAAATCAGTATTCCGGGATCCAGTGCAGAGATACCAAATTTCGGGCATAACCTCTCACCATGGACAACGCAATGGCTCACAGCCTTCTCTTAACTACAGAATGCAGCGGCGTTTGCGTAGAGTTGTCAGTGGTAATAGATAAGCAACTCTGTATGAGGTAGCTGCAGAAATCAAAGTGGGACGTACAACGAACGTATCTGTGAGAAAGTGCTACGAAATTTGGCGTTAATGGCAGCAGACGGCCGATGCGAGTGCCTTTGCTAACAACACTACACCGCCTGCAGCGCTTCTTTTAGGCTCATGACCGTTTCGGTTGGACCCTGGACAATGGGAAACCGTGTCTTGGTCAGATGAGTCCAAATTTAAGTTGATAAAAGCTGACGGTAAGGTTCGAGTATGGCTCGGACACCACGAAGCCATGCTCCTTAGTTGTCAACAAGGCACTGTGCTAGCTGATGGTGCCTCCGTAGTGGTGTGGGCAATGTTTACATGGATTGGACTGGGTCCTCTGGTCCAGCTAAACTAATCATTGACAGGAAATGATTATACTCGCCTACTTGGAGAGCACTCGCAGCCATTCATGGAGTTCATGTTCCCAAACAACGATTGAATTTTTGTGGATGACAATACGCCACGTCACCTGGCCAAAACTGTTCGCGATTGGTTTGAAGAACGTTCCGGACGTTTTGAGCGAATTATTTGGTCACCCAGATGACCCAACTTGAATCCCATTGAAGATTTATGTTTTATAATCGAGAGGCCAGTTCGTGCACAAAATCCTACGCGGGAAACACTTTCACAATTATGGACGGCTATAGAGGCAGCTTAGCTCTTCATTTCTCCAGGGGACTTCCAAAGACTTTTTGAATCCATGCCACGCCGAGTTACCGCACAGAGCAGAGAAAAATGAGTTCCGACACGGTATTACGTGGTATCCCACGAATTTTTTCACCTCACCTTAGTGTATGATCGCTAGGGAACAGATACCCCCTATATGTCTGTTCCCGTCTTACTAATGGGTACACATTTTCTTTTTCATCGTCGTCCCCATGAGCTTCAGCTGGAGGCTTTCAGGCCTGTTGAGGCTCCTTATTGGCCCGCCTTCTCTTTCAGTGGCCTGTTCTACTGGTTTATGCTGCCAAGATATTGGAGCTACGATAAATTCAGGCACGGATTCCGAAAACATTATTCTGTGTTTCATTACAGCATCGGTGATGCTTTGAAATTTCAGCTCTTCTCTTATGTCTTCTCATCAAACAATGAATAATCTTTAGGTGTCACACGATCTTCATTTCGGATTTCTCTATTTACTTCTCTTGGGCCAATGTTAGAGTCCAGTTTCCATTCCCATATAACAGCAGCGGTACCGCTATTACCTTATACGTAAATTAGAAATAACATTTGACCACCTACTTAATAGCAGCGTGTTGGTTGGTTTGGATTGGGTTGTTTGGAATAAGAGACCAAACTGCGTGGTCATCGGTCTCATCGGATTAGGGAAGGACGGGGAAGGACGTTGGCCGTGCCCTTTCAAAGGAACCATTCCGACATTTGCCGGGAGCGATTTAGGGAAATGACGGAAAACCTACATCGGGATGGCCGAACGCGGGATTGAACCGTCGTCCTCCCGAATGCGAGTCCAGTGTGCTAACCACTGCGCCACCTCGCTCGGTAGCGTGTTGGTCCATCTTTCTATCGTAGGTAAAAACAGGTGCGTGTGGCGTAGGTTGGGAGTTTTCCTGAGGTGTGTAGCACCAGACAACAAGCGATTGCCGTAAGCTACGGTCTGGTGATTTGGGAGAACAATACAGCCACCCGATAGCGTCCCAAATGTATTCCATCGGGTTCAGAGCCGTGAGGAGTAGCCGTGCGGTCTTGGGCGCCTTGTCACCGTTCGCACCTGCCCCGTAGGGGGTTCGAGTCCTCCATCGGGCATGGGTTATGTGTTGTCCTTAGCGTAGGTTAGTTTAAGTTAGATTAAGTAGTGTGTAAGCTTAGGGACCGATGAACACAGCAGTTTCGTCCGATATAACTTACCACAAATTTGCAAATTTCGGATTCAGATCTCATGAATGTGGTAATCAAATCATCGTCACCATCACGTTCCTCAAACCGCACGATCCTAGCCTAGTGACACAGACATTTGTGCTGCTGCAAGATACCGTCGGTGACGGGAAAGACATCAAGCATGCAGGTGGTCTGCAAATACACTCGCGCAGTTCACATCTGTCACAGTTCCTTCTATTACTGCCACAGGTCCCATGGAAGCCCAGGTGAATGTCTCCCACAGCATAACACGGGATCTTTTGTAAGTACCTCCTTGGTTTCAGAAAAAACCTGTATGAAAACAACAAGACATACAGAAGAGATATAGTTATCCCTCCAAGTCTTTGACTAACTTTACAGGTGCACACACGTCCCATCATTTCATGATCGGTATATTCGACCGTCTTAACTATTCTTTTTTGCAACTCTTCCAAATTAAGAGGCAGTCTACACAGAAGCACACGATCTTCGATATAACGCCATAAGAATAAATCACATGCAGTTAAGACAGTTCAGCATGTCGGGTACTAAGAAGAAGGAAGTTAGTATGGGAAACACGCTGAGGCAGTGCAGCAATGACATAATCGCCATCGTCCGAAAGATAGAATGGTAGACCACCGTACTGTCGGATAATAAAGCCTTCACTATGTTGCTGTAATTGTGGCATTAGTCATAACTGCTGAATATCCAGGTAAACGGAACACGTTGCAGTTTTCTCCGAAAAAGAAACAAAAAAAGTCAATGAGCTTGTGTAGAGGAAAAGGCACAAAATGGGTTAATTTTCTGTAACTCATGAATGTGTTATGCACTCTCGTGGGATGTCTGAGCCAGAAACGCACACTTTACGGCTATCCATCTTACCGGACAGATGTAACGTGGCTTTGTCACTGAAAAACAAATTCTGTGGTAAGCGGTCGTCTTCCAGCAGATGGAGAAAACTGTATCAAAAGTCACAAAAAATGTAAGTATTTCGACTAAACGCATGTAACAACTGGAGCTGGTATGGCTTTACAAGTAGACGTCTGTGTAGAAATCGACAGACAGTTGACTGCGGTATCTGCAGTTCTCTGCCCCCACGTCTAGTTGATTTCTTGGTGTTCCTGACGAATGATTCCCGCACACGCTCTATGTTTTGGTTGGCAGGAGAGCCAACACCGTGTTACTAGAGGAGGCCCATAGGCACGCGTTTTAGCTCACGCAGGCTGGCGTGAGGTCTGGAACAGGACAAGGAAATTAGAATTTAGAAAAAAGGACGTAGCTGGTGGAATACTTAACTTTAATCCATTAATGGTGAACGTCGGTCTGGACGGTACATGATTCACAATATCAATAGTAACTGATAATGGCGCCTTGCTAGGTCGTAGCAAATGACGTAGCTGAAGGCTATGCTAAACTATCGTCTCGGCAAATGAGAGCATATTTTGTCAGTGAACCATCGCTAGCAAAGTCGGGTGTACAACTGGGGAGAGTGCTAGGAAGTCTCTCTAGACCTGCCGTGTGGCGGCGCTCGGTCTGCAATCACTGATAGTGGCGACACGCGGGTCCGGCGTTTACTACCGGACTCCGGCCGATTGAAAGGCTGCCACCTAGCAAGTGTGGTGTCTGGCGGTGACACCACACTCTACCTTCTTTTTTGACGGTCCTGGCAAGTTTGTTTTCCTCGAATCATACAAGTAACAAGTCTGGCGTAATGTGCTGTACCTCCCACGAATTGTTTACTCTGTTGGAGCTTTAAGTGATATTTGGTACGAAACCCTCGCCCTCTACGAAGCGAAACTTGGAGAGTTGCTCTACTCACTGAAACGTCGCTTATGTATGTCTTGTGATTTTCGCGCAGACGCCTTCTGAAATCCCGGAGGTGCTTACGCATAGTCCTGTACTGCCTCCAGTGGGCTGCGTGCGTGACGAGGTGCATGATTCGAGCCGTCACTCGCCTGCATGATGGCATGACCATCGCGGTCTATCGAGCGGGAAGTTGGAAACTTGGGTCTGAGGGAAAGCGTGTTCTGATTAGGTTAGAGCAACAGTTTTAGAAAAGATGAGGATGTGGATTCGAGTCTGGCTCTGGCACCAATTTCCAACCCTTTCCGTTGCATTGCCGCAATAACCTGAGCAGCTGGAAGTAATTACTTCCTTCCTCTGTCTGTCCCATCCTTTTCCATAGGCCTACGTCCCTGGTGCTGCATATCTCTCCAGTCACCGTTCGCCTGGATGACAGCGTAACCGGACACGACACTCGATCTGACGTACTACGAAATGAGATTCGTACGACCAAGCGACACGTTTCCGTTGATACACGGCCTAGTGATAATCCCTTGCCCAGTGTACTCGTAACTGACAGTGTCGCCTGCTGCGGAGCCGCATGTTCAACAATGTGCGCTAAGCGGGGGGTTCCGAAACTTGTGCGTGCACCAGCACTGTACTCTGTCGTCAGATCTGTCGCGTATCTGGATAATCCTCTGACCTCCACGTTCATGACCTTTTACCCACTCACGTCAGCAGCCAACAGTGGCTGGAGAGCTTCAGAAAAATTTGAGAGTGTGACATTAGTAGCGTCTGCTGTATAACATGCTTATGAACAAGTTTATACGGCCACTGGTAAAAATAAGAACAAAATCAGCAATAATAATAAGATACATAACTTATCTGAGAAAAGAAAGAATTGATTTTGTGGAGTTTTGTTGTTTTGGAAATAATTAAGTACACTTTAAGGCAATAAAGAAATAATGCGTAAGCTTTCGCAAATCCCCATTTCGCATTTCTGTTTAAGTGGAAGATTTTCCATTTTTTCGGAAAAATGTACAAGATCCACAACAGACGTATTACACTGAAAAGCCAAAAAAATTGTATGCCTACCTAATATCGTGTAGGGACGCCGTGCGCACACAGAAGTGCCGCAACATGACGTGGCATGGACTCGATTAATGTCTGAAGTAGAGCTGGGGGCAACTGAAACCACGAATCCTGCAGGGCTGTCCATAAATCCGTAAGAGTACGAGGGGGTGGAGATCTCTTCTGAACACCACGTTGCAAGTCATCCCAGATATGCTCAATAATGTTCATGTTTGGGGAGTTTGGTGGCCAGTGGAAGTGTTTAAACTCATAAGAGTGTTCCTGTAGCCACTCTGTAGCAACCCTGGACATTTGAGGCACCGTATTGCCTTGCTGGAAGTGTTCAAGTCCGTCGGAATGCACAATGGAAATAAATTGATGCAGGTGACCAAACAGAATGCTTACGTAGGTGTTATCTATCAGAGTCGTATCTAGACGTATAAAGGGTCCCACATCACTCCAACTTCACGCGCTGCACTACGTTACAGAGCCTCACCAGCTTGAACAGTCCCCAGAGCCAGGGTCCATGGATTCATGAGGTTGTCTCCATAACCGTACACGTCTATCCGCTCGATACATCTTGAAACAAGACTCGTCCGACGAGACAACATGTTTCGCGTCATCAACAGTCCAATGTCGGTGATGACGGGCCCGGGCGAGGCGTGAAGATTTGTGTCGTGCAGTCATCAAGGGTATGCTAGTTGGCGAGTTGGACTTCGGCTCCGAAAGCCCATATCGATGATGTTTCGCTGATTGCCCACCACTGAAATCTGCAGCAATTTGCAGAAGGGTTGCACTTCCGTCACGTTGAACGATTCTCTTCGGTCGTCGTTAGTCCCGTTCTTGCAGGATCTTTCTCCAGCCATAGCGATGTCTGAGATTTCATGTTTTACCGGATTCCTGAAAGTCACGATACATTCGTGAAATGGTCGTACTGGAAAACCCCCACTTCATCGCTACCTTGGAAATGCTGTGTCCCATCGCTCGTGCGCCAATTACAACACAACGTTCAAACTCACTTAAATCTTGATAACCTGCCATTATAGCTGCAGTAATCGATCTAACAACTGCGCCAGACGCTTGTTGAGGCTGGCTCTGAGCACTATGGGACTTAACTGCTGAGGTCATCAGTCCCCTAGAACTTAGAACTACTTAAACCTAACTAACCTAAGGACATCACACACATCCATGCCCGAGGCAGGTTTCGAACCTGCGACCGTAGCGGTCGCGCGGTTCCAGGCTGTAGCACCTAGAACCGCTCGGCCGCAACGGCCGGGAGACGCTTGTTGTCTTACATAGTCGGTGCCGACCCCAGCGCCGTATCCTGCTTGTTTACATGTATCTATATTTGAATATGCGTACCTATACTAGTTTCTTTGATGCTTCAGTGTAGCTCAGAATTCACTTCCGGGCTGAAAATGTGGTATTATTATGCTGAACCCGCACAACAACTTGTGTTAACTGTATACTTCTTTGTCAAATGCTCACTTGTAGTCACGCTTATTTAATTTCGTCACTCTTTCAATCAAAGGATCTGTTATTTGAGACGGTAGTTCCTTTGCGGCTATCGTTTAGTGGTAATTTTCTTTTCTATTGCCAGGATGAGATTTCACTCTGCAGCGGAATGTGTGCTAGAGCAAGAATCGAACTCCGAACCTCTACTTTTCGCAGGCAACTGCTGTACCTATAGAGCTACACAAACACGACTTACAACTTTTCCTGAGAGCTTTACTTTTGGGTCTGCCGCATTGTGCTACCGCCTGGTGGCACTGACGTAAACTTCAAGTTGAGTGGCAAGAGCTAGCTGTGCACATCGTGAACCCCGCACGTTGTGTATAAAATCGGCATGTATTTGGCCCGTAAGGCAGTTAAGTCATTCGAGCAGCGGGTGTGCTATAACTCCTTAAAACGTGCACAACTGAAAAGGTTGCCAAGCTTCACGGAGTCTAGATGAGCAGGGGCTAGGGAGTGAGCGGAGGGAGAATAGAAACCATCTGCAGTACCCCTACATCCCTTCGAGACAAATTTTAGTTGTAGTTCTATGTGAATGCCCCATTTCCAGCACATACCGGTGACGGACAATCACTCTTGTCCAAGCTTGTATATGTCTTCGAAGGCTCAAGTTTTAATTCAGAAAATGACTAGGCTTGTACACCAAGTGGCCAAGGTACTTATTGATGTGTTAAAATAGAACAAATTTTGTGTTCATTGTATCAAGTTTTAGACGTAACCTTTCAGGAGCTGATGTGCCAGTAAAGAAGCTCCTGGACGGTCTTATTCACATGACCACTATCCTTGACACGGAAGCTAAGTGTTTGGCTAGAACATTTCTCAAGATTTCGTATATACAGTAAAGAGATTAGCACGCTTGGCAACGCATTTAACACAAATAGAACAACAATTCGTACGCGATCAAGAAGACAGAGAGAAAGAATTACAGGAAGCGTCTGTGCACTAATAAATTCAAGCTGCGACAGATATTAAGGATTATCGCAGTATTCGCCGCAGTGTGACGTCAGCGTAGCAGTTGCTATGGCGGCGCAGGCAAAATAAAGAGCAACGCGGGTGCACTACTTGTGGGCACAAACAGAGCAGCAGACAGGCCGCGTAGGTTTCGCTGGCCCCGCGGAAATTAGTTGGGCTGCAGGCGGGCAGGCGCCGTGAACTATGCCGCAGGCTGCGTGTTGCCGCTCTTCCAGAGATATATGAGTTTAATATATCAGCGGCACGACGGCCGCGAACAAAGGAATGCAAATGAATCGCCGCCGCTGTATTACCGGCGATATTCGCCCGATAAGCGTGATTCATCGCCGCGCCCGCCGCCCGCCGCCCACCGCCTGCAGCTTAATCGAGTCGCGGGCCGCGGGGCCAAGACCGGCGCGGGCGGCAGCGGAGGTGAAGGCGGCGACAAGGTGTCAGCTCTCAACCAAGGCGCGGAAACCATTTCAAGTACTCCCGCCCGGCGGTGTACTAATGAATATTTTGCTTGTTTCCATTTCCTGTCGTCAGTCTTGTGAGTGGTTCGATACGGTTCGTCAACAGTTTTTCTCCGATGACAACATTCTCCTCTCAGGGTATCACTCACACCAGACGTTCCCAGTTACTTGTTGTCTACAGCCCAGTCATTGTCTTCTCCGACAGCTACCTCTAGTGCCTTGCAGGGTTCTCCCTGTTGTCTTAATGGAAGCCCTTTGTCCTGTTCCTTCATGTCTGCGTTTTTCACACACATATTGTCCGCCCCCGGTAGCCGAGTGGTCAACGCGACAGACTGTCAATCCTCGGGGCCCGGGTTCGATTCCCGGCTGGGTCGGAGATTTTCTCCGCTCAGGGACTGGGTGTTGTGTTGTCCTAATCATCATCATTTCATCCCCATCGACGCGCTAGTCGCCGAAGTGGCGTCCAATCCAAAGACTTGCACCAGACGGGCGGTCTACCCGACGGGAGGCCCTCGTCACACGCCATTACATACATATTTCCACGCTGGTTCCACACAGAAGTTTCTTTCTTAACCTACTGGTTCATTTTATTTTAAACGTCCTTCTGTAGCACTAGATGATTCACTGCCATAGACTATTGTGCTCAGATTGTACGTCCTCAGAAATTTCTTCCTCCAGCTGAAATCTGTCCCCCCATGAACCATGGACCTTGCCGTCGGTGGGGAGGCTTGCGTGCCTCAGCGATACAGATGGCCGTACCGTAGGTGCAACCACAACGGAGGGGTATCTGTTGAGAGGCCAGACAAACATATGGCTCCTGAAGAGGGGCAGCAGCCTTTTCAATAGTTGCAGGGGCAACAGTCTGGATGATTGACTGATCTGGCCTTGTAACATTAACCAAAACGGCCTTGCTGTGCTGGTACTGCGAACGGCTGAAAGCAAGGGGAAACTACAGCCGTAATTTTTCCCGAGGACATGCAGCTTTACTGTATGATTAAATGATGATGGTGTCCTCTTGGGTAAAATATTCCGGAGGTAAAATAGTCCCCCATTCGGATCTCCGGGCGGGGACTACTCAAGGGGACGTCATTATCAGGAGAAAGAAAACTGGCGTTCTACGGATCGGAGCGTGGAATGTCAGATCCCTTAATCGGGCAAGTAGGTTAGAAAATTTAAAAAGGGAAATGGATAGGTTAAAGTTAGATATAGTGGGAATTAGTGAAGTTCGGTGGCAGGAGGAACAAGACTTTTGGTCAGGTGAATACAGGGTTATAAATACAAAATCAAATAGGGGTAATGCAGGAGTAGGTTTCATAATGAATAAAAAAAATAGGAGTGCGGGTTAGCTACTACAAGCAGCATAGTGAACGCATTATTGTGGCCAAGATAGACACATAGCCCATGCCTACTACAGTAGTACAAGTTTATATGCCAACTAGCTCTGCAGATGACGAAGAAATTGAAGAAATGTATGACGAGATAAAAGAAATTATTCAGGTAGTGAAGGGAGACGAAAATTTAATAGTCATGGGTGACTGGAATTCGTCAGTAGGAAAAGGGAGAGAAGGAAACATAGTAGGTGAATATGGATTGCGGGGAAGAAATGAAAGAGGAAGCCGCCTTGTAGAATTTTGCACAGAGCATAACTTAATCATAGCTAACACTTGGTTCAAGAATCATAAAAGAAGGTTGTACACCTGGAAGAATCCTGCAGATACTAAAAGGTATCAGATAGATTATATAATGGTAAGACACAGATTTAGGAACCAGGTTTTAAATTGTAAGACATTTCCAGGGGCAGATGTGGATTCTGACCACAATCTATTGGTTGTGAACTGCAGATTGAAACTGAAGAAACTGCAAAAAGGTGGGAATTTAAGGAGATGGGACCTGGATAAACTGAAAGAACCAGAGGTTGTATAGAGTTTCAGGGAGAGCATAAGGGAACAATTGACAGGAATGGGGGAAAGAAATACAGTAGAAGAAGAATGGGTAGCTCTGAGTGATGAAGTAGTGAAGGCAGCAGAGGATCAAGTAGGTGAAAAGGCGAGGGCTAATAGAAATCCTTGGGTAACAGAAGAAATATTGAATTTAATTGATGAAAGGAGAAAATATAAATATGCACTAAATGAAGCAGGCAAAAAGGAATACAAACGTCTCAAAAATGAGATCGACAGGAAGTGCAAAATGGCTAAGCAGGCATGGCTAGAGGACAAATGTAAGGATACACAGGCTTGTCTCACTAGGGGTAAGATAGATACTGCCTACAGGAAAATTAAAGAGACCTTTGGAGAGAAGAAAACCACTTGTATGAATATAAAGAGCAGATGAAAAACCCAGTTCTAAGCAAAGAAGGGAAGGAAGAAAGGTGGAGGGAGTATATAGAGGGTTTATACAAGGGCGATGTACTTGAGGACAATATTATGGAAATGGAAGAGGATGTAGACGAAGACGAAATGGGATATAAGATACTGCGTGAAGAGTTTGACAGAACACTGAAAGACCTGAGTCGAAACAAGGCCCCGGGAGTAGACAACATTCCATTAGAACTACTGATGGCCTTGGGAGAGCCAGTCATGACAAAACTCTACCATCTGGTGAGCAAGATGTATGAGACAGGCGAAATACCCACAGACTTCAAGAAGAATATAATAATTCCAATCCCAAAGAAAGCAGGTGTTGACAGATGTGAAAATTACCGAACTATCAGTTTAATAAGTCACAGCTGCAAAATACTAACGCGAATTCTTTACAGACGAATGGAAAAACTGGTAGAAGCGGACCTCGGGGAAGATCAGTTTGGATTCCGTAGAAATGTTGGAACACGTGAGGCAATACTAACCTTACGACTTATCTTAGAAGAAAGATTAAGAAAAGGCAAACCTACGTTTCTAGCATTTGTAGACTTAGAGAAAGCTTTTGACAATGTTAACTGGAATACTCTCTTTCAAATTCTGAAGGTGGCAGGGGTAAAATACAGGGAGCGAAAGGCTATTTACAATTTGTACAGAAACCAGATGGCAGTTATAAGAGTCGAGGGGCATGAGAGAAAAGCAGTGGTTGGGAAGGGAGTGAGACAGGGTTGTAGTCTATCCCCGATGTTATTCAGTATGTATATTGAGCAAGCAATAAGGGAAACAAAAGAAAAATTCGGAGTAGGTATTAAAATTCATGGAGAAGAAGTAAAAACTTTGAGGTTTACCGATGACATTGTAATTCTATCAGAGACAGCAAAGGACTTGGAAGAGCAGTTGAACGGAATGGACAGTGTCTTGAAAGGAGGATATAAGATGAACATCAACAAAAGCAAAAGGAGGATAATGGAATGTAGTCAAATTAAATCGGGTGATGCTGGGGGAATTAGATTAGGAAATGAGACACTTAAAGTAGTAAAGGAGTTTTGCTATTTAGGGAGTGAAATAACTGATGATGGTCGAAGTAGAGAGGATATAAAATGTAGACTGGCAATGGCAAGGAAATCGTTTCTGAAGAAGAGAAATTTGTTAACATCGGGTATAGATTTAAGTGTCAGGAAGTCGTTTCTGAAAGTATTTGTATGGAGTGTAGTCATGTATGGGAGTGAAACATGGACGATAACCAGTTTGGACAAGAAGAGAATAGAAGCTTTCGAAATGTGGTGCTACAGAAAAATGCTGAAGATAAGGTGGGTAGATCACGTAACTAATGAAGAGGTATTGAATAGGACTGGGGAGAAGAGAAGTTTGTGACACAACTTGACTAGAAGAATGGATCGGTTGGCAGGAAATGTTGTGAGGCATCAAGGGATCACAAATTTAGCATTGGAGGGCAGTGTGGAGGGTAAAAATCGTAGAGGGAGACCAAGAGATGAATACACTAAGCAGATTCAGAAGGATGTAGGTTGCAGTAGGTACTGGGAGATGAAGAAGATTGCACAGGATAGAGTAGCATGGAGAGCTGCATCAAACCAGTCTCAGGACTGAAGACCACAACAACAACAACTGAAATCTGTAAATTTGTTTTTGCTGGAAATTACCCATTTATCTGAGCTACTCTGCCTTTCGTGCTCTCCATATTTCGTACGTCAAGTGTTATTCTGCTTCCAAGTTAGCAGAATTCCTTAACTTCTTCTCTTTCGTCTAATCATTGAGATGACCTCTTCCAAATGTTAAGCTACTCACGAAGACGCTTAATTTATAATAACTACAAGGAGAGTTGGAAAATAAGTTTCCCCTGTCGACTATGGGCAGAGATATGTGCGAAACACGACACGGCAGGTGAACGCGCAACTGGAAGACAACGATACACCATTGGGTATAGGTCGACCGCAAAGCGAAGTCCAGCCGTTCAGTCCTTTCCCGGAGCTGTGCAGAGAAGGTACATTTTCGAGTGGTGGTCACAGGCGGAAGTGAGAGCTGCTATCCGCTATGAATGGGCACGTGGAGTATCAGGCTTAGAAATTCATAACTGCCTTGTTGAGGTGTATGGATCAGGTGTGAAGTCGAGGGGAATGGTGCGGAGATGGTGAAAGCAATTCAGTGATGGACATCAGCAAGTGCAGGACATACGGAGACCTGGACGGAAGCGCACGGCCACTACAGTTGCAAATGTCAGGAAGGTGGATGACATGATTAAAGCGAACCGGCGTATCACCATCGATGCAGTAGCGGCAGAACTTGGAATCGGACATGAGCGAGCTCACAAGATCATCCACGACATTCTTCGATACAGGAAGCTGTCAGCACGATGGGTGCTCCACCAACTGACCACGACACATATGGAACAACGCATGGCATTCACCCTGAAACAGCTCGTGCGTTACCATGAATCTGACACAGACCATCTGTTTCGGATTGTGACGGGGGATGAAACGTGGGTCCACCATTACACGCCCGAATCGAAGGCCTCATCCAGGGAGTGGAATCGTCCGTCATCACCTGTCCGAAAGAAGTTCAAAAGCACTCCGTCTGCGGCTAAAGTGCTACTCACCGTTTTCTGGGACGCCAAAGGAGTTTTACTGCTGGACTTTCTGGAGGATGCAACCATCAATGCTGCGCGGTACTATGCCACTCTGTCGAAATTGAAAGAGGTGATTCGAAAAAGCGGCCTGGTCTTCTCAGATCTGGCATTCTGATGTTGGATGACAATGCGAGACCACTCACGGCGACGGCAACGCAAAACCGTATTGCAACTCTTGGTTGGGAGCGCCTACACCATCCGCCTTACAGCCCGGATCTCGCACCAAGTGACTTCCATCTGTTTCCTGCTTTGAAGAAACCTCTCGGTGGAAGGCGCTTTGGCAGCAATGCTGACGTCAAACAAGCCGTTCAACGCTTCTTCCGTATGCAAAGCTCTGATTTTTTCCTGGAAGGCTGTTTGAAGCTTATAAAGCGGTATGACAAATGTCTCAATGTACTTGGAAATTATATAGAAAAATAAAGATGTGTCTTATCTCTAATTCATTCTCTTTCTTTCCGTTCAAACACAACTCTGACCACAGTCGACGGGGGAAACTTATTTTCCAACTCCCCCTCGTATAATCACAAAACTTGGCTATAAGGAAAAGCCACACATAAAAAGCATAATTAAACACGGTTATGTGCAGTACTCTGTTGCAAGGAATTACCTTTTGAGGTACCACAACTTATTTAATAATTACGATACTGCAGTGCCTGTATTGTTCAAAAGCACGATGCAAAGTTCTTCTTACATGCATGCACGTCCGAAGGAACTTCGTATCGTACTTCTGAAAAACACAGGCAGTGCAGTACCTTTTATTGGCCTGCACCAAGCAAGAGACATTAAATTAAAACGTCTCCCTTGTAACGGAATATTTATAATGAATGTACGAGGGCATACTGGCACGTGGTTCCGAAATATGGAAGTTTGGTTCTCGTCATGGAGCGTACTCGGGTAGCCTAATGATAAGGCGGCCGCTCGTAATAAGCGGGAAATCCGGTTTCGAGTCCCGGTCAGGCACAAATTTTCGTTGTCATCGTTCCGTTATACAGCTAATGAGTGTCCATATTCACAACGGCGAATACATTTCATGTAATACTTAATAATGATATATTCCGATAGGAGTCATTCTGCACTGCTCCTTGTGCAACACAGACAGCAAACGATTTCATTACTGCGATGATACGAACTACTGATAAGCGGAAGATGAATACAAATTACGGTTCCACTGACGTTCATACCAGTAGTTTCATTTTACATTCTCGCACTACACCAAAATGAAGCATAAAGGAAAACTATTTGTAAGCTATGACTTGACAGTATAGAGTATCTGTACACTTGTACGGAAAACGAATGAAATCAGCCGATCTGAAATAATTACCGAGCTATTGTAGAACGCAGTGCATGGAAATTACGGCGAAGAATAAGGTTAAGACTGGGAACTGCGACATCCTAATTTACTAGCACACAACACAGTAGGATTATATTAGAATGACCTTGATGTTACAATGTTAGTAGAGAACAAAGAGCTATCTAACATCTGAAATTAGACTCATTTAAACATTTATGTCTTAAATTGAAAGGAGTCTGTTTTAGCTTACTTTCAATTTTCTTACTGTTGTTGCATTTATGAGTTACACAGTAGTTTTCTGTGCTATTTGATAAAGTCCTTTGAAAGAAAATGCGCATGTGGCTTCTATGTTTAATTAGTTTTGATAAACAGTAAACTGGTTCCTTCCTCATCTTGTTCCTTAATGGAATCCATAAGTGTCTTGTACAGTGTAGTGCAAAGCTAAAGAGATCCTCCAGGGATGCCAGGAAAAGTAGTTACCTTTCGATCATGAGCTTTCGTGCTTGATCCATTCCCACAAAAAATGAACTGGCCCTCCCATGTTCTTAAGCTCCGCTGGAGTTCGCCGCCCAGCCAGGAGTATGCTATTCTCTGTGGAACGTGAGGTAGTATGATTTTAGTTAGTCGGATGTAACGGTTATTTTATTGGTAGGGAATCATTCATCTGATTCAGTTACGTATTCCTATACGTTTATGTATGTATTAGCGGTGTAAGTCCTATGCATTTACTGTGGAGTGAACGAAGTTAAGTTTGCCATCTGCTATAACATCCACGATATATATATTTTTTTTATTACGAGTGGAATATGAATGTGTGGAAAATTACGTAACTCAATAATATTCATTCAATTATGTAATTATTTCTTAAAAAGATGATAATTATGTAAAACAGAGACAATATTTGTCTCACATTCTTTGTTAATCTATGTCATTCTTTTCTTTTGTTTTGTACCCTTTTGTCGTCTTCTTCTGATATACGTCGCCGACGCAAGACGCGAATCGATTTGAGGTCTGTTGAATGAAAAACATTTAACGTAAGATTATTGTACTTTTATATTCATTTACTGCTAAAAAACAAATAGAGCCAAATGCGTTAAAACTACTTATGATTAATTATTGAAAAATCACTTCCTATTTTAATTATAATTTTGTATTAATTGTCTTTTCATAGCTGCAAGAAGCGCAGCCATTGTTAGTTGTGATTATATAGAAACTTCGTCTGTACTTCTGGTCGAAATATCAAGGGTTTGTGTTAAATTAATTTGCTAAACAGTATTAATAATTTTTTGGTGGCATCAACTTAAATGATTAATTATTTATTGAGCAAAGGAAAATCTTAATTAAAAAGGAAATCCTCTATCTTTTGTTCGCCGCCATCTTAACTTTTATCTCAGCAGCAAATTTAAATTACTTGAAACTGAAAACAATATTCCGATGTGTAAGAAATAGATGTGCACCGGTGGTACTGAACTCTATTTATAAAAGAAAAAGTTAATCGAATCAGACTGCATTTTCTAAGAACAGTGCTGATGGTATTTATTGTTGAACAAGATTTCATTGCTGATGTGTGAGGCCAAAATTAAACTACGCACGAATCACGGAGAAAAATATTTCTGGTAGCATACCTCAGTGTTGTGTGCTGGTGGTATTCTGTGGTTCCTTTTCATGATCAATTTGCTAAGAATAATTAAATCCATCGAAGACAAAAATTATAAAAGCTCTGATGTACGATCAGTAATTTTAGTGATATGAACACAACTTACAGTCACCATTATTACACTACTTCAGGTGGAATTGTTGTGCAATTTGAACAAAATAATTATCCGGGAGAAGTTGTAGTATGAATACTGCATTATACATGTGTATAATATTGTCAGTATCATTTACAAAATCAAATCAATGCAACTGCTAAATAACAGAGTGAATTCAAACCGCAGAATACCATAGAGTATCATATCATTCATATTCATTGCATTTGCCCATGTTGATGATACACAAAAACAGCCACACTGCCTTCAGCATTGCAAGGTGGACAAGTCATTTTGATGTTTGTAAATTATCGATATGCACGTCAGAAAGAGAGCTAGTTCTGTTACTGTTAAACTATCTTTGGTCTTGCTGTGGCACAGTGTTTCCCTCTGCGCAGTTTGGCACATTCTTAGTCGATGTGTGGTAGGTGATGGATGTAGTGTAGTGCTGTGTTGACTTGAATTTTATCTGTTAGATGAAGAAAGGTTTATATAAAGGACAACAAGGATGAATATGATGTAATACTGAAAGGCGAAAATGATATAAATTTTTAATAACAGTATTGTTTCTGAAGAGAAAAAGTTTTGAGATAAACTTTACAGATGTATGAAACGATATCATAACAATATTGTCCATCAGTGTAGGTGTTTGGAAAGTTTTAGAAGTGAAGATGAAATTCATCACTCACGAGGTGTGACATGGACAGATAATATACTTAGAAAACAAAAGGCAATACGAGAAATCAGATGCAGAACGTATGTGACATAATAACGATGATTTTTGCTTCCTTTTCAGCTGTATTGTTTGACATAGAATAAGATTCATTTATATATATTTTTCTACTAACATGTGTAACATTACAGACTGTCTGTCTTCTCGTGTACACGTATGATGTAAAATAATAATGCGCATTGCTTTATCTTAAGGAATTTTCAGGTTGAATTTACCTGTTACATTTACGTCATTTATTGAGTTTCTTTATATTGTATATTCGCTGTATAAATTGTTACTATAGCAAGCGGCACCATTAGTATAATAATTACTTTAAGTGTAGTACTGTAGTGAGCTCTCGTAAGTCATGAAAGATATGGAAGAAGTCAGGAAAGATCTGTAAGGAGCCTTGAAACAGGTGTAAGGAGGAAGCAAAGAGGGAAAAATTTAAAAAAGCCGTACAACATATGCGTCAGTAAATAAATGGTTACAACGATGAATTTGAGAAGAAATTATTAGGTACGATAAATACCAGATGAAATATGATTAGGTGGGTCAAAAGCGACAAATGGTTAGGTAGGGGAATGGAGCTAAATAATGTGAACTTATAAGAATGTACGAAATATATGACAGAAAAAAAGCAAAGAGATAACGTAAACAGTAGTATTTCTTGGAATTTTAATGAAATTCTAGGTAAAATGATGACGAGGTACACAAACTAAAGGAGGAAACATAACGAGATAGCATGCTAATCACTGATCATGTTAGGTGTAACAATGGACTGATGTTTGACTGACTCTATAAAGTAATCTTTGCTGTCAGTCTTGGTTACTCCTTAATCCATGTTTTTCCCAATTATTTACTTGTTCTCCTTATCTGTGTGTGTGGCCACTATCATGATGTGTTAATTTCCTGTGTGTGATCACTAGTTTTATGTATCTCTTTCTACGTGACTTTCTATACTTTTTTGTATGTCACTAATGTTGGACAAACATATTTATTAGAATAGATTTAGAATTTTCTGTAGGTCATTCTGTACACATATAACAATTGTATCTCGTCATGCCTATTACTGTACATTGTTTCGCATGATTCACTTGTCTGAGTTCCTCTAATTCATTTTTGTAAAACTGTAATGACGTTTTTTTTTCTTACTTTTACTATAGAGTTAGAAATCTGTTGTTACCATTACACTACATGAGCAGTCCATATGTGCAACTATGTAAAATCTTATTACTCCTGTCTTAAAATAGGTAATTGTGTACTGAAATGTAACAAATTGTAATTGATGGATCATTCACTAAAAATGACTGAGATGTGCCAGGGCAGAAGAAATATGGCAACTCATCATATACTAAAATATTCTCTGCCAAATGTTGGCATATTTCATCGATAGAAGCTGCAACTATATTTTGTAAGGAACCTTCGATACTACAGTCTGCTTCAAGCACATACTACTCCGTATTTTACTGTTTGTGCGTCTTTGGGTTGCCAGCGGAGAATTGTCCTCAGTCCCACTGAATCTGCTTTCACATAAGCATTGACATAACTGCAACGAGGTAGAGAAAGTTTGATCGTATGTGACAAAGACACTCTTCTATCTTCTTTTGTCGTGCAAATTACTACTATCATACGTGACTGTGCTTCAGAAATGTAGACCTTGTGTGACATGGGCTCTAAACTTCCTGCGTGCTGCAAAAACAGTATAGATCACCAACAGTACTTTAATACAAAATGTGACACATAAACTTTCAAAATAGCCCTGCGCAGAACGTTCTTACAGACATCATGAAACATGATAGTTTAGCTGTGGTGAATTCTACTGATTACTTCACTCACATGTTCTTGAATTCGCAAATATTTTTTACTTATAGTTCTTTAACTCATATACTCGTAAAGTGACTTTTCTCTTTGTATTTGTAACATGTTTTGCATGTCCCTATTCATAATGCTTAGAATTTTGTCCTCGTCCCATACCAATCAAAAATTAACCACGTGCCAAATTCTGCTCGGGGAAGGTGGGCTTGTCTTTTTGATTTTGTAAGTTATCGATGTGTACCTCAGAGAGAGAGCAAGCTACGTTACTGTTAAACAATCCTCGGTTTTGTTGTGGCACATTCTTTGTCTCTGCGCAGTCTGATACCATTTTAGTAGAAGTGTGGTAGGTGATTGGTGTATTTATTGGTGCTGCATTGACTTGTGATTGTATCTGTCAGATGAAATAAGATTTATTATTAAGTACAGCAAGGATGAATATGATGTATATATCGAAAGGTGAAAGGAATATAAATTTTAAATAATGTTATCTTTTAAACAGAAGAAGTTTTGAGATAAGCTTTATATACGTATGAAACGATCTAGGAGTTAAGACTGCAGCTTGCGCACCTAATTTGTAGAAATGAGTACTGGCAGCAAGTAACTTTCTTCACTTGCTCGGAGCTGAGAGAAAGACCACCCCACTTCCCTGAGGCATGCATTAAGATACAACTTGATTAAGCTGCTTGGTTTTTATAGAAATTCTCTGTTATTAGTGTACACGTTTCAAATCATTGTTCACTTTCTTAAGCGTAATATTGTTCAGACTATTGTTACGTGTGAAGATCGCGCAAAGTTTTACTCTGTCTTTCTTAATACGTACTTCCTTCTAATACCATTGTCTTGGAATATGATTTCATAGGAGAAGTTACTATCCCCATTAAACTGTTTAAAGAAGAGTTATCATTACCTATTATCGCATTGCACCATGTGTTACACAACAGTTCGAATATTTATTTTAATCGATCTTAGCTGTTGTCCGCTTGCTGCTTGCTGTTGTGCTTTCGGGAAATCTACCACAACGTTGTCAAGACGGGAGCTAAATGTAAATTTTGATTAGGGCCGGATAATTGTTGTACTTCAGTTGCGTATTTAATATAAAGACATATTGTATTCAGACTAGTTATAGTTCTGTTCAAATTAGGTTGTGTTTAGTCAAAGGTTAGGACACGAGTTTAAGTTGGATAACAGTTTGTGGGCATATAGTTTTGGTAATACGTAGACTTTTTTTAGAGTGGGAGGTACATTTGGGCTAAATTTCATACACAAATACGTTGTGGGGAGCTTTCGCAACATTTGTTGCTGAATGTTTCGGATGTAAGTATGTTAGGGATTATTAGTGATAAATTTCAGTGTCATGCTGGTGTTGAGTAAAGTCTGTAACCATTTGGCTGAATGATCATGGTCAGAAATCTACCCTTGTTTCACGTGTGTGTTTTGGTTAATTCTACCGCGGACATTGTAACCGTTTCCAGCGCGTTAGTGCTTCAACATTCATCTCGCACGGTCGACACATGTGATTGTAGTAATAATTGTAGTAATTTTTTCGTAGTTGTGGGCAGCACCAGTCCGCAGACCAAAGTATTCTATGCAGAACGAACTCATATTCGAGTGGTGGGAACTCAATTGAAATGAAGTTAGCCTCTCTCTCATGAAGTTTCCTAGTTTTCATATCCACTCCCTTATAAGCCACGTGTGCCAGCGCTCCTACTATGTCTTGCCAGAGTGTAATCATTACATTTATTCATAAATGAATGGGGTGCTTTCAGCAGGTTTTCAAATTATTATAGTAAACTCATGTTTTGATCGTGGCACATTTCCATATCTTACGAAATCTCTCGAATTGAATGGTCAATATTTCATGCCGTTCAAGAGATGACACAATAGATTCTGAAATGCTCTCCACCGTGGATAAAACACGTTATTTGATTTGTATTTCGTCTCTGCGTGTCCGTACTGTATTCATAGCATCCCTCCGGTGGGCAATCTAAATTCAGGAGTTAATAAAGAATGTATGCTACGAGGAACGTAGGGCATTGCACGCACGGCAGACGAGTGTGGGATGCAAGAAAACTACTAGCTTCCGCCATCCCCCTTACGAGTCAAGACTGAATAAAAAATTCGTTCTTGTATGGCAAGAAGTGTATCTAGGAGCTCTCAGGGCCCTTCCTTCTTTTATGATGTATCTGTTGTACCCAAATACTTCATCCCTCTCGAATGAACCCATTAATTGCGCATTATCCATGTGCTTAGCCGTGGTAGAGCAGTTCAACTGCCACCGGTTCGTATATAAATATTAATAATCAACAAGTTGTCATAACGTTTGAATCAGTGCATTAGTAGGATAACGACGAGCATGGTCAATTGTTACTGTTTTACAGATTGCTTACTTGCGCGGCATTGTTTCTTTACAATATTACTTGTATGCACATTGTAATGACAACCTAAGTACGACTTAGGAGTGCGGGTAAGCCACTACAAACAGCATAGTGAACGCATTATTGTGGCCATTAATTAAGTAATGCTTTTTGCACAATTCTACCAGACAGCTGCCTCTTTCATTTCTTACCCCAAATCCATATTCACCTACTATGTTTCCTTCTCGTCCTTTTCCTACCCTCGATTCCAGTCACCCATGACTTAAAGTTTCGTCTCCCTTCACTACCTGAATAATTTATTTTATCTCCTCATACATTTCATCAATTTCTTCATCATCTGCAGAACTAGTTGGCATATAAACTAGTACTACTGTAGTAGCGGTGGGCTTAGAGACAGCAAAGGACTTGGAAGAGCAGTTGAACGGAATGGACAGTGTCTTGAAAGGAGGGTATAAGATGAACATCAACAAAAGCAAAACGAGTGTAATGGAATGTAGTCGAATTAAATGCTGATGCTGAGGGAATTAGATTACGAAATGAGACACTTAAAGTAGTAAAGGAGTTTTGCTATTTCGGGAGCAAAATAACTGATGATGGTCGAAGTAGAGAAGATGTAAAGTGTAGACTGGCAATGGCAAGGAAAGCGTTTCTGAAGAAGTGAAATTTGTTAACTTCGAGTATAGATTTAAGTGTCAGGAAGTCGTTTCTGAAGGTATTTGTATGGAGTGTAGCCATGTATGGAAGTGAAACATAGAGGATAAACAGTTTGGACAAGAAGAGAATAGAAGCTTTCGAAATGTGGTGCTACAGAAGAATGCTGAAGATTAGATGGGTAGATCACATAACTAATGAGGAGGTATTGAACAGAATTGGGGAGGAGTTTGTGGCACAACTTGACAAGAAGAAGGGACCGGTTGGTCGGACATGTTCTGAGGCATCAAGGGATCACAAATTTAGCATTGGAGGGCAGCGTGAAGGGTAAAAATCGTAGAGGGAGACCAAGAGATGAATACACTAAGCAGATTCAGAAGGATGTAGATTTCAGTAAGTACTGGGAGATGAAGAAGCTTGCACATGATAGAGTAGCATGGACAGCTGCATCAAACCAGTCTCAGGACTGAAGACCACAACAACAATAACAAGTATGACTTGTGCTTAACACTCAATTAAAAGAAATAAATTTAGCTTTATTAGTAAAAGAATACAAATAATACAGTGAGTACTTTTAACTATTTACAACGCTTGTACCATGCAATATGTGTGTACATGTGTTGGCCAAAGGTATAGGTATATTAAGGGTGTAAACATCATTGTTGGTCTTCCACGACACGTCCTTTTACCCTACGGAACGGTACTGAGGAAACGGTACTTGTATAAGCGCTATGGTCGTACGTGATCGGTAAGATACGTTGTTTCCGATGAAGGATATACATGGATGGACAAGTTACATATGAAAATGATGAACGGAATTGCAAAGAAGAGGCCGCGCGGGATTAGCCGAGCGGTCTTAGGCTCTGCAGTCATGGACTGTGCGGCTGGTCCTGGCGGAGGTTCGAGTCCTTCCTCGGGCATGTGTGTGTGTGTTTGTCCTTAGGATAATTTAGGTTATGTAGTGTGTAAGCTTAGGGACTGATGACCTTAGCAGTTAAGTCCCATAAGATTTCACACACATTTGAACATTTTTTTTTACAAGAAGGATAATTGTTTGCTAAATATCAATTTACGGTTTGCAGTGTAAAATAACACAGAACGACTGCAGAAAAGCAATATACTAACACGAGAAATGTTTCTTCAACAAAAGAATTGAAAATACTGGACAATAAAACCCCAATTATGGGAAAGAAATTCATAAGCGTGCCGTTGGAAAGTCTTAGATGAACACGGATTACACTAAGAAGTGCTACTGCGGAGAGGTGAAAAAGGAAGTGAATTTGGACGCAAACGTACATACATACTTTCTCTCTCTCTCCCTCTTTCTCTCACACTCGCAACCATTCACAGACACACGCACACTCACACACACACACACACACACACACACACACACACATACACACACACATGAGGTCGATATGAACTCTTCCAGCATGCAATTGGCGAATGTTTGCTGAGCAGTCCGATAGGATGACTAAATACGTTGCATTGGGTCAGAATTCAATAATTCTGTTTAGTTCAGTTAACCAACTACATTGTTTTTCATAAATCGATGAGAAATAAAAAATACATTAAAGTGTCTAATGTGGTTACGTGTCAGGTCTGACGAAAGTTGTCATACATGGTGTACAAGTGATAAAGCAGAAATACAAATTTCCACCTATATAGTTTTGTTTGAACTTAGAAAGTGTGTGAAATCTATAAGCTGTATATGTGAGTTTGATACAGTGTGAGTAATATTATGACAGAATGTGTTTAAACCCCATCAGCATTGGTACCTCTGACTGTTGTAGACAATTATTGCTCTTCTTAATTTAAAAATTTGCACCCGATGTAGTAATGATGTGAGGAGGACTGCGTGTCGGAATATATTTCCCAAGAGCATCTAAAATTTTGTCTATGTGATTCAGTTCAGGATATCCAGCAGGCCAGTCATTGAAGATATTCGTCGAGGAAATGGTGCTGTCAACACCCGGAATGAATTCAGCTAATGCACCCGCATTAGTACTTACGTTGACATCGACTCCTCTGCATATCTACACATTGAAGTTTCACAAAAAAACATTATCTCCTGCATTTCCAGATATTGCACCCTAAAAACAAACGCTGCCTCATCCGAAAGCTTTCATATCTGGCATGTCTGAAGGATCATAAGCGGTTACAGATTTTCCGCAGTTCGAAAGTTGTCTTCTGGCACTATGGACAATAAGTCTCGGCTCGTTGGTGAAAAGAAAGATCACATATTGGCGTGCCCAATACCGGTGAGCGGTGTGAGCATAGCTTGTCCCTTTGAAAACATACTGAATTGATAAAACGGCCGGAACTATTACTATCTTCCTGGAAGTCTCAGTGTAGGCGAATAGACTTATCTGTTCCAGTACCAAGCTTGTAATTGAAGCTTCCTTCACTCCAGTGCCAAATGATTTTGTGCTTCCCCTGTAAGGAGACGTGACATCGTCTGTGATAGGGTAAGACCTAATCAAAGATAAACTGCACCTTAACATCACAGTTTTTCTCTCAAAACATGGCGACTACGTTGACTTAAACGGTTTTTATTTTTATAATTGAATCGACAAATTTGCATTGTATTGTGTGTCTATTTTGTAAATACGCTGGATTCGTCACTGGTTGTAGACCTGGGAATTGGAGGTCATTCATCCCTGTGGTCGGTACGATACTAGCGTCATAGAGAAATTCTCTGGGAATTCATGGGTGATATATCAGTAACTGTGCGGAAATGTTCTAAAAATGGTGATAATGCAGAGCTTATATTTTTTAAGACTTCAGTGGTGCATGCACGCTAAGATTTTTTCTTCAATACATTTTATCTCATTTGATGGAAATGAAATTCCAGACGAACCCGTAAATTTGTAAGTGCAACGTTCAAAGGCAGGAGGAGAAGGAACAATGCAGAGTCTTGATGGTCCATCCTCGTTTAGTCGACGTAATAGGCTTGTGGAAAAATATTTATATCAGTACGACACTCTCATACATCTCGATAAAAGTCATGCGGCCTGTTAAGTACCAACTCCTTTACAATAAGAAGTCTCGAAGCACCAGCTATAGCCATTTATAAGAAAAGTAGTATTCCGTGTGCTTAGTCGTTTCACAACATATCTCCGAAAGAGATAAAAGAAAAAAATTCCGAATGAGATCCGAAATTAGTCATTACACCTCGGGAAAAGACAAAAGGCTAGCGACGTCGCCAGTAAGAAATGTTTTCGGAAATAACATTTTACGAGAGAAGCGGGCACTGAAGCGACGTGAACGCGCCCTCGCGACCCCGTTATGGAAATCATAAATGCGGAGCAGCAATCAGAAGGAAAATTGGATGAGACTGACAATGTCTGCGTCCGCCGTTAAGCGGGCACTCGGGAGGGCCGCCTCCCCCATTCAGCCGGCTAAGATACCGTCTCTGACGACGAGCGGCCCCCCAACGGCCGAAACTGTCGCCGTGCCGGCACGGCGCCTACTGCGGCACGACTCTCTGAAACGTCTTCCCGGCACCGTTGGGACGAGTCTAGCGATCTGCCATAAGTTGAGACCCACTCAGTCATGGTCACAGCAGTGTGCAGAATGTGTAGGACAGTGCTGCGTTACTTGTAGCAGAATAATGTGAACCAAACGGTTGTGAGGGACAGTGGCTGAGCATACTGCGCCTCACTTGTTTACAAAGCTGTACTTCAGACACACATTTTCAGGATTTTCGAGACACCACCGCTTGGGCTGACATCACGATTTTATAGAACAAAGGTATAGCGCATCCTGGATACTTAGAGTGGCTTCTCTGGCTTTGCCAAGCGATAAAAATTTTGCAAAACTGTCTTTCTCCTAAGATCATAGCAATGTTTTGGCAATCAGTGTTCGGTCTGAGTGTGATGTCGTGCAAGATGCAATAGCGTAACTTTCCCGCGGTCGTAATTACACTCACTAAGTAGGGAAATGTACGTATTCACTGACAGCTGCAGCGGGACCTCGGAAGTAGGGGTCTCCAAAATCTCTATAACACTAAATACCGATGGGATTCAGCTGCCATTGACTCCACTTTTGACGCTTTCGTATTTTGCGGAGAAGCCCGAAAGGCACTACCACCGCAACTCTCGGATTTATGACACACACTCATCGAAAAGTAACACTTGCATTATGTTTCCCTCTACTTGAGATTAACTTTCGACAGCAACATTGAAAGACGATTCTATTCTCACCTACCTGGACGTCTTTAAGCTTGTAAGGAAATTGTTAGGTTTTTAAGTTTGGATTGCATGTGAAAGTAATCCGAATATGCTCTGACTGGAAGACTATGTACTCTCATATACGTGAGTTTGACTCATGAATCAAATTTGAGAACATACTATAACTACAAAGACTAAAGGGTGTAACAAGAAGGTAAGGTCAAACTTCCAGGATACATTCCTCACGCTTAGAGAAAGAAAATATGTTTTATGTATGTGGTTACGGAAACAGTTTATTTCCACGTGAAGTCTCAGTTTATATATCTCTTCAATACATTAATCATCTACTTTGAGACGAAGCCTATCCGTGAAAGCACATTTGCACTGAAGTGAAGGTTGAAACATTGTTGAATCAACCATTCGCAGGAAAATCAGCTGCTGATAGTGCCCGCACACGCTACATGGTACGGCTACAATAGGATTTCATATAACACTCTCTAGACCGTCATGAGGTCAACATTACTTCTTGCAGATAATTGGCTTCCATTGTCATTAGAGTTGTCGTGAACTGCACGAAGACGTTCATCCTCCAGCCGAGGTGTCCACGTTCTCCTAGGACTCCCACAATCGGGCGAATAGCAGGCTTGAGCGTCCCACCCTCCCTAAGACGACGATCGATTGCTTCAAAGGCCATCTTGTCGGGGCACCGTCGTGCTGAAAATCTCTCCCGATACAAATTTTGAGTGCAACGGTCGTTACCACATGCTAATCCGTAACTAACCACAGACGGACATCTGCAAGAATCAGCATTTGAGTGAAGTTCCATTACGCTGTACCAGTAACCCAATTCGTGATGAACACTACAGGGTTGACGCTACCGGCTTGACGCTAGTAGAGCTATGCAGTTAGTCCAGTCTCAACACAGGCAATGAAGTGAATCACAAGTTAACATTACCTTCGTTCAGTAGCAACAATAAACGCTGGCGGATTACAACTTACTGTACCTTCTAACCAAACGTAACCAAGAGGGAATTTTCAACATTTCATGTAACAGTGGTACTATCTGTTTGTGTGCGTTTCCCATGACTAAAGTGATTATGAGAGGAAACAGAAAATGAGCTCTAACATGGAAATAAAATATTTCTGAACCGATGATTATACAAAACATTTTATTCCGCTCTGAGTGAGGAATATTTCATGAAAGCTTTCCCGAATTTTTCCCATACACCCTTTATATGGCCATTTACGTATGCATTTAACACTTACTTTCCAAGCGCAACTGTTTACATTCGGCATGGTAAAACGAAACTGAATATAAGTAAGCATATCTCATAACCATTGCAAGTTTAAGCAACATAGCTTACAGCCTTATGCAGTGTAGTAGGAACGTTGACCCAGTTTGTTGCAGTGATACATAAAACATAAACACACTTTCTGTAGAGCAAGCACTGCGTGTCTGCTTCTTGCATCTCCTCAAATTCCTACCTTCCTTTTTGAAATCATTGAAGTAAATGTAAAGCATAATATTCGTAGTGGTTGCGGCTGTTGTTAACGTAAACTGTAATTAGAAAATCATTAAGTTATACCTCGGTAGTAGGTCAAACAGGATGCTTCCAGTTCAGGTGCCAATGTAGCAGCTGCCGAATACAAGTAAGCCCAATTTATTGAAATAGGAAAATGTGTAACAAGAAGAATGATTGTAAAGAATCTTTCAATGTAAATTCATATAAGTGATTTCAGCAAAGTGAGAAATTCACAACGGTACAGCTATTACAGGAGTCTGGAGGACACGTAGTATTACAGACAGCCAAAGTGTAAGAAAATGAACTAGTGTGATCCAACATACATCGCAAACCATTTACACAGCTTCACTAAAAGAGAGAGTGACTCTAATGACTGTATTCTCTTTTGGATGAATTAAAAGCAAGCAGATTCTCTACTGAGCTTTGAAATGAACTCGCCTTACAAAGTCATGACCAACTGACATCCAACGTGTGCGACGCATATCTCGCCCGTAAAAGTTACAAATCTTCGCGATGGGAATAAGAATGTAGTGAACAACAAATCACAAGTTCGTTGCGAATTATTGTATACACACAGCCTAGCAACATCTCACCACATCACCGACCAGCGTCCAGCAACACGCAGCATTCGACAGCAAGGACATCATTTCTCTACCCGGCGTTAACACAGGAGTAGACTATTCAAAACTCAAGCCAAGCGTTCTGGCGTGGAGGGAAGCGATCTAATTGGCTCGTTCACCGGGAAACCCAAAATATACATCCTGTAAACCCCAAACCCCACAGACTAGTCCCCTCCCCACCGCCCCCAACGCGCAAGCTCTTGGTAATCGAAAATAGGTACAGAATAGAAACTTAGCACTAGCCCTGCAACAAGTACGCGAAATAATTGAAAAGTGAGAAATGGTAAATTAAGACATGAAAGCTGCACTGTAACAGCCAATTTTCAAACTCAGTTAATACTAGAAAAGAGTCACTAAATATTGTCCGTTTCAATGAATAAGTAATATTTACTTCAAAAATGAATACCTGTTCCCCAGCAATGCTTTAAACCAGCACCGTTCCCCAGTGATGGAGCCACGAGGTTCCTTGAACGGAAGAGGTTGGTCTCCCAGATCGACCGGCGTACTGAGCTGAATCGCAACCAGCGTGCATCTTGGCGCAACATTCCTCGGCGGTGGTTTTCGTCAGACATACTCACTCATACACACTCTTCATTCTCTGATGCTCACCCATACACACTCTTCATTCTCTGATGGATGTCTACCGGTGTTTGGCAGCTAATGGAAGAATAACAGCACGTTGGACCTGTTTAAGCACATTTGGTAATTACATCTCCATAATTCTCTTTTCCGTAATTACCATACCAATGTTGGAAAGAAAGGAAAGCCACACTAATCCCCTACCTGCGTGTTGGTGCTTATATACCTGCATTTGGGTCGCGCTACGTTGCCTACACATTGTAGCAATGCCCCAATGTAAACTTCTTGAGCGCCCATTAGATCTACTCACTTGGTGACGTCTTCTTGACGCTATATTCAGCATTCTTCCTATCAACTTCGTAGGTCCTCTCAACTAGTCATTAACCAGGAAAAAAAACAAGAAACAGAGAGGAGTTGATTCTATGGTGTCCGCAATGGCAATGTAAGAAATCTCCATACATTGAAGCTCGCAAATTCTGGGCAAAGTCATTTGTATTATGCGCAAATCATAAGATACTGAAGAGGAACACTACTATCAAAAACACCTTCCCTGAATGTGTTTGATTTCACGTGGTCTATTTTACAAATGAGTGGCACATCCTTTCTCTACCGTAGCAGTTGAGGCAGTGGCAGCCATCTTCACTCCCGGGACTGAACCTGTCTGATTATTGTTGCCCCAGGCGCTACGAGCTTGAGGAAGGTACGCTGTTTAGACCAAGACTCGGAGAGGCTAGGCTGTTGGCATGCCGGGGCCTTCTCGCGGCCATACCAGCTGCTGCGGCAGCGGCTGGCTTCCGGTCTCACTGCTCCGTGTCTCGTTCCGCACTCTGCCAGCCACTCGCCTTCTGACAAACGTGACGCCTGAGACATGTTCTGGTTGGTTGCTTGCCACAGTTCCTTTTTTTCGGATTTGCCTTTTGTGGGCAAGTGCTTTACCAACTAAGCCACCCCAGCACAACTCAACAGCAGCCCTTGCGGCTTTACCCTCGCACTTGCTCACGAAAGGCAAAAGTCCTACATTCTAGTCCCAGTCCGACATACAGTTTTAATCTGCCAGGAAGTTTTGAATCTGGGCTCACTCCGCTGCAGAGCGAAAAGTTTCAGTCTGGAAACATCCCCCTTGCTGGGGCTAAACCAAATTTCGACAATAACCTTCTTCCAGGAGGGCTGGTCTTGCAAGTTTCACAGAAGAGCTTCTGTGAAATTGGGGAGGTAGAAGACGAAGTTCTGGTAGAAGTACAGCTGTGAGGAGAGGTAGTGACTCGTGCTAGGGTAGCTCAGCCGGTAGAGCAATTGCCCCCCCCCCCCCCTTTCCCAAAGGTTTAGGTACCGAATTCGAATCACCGTCCGGCGCACACATTTTTTCTGCAAGAACTTTTAGTTTAGTACTTGCTCCTTTACATCAAGATATTTTTATGGTCTTAACTATTCATATGCACCAATAACGTACATGTTTTATATAAAAAATAAAATCTCGCATTCTGAATAACCGTGCTAGAATTTCCAGAAATGGCATATTTCTTCTTGGTTTGGGTTAAACTTGCCCCACTATCTTCCTATGTGTTTTTTAAGGCCTCGAGCATGATTATATTTCTTCCCATAACGATGTTGCTAAGCATTACGTAAAGAAAGCTTCTGATGAGTTTAATATCCCATCGTAGCAGAAACTTTACAACTTCGTTTTCACTCACAAACAAATATCTGATAGAGGTAAGTCTCTAATATTGAAGAAATCGTTTTTCGCCTGTGCCAATCTACCGCTGACACCTTATTTACTTCAGAAATGCTTTGTAATCTTGTTTATTAGAGACGAGAATTTTTTCACTATATCCTTGGCGTAAAAGTTCTCTGACTGGCCGCTTTCCAAGAAAGAAACATGGCTTAAGAAGCCGTTGAAAATGTTATTGGATGTACTGATATGGTAGGGAAATCATGAGCTGTGACAGGACTAAGGACGTGTGATAACATTCGCATGAGACTGCATCCCACACTGTGTAAGGTCTTGGTTGTATGCAGACGAGCAAAGTATATGCCTCTTCTAACGTAATTGTTGGACAACTACGCAATTGCCATTACCAGTGAACGAGAATTTCGTCATGTCCTCTCAACCATTCTTACAATAGAGAACACTTTGCTTGGCCTATTTCCAGAAAACTGAATGGTCTTATGAAAGAGATGATTGCTATTGGACGAGCTGTGACCCAGAGAGTTAAATATGTGTGCTGGCTTGGAAGTTCTCTGGCGCATTTCCAGATAAAGGGCATGACTTAGATAACCGAGAGAAAAGGAAGGGATGTGACAGGGGTGGGGAAACTGAAGGGGAAACAGGAGGGGTGGATGAAGGGAGGGGAGTGGCATGAGGAAGGGGAGGTGACTTCAAGGTCGTATTTTATTCGAAGCTGCTATTGCATTTCTAAGCTGATACACTAAGATGTCAAGTTTTTACCAAATCGGTAGCTTCTAATTCATCTGAGTACCAACACAAATAAATTAATAGTTCAGTATAATTTGTTTTTAATATTTTTGAATAAGGGTGCTGTACCATGTCAATAAATAACGCCTTTGAATTTGAGCCAGCAGGTGTGTAAATGTTGTTGAATTCGAATACGGTGACGGAGGTCTGTGGACCGAAAGGTTCTACAAATCTGAGATGAATGGACAGACCCTACCTCTGTGCCAGTGTATGTTATGATCTTGTAGCCCGACACAATAGCAGATGAAGGTGTCACGACTTTAGAGGGCTATCTCAGTTTCTGCATCCCATAAAAACTGTGGGAATTCAAACAGCTTAGAGACGGAAGTAGCAATTTTAAACTATTGCTTAGAAATTAACGTTTCATTTCGATGTCCGTACCATCTGACCACATTGTCATACTGTCCAGTGAAATGTTGTTTTCTTTCCAAATGTTGATATCCATTTTATTTACAGAGCCAGTCTGTTCCCATGTATTAGACTCTGTGAAACCATATAAAAGGTCTCAATGTATCTTTGTTATCAATTTTTTGTTTTTTGTGTTTGAATAGTCAATCTTGAGAATGGTTTGATGCGGCACACTGCGAATTCCTCTCCTGTGCCAACTTTTTCACTTCAGAGTAGCAGTTGCACCCAATGTCCTCAATTATCTACTGGGTGTATTCCTCTACATATTTTAGCCTCTGCAGCTCCTTCTGGTACCGTGGAAGTTATTTCCTGATATCTTTAACACACGTCCTATCATCCTGTAACTTCGTCTTGTCGGTGTTTTCCTTGTATTCCTTTCCTTTTAGATTCTCTGGAGAATCTACTCATTCCTTACTTTATCAGCCCACCTAATTTTTAACATTCTTCTGTAGCACCACATCTCAAAGGCACCGATTCTCTTATGTTCCGATTTTCCTACAGTCATGTCTCACTATCATGCAATGCTGTACTCCAAACGTACATTTTCAAATTTTTTTCTATAATTAAGACCTCTATTTCATATTAACAGATTTCTCTTGGCCAGGAATGCTTTTCGCCAGTGCTAGTCTCCTTTATATGTCCTCCTTGCTCCGTCCATAGTTGGCTGTTTGCTCCTTTAGGTGGCAGAATTCCGTAACTTCAACTGCTTTGTGATCCCCAATTATGGTGTTAAGGTTCACGCTCTTCTCATATATGCTACTCGTTATTACTTCCGTCTTCTTCGATTTACTCTCATTTCATATTTTGTTCTCCTCAGAATGTTTATTCCATTCGACAGATCCTGTAATTCTTTCTCAATTTCACAGAGGATAGCAATGTCATCAGCAGATGGTATCATTGACATCTTTTCACTCTGAATTTGGACCCCACTCTTAAACTCTTATTTCCGTCGTTGCTTCCTCGATGCGTAGATTGAACAGTAGGAGCGAAAGACTACATCTCTGTCTTACACTGTTTTTAATCCGAGAACTTCGTTCTTGCTCTTCCAGTCTTAGTATTCCCTCTTGATTCATGCACATACTACATATTACCTGTCTTTCCCTACAGTTTATTCCTATTTTTCCCAGAATTTCGAAGAACTTCCACCATTTTACTTGTCGAACACTTTTTCCAGTATAAAAATCCAATAAACGTATTTTGACTTTTCTTGAGTTTCATTTCCAATATCAACTGCTACTTGAGAGCTGTCCCTCTGGTGCCTTTACTCTTCCTGAAGCCAAACTGATTGTCTTCTAACAGATTCTTAATTTTCTTCCTCCTTCTTCTGTATATTATTCTTGTCAGCAACTGCTTTGATTCTCGCACTTCTCTGCTCTTGCAATCTTCGGAATTGTGTGAATGACGTTTTCTCGAAAGTCACATGGTATGACGCCAATCTCATTCAGTCTACACACCAACATGAATAGTCGTTTTGTTGCCACTTTAGAAACTCAATTGGAATGTTATCAATAGCGTCTGCCGTATTTGATCGTAAGTCTTTGAAAACTCTTTTAAATTATAATGGATCCCCTATCACTTACCTGTCGAGCCCTTTCTTGTCACGTCAGCATACAAGTTCTCCACCTCGTAGAGGCGTTCGATGTGTTCCTTCCTCCTATCCGATTGCTCTTCTGCATTTAACTTTGCGCTCCTAATATTACCGGTCTTGCTTTTAATTGCACCGAATGGTCAGTCCTGCCTTCCGACATTCATTTATTTTTCGATTTCGCCTTAGCATCCCTGCACTTCATATTTAATTCGTTCTTAATGAGTTGTATTTCTGTATTCCTGAATTTCCCGGAAAATTTTTCTACTTCCTTCTTTCGTCGATAAACTGAAGTATTTCGTGTATTATCCATGCTTTATTCGCAGCCACCTTCCTTCTACCTACGGCTTTCTTCCTAACTTCTGTGATTGCCCTTTTTAGAGATGTCCATTCCTCTTCAGCTGGAAAGCCTACTGAACTATTAATTATCGCAGCTTCCATATCCTCAGAGAACTTTAAGCGTATATCTTCATTCTGTATCCCACTTCCTTGCACATTTGGTTCTTCCTGACTAGTCTCTTGAACTTCCACCTACTTTTCATTACGACTAAATTTCGTTATAACTGAGTTCATATCTGCTTTTGGGTAAGTCTCTTCCGCAATTCCTTCTTCTATATCCTCCCCTACAACACCATCCCAAATCACTGTTACTACTAGATTTTGATCTGCCTATAAATACTGAATTACCAGTTCAATATCGTGATATACTTTCTCTGTCACTTAGTCTTGTGTTTGTGACGTCGGCATGTATACGTAAAGTAATGTCGGAGTTGGTTTGCTGTTGGTTCCGACGAGAGCAATCTGTCACTGAACGGTTCACATTAACTCACTCTCTGTCCTACTTTCTGATCCATAATGAAATCGACTCCCGTTACACCATTTCCTGCTGCTGTTTATGTTGCCCTATACTCATCTGACCAGAAATCCTTTATTTATTTCTGTTTCACTTCACTGATCTCCACTATATATTGACTGAGATTCTACACCTCGACTCGTAGAACGTTATCCTTCAGTAAGTTATTGAGTCTTTTTCTCATGGTCGTTCTCGGCTTGCCAATCTTTCCCGGAAACAGAATGGAGAACTAGTCTGATATCATTTGCCAATGGAGAGACCATCATCACACTTTCCCAATTAGAAGCCACATGTCCTGTGTATACAAGTTACGTGTCTTTAATGCGATGGTTTCCATTGCCTTCTGTGGAGTACTGGGAGCACTGTAGCGGAGCAGCTACGTTACGTAGCACTGTATAAATATACCCAATATGTTTTGCGATTTTATTTAAAGGCTTCAACAGTAGTTTTAATAATAATAGCAACGTAAGACCTTCACTCAAATTTAAACCAAAGTAATTTATGCCACCCATAAGGCGGTGTGAATTACTATACATGGTGTTTATAAATCAATATCGGGATATCGGTGTTTTAACACTTTATAATATTTATTATATTAAACTTACAGTTATAAATGATATATCAAATGAAAGAGCAACTCAAACAGTTTTACCAAGAACGTTCTTGCACCATTTGTCACACGGCACACATCAAATCTATAGCCGAGTTCTTTCCAAACATTGATAAGTGTGTCTTCAGTGATTGTAGCAACAGCTGCTTCAATCCGTTTTCTCGATTCAGGGAGGTCTACTGGTAGCAGAGGCGCGTACACACGATCCTTGATGAAGCCCCAAAGGAAAAAAAATCTCATGGCATTAGGTCGGGTGAACGTGGAGACCATGCAAAGCAAGGCCTGTCATTGTGCACCTTGCGGCCTATCTAGCACTTGGGTACAGTCAAGTTCAACCAGTTGCGTACTTCGCTATGCCAGTAATGTGGCGCACCATCTTGCTGGAAAATGAAGTTCTCTGGCTCATCTTCTTCCAACTGAGGGAAGAGCCATTGCTCTAGTGCATCAAGGTAAGAACTGCCAGTTACAGTAGGTTCACCAAAAAGGCCCATAAATTTTCCGACGGGATACAGCACAAAAAACAGTCGCATTATCGAGTAGAACTTAAATTTTTTCATAGGTAAAGGTACGTCATTTCATGCGGCCTTACCTCTGCATCTAGTTTATTAATCGTAATGAGTGGCGACAGGTGGCATGCTGCCGCATGGCCAAATGCTCGCAATGGCTCAGAGCTCCAGAGAACGATCTGAATACATATTCAGTCGAACGCGCTCTGTATCGAGGTATGTGGCAACACTGCGTTAACAGATGGTACTACTTTGTCTCGTTGGATGACGTCACGGGCACGTCGATGATAGGGTACAACATCAGTGTTAACACGTCAGTAACACAACATCTGCTGGTCAGACTTACGAATTAAACGAACCAGAGAAAATATTATTGTGCAACAAGTGGCACTCGATATCATAACAGCAGGTTATGGGCCCGTATGAATAAGATGAATACAATCTGGCGAATTTCGTTGTCCGAGCATTCACAAAATCATTACTTATAAGGCAAAACGATAATCACAAGGTCGCGCGTGGCGGCTCTGTCGGAGCGCTTACCGCCTGTATAAGCAGCTGTGCTGTCGCAACCTCCTGTGTTATTACTACATTGCTCTGCGCCGGCAGCGGCTCTGGCAAACATACGAGCCGCCGGCGCTGACGCAACGTCTATATTACATCACCAGGGTCTGGCTCCGCGCCGGCTGTCCATGAAGTCGCGCCTCAGGTAGCGGCAAGATGGGACTCCAGAGTAAGACCCTCGTCATCAAGGAGAACATAACCAGCGGGGAACAAATGCACAGGCTGATCACCGGTCAATTAGGCCTAGCATGTCGTCCGCCGAGGTGCATTTGTGATCTCAGTGATGCGTAATGTAGATGTTGCGTCAGCGTCGGCGGCTCCTATCTTTACCGGAGCGCCTCAGGTTCAGAGCAATGGAGTAGTAACACAGGTGGTTGCGATAGCACAGCTGCTTATACAGGTGGAAAGCGCTCCGCCGGAGCCGCCTCGGCCGCCACGCGCGACCTTGTGACTATCGTTTTGCCTATATAAGTAATGATTTTGTGAATGCTGGGACGACGAAATTCGCCAGATTGTATTCATCATATTCATGCCGACCCATAACCTGCTGTTATGATACCGAGTGCCGCTTGTTGCACAATACCGTATTCTCTGGTTCGTTTAATTCGTTAAGTCTGACCAGCAGCCGTTGTGTTACTGACGCGTTGAGACTGATGTTGCGCCCTATCATCGATGTGCCCGTGATGTCATCCTACAGGACAACGCAGTACCATATGTTAACGCACTGTTCTCACATACCTCGATACACAGCCCCTTCCGCTCAATATGTATCCAGAATGTGTGTGAATGATTATCCGAGCATTCAAAAACAGATGCGTCTATTGTGATACTGTGTGCAGAATGTGGACCCATCTGAAAGTTTGACATGATGCCAATCAATTATGTCCATTGTTGTCACTGGGCCTACCAAACCAACGCCCTTCTCCCGCTTGCATCATTGTCTTGGTTACGGAAACATCAAGAGGTTCCTGAATCCCGCAACATAATTTTGCTTGACATATTACACTACTGGCCATTAAAATTGCTACACCAAGAAGAAATGCAGATGATAAACTGGTATTCATTGGACAAATATATTATACTAGAACTGACATGTGACTACAATTTCAGTCAATTTGGGTGCATAGATCCTGAGAAACCTGTACCCAGTACAACCACCCCTGACCATAATAAAGGCCGTGATACGCCTGGACATTGAGTCAAACAGAGCTTCGATCGTGTGTGCAGGTACAGATGCCCATGCAGCTTCAACACGATACCACAGTTCATCAAGAGTAGTGACTGGCGTATTGTGACGAGCCAGTTGCTCGGCCACCATTGACCAGACGTTTTCAATTGGTGAGAGATCTGGAGAATGTGCTGGCCAGGGCAGCAGTTGAACATTTTCTGTATCCAGAAAAGCCAGTACAGAACATGCAACATGCGGTCGTGCATTATCTTGCTGAAATGTAGGGTTTCGCAGGGATCGAATGAAGGGTCGTAACACATCTTAAATGTAACGTCCACTGTTCAAAGTGCCGTCAATGCGAACAAGAGGTGACCGGGACGTGTATGCAATGGCACCCTATACCATCACGCCGGGTGATACGACAGTACGGGGTCAGGGATTTTCTCTGCCTCGTGAAGCCTGGGTATTGTGTGCTGTCCTTAGGTTAGTTAGGTTTAAGTAGTTCTAAGTTCTAGGGGACTGATGACCATAGATGTTAAGTCCCATAGTGCTCAGAGCCATTTGAACCATTTTGATACGCCAGTATGGCGATGACGAATACACGCTTCCAACGTGCGTTCACCGCGATGTCGCTAAACACGGTTGTGACCATCATGATGCTGTAAACAGAACCTGGATTCATCCGAAAATATGACGTTTTGCCATTCGTGCACCCAGGTTCGTCGTTGAGTACACCATCGTAGGCGCTCCTGTCTGCGATGCAGCGTCAAGGGTAATGGCAGCCGTGGTCTCCAAGCTGATAGTCCATGCTGCTGCAAACGTCGTCGAACTGTTCGTGCAGATGGTTGTTGTCTTGCAAACGTTCCCATCTGTTGACCCAGGGATCGAGACGTGGCTGCACGATCCGTTACGGCCAAGCGGATAAGATGCCTGTCATCTCGACTGCTAGTGATACGAGGCCGTTTGGATCCAGCACGGCGTTCCGTATTACCCTCCTGAACCCACCGATTCCATATTCTGCTAACAGTCGTTGTATCTCGACCAACGCGAGCAGCAATGTGGCGATACGATAAACCGCAATCGCGATACGCTACAATCCGACCTTTATCAAAGTCGGAAACGCGATGGTACGCATTTCTCCGTACACGAGGCATCACAACAACGTTTCACCAGGCAACGCCGGTCAACTGCTGTTTGTGCATGAGAAATCGGTTGGAAACGTTCTTAATGTCAGCACGTTGTAGGTGTCGCCACCGGCACCAACCATGTGTGAATGCTCTGAAAAGCTAATCATTTGCATATCACAGCATCTTCTTCCGGTTGGTTAAATTTCGCGTCTGTAGCACGTCATTTTTGTGGTGTAGCGATTTTAATGGCCAGTAGTGTATTTAGAGTTTTCTTCCGATCGGGCAGACAGCGCGTAACGGGTTACTGTTTTGTATATTTGTTACTAGTAGTCTTTGTTACTTGATACGAGTAGAGTAATGGAATCGTCCGCTCGAATATCTACACTGAAATTCTGTTTGAGGTTCACTGGCTTCTCTTCCTGAAGCCTACGATCCGGATGTGTAACTGCGTGAACAACTTCGTGACGACAAAGTTCTTGGACTGCGGTATTATTTCTTGAATAATGCGATCAACGTCACGATAAAAAATGTAGAAGTCTGCCAAGGCTTAATGAATCTGACCCACGTAGCTGCTGAGCTCCGGATCAGTGACGGCGAGGTGATTAACGTTCACATTTCCTTTGCTGGCGATGTGGCCGAGCGATTCTAGGCGCATCAGTCCGGAACCGCGCTGGTGTTACTGTCGCAGGTTCGAATCCTGCCTCGGGCATGGATGTGTGTGATGTCCTTAGGTTAGTTAGGTTTAAGTAGTTCTAAGTCTGGGGACTGATGACCTGAGATGTTAAGTCGCATAGTGGTCAGAGCCATTTGAACCATACTTCGCATTGACTGGGTCTTAGACTGGTTGAAATTTATATCCTGCCATCGGAAACGAACGATGGTAGAGTCAAGAAATCACTTGAGATGTTGTCCCATAATGCTTAGAGCCATTTGAACCATACCTCGCTGGACTGGGTCTTAGACTGGTTGAAATTTATATCCTGCCATCGGAAACGAACGATGGTAGAGTCAAGAAATCACTTGAGATGTTGTCCCATAATGCTTAGAGCCATTTGAACCATACCTCGCTGGACTGGGTCTTAGACTGGTTGAAATTTATATCCTGCCATCGGAAACGAACGACGGTAGAGTCAAGAAATCACTTGAGATGTTGTCCCATAATGCTTAGAGCCATTTGAACCATACCTCGCTGGACTGGGTCTTAGACTGGTTGAAATTTATATCCTGCCATCGGAAACGAACGATGGTAGAGTCAAGAAATCACTTGAGATGTTGTCCCATAATGCTTAGAGCTTTTGAACCATACCTCGCTGGACTGGGTCTTAGACTGGTTGAAATTTATATCCTGCCATCGGAAACGAACGATGGTAGAGTCAAGAAATCACTTGAGATGTTGTCCCATAATGCTTAGAGCCATTTGAACCATACCTCGCTGGACTGGGTCTTAGACTGGTTGAAATTTATATCCTGCCATCGGAAACGAACGATGGTAGAGTCAAGAAATCACTTGAGATGTTGTCCCATAATGCTTAGAGCCATTTGAACCATACCTCGCTGGACTGGGTCTTAGACTGGTTGAAATTTATATCCTGCCATCGGAAACGAACGATGGTAGAGTCAAGAAATCACTTGAGATGTTGTCCCATAATGCTTAGAGCCATTTGAACCATACCTCGCTGGACTGGGTCTTAGACTGGTTGAAATTTATATCCTGCCATCGGAAACGAACGATGGTAGAGTCAAGAAATCACTTGAGATGTTGTCCCATAATGCTTAGAGCCATTTGAACCATACCTCGCTGGACTGGGTCTTAGACTGGTTGAAATTTATATCCTGCCATCGGAAACGAACGATGGTAGAGTCAAGAAATCACTGTCTCGGTTTATTGTTTGTATTGTGTTTGCAGAGCGCTGTACTACTAAGAAATATTTTAATGCATATAACGGTGTCAGAGACTTAAAGATAAATCTATAGAGGCATATTCCGTCCTTTGTGAATGTGTGTGGGTTCAAAGTATTAGTCAGATGCCAGGTGCATCCTAGGGACATGCTCTAAATGCAGCTCGGCGGACCACATGCTAAGCCGAACTCACCGGTAATCGGCTTGTGCATTTGTTCCCCGCTAGTTATGTTCTACTTAATGACGAGGGCCTTTCTCTGGTGTCGCATCTTGCCGCTGCCTAAGGCGCGACTTTGTGGACAGCTGCCCCGGAGCCAGACCCTGACGATGCTGGTGACGTAATAATTACATGCACAAGTAAAGAGGCTCTTGAAATATTACTAGGCATGATGCAATTCGCTGGAAATGTCCCGATAGCTAAATACTTTATTTATGAAGCGTTTTGAGTAATCTTATCAGATACTTCTGGCCAAAATTAACACAAAAGGCAAACTTAGAAAATCTTATGTGTAAATACTACAAGACCAATGTAATACCAGGAATGAAAGTACACATTGAGTATAAGAACCTACAGTACGATCAATATGCTTAGGAAAGCTCCTATAGGTGAGCAATACAAGAAAAATATACACTCATGTCAACTGTCGTCAAGCGGATTTTCAAAAGGCGTCACTTTGAGACACCACAAGCCAAACTGGAGGTAACAGACTCGAGATCCGTATTACTTCAACTTGGCGACAGACGTCGTTGATCTCAAATATCGAGGCACACAGATTTTTATTTATTATTAATTAATTAATTAATTTATTTTTACAGTACGTGTCATATCGTCAGTGAAAAATAAACCTACGTAAAATGAAAGGGATCACTGCTGTCAGCTGTGGCGGAACATAGTGAGGAATCAGTGGCAACAAGTGAAAATGCGTACCAGGCCAGGATTCGAACCCGCAATCTCCTGTTTGTCAAGCAGGTGCCTTAACCACTGCAAGATCCATGACACAGCGCACTATCTCGGCACGCCTCACGGCTCATCCACATTCCCACCGAGCTCCATTCCTGACCGGAAGAACAGACACTACGCATCCATGTAAGGGAAAAACACAAATATTGAATGCGTTATGAAAAAAACCTATCATGGGACATATGCAGAGGAAGTTCAGCAGCCGGCCGCGGTGGTCTCGCGGTTCTAGGCGCGCAGTCCGGAACCGTGGGACTGCTACGGTCGCAGGGTCGAATCCTGCCTCGGGCATGGATGTGTGTGATGTCCTTAGGTTAGTTAGGTTTAAGTAGTTCTAAGTTATAGGGGACTGATAACCACAGCAGTTGAGTCCCATAGTGCTCAGAGCCATTTGAACCATTTTTTGAAGTTCAGCACACTGTGCACGATGTCCAAATATTTCTTTGAGGGTCAGTAATGTAAGAGCCATCATTATAAAGGAAGACAATATGTATTTTTAAAATTGTTTTTCAAACAAACCAAGCAAGTGTCAACATACTAGGACCTCAGATGGGTCATGTCAAAAAAAAAAAAAACACCTGCATCAAAAACAAATATTTCTAAGCATGTTAGGATGGACTGTGAATAAGTAGAAATAGGGGAAGGGATGGAGGTGAGAGGGGACACTAAACGCAGGAATGAGGTACTGAGACGGAAATAGGAGATGGTGGATATGGGAGAGAGGTGGAGGAACGAGGAACTGGAAGGAAGGGTAGCATGAAGAGGTGGAGGGAATAAGGAAGAAACTACGGGAATGTTACACCAATGCTACTTTTTCATTGAATTTTATATAATAAACATAACAATATTTAAAATTATATTGAAACATAACGACAATTTCTTCCAATACATAACTTCCCAGGTACATAAAAATATCATCTATTTGACGCTTAGGAACCAATACGTAAAAGCATAGCGACATACTTTTGGTACATATCACTTTTCCACATACATAACCATTTTTATCAATATGATGTACAACCTGTCGATTGGAAAAGAGATATACTGGGTGTTACAAAAAGGTACGGCCAAACTTTCAGGAAACATTCCTCACACACAAATAAAGAAAATATGTTATATGGACATGTGTCCGGAAACGCTTAATTTCGATGTTAGAGCTCATTTTAGTTTCGTCAGTATGTACTGTACTTCCTCGATTCAGCTCCAGTTGGCCCAATTGAAGGAAGGTAATGTTGACTTCGGTGCGTGTGTTGACATGCGACTCATTGCTCTACAGTACTAGCAGCAAGCACATCAGTACGTAGCATCAACAGGTTAGTGTTCATCACGAACGTGGTTTTGCAGTCAGTGCAATGTTTACAAATGCGGGGTTGGCAGATGCCCATTTGATGTGTGGATTAGCACGGGGCAATAGCCGTGGCGCGGTACGTTTGTATCGAGACAGATTTCCAGAACGAAGGTGTCTCGACAGGAAGACTTTCGAAGCAATTGATCGGCGTCTTAGGGAGCACGGAACATTCCAGCCTATGACTCGCGACTGGGGAAGACCTAGAACGACGAGGACACCTGCATTGGACGAGGCAATTCTTCGTGCAGTTGACGATAACCCTAATGTCAGCGTCAGAGAAGTTACCGCTGTACAAGGTAACGTTGACCACGTCACTGTATGGAGAGTGCTACAGGAGAACCAGTTGTTTCCGTACCATGTACAGCGTGTGCAGGCACTATCAGCACCTGATTGGCCTCCACGGGTACACTTCTGCGAATGGTTCATCCAACAATGTGTCAATACTCACTTCAGTGCAGATGTTCTCTTTACGGATGAGGCTTCATTCCAACGTGATCAAATTGTAAATTTTCACAATCGACATGTGTGGGCTGACGAGAATCCGCACGCAATTATGCAATCACGTCATCAACACAGATTTTCTGTGAACGTTTGGGCAGGCATTGTTGGTGATGTCTTGATTGGGCCCTATGTTCTTTCACATACGCTCAATGGAGCACGTTATCGTGATTTCATACGGGATACTCTACCTGTGCTGCTAGAACATGTGCCTTTACAAGTACGACACAACATGTGGTTCATGCACGATGGAGGTCCTGCACATTTCAGTCGAAGTGTTCGTACGCTTCTCAACAACAGATTCGGTGACCGATGGATTGGTAGAGGCGGACCAATTCCATGGCCTCCACGCTCTCCTAACCTCAACCCTCTTGACTTTCATTTATGGGGGCATTTGAAAGCTCTTGTCTACGCAACCCCGGTACCAAATGTAGAGACTCTTCGTGTTCGTATTGTGGACGGCTGTGATACAATACGCCATTCTCCAGGACTGCATCAGCGCATCAGGGATTTCATGCGACGGAGGGTGGATGCATGTATCCTCGCTAACGGAGGACATTTTGAACATTTCCTGTAACAAAGTGTTTGAAGTCACGCTGGTACGTTCTGTTGCTGTGTGTTTCCATTCCTTGATTAATGTGATTTGAAGAGAAGTAATAAAATGAGCTCTAACATGGAAAGCAAGCGTTTCCGGACACAGGTCCACATAACATGTTTTCTTTCTTTGTGTGTGAGGAATGTTTCCTGAAAGTTTGGCCGTACCTTTTTGTAACACCCTGTATAGCCATCCTTTGACCAGTGATGTTATTGCAAAGTGGATCAATAAGCTGAAGTCTTATGAATATGTTTATATGTATTGGAGTAAATTAGAGCATTCTACTGGGAAGGGGGTGGGGGGGAGGTGAGGAAGAAATGAAAAGTTGAATGAACCATATCCAAATACACAACACTATGCAAATACATAACATTAGTCAAATATATACTTTTAGGAGAGGAAACGACGTTTACATGACCCATATACAATGGGAAGGAATGCACCCCGTCTCTTGGTTAAGAATGACATGTTTAATGAAACCTCATGAAAATTTTTACAAGAATATGAACATCGTTCCAGCATACTACTAGTGTCTGGGTGGGAGTTGGGCGGGGGGGGGGGGGGGAGAGAAGAGTGAAAAATCGGATAAACAATTTGTCTGTACGTAACTTATTCCAAGTATGTAATATTTGAGGATGGACCAAGACAAATTTAAACTATATTAACAACGTTAGACCACATATATAATTAATATCACTGAATAATTCATGAAATAAGGGGCAAGTATTACAAGTTAACCGACTTGCACATTGTCGAACATAACATTGGTTTACAACCGTTATCTACATTCATCATATTTGTGGTGTCACCGCCAGACACCACAGTTGCTAGGTGGTAGCCTTTAAATCGGCCGCGGTCCGATAGTGTACGTCGGACCCGCGTGTCGCCACTATCAGTGATTGCAGAATGAGTGCCGCCACACGGCAGGTCTAGAGAGACTTCCTAGCACTCGCCCCAGTTGTACAGCCGACTTTGCTAGCGATGCTTCACTGACAATATACGCTCTCATTTGCCGAGACGATAGTTAGCATAGCCTTCACCTATATCATTTGCTACGACCTAGCAAGGCGCCATTATCAGTTACTATTGATATTGTAAATAATGTACAGACAAGAGCTACGTTCAACATTAATGGATTAAAGTTAAGTATTCCACCAATTACCTCCTTTTTTCTGAAGTCTAAATTCCTTGTCCTGTTCCAGACCTCACGCCAGCCTGCGTGAGCTTAAACGCGTGCCTTTTGGCTTCCTCTAAAATTCGTGGGTTGGCTCTCCTGCCAATCCACAACATTTTGGCGACGAGGCAAAACTGCGTTCTTAACTATACTGCCCTGATTTACTTTTGTAATGGCTTCGCCACCATCTGCAGATGTACTGTCCGAATTTTATCGCTTGCAGAATCAGCAGATGCAGGCCTTTTTGGATGCCCTTGGACAGCTCGTCCAGGGTCAACGTGCAATGCAAAACGATGCGGCAGCCGCCGCTCCACCACTAACGCAGCCACAAGACGCAGTTGCACCAACTTTTTGACCTTTTGATGCTGCACTGGAAAGCTGGACAGAGTGGTCACGCCAATTTGGATTCCATCTCGTCGCCTACAGAATTCAAGGTAATGAGCGGCAGCCTTTTCTCCTTTCCTCCGTTGGGGTGACCACGTACCGTTTGATAGTCAAATTATTTCCCCGACGCGACGTAGAACTCTGCCCTCGACGAAATTTTGTCAGCATTAGATGCATATTTCAAAGAATCAGTCAATGTAGTTGCAAAAAGGTATACCTTTTTTCGTAGAAAACATACGGCAGGTCAAACTAATCGGGAGTGGGTTGCAACTTTGCAAGGCCTTACTAGGGATTGTGCTTTTGAGTGTCAATGTGGACTCCCTTATGATACTATGGTACATGATGCAATTGCACAGAACGTTTCTGATGTTTGTATAAGGGAACAGATTTTGAAACTAGTCAATCCCTCCCTTCAACAAGTGATGGACATATTGGATCGGCAGGACACACTTGACTTTGCTCAGGAATCATTTGAAACTTAACCAACGTGTGTCACGTTAACCGGCCCGCCGGGCGAGTTGCACGGAGCAGTAAACAGCCCTCGCGACCGGCCGTGCAGCTGCCACCAGGCTCTCAGCCACGTGTATCGCGCAGGCAAGCAAATGCAGTGCTAAAATCATGCCCGTGGTGTGCTACTAGACATTCGCATGAGAATTGCCCATCACGCTAAGCTATTTGCTTTTTCTGTAATAAAAAAGGACATGTTCAGAGTGTTTGCCAGAAAAAGCTTAGATCGGACACTCACAATCATTCCAGGCCCTTTGCTTCGCTCCGGAATCGGAATCAAACCAAGGATACTCCGGCTCACGAAACTTCGCCCATGGAAATTCATGTAGTTCATTCCACTCCGCCCAGTGCCACTCTCTCCCACAGTGACTGTGTTCGTCCCACAAATAGTGTGTGTCGACGTCGCCGGAAATCCCGTCAAGTCGCAAGTGATTTTGTACCAGTGTCAGTTCACGTTGCACGAGACAGTCGCTCTTGTCGTCAACAGGACAATAAACTTTTTGTGGACTTGGACATTAATGGCAAAGTGATACCATTCCAGCTCGATACCGGAGCTGCAGTTTCACTGATCAATCAAGACACGTACAAACAGCTGGGCACACCTCCGTTGCGTGCCGCAAATGTTAAGTTACCTAGCTATTCAGGTCCTATCAGTGAACCAGACTGTGCCTTCAGACAGTGTTTCTCATCTATGTGAAGAATTTGCAGACATTTTTGCACCGGGCCTCGGTTGCGCTAAGAACTATAAAGCACATTTGGAACTGAAAGTACACGCGCAACCGAATTTTTCAGAGCGCACAATGTTCCCCACGCTTTGCGTGATGAGGTCGCAAGAACATTACACGATTTGGAATCACAAGGTGTGATTGAACATGTGCAGGCTTCTCTCTGGGCATCACCCTTAGTAATTTTGCCAAAACCTTCTGGAAAATTGAGACTTTGTGTGGACTTCAAGGCAACAGTGAATCCACAACTAGTGATTGCAACTTTTCCTTTACCCCGCCCGGAAGATCTTTTTGACAGACTATGCCCGGGTAAATATTTTTCGAAGTTGGACCTAGCAGATGCGTACTTGCAAATACCGATGGACGAAGACTCCCAGCGCGTTTTGGTGGTTAACACGCATCTTGGTTTGTATCGATTCAAACGACTGCCACTCGGGTGTGCATCCGCCCCTGCATTGTTTCAGCAATATCTGCAAACTGTTTGTACGTCGGTCCCTACTGCAGCAAACTATCTGGACGATATTGTGATCTCCGGAAAGACGGAAGAAGAACATTTAGCCAATCTCAGAGCATTATTTCAGGTCTTGCGACAAAATGGTCTTCGCTTGCAGAAGGACAAATGTGTGTTTTTTGCTCGTGACTTACCCTACCTGGGACATGTACTCAATGCCCAAGGCATACATCCTAGTCCCGAGCACCTCCGTGCTATACAAGACTTGCCTTTGCCGCGGAATTTGAAGTAGCTACAGTGTATGCTGGGAAAAATCAACTATTACCATAAATATGTGCCCCACGCCTCTTCCATTTCAGCTCCGCTTCATCGCTTACGCCGTAAAGGTGTTCTGTTCGTCTGGACGACGGAATGCGAACGCGCCTTTCGCCAGTTGAAATCGGCGTTGCTTTCCAATACTTGCCTGACGCCATTAGATCCCCAGAAACCCATTTTGTTGATGGTGGATGCATCGTATTTCGGGATCGGTGCTGAGTTTGCGCACAAAGATGGACCGCACGATCGCCCTATTGCCTTTGCGTCCAAATTGCTCTCGTCTGCGCAAAGACACAGATCGAGAAAGAAGGATTGGCTCTCGTATTTGGTGTTACAAAGTTACATAATTTATTGTATGGTCGTCACTTTACCATCATCAGACCGCAAACCTTTGACATCGCTTTTTCATCCGAACAAGCCTGTACCTCCACGTACAGCGCAGAAATTCATTCGCTGCTCTATTTTCATCTCGCAGTATCGCTACGATATCTTGTATCGGTCCACTGCTAAGCACGGAAACGCCGATGCGTTGTCCCGTTTGCCCGTTGCTGAGGATAGAGCATTTGATTCCTCCGAACTTACTTGCATGTTCATTGCTGCGGAAACCGACGACGTGGTCGAATCGTTTCCAATTGATTTTCGTCGTGTAGCTACAGCCACAGCTGCTGACCCTGTCCTTTCTACCGTTCTGCGTTTTTTTGCTACGCAATGACCCTTGTCAAAGTCACGGATCAGGGCCCCGTTGGTTAGCCGATTTTTTGCTCACAAGGAGAGACTTTTTGTACGACGTGGTGTTCTGCTGTTGCGTTCTGATAATGATCAGTCCAGGGTCGTGGTCCCACGTTCGTTACAGTCCTCTGTCTTACAGCTTCTCCACCAAGGACATTGGGGTATAGTGCGAACGAAAAACTTGCTCGTCAGCACTGTACTTGGTTCGAAATCGATGCTGCGATTACGAATATGTGCTCTTCTTGCATGGCATGTGCCGAACAACAGCCCGCACCACCGCGGAAATTCTTTGCATGGCCAAAAGACACTTCCCCTTTGCAACGCTTACACATCGATTTTGCTGGTCCATTCTGGAATGCTCGATGGTAGGTTCTGGTCGATTCATTCAGTAATTTTCCTTTTGTTGTCCGGATGTCTTCCACGACGTCATCTGCCACCATCCAAGCGTTATCTGCTATCTTTTGCATTGAAGGTCTGCCACAGACTATTGTTTCCGACAATGCCTCACAATACATGTCCACAGAATTTCAGTCATTCTGCAGGGCCAATGGTATTCAACATCTGACGTCCGCGCCGTTTTCGCCATAGTCAAACGGTGCCGCTGAACGATTGGTCAGGACTTTCAAGTCACAGATGTTGAAGTTGAAAGAGTCGCATTCTCGGGAGGACGCGTTATTGCTCTTTTTGTCCTCGTATCGCTCTCAGCCCCGAGATGGTCGCTTGCCGGCTGAGTTGCTCCACGGTCGTCCTCATCGAACCTTGATGTCTTTGCTACATCCGCCGCATGAGGTTCCTGTGCAGCGGCAGACAGCTGCTTTTGCTCCAGGCGACGTTGTCTACTACCGCCACTATCGAGGTTCACGGCGTTGGCTTGAAGGGCGCATTCTTCGCTGCCTCGGCCGCGCTATGTATCTGGTTTTGGGGGCCTCTGGTGAGGTGCGTCGGCATCTCAATCAGCTGCGCCTCTGTCGTCGCACGGGATCTGCCGCTCCCCGTCTGCTTTCAGCGACGGGGCCGTCCGGTCAGCGCCCAGGGGACCCATCTACTGGCTCGCCTCAGCCCCAGGTGTTACCGACGCTGCCTTCCATTTTGCCCCATGGCGACGCGCCGCCGCCACCGCCACCGCCGCCGCCGCCTATTCTCCCGCCGGCGACGCCCGCAGTGGACGCGTCGCTGCAACCACCGGGCGCCTCCCTCGGTCACGCGCTGCCGATCGCTTCCCGTGACCAGTTGTCCTGCGACATGGAACTCTTGCCCGCTCCGGACCATATGTCGTCTTCGCCCGTCGGGTGCCCCGGCCCGATGGACGTCGACTCTTCGGCCCCTCCTGTCTCTCTACGGGCGCATACACCGCATGTTGGCGTGCACCCTGGAGCAGGTTTTCAGGTGTTTCCCAGCTCCCCGCCGTCCGAAAGGCAGGGTGCGGGTGGCACAGCCTCGCCTGTTGTTAGGCTCCCACCTCGTCGCATACGTCAACATGGGGTCCTCCCCATGGCGGGTGGAAGCCTTATGCCACAACCGTACGCCGATTTGCGGGGGGGAATGTGGTGTTACCGCACTTCCTAGCCTCCTAGCACTCGCCCCAGTTGTACAGCCGAGTTTGCTAGCGGTGGTTCACTGACAAAATACGCCCTCAATTGCCGAGACGATAGTTAGCATAGCCTTCAGCTACATCATTTGCTACGACCTAGCAAGGCGCCATTATCAGTTACTGTTGATATTATAAATAATGTACAGACAAGAGCTCCGTTCAACATTAATGGATTAAAGTTATTCCACCAGTTACCTCCTTTTTTCTCAAGTCTAAATTCCTTGTCCTGTTCCAGACCTCACGCCAGCCTGCGTGAGCTTAAACGCGTGCCTTTCGGCTTCCTCTAAAATACGTGGGTTGACTCTCCTGCCAATCCACAACAATATTACTGCATTGCAGAAATCAGCTCTTGTTTTACTTGATATTGCTAATAAAATATCCACATCAATAGGTTCTACTAAGAGATTTGTAAATGATGTAAAACGGAGCTATCCAATAATGAAATCTTTAAGTTCCTCATCTAAACTTATCATTGTTGAGGCAAGTTTTTGAAAGTGTGTTTTACTGAATAGTGGACACCTTTCTGGGCTAAAATAAGTGACCGTTTTTGAAGATTATTCTTATATCTGGTTTTGATTCTATGAACTAAGCTGTTGATAAAAAATTGTCTAGAAAATGATTATTAATGTCTACGAATATTTCATCAACAGCTGTTTCCAGAAATGTACTTGATTTGCTATTTATTGCAACGTTGGTATGATCCACTAACAACTCAAATATCTAACCTGGAAATGTTACTAATGGAACACTAGTAATAAGCACAAGAAAAATTTAGGGCTTTCGATGAAACTATTGGGACAGCGCATATAAACACTTCTCCGGTGGATGACGGCTGATAGCTTAATAAATGACTATTTCCTAATGTCACATTCGAGATAAAATTCATTGAAATTTGTCATTGTTCGACCAGTTCTTAACTGCATCAGACTAACAATGATAATGAAAGCCAGAAGAACCAATTGCAAATTATATATTCGAAAATTATGACTAAATGTCCTATAGTTTTTTAACGCGTAGTTATTAGCTGTGATGTATATTTTAGTTAATTCCTACCGCAGTTGTTAGTTACTATATAAACTTAAGCCAAATTCTTTATTACCAGACACATATGTTTCCTGGTAAACAAATTTCTCTTGAATGTGCGACGTAAAATGTACTAATGGTTCATAAAAATGTAGAAGTGCAATAGAATAGCTTAAATGCACCGAAACTCGCAGTACCTAATTGTACCTAATTGTAATTGTTCGAAGTTAAAGCGAACGATGTGGTGCAATCATAAGGCACTGCATTGCCGTTACAGAGGAGCGAGTTTCAGATCCCTGTCTAGCATGTATTTCTTAGTTTTTCAGTGGCCCCCGAAACAACTTTAGGCAAGTGCATGGATGTTCCTTTGAAAAGGACACGCTAAATTTCTTCCCTACACTTTCAAAATGAGAGCTAGCGATTTCCTTGCGGTGACCTCGTCGCCGACGGTACCTTACAAGCTAATCTATCTTAGTGTTTGTTTAGGACAGCATGTAGATAGCGTACGACTTGGCCTAGCAGCATACTGCGTTCTTTGGCTAAAAACGTAGGAGATACGCTGACGTAGTTCGGTTAATAACCATCACACAAAGGAGATACGTGATAGGAAGTGCCACTACGGGTCTTATACGTGAGGATCGGAATATCAGAGAGTTGGATAATGTTACAACTCCGTCTTCAGGCCACAAGTGGCCCATCTGGACCATCCGACCGCCGTGTCATCTTCAGTTGAGGATGCAGATAGAAGGGGCGTGTGGTCAGCACACCGCTCTCACGGTCGTTATGATGGCTTTCTTTGACCGGAGCCACTACTATTCGGTCGAGTAGCTCCTCAATTGGCATCACGAGGCTGAGTGCACCCCGAAAAATGGCAACAGTGCATGGCGGCCTGGATGGTCACTCATCCAAGTGCCGGCCACGCCCGACAGCGCTTAACTTCGGTGATCTCAAGAGAACCGGTGTATTCATTGCCGCAAGGCCTTTGCCTGGATAATGTTATTTATAGAATTTTAAAGAGGCGATGATTTGCTGCCTTTAAATATTAGGCGGGTACATAAGGCTCGTAGCGTTTTTGTTATGCCGATTGTTATTGCGGTCGCTATGGGTTTATTTATCGAGTGTCATTTTTATTTGTAGTTAAGTGGAGAAGTCGTAATATTTCCGAGATATTTTTCTGTTTGAGTTCAATAGAGGGGTGAGAGTGGCGAAGGAGGCTAGAAACATTTGCGTCGTGTATGAGGATAATGCTGTTGAACAGAGCACAGCAAGAAAACGGTTTTCTCCTTTTAAGAAGCATTGGATTGACATAATTGATTCTCCAGGTTCAGGAAGACCTTAGAGATTTCATTAATATAGCTTATACGCATTAATCCATAATGATTCAAGTCAGGGTACTCGAGAAATGACAAGTGTGAAGAACTGTGATCATTCCACCATCGTGCGACATTTCCACGTATCGGGTAAGGTTGAAAAACTTTGTGTATGGATACCACATGCTCTAAACCAAAATCACAAAAATCTGCTGGTGGCCGTATGTGCCCCTCTGCCTGTCATCCGTTGGCTCGTGAAGAAAACCGACTGTTTCTACCCTGTAGATTTATTGGTGACGAGAAGTGTGTCGTTATGCAAACATAAGGAAAAGAAAAAAAATGAATGAGCCCAAAAATAGTAACAACTCCTCGTAACAAGTCTCTTACACATCCACAAAACGTAATTTTGTGTATATGGTTGAACAGCGACGGTGTGGTGTACTACGAAATGCTTCACCGAGGCGTAATCATCACTGCTGAGATATTTCACTGTCAGAAACTGAGACGTCTTGTAATCGCTATCCAAGAACGACGACCAGGAAGACTGCGTTAAGTGATGCTATTCAGTGACAGCGCCCATCCACCTTCTGCTAGACTGGTAAAAAACACAATACAGTGGCTTGGTTGGGAAGTCATTCTGCACCCACTTTATTCACCTGACCTTAAGCCCTGAGATTTTCACCTTTTCCGCTCTCTATCGAACAAATTTCAAGGAATTTCTTATCCGGATGAAAATGCGCTCGTAACATGGCTCGATGAGCTCTTCGCCTCAAAACCACGTGGTATCTACTGTTGCGGAATCGAAAAGTTACCGCAGCGTAGGCAGTCTGTTGTAAACCGTGAAGGAGAATATGTCATTATTACACACGTCACAGGCCTTTTGTCAGACCACGCGAAACATTCACGACTACTTGTTCATCCTGTTCTTCCAGTACTCCTTAATTCGTTCACTAAAGGCTCACTTCCTTTCTACCGTCCACTTTGGCCTTTGGGCTTTGGGTGCTATTTTCTCTGACATCACTTCCCACTTTTACACCTTGTGTATGTAGACGCCTTTGTCCATGACACCTGCTGAATCTATCTGAGCTCTTTCCAGATCAGTTTTGACTTGTGTCATCCAGGGTGTAGTGGTCTTGAGTCTCTGGATGTATCTGAGGTTTCTGTTGGTGAGTCTGGTCAGTGGGAGTCTGCTTATTTGTCCATAAAATTTTACTCGCCTTTCTCTAATGTCCGCTGCGATGTTGGAGAACTTTTCTGTAGTGTCCCTGGAGTTTCGGCCCAATAATTTTCCAAATAATTTTTCTTTCCTGTTTGGGAATGTTCTCAAGGTCGGCCTTTTTGTGTAACATCAGTGTCTCACTGGCGTGGGGCACCTCAGGTTTGATTATAGTGTTGTAATGACGAATTTTGGTGCAGGTAGACAGACGTTTCTTGTTGTAAATACCCTGTGTTTTGTATAAGGCTCTCTTCATTTTCAGTAACCTACTGTTCTGGGCAATTTTCTCCTTTCCTGTCGGTTCGAGCACTTTACCTAGGTACTTAAAGTGCGTGACCCTGTTAATCTTGCCATACTTTGTGTTCAAATTTGGGATGTTTAATTTCGTGCAGAAGAACTCAGTTTTCTGAAAGGAAATCTGTAGCCCTACTTTTTCTGCGCTCTCTTTGAGTACTTCCATCTGTCTGATTGCTGTAGTTTCGTTATCTGTGAGTAGTGCCAGATCGTCTGCGAAGGTTGGACAGCCGATCTCCATCTTGTCCTTGGGTCGTCCAAGTCGCACTGGCTTCCATTGGCCTTGTATTTGCAGCTCTTTCTCCCGTTCCTTGATGACCTTATCCAGCACTGGGTTGAAGAGGGGCGATGAGAGTCAGTCACTTTGGCGAGCGCCTATCTTGGTCTCAAAGGGTTCGGAGATTTTCACCTTGAACTTCACCTTACACGTCTTGTCTGTCAGTTTGATCAGTCACAGTGTTTTACCGTCCATGTAGAATGTTGAACAATGACCTGACGATGGGGTCATATGCCTTCTTGAAGTCAACGAAGGTACATATGACTGGACTGTTCCTGAGGGCTTTGATTTTCAGGGTAGTCTTCAGATTGAGGAATGTATTACTAATGGCTAAAGTCTCTGTAATGTTTGCCTATTGTGTTTATTAAACTTACGTGAAAACGCTACGAACTTATGTACCAACCCAATACTTTTTTATATAGATATCATGATTTGCCACAGTAAGAGTACGAGTACATCACTTTATTAAAACCAGCAGTATCGGTCAAGCAACAGACCATTCAAAGGCATAAAAAATGGCCTCCATCCACAATTTTACACTCTCATTCTTGCCACAAGTACACTTCCCTCCGTTACCAGAGTAACTATTCCTAGAGGATACGTCCCATAAACCGAGATCTTCCTTTTGTCATGTGTGCCATAAAAAATTTAAATGTGTTATTCCAAAATTAATCAATCATATCTATGCTTGCTGGTTCACCTATATGAGTACACATGCCACACATTATCCACCCCAACTTCACGGAAAATCATTTGCCATTTTCTGTGGACAAGGTAGACTTATTATTTCGCGGGCATAAAGTAGTTTCGAAGTTGGTAGTATGTAAGATAAATAGTAAAAGTATACAATGTAGCAAAAGGCTGTGGACAGAAATAAAACACAAGGTCTCCTGAAAATTGCTTATGTTTCGTAGCAGTCAGTTGCGTGTCACATCGATACTTGTATTGGTACTTTGAAAAATAATTCACATTATTGCTTGTGATGTATGCGCATGCGCACTGGAGGTTATATCAGCCTGCAGTCCTTGACTGGCGGCCGACGTTCGAGCATTACGCATTGCAACAACTTGCAGACACGCATTTAATGTTGAAAAGTGGTCGGACGCAGCCTGTGGTGGGGAGAAGTTTCGTGACATGAGAGGTAGCAGCCTACCGTGATAGTGCTAGTAACGCCGCAGAAGACTTCGGTATTATTCAGGATTTTGGGTAATTTGCCTTTTTGTTGCACAGAGTTGTTGCTTGCTTGCTCAGTGGAGGGATTTTGACAGATTTGTGTATGCATACACTGAAAGTAATATTCGAAACTTTGTTGTTAGAGACGCGTTTATTGAGTATAGACATTGTCGGTCTAAGGCGCTGCAGTCATGGACTGTGCGGCTGGTCCCGGCGGAGGTTCGAGTCCTCCCTTGGGCATGGGTGTGTGTGTTAGTCCTTAAGATAATTTAGGTCAAGTAGTGTGTAAGCTTAGGGACTAATGACCTTACCAGTTACGTCCCATAAGATTTCAAACATATTTGAACATTTGATAGACATTGTGGAATAAACAGAGTCTGCGTAGTTTGTAAGTGTATAAGTAATATGTTTTGTGAATATGGTAAATCAAAGTCTTTATTGGTTTCTTTAAGGTCATGCAGACTTGAGAACCATCTACGAGTCTCTTAAACTATGGGATGGAATTGCCATAAACACCTAAGGAAGTGATACCGTATCGGTCCCAAGACCTTGTGCATTGCCACATCTCACGCCTAAAGACTAAGTCGTTGGCTTATTAAACCCTAATGGAAGCTGCGGAAACTGACTTGTTTGAGGCTAGAATCTGTCTGGCAGGAGGCTAGCCACCTGTCTCTGCATGACAAACAGTGATACTCGAGAAACCCCATCTATATGCTCTGCCAAGTGATGCATGTAGCGAAACTAGCTGGTGTTAGATGTATAGCCATTAGCACTGGTTCCATTTCAAATGACCCAGTCTAGAATCTCTTAGCATCCGTATAATTTTCACTCTATATAGTACTCTTCCCTCCGTCTCCCCCTCCCACTGGGCCTCCCTCTCAAGAGTTATGTTGTTACCCCAACCAGAAATTCCTAAATTTGGGGACGGTTTTATCCTTTGGTTGCTCCAAGTAAAACTACTATAAATTATGTAGTTTTCACATAACTAGAACATCCGTGACATAATGACGATTCGAGTTGACCTTTTTGTACGTACTTTCGTGAATTTTTGGAAGTTAACTCGATGAAACGATTATTGTCCTTGCACTTTTCATAATATAAAGGCCTCCACTATGGTCGCGAAGCACTACAATTCTCTTCATCGCGCTGTCACGTCCTGCTAAACAGGGAACTTGCCTGATAGCTTTCTTGTCCTGACCATGAGAGAGCAGTCATGATATACTAACAGGCGTAAACACATCCACACGTTTGCTTAATCACTATCAATGTAATTAATAGTGCTATTTGAAATAAAGAATAGGGTGGGAGCTTTGAATAAAACTCGAATAACATCCTATTCGGTACGGGCCCCACACACTACCAGTATTCCTGGATGGGTAGTACGAGTGATTTAAGAGCAATCTCCTTTGTAGACTGATTACATTTCTCCGGTATTCTTCTAATAAACCGAAGCCTCCTCCATTAACCGTGTCTGAGCACAATTAAAGACCGATTACAAGTATGACTCGTTCATATTATAGTCTCACGATACTATTTTCTTTTCGTGAAGTGCATAATTTTACAGTTCTGACCATTTATAGCAAGATGCCAGTCTTTGCGCCACTTTGAAATCTTATCAAGATCTGACTGAATATTTATGTAGCTTCTTTCTGACAGTACTTCATTGTGGATAACTGCAACATCAGCAAAAAGTCAGAGGTTACTAATCATATTATCCGCAGATTCATTAATATACAACAGGAAAAAGAAGGGTTCCAACCTTCTTCCCCGGGGAACACCTGACGTAACTTTTGAATATATCGATGACTCTACATCGAAGGAGACAACTTACAACTAAAATATCCTCAGTGAAGTCACAAATTTCCCTAGGAACCCCATACGATCGTACTTTTGGTATTGTATTGAGTCAAATGCTTTTCGGAAATTGAGAAGTACTGTGTCTATATGACTGCCCAGTCCAATGGCTTTCAGCATGTGAGAAAAGCGCTAGTTGGGTTTGACATGATCTATGTTTTCGCAATCTTCGAGGTGTCTCATTATGTTGGAGCTCAGAATATGTTCAAAGACTCTACAACAATGATTATCAAGGATACGGGATAGTTGTTTTTTGGATCACATTAACTACACTTCTCGAAAACGAGTGTGACCTGCGCTTCCTTGCAACTATCTGGGACGGTTTTTTGTTCGAGGGTGTACTATAGATTATAACTGAAAAAGGGGCTAACTGCCACAGTTTCAGTACAGAAGCTGCTACGGATTCTACCAGGCGTGGAACTCAGTTCAGTTTTAACGATTTAAGGTGTTTCTCAGCCTCACTGACACGAACACTTTTATCACTTACCTTTTCAAAAGTACGAAGATTAGATTGTGGCAACTGCCCCCGACTTTCCTTTGTAAAGGAACATTTGAAAATTGAATTAAGAATTTCTGCTTTTGCTTGGGTACCGTCAATGTCAGCTGCTGCATTATCCGCTAGTGACTTGTCACTAACTTCGGTGCCATCAGCCGAGTGTCAGAAAGAATTGTCAAACTTTTTTCAGACGACATAACCGCAACATATCGGAACTAAAGGCAAATTGCACACAGATTAAGACATAAACCAATCATAGTAACAATGAACCAATATGTGAAATGTCAAAAGTCTAATAAATATAATAGAGCGAACACTTGTCGAAAGTTTAGAACCGGTAAAAAAAAAAGGAAAAGAAATTGTGAGAACAGTAATATGACAGTGATTGGGGCACAAGCAAAACAAAATAAAAAAACAAACTAAAAGTCAACTTCTTACTAAAGCAAAACAGGTGCAGATACGACACAGACTTCCGAAAGTTTTATTTGAATGTCCTGGAGATATTACAGATTTACGCCCACCGGTCGGCCAAAAGTTCCGGGAGAACTATTTTACGACTAAAGTGATTTTGCGTGTAGTAATTATTACGAAATTTCTAGACATGTCTTAGCCGTTTTCCTCTCATCGCCTTGGGATAGGACAGGACGCCTTACGACGCGTCTGCTGCGTTAGCTCGGCGCCAGCTGGCAGCATCGAATTTGTCACGACCGGAGGAGAACCTCAGCGCGGTACCTCTCCAGTGGTCTAATAGAAAGGAAAGGGGGCTTAAGTTTAACAAAAATATTTTAAGTTCTTTCCTTTTGATAAAATGTGTTTACAAGTTTAGGAGTTACGTATTAATGATTTCATCTGCATTTACATGATTGTTCTGCAGTTCACAATTAAGTGCGTGGCAGAGGGTTCACCGAACCACCATTTCCACGGTTTCAGTCTGTATCAGCGCGCGGATCATTTCTCGCTATGTAGGTGTGAGCCAACAGAATGTTTTCACATACGGAGGAAAAAGTTGTGATTGAAATTTCACGAGAGGATCCTAGCGCAAGAAAAACGCTTTTGTTTGAATGACTGCCACACTAATTCACTCATCGTGTCCGTTCCACACTCTCTCCTATTTCGCCATAATACAAAACGAGCTGTCATTTTTTGGTATTTTGTAGCTCTGCTTTAGTGGCAGTGTCATCAGTGACGTAACCATTGTTATCACGCAGTGAAGGTATTGACTGAGTCATTCGCTGGTGTTCTTTGCATATGACCAGAATCTCTTTGGCATTACTGTCAGTTTTCGAGACAGAGTTTCGTTGTGGAAACTATTAAAAGCATCTCGCATTGAAATTCTCGCAAAATTTTTAATATCTGTAAAATTTCGGCAACCTTGTGGATTTTGCGTTCTTTTACACTTGGCGTCCTTTTTCCGTTTTTTCTGCAAGAATGTTCTGACCCGTTTAGTATACCAGGGGGCATCAGTGCCATTGCTTATTAATTTATGTGGTATACATCTCTCAATTGCCGTCGATACTATTTCTTTGAATTCGAACCACATCTGGTCTACTCTCACATAGATTGGAAGGAGGGGAGGCGGTCTCTCAGATAGGCGACTAGCGAATTTTTATATGCTTTTTTAAATAGATGCACTTTGCGTTTATTTTTGGAGGGTTTGGAAGTTATGGTATTCAGTCTTGCTACAACTGCCTTGTGGTCGCTAATCCCTGTATCTGTTCAGGAGTATTTGTTGCTAATGGGTCAAGTATGTTTTCGCAACCGTTTACACTTCGAGTGGGCTCCTGAACTAATTGTTAGAAATAATTTTCTGAGAAATTATTCACTTCAATTTTGGACGACGTTTTATCGCCGGCTTTAAACATGTATTTTTCCCAACATATCGAGGTAGATTGAAGCTACCTCCAACTAAAATTGTATGAGTGGGGTACCTATCTGAACTGTACATCAACTGCATCATTTCAGTCAGGGGGTCGGTATAGACCAATTATTAATTTATTCCGGTTGTCTAGTATAACCTCTACCCCTATTCATTCACAGGAACTATCTACTTCAATATCACTACAAGGTAAACCACTTACGACACCAATAAACACTCCACCACCGGCTGTATTTAATTTGCCCGTTCTGAACACCGTTAGATCCTTTGAAAAATTTCGGCTGAACTTCTTTCCGGCTTTAGCCAACTCTTTGTGCGTGTAACGATTTGAGCTTTGTTCCTTTCTATTACCGCTTGGAGCTCTAGTTCTTTCCCAATACGGGTACAACAATTTACAACTACAGAATCAGTTTTTGTTATCTCTGCCTTCCTGTGTTTGCCCTGCGCCCTTTTAGACTGATAGCCTCTTTGAAGTTTCCTGAGACCCTCTAACGTAAAAAACTGAACACCAGTCAGTAATGACAGAGCATAGAGGGCTGTGAGAAGATGTCAGCCAATTGCACGTTGACCAGTCCCTCTCCAGAATGACAACACGACAGCAGCGGCCCCTATGCGAAGAGGACATAAGCGGAGCGCCCGACTGGTCGCGGCCGAGTTGAAGAGCAGCTTCAAGATTAGGCACTTGTATAGCAGTGATAACTCTATTCACTTCTATGTAAAATGGACTTGGGAATTGTTATACTAAAGAACATTTCTTATTTTGTCTGTCACCCTTTGCTTGCGATACGCGTATGTAACAAAAAGTTAAGTGTTGTATTTTCTTATTTTGTAGTACAACTCATCAGTACGATTTGTTTGAATGTTGTCTAGCGATCCGAGAAAGCAGGTTTCCAAGACACCCCATATTTTACGACTAGGCTGGATACAACACTATATATAGTGGATGGTTCAAATGACTCTGAGCACTATGGGATTTAACTTCTGAGGTCATCAGTCCCCTAGAACGTAGAACTACTTAAACTTAACTAACCTAAGGACATCACACACATCCATGCCCATCCATGCCGGAGGCAGGATTCGAATCTGTGACCGTAGCAGTCACACGGTTCCAGACTGTAGCGCCTACAACCTCTCGGCCACCCCGGCCGGCTATGCATAGTGGACTTCTGATATTAAGCGGAACGCGGAAACCCACCACCCGATGGTGCAAGTAGAGGAATCTGAAGTCTACATGGTCGCAGAACCGCCTGAGGCTCTGATTCAGATTCTCCACTCGGCTCTGTACCAAAGGACCACAGTGGGTCCTGACGATGCTGCCGATGGTGAGCCCCTCCTTCATCTCGCAACCAATACTGGCAAACCTCACCACTTCAGCTAGCCGGCTGAAACTAGAGAGAATCTCTTCTAATCCGAAGCGACACACATCTTTGGTATCGAAATGAGCCACTACCCGCAACTGGCTGCACCTTGTGCTCCTCATGGCATCCAGAAGCATCCTTTATACAACTGGAATGACTCCAACCGTGTACACATGGATTGCACATTGGACTCCTTCGCCTCCTTTGGAGCCATATCCCACAGGGACCCCATTAGGTGACTAACGTTGCAGCTCCCAGCTACTAAGAGACTCATCATCTGTGAATGCCCAGACTTTGCGGGCCAAGAGGCTTCCTCTGGAACAGGGGTAGCATCTGCATCTAGCTCACAGACTCAGGGAAATCATCAGCCACAGACGGCGGCTGAAACCTGTTCGTCAGACGAACTGGGGATGCCTTCCAATCAGCTGCACGGGAAATCCTTCCCTGCCTGTCAGACCCTGGAACGACCTCCCATTTGACCACAGCTGAGGGGTCAGCAGGAAGTAACAACAGGTTGACGAGGTTTTGCAAGCTGTCACCACAAGACTTGAGCTCCACTAGCTATGAGACAAGTCTTGTTTCTATGTACTCTCCGAAGGAATCGGCGTCTTACAGCTGGTGGGTTACCTCTGGGCTCGTTTAGTTGGAGGTGACTTCTACATTGGAGGGTACCCGTTGATGAATGGAGTGGTGAAGCTCACTACTGCCTGCAGTTTTGCAGGCAGGCTGATGCTGTAAGCGTCTACTCGTTTGGGCGGACATCACAGTTAGCGGCTACCTTCAAGGTTCATGTGAGGCATCCCCATCTGCAGGTATATCCTGCCCCGAGCTGCAGAGTCGCAACAAGATGGTGCATGTGCTTCTGTTGGCGTCATGTGCCAATATTCCGGCCGAGCCGGCAGCCACCCACTGGCTGTAGCTTGTTTGATCAGAATTTTATGATTTCGAGAAAAGTTCTGTCACGTCAAATCATGCGTGATCAAACCCTCTCGATTCTATGTTATTTCAATTTGTACTTTTATTCCCCGATAAACTGCTTATAATTTCATTACGTTTCTTATGTATCAGTAACCAAAATTCTGATACTCTGAACCAATTGTCAGCTTCGTTAATAAATGTCATATAATTGTGCCAAATGTGGGCAAAACTTTCATATTGAGTTGCGACTTCGGACGCTATGTGTGGAAACGGATGCTTCACCTGCCGACTGCACGATCGCACCGTTTGTCTAATTTGAACCGAATGTGCTATAACTGCATCATTGCTACAAGGATTATAAGTGAATCCACATTTCCAACAAATATGTATCAATATTAATCGATCTATAGTTGCGTCGAAAAAATTTTGAAAAATTTATTACTATATTTGTTCAGTATAGTTGCTCTGTTACAAATGCCCCTCATTTTCTTCAATTACCCTCAAAAGATTAATCGGAAGAAAGTGAATCATCATAACAACTACTCTATTGTGTGTAAGAATATCATTTACTTTATATACTAAACAAGATAAACAGAAAAACATTCAGTGCCGCGCGGGATTAGCCGAGCGGTCTTAGGCGCTGCAGTCATGGACTGTGCGGCTGGTCCCGGCGGCGATTCGAGTCCTCCTACGGGCATGAGTGTGTTTGTTTGTCCTAGGATAATTTAGGTTAAGTGGTGTGTAAGCTTAGGGACTGATGACCTTAGCAGTTAAGTCCCATAAGATTTCACACACATTTGAAAAACATTCAGTAAATGTTTATAATATACGAGGGTTGGAACTTTAATAGTGGCAATTATTTATTTACAGCTCGTACAAAGTAGATAAGTGTTTCAAAGTTTTACTGACCTTCAATGTAGTCACCAGCATTGTGTATAACCCGTTGCCAGCGATGTGGAAGTCGTAGGACACTTTTAGCAGTGCCGGTTGTGTTAACAGTTGGAGCAACGTGGTCTATTGCCCGACGAATTTGTAGCAACTCTGAAACGAATGCTGTGAAGTGTTTACTTCAGTTCTGAAATCGAGTTGAACTCACGAGGGCTGAAGTCAGGGGTGTGCAGTAGGACATGCCGATAAGCCATAAATATGCCTTTCCGGTTTTCTGCAAAACTGATGGCAAGGAAGAAAACAGAACAGCACATTTTTAATATATAATTTTTGTTTGAAATAATATGTGAGGTTAAATAATATTCGGGGTGATCCAAAAAAAAACTTTTACAAACTGAGGTGGCTCATGAGGCACACTACAAGGGTCAGTAATCACACAGAAACCGAGGGTCGCAAAGGCCATCCGGGGCTACTAAATGGCGCTGCAGTTATTTCGTCACATGCTACAAATGGGCATCCAGTACAGGAGATGTTGAAAGTTTTGTCCAGGTTCGTCGAGACACTCCTGACATCGACGCTACATTGAACGGAGCATCCTCTAAAAGATACTTGGTGTGTCTAGGACACAATCCTGTCCACTATGGCCTCCAGCGATGTAACAGCTATTTCATACACGAGCCCTTCAGATACACACAGGAAAAAATAGATTGGCGACGGATCGGGTGTTTGTGGTGACCGTACAACTGACTCACCGCGACCAGTCCAATGCCCGGGAAAGATTGCCTGCAGGTGTGCCCTCATTTGTCTGCTGAAATTTGCGGGGGCTCTGTCGCGCTGAAATCGAATTCGGCAACGAATACGAATGGGAACATCATTCAGCAATTACAGCAGAATCTGTTGCAGGAACACGAAATATGTGCGACTATCTAGCCCAATTAAATGCAACGCCACTCGCGGCCGTAGCACCCTCTCGCAGCGTCTGCGACTCCTTTTTCCTATGTGATTACCAATCTTTGCTGTATGCCTGATACGATATGTTTGCAAACAATTTTTGAATTACCCTGTATACGTCAGAAACAACTTTTGTAATGTCTAAGTGCCTTGCATTTTCACAACAGAGCATTTTCTTTTTCGCAAACAATCTTAACAGAAAAGCTGTATACAGTCGTTTAAAAAAGTATATTACCTAGTCAGTCTCAGTAATCATTAGTGTATCGTATATAATTTGAGGTAAATTGGTCAAGACCTTTTCGAGACATATGGTAACAATGTTTCTCCTTTGTATATTAGATATACAGGGTGTTTCAAAAATGACCGGTATATTTGAAACGGCAGCGATAGAAATACACCGTTTGTTGCAATATGCTTGGGACAACAGTACATTTTCAGGCGGACAAACTTTCGAAATTACAGTAGTTACAATTTTCAACATCAGATGGCGCTGTAAGTGATGTGAAAGATATAGAAGACAACGCAGTCTGTGGGTGCGCCATTCTGTACGTCGCCTTTCTGCTGTAAGCGTGTGCTGTTCACAACGTGCAAGTGTGCTGTAGACAACATGGTTTATTCCTTAGAACAGAGGATTTTTCTGGTGTTGGAATTCCACCGCCTAGAACACAGTGTTGTTGCAACAAGACGAAGTTTTCAACGGAGGTTTAATGTAACCAAAGGACCGAAAAGCGATACAATAAAGGATCTGTTTGAAAAATTTCAACGGACTGGGAACGTGACGGATGAACGTGCTGGAAAGGTAGGGCGACCGCGTACGGCAACCACAGAGGGCAACGCGCAGCTAGTGCAGCAGGTGATCCAGCAGCGGCCTCAGGTTTCCGTTCGCCGTGTTGCAGCTGCGGTCCAAATGACGCCAACGTCCACGTATCGTCTCATGCGCCAGAGTTTACACCTCTATCCATACAAAATTCAAACGCGGCAACCCCTCAGCGCCGCTACCATTGCTGCACGAGAGACATTCGCTAACGATATAGTGCACAGGATTGATGACGGCGATATGCATGTGGGCAGCATTTGGTTTACTGACGAAGCTTATTTTTACCTGGACGGCTTCGTCAATAAACAGAACTGGCGCATATGGGGAACCGAAAAGCCCCATGTTGCAGTCCCATCGTCCCTGCATCCTCAAAAAGTACTGGTCTGGGCCGCCATTTCTTCCAAAGGAATCATTGGCCCATTTTTCAGATCCGAAACGATTACTGCATAACGCTATCTGGACATTCTTCGTGAATTTGTGGCGGTACAAACTGCCTTAGACGACACTGCGAACACCTCGTGGTTTATGCAAGATGGTGCCCGGCCACATCGCACGGCCGACGTCTTTAATTTCCTGAATGAATATTTCGATGATCGTGTGATTGCTTTGGGCTATCCGAAACATACAGGAGGCGGCGTGGATTGGCCTCCCTATTCGCCAGACATGAACCCCTGTGACTTCTTTCTGTGGGGACACTTGAAAGACCAGGTGTACCGCCAGAATCCAGAAACAATTGAACAGCTGAAGCAGTACATCTCATCTGCATGTGAAGCCATTCCGCCAGACACGTTGTCAAAGGTTTCGGGTAATTTCATTCAGAGACTACGCCATATTATTGCTACGCATGGTGGATATGTGGAAAATATCGTACTATAGAGTTTCCCAGACCGCAGCGCCATCTGTTGTTGAAAATTGTAACTACTGTAATTTCGAAAGTTTGTCTGCCTGAAAATGTACTGTTGTCCCAAGCATATTGCAACAAACGGTGTATTTCTATCGCTGCTCGTTTAGTTTTTATTGCCGTTTCAAATATACCGGTCATTTTTGAAACACCCTGTATATTGTATACATTAGAAATGTATACACCATGTATCCGTCCGAATGATCATTAGAGTATAGTGTGAAAATCTGAAGTAAACCTGTCAAGAACTTTTAGATATTTCCGGAAATAACTTTTCTTCCCTATATATTAGATGAAAATTTGTACATTACGTGTATTTAAAAAATATGTAACTTTTGGCCGTCCGGATGTTCATTGGAGTGTTGCATAAAAATCTAAAGTAAACCGGTTAAGTAATTTCCGAGACTTGAGGTAACAACGTCTTCCTTTTACGTATCACACATATATTTATACGACGCATGTATTAAAAAAAAAGGGTAACTTACCTCCATCTTCATTAAATTATCGTGTAAAATCTGAAGTAAATTAGTTAATAACTTTTCGAGATTTCTAGTAGCAATCGTTTCTCTTTATCTATTACATATGTACGAAGCCTTACTGCAAAGTAATGCCTCCGAATTTTTTACGTGAAGGCTCTTAATTTTTGTAAAATATAACAAACTTTATAAACACTCTACTCTTTATTCTTCGTGTCCACATAATCAGGTCAATGTATTTTATAGTAGCTGGACATACTGAAGCAGTTGTTCCAAGATAATGCGTAGCTTGTTATTGCTTTCAAAGAGAGCGAGCTGAATTTAAAGCATACTTACCGAGAACATGCAGGAACTGAGTGTCACCCAATGAATTCGTTAGCATATATGGCTTTCTGGCTATACATAAAACGAGGAGAAATATATGAAAGAAGAGCAATATAGTCGAAAATTCGATGAGACTCTGCATAGAAGACAGTGTACCTATAGGTAATGCTGCTGATGATAATGATTTGAGGTGTGGGACGCTCAACATCAAGGTCATCAGCGCCCTGACGAAAACTCAGGATACCAGTCTCATGAGTGGGGACGAAGGCTGCCCCCACATGCGGAGCAGCTCATAATGCATTTAACTCTGCCTCTCTTACCCACCAATTTAGAGATGAGGCCTGGCGGTTCACAAAATTTCACCACTTTTAATACTGGAATCAGTATCGGCGAGGATGGTGGACAGATGTCCGTCGAGACTGAGGGCTGCCCTAATATCGTTATTGAGGACACACGTTGCCAAAATATGCTGGACTGAAAGAGGTGCACAACAAACTTCACGGAGTGGTGGTTCCTCCCGCCAGACGAGGAAGCCATGTGTTAAAGTGCTATGTTGTTTACATAGCCCGGTAAGCAGGACTTTCTTCAGCGGTGAGGCTGATATGTCTGTGTTTTCTGTCACCTGCAACTATTCAGTTTCCCATTGATGCAAGACGCATCTATCAGGAAGTGACATGATGGCATGCAACGGGATTGGACACTGCTGGACATCACCATGCCGACACACTTCTTGGCTTGTTTTGTCAGCCATGTCGTTTCCCCATATTCCCAGTGCACTGTAGACCGTGGACAAATATGCCAGTGCGTGGTACACTCATTCGGAGAGTGCAAAGCACATGCTTCTATATGCTGACAGGAAATTTGGGACTGTAAAGACTTAATGAGGTTATAGCTAGAAAAGGCGTGGCGTTCATTACTAGATTACAACAATTTGAACAGTCGGAATTGTGGAATTGTGGTTGTAAATTGTTGTAGTTGTGCTGGGAAAGTCCCTGAGCTTCAAGTGCTAATAGAAAGCAGAGAAGCTGAAATCGTTATAGGTACAGAAAGCTGGCTAAAGCCTGAAATAAGTTCTGCAGAAATTTTTACGAAGTCTCAGACGGTGTTCAGGAAAGATAGATTGGGCAGAATTGGTGGTGGAGTGTTTGTGTCTGTCGGTAGTGGTTTATCTTGTAGTGAAGTCGAAGTAGAACTCCGTGCGAATTGGTATGGGTGGAGGTTATACTTAACAGCCGAACTCCGATGATATAGTTGCTGAACAGTTCAGAGAAAATTTGTGTCTCGTAACAAATAAATACCCCACTCATACCGTTATAGTTGGTGGGGACTTCAACCTTCCCTCAATATGTTGGCAAAAATACTTGTTCAAAACCGGTGGTAGGCAGAAAAAATCTTCCGAGATTGTCCTAAATGCTTTCTCCGAAAATTATTTCGAGCAGTTAGTCCACGAACCCACGCGAATTGTAAATGGTTGCGAAAACACACTTGAACTATTAGCCACAAACAATCCAGAGCTGATAGAGAGCATCATGACTGATACAGGAATTAGTGATCACAAGGTCGTTGTAGCTAGGCTCAATACCGTTTCTTCCAAATCCACCAGAAACAAACGCAAAATAATTTTATTTAAAAAAGCGGATAAAGTGTCACTAGAAGCCTTTCTAAGAGACAATCTCCATTCCTTCCGAACTGACTATGCAAATGTAGACGAGATGTGGCTCAAATTCAAAGATATAGTAGCAACAGCAATTGAGAGATTCATACCTCATACATTGGTAAGAGATGGAACTGATCCCCCATGGTACACAAAACAGGTCAGAACGCTGTTGCAGAGGCAACGGGAAAAGCATGCGAAGTTCAGAAGAACGCGAAATCCCGAAGATTGGCTAAAATTTACAGACGCGCGAAATTTGGCACGGACTTCAATGAGAAATGCTTTTAATAGGTTCCACAACGAAACATTGTCTCGAAATTTGGTAGAAAATCCGAAGAAATTCTGGTCGTATGTAAAGTACACAAGCGGCAAGACGCAGTCAATACCTTCGCTGTGCAGTGCCGATGCTACTGTCACCGACGACTGTGCCGCTAAAGCGGAGTTACTGAACGCAGTTTTCCGAACTTCCTTCACCAGGGAAGGCGAATGTAATATTCCAGAATTTGAAACACGAGCACCTGCTAGCATGAGTTTCTAAGAAGTAGATACCTTAGGGGTTGCGAAGCCACTCAAATCGCGTGATACGGGCAAGTCTTCAGGTCCAGATTGTATACCGATTAGGTTCCATTCAGATTACGCTGATACAATAGCTCCCTACTTAGCAGTCATATACAACCGCTCGCTCACCGATATATCTGTACCTACTGATTGGAAAATTGCGCAGGTCGCACCAGTGTTTAAGAAGGGTAGTAGGAGTAATCCATCGAACTACAGACCTAGATCATCGGTTTGCAGTAGGGTTTTAGAGCATATACTGTATTCAGACATTATCAATCACCTCGAAGGGAACGATCTATTGATACGTAATCAGCATGGTTTCAGAAAACATCGTTCTTGTGCAACGCAGCTAGCTCTTTATTCGCACGAGGTAATAGCCGCTGTCGACAGGGGATCTCAAGTTGATTCCGTATTTCTAGATTTCGGGAAAGCTTTTGACACCGTTCCTCACAAGCGACTTCTAATCAAGCTGTGGGCCTATGGGGTATCGTCTCAGTTGTGCGCCTGATTCGTGACTTCCTGTCAGGAAGGTCGCAGTTCGTAGTAATAGACGGAAATCATCGAGTAAAACTGAAGTGATATCAGGTGTTCCCCAGGGAAGCGTCCAGAGACCTCTGCTGTTCCTCATCTATATAAATGACCTGGGTGACAATCTGAGCAGTTCTCTTAGGTTGTTTGCAGATGATGCTGTAATTTAGCGTCTAGTAAGGTCATCCGAACACCAGTATCAGTTGCAAAGCGATTTAGAAAAGATTGCTGTATGGTGTGGCAGGTGGCAGTTGACGCTATTACTGCCGATCCACAAAAGTTCCAAAAGAAATCCGTTGGAATTCGATTACTCGATAAATAGAACAATTCTCAAGGCTGTCAATTCATTTAAGTACCTGGGTGTTAAAATTACGAACAACTTCAGTTGGAAAGACCACATAGGTAATATTGTGGGGAACGCGAGCCAAAGGTTGCGTTTCATTCGCAATACACTTAGAAGATGCAACAAGTCCACTAAAGAGACAGCTTACACTACATTCGTTCGTCCTCTGTTAGAAAATTGCTGCGCGGTGTGGGATCCTTACCAGGTGGGATTGACGGAAGACATCGAAAGGCTGCAAAAAATGGCAGCTCGTTTTGTATTATCAAGTAATAGGGGAGAGAGTGTGGCAGATACGATACGCGAGCTGGGATGGAAGTCATTAAAGCAAAGACGTTTTACGTCGCGACGAGATGTACACTCCTGGAAATTGAAATAAGAACACCGTGAATTCATTGTCCCAGGAAGGGGAAACTTTATTGACACATTCCTGGGGTCAGATACATCACATGATCACACTGACAGAACCACAGGCACATAGACACAGGCAACAGAGCATGCACAATGTTGGCACTAGTACAGTGTATATCCACCTTTCGCAGCAATGCAGGCTGCTATTCTCCCATGGAGACGATCGTAGAGATGCTGGATGTAGTCCTGTGGAACGGCTTGCCATGCCATTTCCACCTGGCGCCTCAGTTGGACCAGCGTTCGTGCTGGACGTGCAGACCGCGTGAGACGACGCTTCATCCAGTCCCAAACATGCTCAATGGGGGACAGATCCGGAGATCTTGCTGGCCAGGGTAGTTGACTTACACCTTCTAGAGCACGTTGGGTGGCACGGGATACATGCGGACGTGCATTGTCCTGTTGGAACAGCAAGTTCCCTTGCCGGTCTAGGAATGGTAGAACGATGGGTTCAATGACGGTTTGGATGTACCGTGCACTATTCAGTGTCCCCTCGACGATCACCAGTGGTGTACGGCCAGTGTAGGAGATCGCTCCCCACACCATGATGCCGGGTGTTGGCCCTGTGTGCCTCGGTCGTATGCAGTCCTGATTGTGGCGCTCACCTGCACGGCGCCAAACACGCATACGACCATCATTGGCACCAAGGCAGAAGCGACTCTCATCGCTGAAGACGACACGTCTCCATTCGTCCCTCCATTCACGCCTGTCGCGACACCACTGGAGGCGGGCTGCACGATGTTGGGGCGTGAGCGGAAGACGGCCTAACGGTGTGCGGGACCGTAGCCCAGCTTCATGGAGACGGTTGCGAATGGTCCTCGCCGATACCCCAGGAGCAACAGTGTCCCTAATTTGCTGGGAAGTGGCGGTGCGGTCCCCTACGGCACTGCGTAGGATCCTACGGTCTCGGCGTGCATCCGTGCGTCGCTGCGGTCCGGTCCCAGGTCGACGGGCACGTGCACCTTCCGCCGACCACTGGCGACAACATCGATGTACTGTGGAGACCTCACGCCCCACGTGTTGAGCAATTCGGCGGTACGTCCACCCGGCCTCCCGCATGCCCACTATACGCCCTCGCTCAAAGTCCGTCAACTGCACATACGGTTCACGTCCACGCTGTCGCGGCATGCTACCTGTGTTAAAGACTGCGATGGAGCTCCGTATGCCACGGCAAACTGGCTGACACTGACGGCGGCGGTGCACAAATGCTGCGCAGCTAGCGCCATTCGACGGCCAACACCGCGGTTCCTGGTGTGTCCGCTGTGCCGTGCGTGTGATCATTGCTTGTACAGCCCTCTCGCAGTGTCCGGAGTAAGTATGGTGGGTCTGACACACCAGTGTCAATGTGTTCTTTTTTCCATTTCCAGGAGTGTATTTACGAAGTTTCAGTCACCAACTTTCTCTTCCGAATGCGAAAATATTTTGTTGAGCCCAACCTACATAGGTAGGAATGATCATCAAAATAAAATAAGAGAAATCAGAGCTCGAACAGAAAGGTTTAGGTGTTCGTTTTTCCCTCGCGCTGTTCGGGAGTGGAATGGTAGAGAGATAGTATGATTGTGGTTCGATGACCCCTCTGCCAGGCACTTAAATGTGAATTGCAGAGTATACATGTAGATGTAGATGTAGATGCCGGTGGAAAAATTGAAAAAGTCAACACCAATCTAACAGATATGCATCGATGTATTAAGGCGATAGCTAAGGCGTTTGACTGTCCTCATCACCAGTAGTCTCAGAGTACATATAACTCGTATGTTACGTCAGAAACCGCTTTCTAATCAGCAGCAGGTCCTTGACAAAGGGTGAAGTTGCAACAAGATCAGTCTCCCTTGGAAACATTTAAACCAGTAATAGACTGTCTGAAGAGGCTGCCACACACTGTGGATTGAGGCAGAAAAAAAGGAGAAAAGGTAGTATATGCTATTACTGACTTCATTAACCGTTACAGTAATGCTGAGTTAGAACATACGGGGTCAGCTGGACGAATCCATGTATATTATATAAGCACCCAATACATTTAACTGAGACTGCAACATGAGCTGGGGATAAGGAATTTGAAAGAACATAAGGTTTATTAGAGCTAACATTCTTAGAAAGCTCGAAGCTCAAAAGGTTTATACCGAAAGAGATAAAAATGTATCGTGAAATATTACACATGACTGACACACATAGAATGGGCAACACCTCAAAAGGATGAATGAAAGCCTCAAAGAGTGACAAATACAAGATTACAGTAAAACAAGCGTTCAAGCTGCACGTAGTGCAGTCGAAGAGTTTGAAGTTCTGCATAAAAGACTGAAAAATCTATATCTGGAAGACATATATTACAAAGACTCAATAAAACTGTAGACCAATTACGACTACTTACAGCATCATCTGCCGCAGGGAAAACACGCCACACAAACGAAATTATGTCAACCATGTAAGAGCTTTGAGTAGTTATGGAGACTGTTGTTCATGAGCTCCATAGGTCAGTATGAAGAACATTTCCGCAAACACATGTGAAAATAAGATGGTTGGATGATTTATGGCAGGCTGATCTCGTAGATATGCGACAGTATTCATGATCGAATAAAGGTTACAAGTACATTCTAAGGACCCCAGATGTATTCCAGATTCGCTTGGGCTCTAACTGTAAAGGTAAATATGGGAATAAGGGACAAACCACAAGTCATCGTTCTCCCGTCTGAAACCTAGTATCGCTGAACAGTTGAAAAGGATGGTCAAAAACCAGATGTGCAAGGATTTTAATCATCAAGGGTGGTTCAAATTGGTAAACATCCTACCAGCGATGAGTGGAGAGTATAATTGCACTACTCGTCATACGATTAAGAAGAGACCCAATGATGTTCGTAATAATGGGCTTCTAAATACAGCGTACAACCACATAAAGATTGTAGACCCATGTATGCAGAAGTTTATTTCAGGTGATTTAATTCATATGAAGAAATACAAAACGGAATTTGAGAAGTCATGGCCACTGAACTGATCAGTGGAGATATGTACAGTTCCCAAGGGGCCGCACAGAAACCCGAGAACCTACATCTTATAGGAGAATGGTAACGAAGAAACTGCAGGGAGATTTCACACACAGCTATGAACCAGATGTACTCCTTGTAGAGCGGTTCATAAGACTTCTTGGTAGCAGGATATTGGTGAAACGCCTCAGATTCTCATCAAAGCACAACATTTGGGTGAACGCTCACAGTTTGCTACGTAATAGCACACGCTAAGCCCAATCCATGCAGTAGCGTGACATGAGTGCTAGGAAACGTATCAACAGAGGTGGTAGCGGTATTCTTGAGAACCCAGCAGTCGAAGTTCATAAACCCGGATATAATTTTTGGGGCTCTGGAACATAGTTGAGAAAGGGCCCAACTCTGTGCTATTGAGGAAATAATATACTAGCTGATGCATGCAAGGAGCATGACATTGCTTCTGCCACAAAGGAAGATGGTCACATTGCAGACCAAACATTAATTAACAAAGTTAAATAGATCTGTTGAAGAAAGGAAATTGATGTAGGACAAGGCATTGCTGCATTCATGGTCAATGAGGCAATGTTCACTAAACATAAATTGGGTGCTGGGATAACCTTCAAGCAAATTATGAATGCAGCTTGTTACACACTAAGGAAAAAGGAAAAAAACCTACACGATGGTTAAAAAGTAACATACAATAAGCGGTAGCTGATAGGAAGAGGGGGTCGGGATTGGTGAAGGTAGAACTGACGACGCTTTAAAAACTTTTAGTGCAGGATAGTTTGGATACAGTGGTCCTTGAGTGGAGAGCCACTCCTCGACAGATTTACAAAATATTGGTTGACATCATTTAAGGAACATACATTGGCACTTAGACCATTCAACAGGGTTACTTACATTGCGATTCTAAATCATAACTTCTTTTACTCAAATAAAAAAAAGGTAATATTAACAATTGGCGGCAGTAAGTCACTCTGAAGGTCCTTAACAAAACTAGCAAGACTTTTTTAATTACTTCAAGGCATTAACCACACATACATTTTTTTTAAAAAAAAGGTAAAAACAACAAACAATGACATCATGACGTAAAGCCAGTGGTTACAGCTTCCGATTTGCGCAGTAGCCATCCTCTGTATTATCTTAAACCTAAGACAAAACCAACAACCATTAGTGCACGTGACTAAATAATAAGTATGAAATACCATGGTTGACATAATGCCAAATATTAGCCCCTTTAAAATTTATTATTTAACTGAGCCAAATCTCTGGACAAAGAAACTAGCGTCTTCAGCAAAACTCAGGAAGTTTAAAGGCAATTTTCTCACGAGAAATAAAATTTTTGAACCAAAATTGTAGGAACACAGACTCTAATTCTTGGGAATAACGACCTACTCTTACAATGTGGTTATTCAAACTCTGGCACCTGCCAGTTTGAACTATAGGTCAATAGGCCAATTTTACTTAAGCGCCATTACGTAAGTAATAAGGGTAAAGATAATTTCAGTTTGAAATAAACAAACACACTGTGCAAACGACAACAGTCTGTTCTCTTGAACTTAGCATTTAAATTGGGGGTTCCAGCGGGCAATAGCGGCGCCCCCCGATAGAGTACTTAAGCACCTGCCTCTCGATCAGCCGGTCCTAAGACCCAGGCGATCATTGTAGGCAAAACCACCCCTTCCTTCCGTCTCCTCGATTTCTATATCACCATTTATGACCGTCCTATCACCCTCAGCCCCACCCTCAAGTACCTTGGCGTCGCCCTTGACCGTCACCTCTCGTGCATCCCCCATCTCCGGACAATCTAATCCAAGGCACTCTCTCGTCTCCGTCTCCTCAAGCTCCTTTCTGGCCGCACATGTGGTTTGTACCCCTCCACCATCCTCCACACCTATAAATCCCTCATCCGCCCTGTCCTCTGCTACGCCCACCCTGCCTGGATCTGCACCCCTCCCACCTTTTACAAATCCCTTCAAATCCTAGAACGCCATACTCTCCGCCTCGCCTATCGCATCTGTCTCCGATCCCCCACGCGGATCCTGTATGACCTTATTTCGTTCCCGCACCTCCCCCTTTTTCTCGAACAGATACGGATCCTCTACAACTCCCGTAAACTTGATCCACCTCACATCTACATCTACATCTATACTCCGCGAGCCACCTTACGGTGTGTGGCGGAGGGTACTTATTGTACCACTATCTGATCCCCCCTTCCCTGTTCCATTCACGAATTGTGCGTGGGAAGAACGACTGCTTGTAAGTCTCCGTATTTGCTCTAATTTCTCGGATCTTTTCGTTGTGATCATTACGCGAGATATATGCGGGCGGTAGTAATATGTTGCCCATCTCTTCCCGGAATGTGCTCTCTCGTAATTTCGATAATAAACCTCTCCGTATTGCGTAACGCCTTTCTTGAAGTGTCCGCCACTGGAGCTTGTTCAGCATCTCCGTAACGCTCTCGCGCTGACTAAATGTCCCCATGACGAATCGCGCTGCTTTTCGCTGGATCATGTCTATCTCTTCTATTAATCCAACCTGGTAAGGGTCCCATACTGATGAGCAATACTCAAGAATCGGACGAACAAGCGTTTTGTAAGCTACTTCTTTCGTCGATGAGTCACATTTTCTTAGAATTCTTCCTATGAATCTCAACCTGGCGCCTGCTTTTCCCACTATTTGTTTTATGTGATCATTCCACTTCAGATCGCTCCGGATAGTAACTCCTAAGTATTTTACGGTCGTTACCGCTTCCAATGATTTACCACCTATGGCATAATCGTACTGGAATGGATTTCTGCCCCTATGTATGCGCATTATATTACATTTATCTACGTTTAGGGAAAGCTGCCAGCTGTCGCACCATTCATTAATCCTCTGCAGGTCTTCCTGGAGTACGTACAAGTCTTCTGATGTTGCTACTTTCTTGTAGACAACCGTGTCATCTGCAAATAGCCTCACGGAGCTACCGATGTTGTCAACTAAGTCATTTATGTATATTGTAAACAATAAAGGTCCTATCACGCTTCCTTGCGGTACTCCCGAAATTACCTCTACATCTGCAGATTTTGAACCGTTAAGAATGACATGTTGTGTTCTTTCTTCTAGGAAATCCTGAATCCAATCACAAACCTGGTCCGATATTCCGTAAGCTTGTATTTTTTTCACTAAACGTAAGTGCGGAACCGTATCAAATGCCTTCCTGAAGTCCAGGAATACGGCATCAATCTGCTCGCCAGTGTCTACGGCACTGTGAATTTCTTGGACAAATAGGGCGAGCTGAGTTTCACATGATCTCTGTTTGCGGAATCCATGTTGGTTATGATGAAGGAGATTTGTATTATCTAAGAACGTCATAATACGAGAACATAAAACATGTTCCATTATTCTACAACAGATTGACGTAAGCGAAATAGGCCTATAATTATTCGCATCTGATTTATGACCCTTCTTGAAAATGGGAACGACCTGCGCTTTCTTCCAGTCGCTAGGTACTTTACGTTCTTCCAGAGATCTACGATAAATTGCTGATAGAAAGGGGGCAAGTTCTTTAGCATAATCACTGTAGAATCTTACGGGTATCTCGTCTGGTCCGGATGCTTTTCCGCTGCTAAGTGATAGCAGTTGTTTTTCAATTCCTATATCGTTTATTTCAATATTTTCCATTTTGGCGTCCGTGCGAAGGCTGAAGTCAGGGACCGTGTTACGATTTTCCGCAGTGAAACAGTTTCGGAACACTGAATTCAGTATTTCTGCCTTTCTTCGGTCGTCCTCTGTTTCGGTGCCATCGTGGTCAACGAGTGACTGAATAGGGGATTTAGATCCGCTTACCGATTTTACATATGACCAAAACTTTTTAGGGTTCTTGTTTAGATTGTTTGCCAATGTTTTATGTTCGAATTCGTTGAATGCTTCTCTCATTGCTCTCTTTACGCTCTTTTTCGCTTCGTTCAGCTTTTCCTTATCAGCTATGATTCGACTACTCTTAAACCTATGATGAAGCTTTCTTTGTTTCCGTAGTACCTTTCGTACATGATTGTTATACCACGGTGGATCTTTCCCCTCGCTTTGGACCTTAGTCGGTACGAACTTATCTAAGGCGTACTGGACGATGTTTCTGAATTTTTTCCATTTTTGTTCCACATCCTCTTCCTCAGAAATGAACGTTTGATGGTGGTCACTCAGATATTCTGCGATTTGTGCCCTATCACTCTTGTTAAGCAAATATATTTTCCTTCCTTTCTTGGCATTTCTTATTACACTTGTAGTCATTGATGCAACCACTGACTTATGATCACTGATACCCTCTTCTACATTCACGGAGTCGAAAAGTTCCGGTCTATTTGTTGCTATGAGGTCTAAAACGTTAGCTTCACGAGTTGGTTCTCTAACTATCTGCTCGAAGTAATTCTCGGACAAGGCAGTCAGGATAATGTCACAAGAGTCTCTGTCCCTGGCTCCAGTTCTGATTGTGTGACTATCCCATTCTATACCTGGTAGATTGAAGTCTCCCCCTATTACAATAGTATGATCACGAAACTTCTTCACGACGTTCTGCAGGTTCTCTCTGAGGCGCTCAACTACTATGGTTGCTGATGCAGGTGGTCTATAGAAGCATCCGACTATCATATCTGACCCACCTTTGATACTTAACTTAACCCAGATTATTTCACATTCGCATTCGCTAATAACTTCACTGGATATTATTGAATTCTTTACTGCTATAAATACTCCTCCACCATTGGCGTTTATCCTATCCTTGCGGTATATATTCCATTCTGTATCTAGGATTTCGTTACTGTTCACTTCCGGTTTTAACCAACTTTCCGTTCCTAATACTATATGCGCACTATTTCCTTCAATAAGCGATACTAATTCAGGAACCTTGCCCTGGATACTCCTGCAGTTTACCAATATTACGTTAACTTTTCCTGTTTTTGGTCTCTGAGGACGGACGTTCTTTATCAACGATGCTGATGTTCTCTCTGGTAAGCCGTCAGGTATTTTATCGTTTCGCCCAAGGGGGGGTCCCTCTAACCTAAAAAACCCCCGTGTGCATGCCACACGTACTCTGCTACCCTAGTAGCTGCTTCCGGTGTGTAGTGCACGCCTGGCCTGTCTAGGGGGGCCCTACAGTTCTCCACCCAATAACGGAGGTCGATGAATTTGCAACCATTATAGTCGCAGAGTCGTCTGAGCCTCTGGTTTAGACCCTCCACACGGCTCCAAACCAGAGGACCGCGATCGACTCTGGGCACTATGCTGCAGATATTAAGCTCCGCTTGCACTCCGCGTGCGATGCTGGATGTCTTCACCAAATCAGCCAGCCGCCGGAAGGAACCAAGGATGGCCTCAGAACCCAAGCGGCAGGCTTGTCTCTCCTATACTCTCCCACCCCCGTCCGCTACCGCGCCTGTATTCTTACGTCCCGCCAGCTCTCCATCTCTCTATACCCTCGCCAAAGGTGGCTTCCACCAACTGCCCCTCCCTGATGATGTCCTCATCCCCTCCATCTACCCCTCCTATCAACTTTGATCCTCCCCCTCCACAACCTGTGTTTCCTCAGGGCATCATCTCTCCCTTCTCTCCCTCCTCCCTTCCTCCCTCCCTCCTCCCCCTGGGCTTCCCCTACCCACCCTACCTTCTTTCCTCCCCCTCCCATCACCTCTGCCACTGGCATCTACATCCCCCCCTCTCCCTCCTCCACCAACTTTTCCCCTTTTGACAGGTCCCCGGACTCGCACACGTCAAGTGAACATTCGCGCGCCGGAGATCATTCCCATCGGTTCTTTGTGAGCGCCGTCGTGTTAGTGCTTTACTGTTTTCACCGCCCACGCTCCATAGTTCACCTGTGTCGTTTCAGTCGTCAGTGTCCGTGTACAAGTGCCGAACGTTATTTTGTATTATGCTCCCCCTGTGAACGGCTCCATGATTTTTTTTAACTCAAATGTGTATTGTTTTTTGTTCACCATTATTTTTTGTTTTTCTGTGTCTTCCATGAGTCTATTTGTTCTATCTGTGGCCGAAGAGTGGCGTAATATTGCCGCTGCCGGCCCACCTTTTGTGTAAGGTGTCAAAATAACAATAAAGGAAAAGAAAAAGATCAGCTGGTCAGTCTAATTTCGCGTACGTCTGTGGACACATCGCCTCGCGTTAGACAGCTTACTTACTTGTTGTGTGTACGAGTGGACGTGTTTCTTAGGTTTCCTGTGACTCCGTTGTTCGATCTTGTTGTTGTTCGTTGTGTCCTTCGTCGGTCGTGTCCGTCCTCTTCCGCTGTGTTGTTCGCGGGCCTCTCCGCGGGTCCCGCCGCGCTTTCCGTCATTTCAACCCCGCGACCGTCCCGGTCGCAGTTACAACACTCCCAGTCGAACACAGGCATCTCACTGGCCCTCCTTCGCCGCTCCACGGTACATCGGAACAATTGCCGAATACCGACTGCCGAGGCGCGGCCGCGTCCACCGCACACGATTCCGTCAATCCTTCTTACAGGGAACGTCTCCCGCCGATGTTCCACATCTTACTTTTCAAGAGCAGAGTGCTTTTTCTATACTCGGACTGAGTACGAAATCTGACTTTAGCCACAGCGACACAGCTACTCGGCTGACTGACAGGTCCAGTCATACGCCCGAATCAGTGGCAGTAGCGAAAAGTGCCTTGAGGCAGGGAGGACTAACAAAAAACGTTAACACTCCTAGGATTCTGCCCATACTTAAAAAAACTGATGGAATAATTACATTATAATCTCTGCATTTTCTGGATTAGCAATCGTTGGTTCATTCACCAAGGGAGTCGCTGCCATAACTCAGGGAGTAAAGAATGCACGACATGCAGAGACAGAAGGCCAAAAGACACGGTATGGCAATAGAGGCAAACGTTACCAGCGAAGGACTACTCTTAAAACCATACAGGAAAGTGCTTGGGCAGTACATGAAAAAAAAAATCATAGCAAAATTACCAGACAGACCGCTCACAAACATCGATCTGCTTAAGCTTGTGAGAAAACTAAAAATCTCAAGATTTCGCTCTTTCGGGATACATTGCCGAAGCCGATGTGGAAATCCAAAGAATGTGGGATTGTCGCTTTAGATGTTGTGGGTGAGGATATTGAAATCACTGGGTTCTGTACGTTAAAAAAACTGGAATACCAGCGACTAATTTTATTTTTTCGGCCATTTGAGACCACCAGAATTATTGTGTCGTTACTTCACTGGCAAAAACGAGGTACCAAGACTTCAGTCCATATCCCTGTGTACATTTCTAAGTTTCTCCTGACATTTGCGCAAAACAATCAGTTTGCACGTAATTGCAGCATTTGAGGCCGACATGCGATGTCGTATACTGTAAAATTAAAAGAACGTTCATGTGCAGGGTGACAGGTATTGAACTATATGAAAAAACGTACATTATTTACAAACTACGGCGTGAACACAGTTTATTCACGTGTAAACGCCACTACAGATATTCTGATTTAGGTTGTGAAACGTTCAATATGCCTGGAATCTGACGATGATGTGGCGCGGACGAATAGCGAAATTCGGCGTGACCCGCTGAATGGCTGTTTTCAGCTCAGAAATCGTTTTGGGGCTACTGCTGTACACCTTGTCTTTACAAAAGCCCCGCAAAAACGAGTCGCATATGTTCAGATCCGGAGGTCTCGGCGGCCAATAGAGGCTCAGTCTAGTGGCCTCTGGGTACCCGAGAGCCACAATGCGGTCCCCAAAGTGCTGCTCCAAGTCATCAAATACTTTCCTGCTTCAATGGAGTCGAGTTCCGCCTTGCATGAACCACATCTTGTCAAAATGAGGGTCATTTTGGATAATGGAGATGAAATCATCTTCCAAAACCTTTACGTACTTTTCGGTAGTCACCATGCCATCAAGGAATATCGCACCGATTATTCAGTGACTGGAAAATGCACTCCACACAATAACCTTTAGAGGGTGGACAGTCTTCTCGATCGCAAAATGTAGGTTCTAAGACCCTCAGCTGCGCCAGTTTTGATATTGATGAATCCGTCCAAATGAAAGTGGGCTCCGTCGCTAAGCCAAACCATTCACATGCATACTAATTCGCATCATGCTACACCGCCAACCGCGCAGTTTGAACGTCCTAACGCAAACCGTTCAGAAGGTACGACAACATTGTTTCATATGGTTCAATATTTGTCTTCCTGTATATTATACACTCCTGGACATTGAAATAAGAACACCGTGAATTCATTGTCCCAGGAAGGGGAAACTTTATTGACACATTCCTGGGGTCAGATACATCACATGATCACACTGACAGAACCACAGGCACATAGACACAGGCAACAGAGCATGCACAATGTTGGCACTAGTACAGTGTATATCCACCTTTCGCAGCAATGCAGGCTGCTATTCTCCCATGGAGACGATCGTAGAGATGCTGGATGTAGTCCTGTGGAACGGCTTGCCATGCCATTTCCACCTGGCGCCTCAGTTGGACCAGCGTTCGTGCTGGACGTGCAGACCGCGTGAGACGACGCTTCATCCAGTCCCAAACATGCTCAATGGGGGACAGATCCGGAGATCTTGCTGGCCAGGGTAGTTGACTTACACCTTCTAGAGCACGTTGGGTGGCACGGGATACATGCGGACGTGCATTGTTCTGTTGGAACAGCAAGTTCCCTTGCCGGTCTAGGAATGGTAGAACGATGGGTTCGATGACGGTTTGGATGTACCGTGCACTATTCAGTGTCCCCTCGACGATCACCAGTGGTGTACGGCCAGTGTAGGAGATCGCTCCCCACACCATGATGCCGGGTGTTGGCCCTGTGTGCCTCGGTCGTATGCAGTCCTGATTGTGGCGCTCACCTGCACGGCGCCAAACACGCATACGACCATCATTGGCACCAAGGCAGAAGCGACTCTCATCGCTGAAGACGACACGTCTCCATTCGTCCCTCCATTCACGCCTGTCGCGACACCACTGGAGGCGGGCTGCACGATGTTGGGGCGTGAGCGGAAGACGGCCTAACGGTGTGCGGGACCGTAGCCCAGCTTCATGGAGACGGTTGCGAATGGTCCTCGCCGATACCCCAGGAGCAACAGTGTCCCTAATTTGCTGGGAAGTGGCGGTGCGGTCCCCTACGGCACTGCGTAGGATCCTACGGTCTTGGCGTGCATCCGTGCGTCGCTGCGGTCCGGTCCCAGGTCGACGGGCACGTGCACCTTCCGCCGACCACTGGCGACAACATCGATGTACTGTGGAGACCTCACGCCCCACGTGTTGAGCAATTCGGCGGTACGTCCACCCGGCCTCCCGCATGCCCACTATACGCCCTCGCTCAAAGTCCGTCAACTGCACATACGGTTCACGTCCACGCTGTCGCGGCATGCTACCAGTGTTAAAGACTGCGATGGAGCTCCGTATGCCACGGCAAACTGGCTGACACTGACGGCGGCGGTGCACAAATGCTGCGCAGCTAGCGCCATTCGACGGCCAACACCGCTGTTCCTGGTGTGTCCGCTGTGCCGTGCGTGTGATCATTGCTTGTACAGCCCTCTCGCAGTGTCCGGAGCAAAGCAAGTATGGTGGGTCTGACACACCGGTGTCAATGTGTTCTTTTTTCCATTTCCAGGAGTGTAAGTGGAGACTTGCCTCCAATAGAACTAAGCAAGAGGGAGCAGAGTGTTGCATTTATCGTTATGGCAATGTAGAATAACATAGCTAATGTCACTGAAGGCAAATAATGAACTACATGTAGGCCATAGGGAATTTTTGGTAACATGTCCTGGCTCCTACGATGTACGTATGTAAAACGATTCATAGAAGGATTTCAGTTAAATGCGAAAGGTAAAGGAGACAAAAACTACAGAAGAGACGTGGACTTTAGCCACAATGTTTCCATAGTGCCTCTTCCATGTCTCTCGAGGGCTCATGTGCTGAAGTATCATAAATTAAAATTCACAAGTCGAATACCACCGAGTCAGGAAGAATTGTGTTGAGTGTAATACCGCAACAAATTCTTACCTCAACAACAAATTAGTAGATAGTGTATAAGTACTTTTTTCCTACAGTGGCTCCAAGTTATAACATTGCAGAAGTCCAACATACTTTTCAGTGACATTGCAGACAATAGACCATCTTGAGCTGAATATCGTTGATCGCCGATGACATTTCAATTCTCAGTGAGAATAAAAGGAATTACAGCATTTATCCCCCTCCATGAAAAAGGTTCCCGTTTTTACGTGAAGGGAGTGCTTTTTATGATATAAGGGCTTGTAATTTTCGCCGTCAAGAAATATGTAAAAAATTCCAGAAAATTCGAGAGTATTCTAGAACATGCCAAAGCATTCGAGAGTATTCGGAAGCATTCCACAACATTCTATAATGTTTCGGAATGTTCCATAATGATCCGGGCTGGTCTGGAGTGTTCGGGAATAGTCTGGAACATTTGGAAAGATTCCAGAATGTTTAGTAGCATCCCAGATCTTTGTGGAAATTTCCAGAACACTCTCGTACATTGTGGAATGTTCTGGGACGTTGTGGACCATTGGAAGCTTTTATAGTATGTTCTGGAATTCACCATTAATGAAGCTACCAATTGGTAAACACACGTCGTGGGTTCAAACGTCAGTTTCGTATCAGTGACGGAGGAAGCAACCGAAAAAGCAGTGCAGTGAGTGGACAAAAACAAACAGCGAAGTATGAGTAGTCAATGTGATACAGCGATACAGTGATTGAATATAAATCTAAAATAAAATGTGGAAGCTATGTAAAGTGTACTTAGTGTATTTGTTAATATAAAGTTGATCTGAAAAATGAAACAGACGAAGAGCGCGAAGCACTTAAAGTTCCCAGCAAACGACAATGAGCACAGTGAGAAGCAGAGAAACCGAAGGACAACAAAATGAACTTATTGAAGAATCAAGAATTGCGACACTATCTTATAATAAAAGATTGCGAACTCAAGCCAGCTATGACAATATCACCCTACGAGAAGCTCTAGAACGTGCTCGTATGCTGGCCACAATGTTGGTAACGATGGTTGTGGTAGGGCCTTCCATTCTTCCACCAGCGCGATTGTCAGCCGCCAGATGGTCATTGCTGCATCTGGACATCATGTAATACGACACCCCAATTCATCATATACGTGCTCAATGGGTGTTTTAACTCGGGTGAACGGGCGGATCAGTTCATTCGCCAAAGACCCTTTCGTTCCAATAGCTCTTCCACGTGCTCTGTTTGATACCGGCGTTCGTTAAAATGAAGTCAGGGTCAAATTCACCCCTGAAAAGATGCTCTTGCTGAGGGAGTACAGTGGTATAATGACACTGAGTGGCGAATGTACAGTGTTCTAGGATTTTGTGGTCACTAAGTCCTTGAAACATTATACCGACACACACCACAACACCTGGACCATCAAAACGACCATGTTGACTAGATTCCTGAGTTAATTACTTTTTGCCACCTCTCGCCACATGAGGACACATTCCTCACTGTCGAACATGATCGTATTGGAGGTCCAGATGACATGGTGTGGGGAGGCACAATACTGCGTGCGCGTACTGAGTTCCAATTCCTTGAACACCGTACACTCACGGGTCAACGTCATTGTGACACTGTACTAAATCCACATGTACTTCTTTTCCGTGGTGTATTTGGGCTCTAAATTCATTTTAATGAAGGCCCATAGCGAACAGCGCAGATGGAATAGCTCTTGGAGCGAAAGAATATACAGCGGATGGGTTCGCCTACACCTTCCCTCCACTAAAATTCAATCGAGCACGGGTGTAATACGTTAGGAAGACTTACCGCAGCACGTCCACGTCCAACAATAATCATCCAGTAGTTGTCAATCGCTGTGTTGGACGAATGGCGCACTCTTCCACAAGAACTCCTTACCAATTTTTTGGCCAACATGGGAACACATTGCAGGACAGTCACTGCCGTCCATTATGATAACAGATCCTATTGAGAAACATATCTTGCCTTTTGTAATGTTCAGGAGACCATCATAAATCGCGGAGAATTCAGTGCAATTGTTGTCTTTGAAGGAAAGCCTCATTTCTGTTCCTCTAGTTGCGTATTTCTTTCAGTTACCTTCTATATTGTACTGTAGGATTTCATTCTAAGTATGGTCCAAGTTTCATCGAGCTATGTTACTTAGCTGTACCACATCATGGGAAAGTCTTTAAGTTTTGCACACCATTGTTGGCAATTCCAAACGATTTCCGTCTGATCCTCTCGCGATGTGTTCGTAATTTCCTTAAAGTCAGTACCACCATTAGACTGTTTTTTTATTTGCAGTGTTACATTTACACGATCATGATTTCGGCTTTAAGGTGACATTATTAAATGTTTTAATGTTATACAGTACCTAAGATGGCATACCGCCGTATTTAAAACACACTGTAGATACACCGTCTAAGGGTCAATATTTCTGGTAAAAGCCTACTGATTTGTTTTATCACTCAGTATACCATCGTTCGTAATTTACCTTGCTCACACTGTTTGCTCACAAGTAGTATAAGTAACGTGACAAAAATTCTGTAGTCAGTAATGATTCCGAAGACATATAAGTCCTTAAATAAATAGCTCTATTAATATAACTAGCAATCAGTGATACTACAAGCATTTGTGTGTGTTTCAGTATCTGTCTTTCATTTGGACCCACACCTAATTCAAAGACTGAAATTCCAAAGAGAGTAACCGGATGTGGTGCCCAACAATGTCAGTAACGACATGTATCTGTACAACAACCGAAAGCACTTGAGAAACGCCGCCCGTTGCTGGACGCCACCAATTTTGGTTTTGCTGAAATTCATTTTCTGCTGTATTATCTAATAACTTGCCCCCACATATCTGTATACAAAAGACAATGTCCTGTCTGACCGATTGACTGAGACTCATCAACACCCAACCCAAACCGCTAAGGACAGAAAATTGAAATTTGGAGGTGTGAAGCTTACACTGTTGGCATCACTTAAGGAGGGATTTTTCGAAATGCCAATCGTAAGGGGATGAAGGGTTTTTTGAAAAATGTCGCTATTAAGGAAATTTTGAAGCTAGACCTATGAAAATTGGTATTGGGTTTCTCGGTCAGAAATAAAGAAATCCGTGTTTCAGCATTTTTGGAAAATTAATCCTATGGACATGAAATAGTGCGTGAAAGTATTTTTTGAAAATATATCGTTATTAAAGAACTACTAATGTGTTTATAAAGCTGTATCTATGAACATTGGTATTTGACAACTCGGCTACAAATTAAAAATACACGTGTTTCAGTGTTTTTAGAAACTGAACACCTAAGGCGATGAAACAGGGGTTGAGATTTTTTATCAAAATATTTTATTATGCAACCATTTTCAAAGCTAAATCTATGAAAATTATGATTTGCCTTCTCTGTTGGAAATTCGACCCCTAAGGGGATGGAATACTGTTAGACTCATTCATTAGCCCATCATCGCCCAGCCCAAACCACTAAGTATAGGAACTTGAGGTTTGGGGAGGGTGTGGATGTTATATTGTAGACATCGATTAACAAAGGACTGTACGAAATTCCACTCCTAAGGAGGTGAAATAGGGATGAAAGGCTTTTTGAAAGGATGTCGCTATTAAGGGAATTTTGAAGCTAGAACTATGAAAAAAGGTATTTAGTTACTCTGTCAGAAAACAAAAAAGGTACGTGTTTCAGATTTTTGAAAATTCAACCACTTAGGAGTGAAAGCTTTTTTGAAAATAAATAACTACTAAGAAACTACTAAAGGATTTTTAAGGCTACATCTATGACAATTGGTGTTTGACTTCACCATTAGAAATAAGGAAAAAAGCGTTTCAGTGTTTCTGGAAATTCAATCCAAGGGAGTGCAGCTGGGGATGAAAATCTTTAAGAAAATACTTCGTGACGTTAAAAAAACTGTAAAGCTAAATTTATGAAAACTGTTATTTCACTTCTCGGTTAGATGTAAAGAAATATTTGTTAGGGGATGAAAATTGCTATGAAAATATCTCCAAAAGTTCGCAAAAAGCAGGATTAACAAAAAATTTGATTCCAGCTACCAGAATCGCAGGCAGTAGGGGTTTATTTCTGCAGCATACACTTATGGTGCGGGGAAGAACAGCTAAACTTCCTCTTTGAACGTTATGATTTGTGTAATCTTGTTTTCGCCGTAATTGCGAAAGTTAAAAATGGGGAGCTGTAGTAGATTTCACACACAATACCAAATACTGAACTTTGTCAGTATATTCCACGAAATAGTTACCGTGTGTCTTCCAGCGTCTAACAGCTCACATTTTTAAACATTTCTGCGATGATTTTGTAAGAGTACTTCCTCCTAGTTCGTTCACGCACACACACCCTCCCAGCGGCATTTTTAACTGAGTTCCAGATATACTGCTTGGTGATCTACTTTGCTATTGGACAATGACTAGGTCAAACGGAAGTCCGGTTCTAACTGAAACACTTTTATTAATGCAGAATGCAACTTCTTTTTATGCATTATACAGAGAAAAATTCATCCTGATTGCTAATGCGTGCGACAATTACTCTCAGAAATTATTAAAATAGGTAGAAAACGGGTTTATATAGTAACCAGGTCGCGGCGCACTCAGAAATGAGTGAAGCGTTTGTCCTCTGAAAGGCATTGTTGGCAATAGCGATAAACTTTGTTATTTCTTTAACCTAATCAGGAAATTCAATCTAATTTCTACCAGAATAATTTCAGTGTATGTGATAATTTTTGCATATGCTATCGATACTTGTCTCCTCCTGTTATCAAAGTGGTCTCGTATGGCGGTCGCATGAGAATACGGCGGCAGGAATTCTGTGATGAGATCACTGGCTATGTCCTCAATGCAGTTGTCAGTGTCATCATGAGGTGAAGATTGTGACAGAGCGTACTGTATGACGTCACATGGCCGCACAACTGCTTGTCAGTTTCATCGATGCCGTATTGTGGAGGCTACTCCAGTTCACACTCTGATCTAACCTAAGAAGTATGGTGTGACGAGTTGATGTATATTTATTTTATTTTTAATTTATTTTTATTAATTAACCTGACAAGTTTAGGGTCATCAGGACGTCTCTTACATATAACCAGGCATTCTAAATATTTTACAAGACAATCTTTGCGATGAACTTACATCTAGTGCAGAACAAAACCTTTCGGAATTACATTAGTGGAATATACCGTCGGTACTCGAAGGAACAGAGACATATGAAAATCTTAAGTACACAGTACACATGTTCCAAAACAATACTTATTTTGTAGTTCGTTATGAGTCGGCTTTCGACTTTTGAGCCATCCCAAGGCAACTCAAAACGAGTGTTATTCTAAAAATATGTGACATTTTACGACTATTTATCCATACGAAAAAGACAAAAAATGGTTCAAATGGCTCTGAGCACTATGGGACTCAACATCTTAGGTCATAAGTCCCCTAGAACTTAGAACTACTTAAACCTAACTAACCTAAGGACATCACACACATCCATGCCCGAGGCAGGATTCGAACCTGCGACCGTAGCAGTCCCGCGGTTCCGGACTGCAGCGCCAGAACCGCTAGACCACCGCGGCCGGCACGAAAAAGAAAAACGTAATGAGATACACAAAGAAGCTGTAGACAATAAACCGTATTCTATTAAACTATATTGGCGGTTAGTACAACACAGAGAAGAGCACAGTTTACCTTTTTTCTTGAGAAGTAAAGGGTGTCCATACAGTTACAGTTTCAGAAAGCCATAGGATGAGAACCACTACTCAGGATGACGTCAAATTTGAAAAGAATTTATTATTGACACAGGGGGAAACGTCATGGAACAAAAAATATTAACGAAAATTTTACCAATAGATGGCTCTGTAAGCGACGTAGTGTAAATGGGGTCGGCTACAAATGACAGGTGACTAGCAAAACGAGTGCTATGGTTAAACTGAACATCCGTAATGTTCAGCGTGCATGACTGCAGAAGTTCGGCAGTCAATAGTGTGGGTGAAGTGCTTCCATCACGGCAAGTTCGTATCAAATCGGTTTTCAATTGTCCTGAGGCCAAAAATCGCAAAAAAATCGTTATTCAGTTGATCTTGGGCGAAAAACGTCATAAAAAGTAAAATGGCATTGGTTTTTAATTGTCCCGGTCCCAAAAAACGCTTAAAAAGCAAAATGACATCGGTTTGTAATTGTCGTGAGACTGGAGCAACACACATTCAATATGTTTCCCACTATTATTCTGAATTAATAGGAAAAGTTATGAAACTGAAAGGGCGAAGAGTTTCAGCTCCTTAAATACAATATGGCATTGCATTGTGCGAAGAGTACATGCTGCCATCTTACCGAGGTGGGTGACAGCAACAGAAAAGGAATTTGCAAATGTTTCCGTTTTAGGGATGACTACAGACAGTCTAGCTAAGTGAGGCCTCGCGTCTCGATTATGAGGAGATGTTAGGCACTTAATCTCTGATGCTAGGCGCGGATTGCATGCTCTATGAAGAGCCGATTTATAGCAGAGGAACTGGAAAATGATAATAGTTACTTTGTTTCTGAGGTACGTTCACCTTTTATCCTATCTTGATCCACTATTATCATTTGATAGCATGTATATATGAACAATATGCCAACAGCATTAATGAACAATGTCGCACTAACATTAATGGCAAGTTTCTTCAGTCACATCTGGCGAAATTCATTGTTCCTGTCAGTCTGCGGCGAGGTTCAAATAACAAAATGGAAATCGTGTTTCCCTGTTGTGTTTCTCGAAGTTTACTCAACAACCAGCGTCAGGCATCGTTTGATACTCGGGAATATTATTTTATTTTTTGCGATGTAATGAAAATTTGTGTAGTACTACGATTCGAACAAGAGCCTCCCGCAGATAGCGAGCTGTCGCCTAAAGGAGTGACAAGTCAAACTTAGTGTGGTGTCACCGCCAGACACCACACTTGCTAGGTGGTAGCTTTAAATCGGCCGCGGTCCATTAGTACATGTCGGACCCGCGTGTCGCCACTGTCAGTGATCGCAGACCGAGCGCCACCACACGGCAGGTCTCGAGAGACGGACTAGCACTCGCCCCAGTTGTACGGACGACTTTGCTAGCGACTACACTGACGAAGCCTCGCTCCTTTGCAGAGCAGATAGTTAGAGTAGCCTTCAGCTAAGTCCATGGCTACGACCTAGCAAGGCGCCATTAGCCTTACATAGCTTGTATCTAAAGAGTCTCACTTGTATCGTCAAGAGCGATGTACCACAAGGATGGATTAAAGTTAAGTATTCCAGGAGCTACGTCCTTTTCTTTATAGCATTCATTACGTATCCTGTTTCAGACCTCACGCCATCCTTCGTGAGCTTATAGCATGCATTTCGGTCTCCTCAAATCACACTGTGTCGGCACTTCTGTCGACACATCACTTAGATCATTCGTTTTTTCCGTCTACTTCTAGTCACTGCAGCCACTGTCTCGCTGGCATGGTATGTCGGGTTAGCATCACTGGGGTACTCTTCCTTCTGTTTTAACGCTCAATCGGAGGACTAGTTGGCAACAACCTAAGTATCCAGATTTCACGTCTTTCCGCTTTCCTATTCTTAATTTGTGTAGGTGTAGTATCCGATCTTTGTATCGTTTAATCCGTATATTTCTGACGTCTTGGATTACAATGATTTTGTATGTACTGATGAAATGTAATGTGGTATGTAGAATCATAATTATTATTTAAACTACAAAGAGATGGATTTGAGGAGCGATAGTGAGTTACGATGCCATTACGAGTAAAGCTGCACACTATGAGTGAGACGGACAGTCGTCATTTCAGACGGTGAACAGTGTATGGCCTGGTTTCGTATGCTTAAAACTGTATCCGAAATTTATGTGAGTATCGGGTTCCTAAACAGTTTCATTATGGCGTCGTGAAAAGTAAACGGTTGGACTGCATATCAGGGTGGATATTCGGCGAGTCATCCTCTGTTGTTTTCTGGAAATCATCTTGTCTTCTTAGTAAGAAATTTACTCGATCAACCTGCCCCTATCTACTGAAAGAGGATTATTTTTTATGAAGTATTTCGACGGGTCAACGAACAACGAGAACCAGAGATACTATTGCGGTTGTCTCAGGTAAGAAGCTGCAGCACGTACACCTCTTCGGCCACACTGCTGAGTGTCAACCGACATTACGTTGCTGCGAGTTGTCAATACGAGTTCCCTTCGATAAACATTAAAGTGCAATTGTAAATTCAAGATAGTTTTCGATTTCCCGTTCAGCGGTTGTTCTCTAGTACCAATTTAGACTAAATATACGTTCTGTGCTGTACAAGGCAATTTCAAATATCAGAACTTCACGTAGATTTCTCATAACAAAGTGTGTCGACGTAACCTTTTTCGCTGAGGTCTTTATAATTTGTTAATTACGAAGTGGGATCAAAACTCCTTAGCCATGCATTATTTAATGTCAGGTCATCAACCGTTCTTTAGTGCTGCCACTAATATCATCCCAAGTAGGGATCATTTCTTTGTTTGTTAGTTGCTCTGCTTAATAACTGAAGTTTTCCACCAAGGAAATTTTGAATTCTAACAGACCTGAACGGCTCACATTAATAAGCCAATAGGCATCAAATAAACTAGGTTGATGAATGGACTTTTCCGTATAAGAAACTTGCATTTCCTGAGTTATTTATTGCTACAATGGCTCTTGCTAAATAGTATTTTATCTTTTTATGTGTCTCACTTATATGCATTTATTTTACATGTGATTGAAGTGTGCTTGAATTCCGTATCTGCGATCACAATCAATCGTTCTTAGAGACAGATGTTTTCTAACAGATGGTTATACGTATTAGTTTAAGACACAGGCAGTCTACTTAGGAGGTGGATTAAATGGACAGGTTTTTCACCTTTCAATCAGAACAGTTCACGGGGTGTTTTGCTAAACGTCTTGCTAAAAAACCTTTGCGTGTTACCTGCAGTACGGCACCTTCAAATTTTACAAGCTAATTTACAAGGTATGGGAAGGTATCAGTTGTGTATCTGCTTCTCGGACACTATGAATACCATTATAGAACAAGTAGCCGAGTTACTGCCTGTAACTTTTCGTAAGTAGTCTTAACCGAATAGCAGTACTAAGAAGAAGTTAGGACCATTATAGCTTCTAATTCATACTTCATCTCTGTTTCTTTCTAGTGATCTTGCTCTCAACACAAGTAAATGAGTACTTGTTGCAGTATCGTCTCGCAAACAAGCCTCACCGTTTTCGTCCTTCATCATAAATTTGGTTTCCGACAGGATTATTTACATGAGTAAGTATTTTCTTACAAATGTATCCATTTAATTTAATAAGGCCTCAAGATCTGTATCATCACCATAGGTATTCTTTTGCCATGTATTACTAAATATGTCAGCGCAATTACTCATCTGTAGCAGTAAATGCATTAGTGAACTGAATTGTAAAATTTTAGTAAGTAAGTGGAAGACCAGAGGAAACGTGTAGAAACGAGATTGTTCGCAAGCAGAGCCAGGTTACTTTGTTGTGGCCATAAAAGAATCCGTGGCCAGTTATTCCGCCACCAAGTCCACGCTGAGATTGCGAATTTCTCCTGTCTCAATTAAGGACCAAGTTTACAACTGGAGAAAAAGGAAGAGGAAAAAATAATTGCGAGGAGGCGACGCAGCGAAGTAAAGAAGTCGGAAAAGAAAGGCCTGACGACGGAAACTTGTGCGATAACTTATGTGATTTAATTTCACGGTCGGAGCCCGCGAGCTATTGCCGCAGAGCCGAGCGAGAACAATTGCCTGGGCTGTGGGGGCGGATGGGCCTCGAGATCTGTCGCCGGGGGCCACCTAGACGGGACCGGAATTAGGCCGGAAATGTGCTATGCTCTTCACGATTGCGGATCAAGTGCCCATTCCCCCATTCCTTTGCACAGTCTTTGACGGACAGTGGCAGAAGCGTATTATACGTCCCATAACTGCTCCATACAGTAACGTCACTTCATTAGTGCACAACTACATCCACATCCACAGCTGCATCTACATACGTATTTCGCAAGCCACCATTCGGTGCATGGTGGAGGGTACCCTGCCCCACTACTAGTCCTCTCCTATCCTGTTACACTCGCAAACAGAACGTGGGAGAAACGACGGTCTATACGGCTCGTTATGAGCCCTTACTTCTCGTACCTTACCTTCATGGTCCTTAAGGGGGGGACGGAAGGCAAGTGGGCTTCAAAAATTCGATTTTTAGATTGTAGCATATCTGAGAGATGAATACACTAAGCAGATTCAGAAGGATGTAGGTTGCAGTAGGTACTGGGAGATGAAGAAGCTTGCACAGGATAGAGTAGCATGGAGAGCTGCATCAAACCAGTCTCAGGACTGAAGACCACAACAACAACAACAACAACAACAACAGCATATCTGAAATGCCTGGTCTTTCCTGCGTGAAACAGCTTTTGTTTTACAGAAATACGACAATTTTTTGTGAGATATGATGGTTTTCATGACGCTCTGAGCAATCTTGGGGACAGTGACTGCAAGGTTTACGACAGGGTGTGTGCAGAACAACCCTATGATCCTGGTGTCACAATTTCTAAATTAGAGTGCATTGGGCATGTCCAGAAGAGAATGGGGTCAAGGTTGAGAAGATTATTGAATGAAAAGTAAAAAATAGTATTGGAAGATGGTAAGAAGATAGCTGGTAAAGGTCGCCTGACTATTTTTGAAATAGAATGATTATAGAGTTATTATGGCTTGGCCATAAGAAGAAATGTAGGGAATTTAGAAAACATGAACACCCTGTATGGGCTATCTTTTTCCATAAGCTTTCCGCAAATGGAGATCCAGTGCACGGTCTTTGTCCGAATGATCCTGACACTTGGTGCAAGTACAGGAGAAGTACTAGTTATGAGCACAAATATTCCTTACCTGCAACAGTAATGAATGAAATTAAATCCAGATTTAGAAACCTTTGTAAAGATACCTTGTTGAAGAAATGTCTTCATGGGAAAACCCATTATTTAAATGAATATGTGAATTCTGTCGTTTGGAACCGGTTACTGAAAACTGTATTTGTTCAGTTTGTTGTTGTTGTGTTATTCAGTCGTGAGACTGGTTTGATGCAGCTCTCCATGCTACTCTATCCTGCGCAAGCGTCTTCATCTCCCAGTACGTACTGCAGCCTACATTCTTCTGAATCTGTTCAGTGTATTCATCTGTTGGTCTCCCTCTACGATTTTTACCCTCCACGCTGCCCTCCAATACTAAATTAGTGATCCCTTGATGCCTCAGAACTTGTCCTACCAACCGATCCCTTCTCCTTGTCAAGTTGTGCCACAAACTCCTCTTCTCCCCAATCCTATTCAATACTTCCTCATTAGTTACTTTATCTACCCATCTAATCTTCAACATTCTTCTGTAGCACCGCATTTCAAAAGCTTCTATTCTCTTCTTGTCTAAACTATTTATCGTCCATGTTTCACTTCCGTACATGTCTACACTCCATACAAATACTATGAGAAACGACTTCCTGACACTTAAATCTATACTCAATGTTAACAAATTTCTCTTCTTCAGAAACGCTTTTCTTACCATTGCCAGTCTACATTTGATATCCTCTCTACTTCGACCATCATCAGTAACTTTGCCCCCCAAATAGCAAAACTCCTTTACTACTTTAAGTGTCTCATTTCCTAATCTAATTCCCCCAGCATCGCCCGACTTAATTCGACAGCATTCCATTATCCTCGTTTTGATTTTGTTGATGTTCACCTTATATCCTCCCTTCAAGAAACTGTCCATTCCGTTCAACTGCTCTTCCAAATCCTTTGCTGTCTCTGACAGAATTACAATGTCATCGGCGAACCTTAAAGTTTCTATTAATACTCCATGGATTTTAATACCTACTCCGAATTTTTCTTTTGTTTCCTTTATTGCTTGCTCAATATACAGATCGAATAGCATTGGGGAGAGGTTACAACCCTGTCTCACTCCCTTCCCAACCACTGCGTCCCTTTCGTGTCCCTCAACACTTATAACTGCCATCTGGTTTCTGTACAAATTGTAAATAGCCTTTCGCTCCCTGTATTTTACCCCTGCCACCTTTAGAATTTGAAAGAGAGTATTTCAGTCAACATCGTCAAAAGCTTTTTCCAAGTCTACAAATGCTAGAAACGTAGGTTTGCCTTTCCTTAATCTAGCTTCTAATATAAATCGTAGGGTCAGTATTGCCTCACGTGTCCCCATATTTTTACGAATCCAAACTGATCTTCCCCCAGGGTGGCTTCTACCAGTTTTTCCATTCGTCTGTACAGAATTCGCGTTAGTATTTTGCAGCAGTGACTTATTAAACTGATAGTTCGGTAATTTTCACATCTGTCAACGCCTGCTTTCTTTGGGATTATATTCTTCTTGATGTCTGAGGGGTATTTCGCCTGTCTCATACATTTTTCTCCCCAGATGGCAGAGTTTTGTCAGGACTGGCTCTCCCAAGTTTTTTTAAAATTAATTATAACTAACTCTTACAGGAATTAACACTTTTGGAGATCAGATATTGCTGTATTGTTCCCAAAGATAAATCAGCCGTATTTTCTTACAAAAAAATGTCTCTCTCTCTCTCTCTCTCTTGTTACAACACCTAATAGAAAATAAACTATTAGCAGCTTGCCTTCTCAGTCGCAGTGCAGATGAGGGTACCGTGCAAGTGTGCTTTCACTCTGCCTTCGCATGTTATTTAGGTAGACGAAACATGCTGTAGCAATGCAGGCCCAAGCTAGGTCCCGATGCCGAAATCTGGGCATTTCTGATACCGGCCAGCTCAGCACATACCCCGTACCAGTGACTCCTTTAATTTCTTTTTGGCTCATTCGTTCCCGGATCGCGGCAATAAAATGAATTATAGCAATGAATATCAAAAATTTCATACAAACTCTCGGCGCTTGAACATGGCTTTTTATGTTAAAGGTAGGTTTTTGTATTTTTAACCGTGTTTCTTCTCTGTGTTTTGATTTTAACCTGGACTTCATTTAAGATAGGAGCCGAAGACGACGCTGGATAGAACTGGACAACTTTTCGCTCAGAAGTATGGAACCTTTTGCCATGCCAAGTAACCCAACAATCTTACAATGACTAAAAATACAAAATAAAACATACATACCATAGTAATAACAGTATATTCTGAAATAAAAAACACAATTTGAAGGACGATACTTACATTATGCAACTACGAGTGACTTTTGGTTGGACCTCATGAAAGTATTAATAAAACAATGTAGTATTAAAGACGGTGTGGAAAAATGAGTCCGATCTGGACAAGACCTAGAAAACAAGAAGTACCTCTTATTCTAATGATATGACGATCAAAAATCTTCATGTGTTTCCAGAGGCTGCATACAATATTTATACAGCCGTGGACTATATCTATAGGTCAAATTATTTCTTTATTTCATTACTTATAATTACGTTTTCTGCTAATAAAAGCTCAGCATGCAAATGTGACTTTAACCTGCCCCCTTACTTGCGAGGCGAAAGGACACACCTGCAGTCGAGCAACTAACTCTAAAGCACATTGCATGTATAAGTCTACCAATACACATACATATCATATACAACATACATATCATAACATAATATTTACAGAAAACATTTTCAATGTCTGAATGCGGCGCGTACGTGTATAACATTTTTTGTTCGTGTTGCACCTACCCCACATGTGCAGTCGCTTGAAGTTAAGTACTAGCGCGGACGTTGCGAAGCTAGTTCATCACACGACATATCACTTCTCTAACGTCGATCAGTTGTAGAATTTCGGAACACCTATTATGTTCGAATATAATGACTTTTCTGGAGACTGGAAATCTACTCTATAGGAATCAGCATGGGTTTTGAAAATGACGATCGTGTGAAACCTAGTTCGCGCTGTTCGTCCACGAGACTCAGAGGGCCATAGACACGGGTTCCCAGGTAGATGCTGTGTTTCTTGACTTCCACAAGGCGTTTCATACAGTTCCCGACAGTCGTTTAATGAAAAAAGTAAGAGCATATGGACTATCAGATCAATTATGTGATTGGATTGAAGAGTGACTACATAACAAAACGCAGCATGTCACTCTCAATGGAGAGAAGTCTTCCGAAGTAAGTGATTTCAGGTGTGCCGCAGGGGAGTGTCGTAGGACCGTTGTTATTCACAATATAAATACATGACCTTGTGGATAACATCGGAAGACCACTGAGGCTTTTTGCAGATGATGCTGTAATATATCGAGTGGTTGTAAAAGTGGAAAATTCTACTGAAATGCAGGAGGATCTGCAACGAATTGACGCATGGTGCAGGGAATAGCAATTGAATCTCAATGTAGAATAGTGTAATGTGCTGCGAATACATAGATGGAAAGATCCTTTATAATTAAGCTACAACGCAGCAGGTCAGCAACTGGAAGGGGTTAATTCCATAAATTATCTGGGAGTAGGCATTAGGAGTGACTTAAAATGGAATGACCTTATAAAATTAATCGTCGGTAAAGCAGATGCCAGACTGAGATTCACTGGAAGAATCCTAAGGAAATGCAGTCCGAAAACAAAGGAAGTAGGTTACAGTACACTTATTCGCCCACTGCTTGAATACTGCTCAGCGGTGTGGGATCCGTACCAGATACGGTTGATAGAAGAGATAGTGAAGATCCACCGGAGAGCAGCGCGCTTCGTTACAGGATCATTTAGTAGTCGCGAAAGCGTTACGGAGATGATAGATAACTCTAGTGGAAGACTCTGCAAGAGAGACGCTCAGTAGCTAGGTACGGGCTTTTGTTGAAGTTTCGGGAACATACCTTCACTGAGGAGTCAGGCAGTATATTGCTACCTCCTACGTATATCTTGCGAAGAGACCATGAGGATAAAATCAGAGAGATTAGAGCGCTCACAGAGGCATACCGACAATATTTCTTTCCACGAACAATACGAGACTGGAATAGAAGGGAGAACCGATAGAGGTACTCAAGGTACCCTCCGCCACACACCGTCAGTTGGCTTGCGGAGTATGGATGTAGATGTAGATAGTTTATTCTCAGTCCGTGTGTTAATGTGCACAGCACATCGGAGAGACAAGACTTACCATCATGGGTTTCAAAAATGTGGGTACAAATTCTTAAAGTTACAACATTCGTTAACATAAAATTCCAAATTCTTATTGCTGATGATCTCTTTCGCACAGTATTGCGCTGTAAATGTCTTTTGGTTCAGATACAACGTCTTTTCACGACGTGTCGTTGTTCACAGTTCCATGAACCGAAAACATACATTACATTATAATGGTGAGCATTGTTTTTGGCAGTTAAATATCACAGTTCGCAGTTTTGATACAGGTGCATGTGCGCGATCAATCGTAGCACAGTTTATGTTTTTTCACTGGTTACACTGTTTATTTAGACTGTCGTCACTTTTTTGCCCTAGGTCGTACATCACCTGATAGAAGATTCCACAGCATAAGTTGGTGAAGGCACGGAAGCAGGACCTCGGACGGCACGATCATCGTTTAGACCAAGGAAGAGTGACCGTCTTTTCCGAAAACATTTTGCTTCCTGAGGACCTGTCCAAAATTCCTCCACCAGTCGAGTGGTCTACATCGTTTTGGAGCAAAGCGACCGTAGGTGCAATAGTGAACCAATTCTTGCTATTCACACTTGCAGAGACGCACATGTATAGAGGTTCAGCGCAGTAAATGTTAATTTGCGATGCACTCAAAAGTGTCGGAGCACTTCACTATGACAGTTTTCACGTACTCAGTTTGTCAGGCGATATACAAATACCCGTACACAAGTAGTTGTGATGTAGAACAGATGTCCGTTGTCAAACAATTCGTACCACGACTTTATATTAACAGTTTGTAAACTAATTGCAATCAAAAATAGCTCGTCACGTCTATATACATAGCAATATATCATGAATAGTTTTTCTTTTCAATTATGCGATTTTGCACACCAGCTTTTAGTTACAAGTTCAACGACGTATAGCAAACGTCCACTAATAGTTTCGGTTATGCAAGTCGCATAACTTTCCTCATATGGGCACATGTAACAAGTACAGATAACATATACAAGTGAACATATGTCATTTTGCTTTACCTAAATACAGATACACATAGAATCATGTTACCATATAGGTTTTTACATAGGTACAAATACATGCAAACATATTACATATTGGCTTTGTATAAACATAGAAACATATTTCTCTTGCCTTCACACAAGTATGATTGGTCACATAGAAATACTTTTTATACAGCTTACAATACGATTACAATATTTACAGTATTTACAATCATTACATTTAGATCTATGTTTTCCTTTTGAAAGTGATGTCACCTGAAATAGACAAGGATTAGACACGACATCCCACAAAATTAATAAGACCAAGCGCACAACAAAAAATGAGCGAATAACAAAGGCAATGAACTAACATCAGACACAAAGAATACTCGCGACACGAGTGTAAGTGTGCAGTGTAAGCAAGGCCTTAGCTACTCGTAAGTGTGTGTGTTCAATGGAGAGGTGCGTAACCAATCAGTTTCAAGGTGAAAGTGTAAAGGTGTAGAATGACTAAGTATTCACCTCAATCAGTCGTTAGCAGTCGCAGACTGACGGGGTTGATAGTCAGTCTTGTAGTCTGAAAATACACCATGTGATCAAAAGTATCTGGCCACCTGGCTGAAAATGACTTACAAGTTCGTGGCGCCCTCCACCGGTAATGCTGGAATTCAGTATGGTGTTGGCTCACCCTTAGCCTTGATGACAGCTTCCACTCTCGCAGGCATACGTTCAATCATGTGCTGGAAGGTTTCTCGGGGAACAGCAGCCCATTCTTCACAGAGTGCTGCACTGAGGAGAGGTATCGATGTCGGTCGGTGCGGCCTGACACGAATTCGGCGTTCCAAAACATTCCACAGCTGTTATATAGGATTCGGGTTAGTACTCTGTCCAGGCCAGTCCATTACAGGGATGTTACCGCCGTGTAAGCACTCCGCCACAGGCCGTGCATTATGAACAGGTGCTCGATCGTGTTGAAAGATGCAATCGCCATCCCCGAATTGCTCTTCAACAGTGGGAAGCAAGAAGGTGCTTAAAACATCTTTGTAGGCCTGTGCTGTGATAGTGCCACGAAAAACAGCAAGGGGTGCAAGTCCCCTCCTTGAAAAACACGATCACAGGATAACACCACCGCTTCCGAATTTTACTGGTGGCACTGCACACGCTTGCAGATGACGTTCACAAGGCTTTCGCCATACCCACACCCTGCCATCGGATCGCCACATTGTGTACCGTCATTCATCACTCCAGACGACGATTTTCCACTGTTCAATCGTCCAATGTTTACGCCCTTTACACCAAGCGAGGAGTCGTTCGGCGTCTACCTTCGTGATGTGTGGCTTATGAGCAGCCGCTCGACCACGAAATCTAAGTTTTCTCACCTCTCGCCTAGCTGTCGTAGTACCTGCAGTGGATCCTTATGCAGTTTGGAATTCCGGTGTGTTTGTCTGGACAGATGTCTGCGTATTACACATTACGACCCTCTTCAATTGTCGGCGGTCTCTGTCAGCCATCAGACGAGGTCTGCCTGTACGCTTTTGTGCTGTACGTGTACCTCCACTTTTCCACTTCACTATCACATCGGAATCAGTGGACCTAGGGGTATTTAGGAGTGTGAAAATCTCCCGTACAGACGTATGAAACAAGTGACACCCCATCACCATGTTCGAACTCCGTAAGTTCCGAGGAGCGCCCCATTCTGCTCTCTCACAATGTCTAATGACTACTGAGGTCGCTGATATGGAATACCTGGCAGAATGCACCTAATATGAAAAACGTATGTTTTTGGAGGTGTCCGGATATTTTTGATCATATAGTGTATATCTTCTTCACACCTGTACAAAAGTTAATATAAAATTTTCTTTAATATTTTAAGTGGCTGCTGTAGGTATTCGGCGAAGACGAATCTCTTCTTTCTCCTTCTGCTGTTGATAATAAGAGCTGATATAAAACTCTTATACCACGTAGCTTATCTGTAGAAGTACTGTGAGATACATGTATTTGATAGTTGTGTATAACATAGGCATTATCCATTTGTGCGTTCACTGTTGAGCTTGGTATACTCTAAGGTCACGGTGGGCATATAGTCCTATAATTCTGTTTGTTTTAGGATGCTGCAGCAGATATGCGCCAAGATGCGGAATGATGACAATAAAATAAGGACCGTCGTAGAGCTGACGTCACTTCGTGTTGCGCCGCTGAAGAGCAGACGACTTGTGAGTACGCAAAAGCACTAACATACCAGCTTTAAATTCCTGCTTCCTCTTTACAGTGCTCGCAAAAGTTTGTTCCTAATTTTGGATTCCGCAGTCAGCGTCGCACAGACTTCCCTTACCTTTTCGTCATGTGTTGTTTGCTGAAAAGAAAGTTTTGGTAATGCCATTGTCCAATCGTTGTCTCCTTTGCGATCGAACATGAGCTGATTAGGAGTGTACGGCGTTTCATAAGTATTGAGGTTGTTGTGTACCTCTTCAAATAAAGACAAATATGTTACCTAATTGGTATGTTTGGTAGAAATGTTGGTTCTCAGAAATCGGTTAATCTCACGGAACACACGTTGAGTGGGACTATACTGAGGACTATACGTTGAGGTAAAAATACTCTTAATACTATTGTCTTTGAGGAATTTACACCACTTGTGCCCAATATAGTATGCAGCATTGCCGGATAAAATAGCTTTTGGTTTTCCGACGTGAGGAATGTAGTCACATGAGAAACGACGAATGAAGGCAGTGGCAGTAGCAGATCTTACAGCATACCGTTTAACTAGTTTGGAGAATAAATCGTAAAATGCAAGAATATTTCTCATACCACCACTTCTTTTGGTATGTGGACCACTTATGTCAGAACTTATAATATCTAGAGGTTTACTGGATAGAATATAATGCAAATCAGTCTTCGTAGACTCGCTCAGCGTTTTAGATTTTTGACAAATCGCACGTGTTTTGAGTATACTGTGGATCTTACGTCTTATATTGCTGAAGTAACAGTAGGTACAAAGCTTTGCTAGGGACTTATTAGTACCATAATGAGCCCAAACAAAATGTACGTGCCAAATCGGGTTGCGTTCATAATCCTTAGGAGTACAAACACACCAAGTAGTGGCTTCAGGATGACGGCGATGAAATAGCGCATCATTATGTATCAAATATTGGTTGGACGGAGGATGGTCAGGTTGATTTGTGAGTAAAGCTCTTGCCTTATTCCACTGAGGATCAGATTTCTGCAACGTTGACATATTTCTACATAAGTCGATATAATACTGGTGATATAGCTTATCCTGCATAAGAAGTATTCGGTAATCATTCACATTCTACAGGTCAGAGTTACACTCATTCAAGCCTTGAGGTAGACGAGACAAAGCGTCGGCAATTATATTGTCTTTACCCTTAATATACACAATTTCAAAGGAATAGTTTTGCAAAGATAAAGCCCAGCGTGATAATTTGGGATGCACAAGCTTACGAGTTGTAGAAATGTGAGAGCTTGGTGGTCAGTATAAATTTTGGTGTGCTTACCATACAAATAACAATTGAATTTCTTAAAGGCCCACACTATAGAGACTGTTTCAAGTTCTGTGGTAGAGTAAGTGTGTTCACATTCACTAAGAGTGAGGCTCGCAAAACTAATAATTTTTACATGTTCTTGAATTCCATTCTTAACCATTTGAAACAAACAACAGTCTAAGCCATAGGATGAGTTGTCACATGTTATACAAAAATCTAAATTAAATCAGAGTGATGCAAAATGTTTGCGTTAACCAATCATGCTTAATACTATCAAAGTCTTTCTGACACTCGTCAGACCATATCGATATCTGATTCTTTTTGAGTAGGTTCCATAGATGTTTGCTGTTTAAAAGTTGTTTAGGTAAAATTCGCCGAAAGAAAGAAAGAACAAAGATTTCAATTGCTTTCTAGTCCGCGGGCTAGGAAAATTCCTGATTGCGTCTAACTTTCCTGGGTCAGGACGTATACCTTGAGTATTAATAATGTGTCCAACATACTTAATTTCACTGCAAGCAAATTTCGACTTTTAGAGATTAGCTGTCACTGCAGCTTGTGAGAGTTTATGCAGAATCTTTTGCCAAGTATCAATGTCTTCGGACCAAGTCTTACTAGCCATGAGCAGGTCATCAGTTTAGTGAATAACTAGTTCAACCGATTCAGCACCAAGTACATTATCCAATACGATGATAAACACGCCTGAATTGACGTTCAGACCGAAGGGAAGAACAGCAAATGATAGGTTCGCCCCCCCCCCCCCCCCCCGAATATCACTGCAGTTTACATTCTAGCATCCAGCGTGATTGCGACTTGCCAGAAGAAATTGGTCAGATCTATCGTAGAAAAATACTTTGAATATAAAAATTTCTGCAGCTGCTCCTCTAAGTTCTCAGATTTCGCTCGAACAGGTAAAATAATCTCATTAATTGCACGAGCATCCAAAACTGATATTACCGTTGGGTTTCTTCACAACAAGTTAAGTGCTGTGGTAAGGTGACGTGGAAGGTTCGATGATTTTCCACTCTAACATTTGTTTCAACTTGTGCCACACAGGAGGTCGTTGGGATAGCGGCACATTATAGGTTTTGTGGAAGAAAATATGGTATGGTTTAACTTCTATTTTATACACATATGTGGTTATGAAATCTGGTCGTTTGCTAATTACTTGTATGTACTTGGACAAAACATCATAAAGTTCATTACGTTCGTCACGTGTAACAGCTGTGGTTTCTGATAACTTATTACTGATTACAGTTTTCAAGTCCTTAAACTCGGCATGAAGAGTGTGTTTCTGTGTGTCAACATCATCAGTGACCTGTATTAACTGAATCTTGTACCCTGTACTATAATTATCGTGCTTCAGAGTCCTGGTATCCAGGTTAATTGAAATTTCAGTGCCCTTATCTCTAAATATACATTTACGTTAGGAGAAGTCAATAGTGCTGTCCTTCTCGCACAATATATATAAACCTAAAATACAATCAGTAACCTGGTTTTGGACGACGAGGAATGGCCATTGTACGATTCCATTACCTACCTTGACGGTCATAATTACCTCTTTCTTAACCCTAGAAGACTTATGGCCTGTAGGAGGATGCTCTGGGACGGGTTCAAACTCACATTTTCTTGTAAAAATCACAGGACAAAACGCTAACAGCCGCTCCTGTGTCCAGAATAATACTGGTGGGAACGTCACCCACGACACCAGTAGCTGAGACCAAAGCAATTTCACTGCTAGATGAACGACATTGTGTGTTGTCTTGCAACAGTTCATCAGACAAGTTTTCGTCATGATTATACCTTATGAATAATAATGGTTGCTGTATACAACTGTCAGGTACATGAACATTGTGCCGTTGCAAAAGTGGGTGTGTCAAATAATAAATTTAAATTAAAGTCGCCCCCAAATCTTCCACAGCCAGGTCCTGGGACACAGTAGCGACTGTTTTTAGTTTGACGTCGTCACATTGTAGTGGGGTGCAGGCACAGACGGAGGTGGCGTATCACTAGTTACCTGGATAATATTTACATTTGGGTATTGTTTATTCCAGTCTCCGAACAGGGGCGGTCGTTGCGTTGCGTTGCGTTGACTTACCTGCGGGTTCGTAGATACATTCCGGTTTTGAGTTTGCATTTGCGGCGGCGGCAGCTGCCACTGGGCAGCGTTATTGTTTTGCTGCGGTGGTGTCGCAGTCTTTCGATACTGAGCAGCGTAGTTATCGTTACTCCAGGTCCGTTGCTGGTTTGGTGGGGATTAATAGTTATTTTTGTTTCTTATAAAATTTTTGTTAGCGTTCTGATAATAATTATTACCGTAGTTGTCGTACTTGTTGTTGTTGTTGAGCTTTCTCTTAGTTGAATTGTCGCCAGTAGAACAAGAAGTGTTACAATTACTGTTAGTGCTGTGTTGAGCATGTTGGTTCAGTTGTGCATATACATTTGCCATTTGAAGCGGTCGATTCTCCTGGCTTGCGTGTCCGACAGCAGCCCGCGCGTCGGAATTGGGTTGGCTACCCTTCATATTTACCATGGCGCTGGTGTAAACATTGTAGCAATAGTTTTGCCGTACGGAACGTTGGTCCTCGTAACACACATCAACAGAATTGAGCACTGTGAGAAAATACTCTGCGTCGTTGTCTGGGATGTGCAGAAGTTTTACTTTGATATTAAACTACAGTCTTACCTTCAATGCGAGGAGGATGCCGCGCGTTGCAACCTGCTCGTCAAGGAAATGTCCCACATTTAAATATTTCTCAAAATACCTGCGCAAATTGCCGTGCTTATGACTGAATGGTTCAGGATCCACAATCTGCCTACGAATCCATTCCAGTACAGATTGTGACAAAAATTTAGATAAAAAGGCGCTCTCAAATTCTTCATATGTGACGCATCTGTCGGCTTCATTATACGCCCATAGAGCTGCATCGCCTTGGATATAACCGACAACATAAGATATCCTCTTACGCTCACTCCACGTACGAAGAAATGCATTTGTGAAGGCTTTAAGAAAGATGACAGGATGTACGGTTCTCTTTTCAGGTATAAATGGCTGAAATTGTATGTGTTTTATGAGGCTCTCTTCTTCCTTGGCATTATAATAATGTTTCGTTTCAGAATGATTACTGTAAGGTTCAAGTGGCGAATGACAAGGAAAATGTTGTTGACAATTATCACGACTGCAGTTCATTGTGTCATGTCAAGGTGCGTACTGTTGTTGTGAGTACGTAGTGTGCGATGGGTATGCGTCATAAAAAAAATGGTTCAAATGGCTCTGAGCACTATGGGAGTTATCACCTATGGCCATCAGTCCCCTAGAACTTAGAACTACTGAAACGTAACTAACCCAAGGACGTCACACAACACCCAGTCATGAGGAGGCAGAGAAAATCCCTGACGCCACCGGAAATCGAACCCGGGCACGGGAAACGAGAACGCTACCACACGACCACGAGCTGCGGACTATGCGTCATAGATTCATTGCCAAACTGTGAGGTTTGGTTTCCATTGCCACCATTGCACACTGGTTGTACGTAATCGTCAAAGTGTTTCTATTGCGCAGCGGCAGACTGTGCTACTTGACTGATTACGTGTTTTGATTTTATTTATAAATTCCGTGGCAGTGTCGTAGACAACATCAGGCAATTTTTCTTCTAAGTACTCGTCAAAATATTTGTCTTTTTGCTCTATCCAATTGTTAAATTCTTTACTGATGCATGAGAAATGGTTGTCAATGCGTAATCTTACTTTATAAGAGAGCTGTTTGTCAATCGTGTCATGCCCTGTTTTCGTCATCGGCAGTACGCGTTTTTATATCATCATGCACTGCCGGGTAAAATTTAAATTTAATCTGAGTAACTACAGACTCGCATGTTTTTCTGAGATTGTTTACTTGTGCTTGTATATCGGTCACATCTTTATTTGTGTTTTCTTGTTGCAATGAAAGCTCTTAAAATTTCGCGTTGAGATCCGACACTCGTCCAGTCTGTCTGTTATTTATCTACTCAACACGGCTACCCAAAGTGTCGTTCGACTTTTTAAGTGCAGCTAAATCTGATTTAATTTCATCATGCCGTATTTTCATCTCGTCATGAGCTGATTTCAAAGTGGCGCATATAGACGTCATCTGTTGGTCGTTACGTGGGTCAATGTGCTGTTTATGTTGTGTCATTTGTTTCTGGCAATATTAGTGATATGCAACTGCTCCGCCCCCGGCACTTCTATAGACATGACGTCAGACACCAAAATGGGTTCGGAACTATGTTTAGGCATATTACTGGTGGGCGGTCTATTTTCTGAATTTGCATCATCAGAATAGTCAAAAATACGTCGCTCGTTAGTAATCGAGTCAACCATAACGTCACTTTCATTATTTAAAGGAATATTAGAGTCGGATTGCGTCTGTGTTTGCCGTCTCTGGTTCTCCATCTTTGCTAATTGTTTCCTGGTCAGTACCATGCCACACGTAATGTAGGACATAATAAAAATTTAAACGTATGTGTAATCAGAATAAATGTAAAAATTAATCTTGCTGTGCGACAATGTCCGACAAGAAAAAAATGGTCGTTGGTAGTGGTGGAATTTTGAACACTAATGGCTGCACACCATATTACGTCACACAGAACGAGAGTTGGTCATATTGTGAACTGGTAAAACTGTATTGTTTTACTGTATGAATAATGAAAATAATTTTGGAAACAGCGATGTAGCTTCATAAAATCACTGCTACGGAAACGGAAAATTGTGATAACGTACCAAGCAAGCTACGATAATCCAGAGTGCTTTGGCAAGATTGCTCAAGTGAAGATGCGGTGCCTTACTTTGTATCCCCGATTGCAGCGTAATTTCAGGCGTCGACATAAAATTCGTCTTCCTTCAATATATTCCGGTCTCGTATCCACTTTGTCGTTTCCAATAAACATGTAACAAAAGGAAGACAATATAGTACATATATAAATGCGTCCACACACAAAGTCGGCAATTTAATTAATTTTTTTGTTGGTAATTAAAATATATTCTGAAATAAAAGCACAATTAAAAGTACACTTACATTATGTGAATAAGAGTGCCGTTTGGTTGCAACTCGTGAATAAAATAATGAAATAATCTAGTATTCAGAATGAGATATGAAACTTCCTGGCAGATTAAAACTGCGTGCCGGACCGAGGCTCGAACTCGGGACCTTTGCCTTTCGCGGGCAAGTGCTCTACCAACTTTTTTTTTTCGGTTTCGTTCGTTGCATCTGCTCGGGGCGGATGTCGTAAGACATCCGTTTAAGTTCGTTGTTGATCGATTAACTCAGTTTTTTTATTACAGAGGGCAGCTAACTCTCTGACCGAACACGCTGAGCTACAGTGCCGGCTAACTGAGCTACCAAAGCACGACTCTCGCCCCGTCCTCAAAGCTTTACTTCTGCCAGTACCTCGTCTCCTACCTTCCAAACTTTACAGAAGCTCTCCTGCGAAACCCTGCAGAACTAGCACTCCTGAAAGGAAGGATATTGCGGAGACATGGCTTAGCCACAGCCTGGGGGATGTTTCCAGAAGAAGAAGTAAAGCTGTCAGGACGGGGCGTGACTCGTGCTTGGGTAGCTCAGTTGTTAGAGCACTTGCCCGCGGAAGGCAAAAGTCCCGAGTTCGGGTCTCGGTCCGGCACACAGTTTTAATCAGCCAGGAAGTTTCATATCAGCGTTTTAATCTGGTATTAATGGCGGTGTTGCAAAATGCGTCCGATCTGAACAAGACCTAGAACACAAAAGGTACCTCTTATTCTAATGATATAAGGATCAAAAAATTTTCAAATGTTTCCAGAGACTGCATACAATATTTATACAGCTGTGGACTAGATCTACGGCTCAAATTATTTCTTTTTTTATTTCTTATAATTAAGTTTTCTGCTAATAAGAGCTCAGCATGTAAATCTGCCTTTGAACTCTGTAGCTAAAAGCCAGGTGCTGGACAATAACCGAAGCTTCGAGACGATTCGGCGGCGCTTGGCAAGTCGCATACATGGCCACAGCTTCAACAGTTTTATACACTGGCATCCTTTGCCTCTGTAGTATCTTCTACGACGGTAAGGCATGGCTGTGTGCTTCGTGCGGCTGCCACAAGTCGACTGAGCGTGCAGCTGCCTGTGTAGTCTGTTACCAAGCAACAAGGGCGTGGCAGGAAGTCGTGTATAAAAGTTGGCCATCGGTGTAGTCTGAGTACGTCGTCGTAGCTCAGCTTCGAATCGGCGTGTGGCTGTGCGTCGGCTTCTACCGCCAGTTCGCCTACGTTCTTCCGCAACTCGACAGCACCAGAAGCATGAGCTCGCAAAGCATCCTGGATTCGTCGGGATATCGAGAGTCGTTCTCTCAGCTCCAAGCTTCGGTGATGCATAGCTTAATGTCTTCTGATCATGATGCATTCCCTCCTCAAAAGGAACATTACACTGATGTGACAGAAGTCATATCTTCTTAATATCGTGCGGATCACCCTCTGCCCGACGTAGTGCAGCAGCTCAACGTGACATAGACTCCAAAAGTCGTTGGAAGTTCTCTGCAGAAATATTGAGCCCTGCTGCGTCTATAGCAACCCATAATTGAAAAAAGTGTTGACGGTGCAGAATTTTGTGCACCAACTGACCTATCGATTACGCCCCATAAATGTCCGATGGGATTTGCATCTGGCGATCTGGGTTGCCAAGTCATTCGCTCGAGCTCTCCTGAATGTTCTTCAAACCACTCGCTGCAATTGCGGCCCGTTGCCACGGCGCATTGCCATCCACAAAAAATCCATCGTGTTTTGGGAACATGAAATCGATGAGTGGCTGAAAATGGTTTCCAGTTAGACGAACATTACCATTAATGATCTGTGTAAACACAGTTCACACCATTTCGGGGCTACCACCAGCTTGCACAGTTCCTTGTTGACAACCTAGGTCCATATTTTCCGGGGGTCTGTGCCACTCCCGAACCCTGCCATCACCTCTAACCAAGTGAAATTGGAACTCATCCGACCAGGCCCTGTTTTCCAATTGCCAAGGGTGCAGCCGATATGTCCCCATGCTTTTGCTCCAACTACCCTTACGCGTCTGTTAATTCTCCCCGTGCGACCATAATCATTTCGCAGACCTTTCCACATGAGTCACTTGAGTAGAAGTGACAGCTCCTCCAAAGCAGTGGCCTTTTGTATCTTTCCTACGCGATACTACCACCATCAGTATATGTGCATATCACTATGCCACGACATGTGTCACCTCGGTGTGTTCCAGCAAAGAATGTTTCAGTAATAGCGACGTACAGGGCAGTTCCTAAATGAAAAGTGGTAAGGCACTCGAGATAAGCGTGGCGTACAGCTCGCAGCGACTCTTTCCGTTATGACTGATAAGCGCGTAATACGGCATTACACGCGGGCCACGGTCTTTGTGATCCCGGCGATGATCCGCGAGCGCCATTGGGCGGTGCAGCCCGCCCAGCCGCCATCCAGTTACACAGCGACGCGACCGCAAGAGGCACCAGTCGCTAGGCAGTGATGAGGCCACCGGACCACGCGCAAAGTCTCTTCCGAATGGCACGATCTGAAAACTTAGTTTTCGATATAAAAACCTGTTTTAGGCCAATGCATCTTGTCTTACCTAATACAAGTGTGTGAGTGAATTCTGGAAGGCAGAAATAATATGTTAAGTACACAGATCTTTTCACAGTGACAGAGGTATTTCGCAGGGAGGACTGGAGGAAGTCAGAGGGTAACAAGTGTGAATACTGAAGACTTCCTAGTATTTTGTACCTTAACTCTTCCCACTGCCCAGTAATCTTTCATGGTGACAGTATTATCTCTTTCGATACCTAGCCCTCCTCACACCTGTATTCCTGTCCCTTTGGTCCTCAGGACATTGATAGTAGGGAGAAAGAGTTGTCCCTTGGAATACTCTCCAAACATTTGCCTCTAGCTAGCCCTGTAACTGAAGTGTAATATATTTTCTCACTTACTTTCTAAAAGATGGTAGATACAGGTAATAAGTGCTTTTATCTTAAGAGGACACCATTCAAAAGATCGTAGAGGAATTATTGGGGAACAGTACTGAAATTCATTAAAACAATTTATTGAACAACAACAATTTCTTTTCTTTTCCCCACCAGCAGAGAGATTCCAGGCCCCATTAAAAAAAAAAAAAAAAAAAAAGCAAACTAAGATTAAACTTGAGCCTTCATCGTTAAGAAAAGGCTTTAAACCTGAAGTACCGACAACGAAAGAGTTTAATTATTCTTTAAGACTTTTTCAAAAGTACAATTTATCAGAAAATTAAATATTATTAATTTACATTGAAAGTCACGCCGAGGCAAGTCATAAACTGAAAATAGAGCAGCTCCACGTCAGGTCAGGCCAGAAACTCACACACGACCCAACAGACTTCAGACGTAGATCCTGGGGCCTGGCCCCGAGGAAACAAGAAGCCAACAGAAGATAGGTAGTGCCCTACAAAATATACAGCAAAACTCTCTTAAGCAATGCACAGGTTAAATAAGACAATAGCCTTTGCCCTGACTCTAAGAGAAATTCAATAACTGATATTAAGATTAGAGCGGCGCTATATGTTTACTCCTCTCGTGGTGTTAGTTACGGTTAACAGCTTCGAGCAGTTACAGACGAAAAGCCAGAATTGGTAACGACCAATAATCATAAGTTACTAGTTCCTTAAGAGCAGAATAAATATCACCACAATATTAACAAGTGCGAAAGTACCCTTCAAACTACTACCTATAAACGAAGGTGTAAAAATTTTCTTTTACTAGCTTAATGATCAAATCAGAGGTTTTCAACAGCTTTAATTGTCCTGATGGAATTGTCTCTAACACAGTGTTACATAGAATTTAACAGATTCAAGTATAATTGAAGCATCACATAAAATACTCCACTTATCCCACCTAAAGGCTGTCGGGGTACTAAGGGGACGAAAAACTTAGAGGCTACAACAGTGCCACTAAATAGAGCGGATCACTTGTCGTAAGATCAACATAGTGTAAAAATGGAACTTAGAATTTGGCAGACGCTCTAGGCCTCAAAATTAAATCACAAAAACTACATTCTGCACTATACTTCAATCCGGCCACTCAAAACTTTTTTAGAACAGTTTAAGCTAGTCGTAAATCAATTTATCCTCGAGAGAGAGTTGAGCACGTGGCACAAGCGCTTTCAAAATCACATTAAATGGAAAATATGGGAAGTAGAATAACTAAAAAGAAAACAGTGAGAAACGTAGTGGAAGGCTAGCACCAAGCTACTTCAGACATAACCAATGGCAGGCAATGGAGACAAGTCTCTGGTGAACATACGAATGACGCTCACCAAACACAAGGGAAGTGGAGTCGCGCTCTTTCCTCGGCCAAGGAACCCTGAGAAGGCGAGTTGGAAGCTGCATCGCTGTGTCAAGAGCGCAGTGAGAAGAGTGACGCTTCAAGCTGCCACGTGGTCTGCTCCGTGGGATCTCGACCACGAGAGCGGTGGGGAGCAGTGACCAGCTCGCAATCTGATCCGTAAGTGTTTGGGAGTAGTGAGCTAGTGAGCTACTTCGCAGTCTGATTTCTGAGAATGATGGGGACCAGTGAGATAGTGAGAAGGTCCGACTGTCGAGAGTGGTGGGTAGCCTGAGCTGTAGCGAGGGGAGTAACGCCTGGATCGCTTAGCAATACACTCTCACCGCACAGTGACTGAAGACAGGAGCTTTTATAATCACTCATTCCGAGTGCGATGGTATGTCAAAGGATATGAAGTAACAACTCACTCACAAGTACGTAACCGTTTATTGAGCTTCTGAAATTTCAGATATTCTTTTGAAATCAAGAGTGGGAACATGAGGCTGGAGGTGTTTTCTGCCTTAATATAAGATTTTCGGTCACGTTTGCCTCGGTAGCTGCGCGGTCAATGCGGAGGAATGTGGAGCAAAAGGACCCATGTTCGATTTCAAGTTGGGTCAAAAATATTTTTTCCACTTGGAGACTGAGTGTTGTGTTGTGGTTACCTTCATGTCATCCTAATTAGTGTTACTTTTGAAATAGTGGTTCCTGAAGAGGGGCAGCAGCCTTTTCAGTAGTTGCAGGGGCAACAGTCTCGATGATTGACTGATCTGCCCTTGTAACACTAACCAAAATGGCCTTGCTGTTCTGGTGCTGCGAACGGCTGAAAGCAAGGGGAAACTACAGCCGTAATTTCTTCCGAGGGCATGCAGCTCTACTGTATGATTAAATTATGATGGCGTCCTCTCGGGTAAAATATTCCGGAGATGAAATAGTCCCCCATTCGGATCTCCGGGCGGGGACTACTCAAGAGGACGTCGTTATCAGGAGAAAGAAAACTGGCGTTCTACGGATCGGAGCGAGGAATGTCAGATCCCTTAATCGGGCAGGTGGATTAGAAAATTTAAAAAGGGAAATGGATAGGTTAAAGTTAGATATAGTGGGACTTAGCGAAGTTCGGTGGCAGGCGAAACAAGACTTTTGGTCAGGTGAATACAGTGTTATCAATACAAAATCAAATAGGGGTAATGCAGGAGTAGGTTTAATAATGAATAAGAAAATAGGAGTACAGGTAAGCTACTACAAACTGCATAGTGAAAGCATTATTGTGGCCAAGACAGACACGAAGTCCACGCCTACAACAGTAGTACAAGTTTATATGCCAACTAGCTCTGCAGATGACGAAAAAATTGAAGAAATGTATGATGAGATAAAAGAAATAATTCAGGTACTGAAGGGAGACGAAAATTTAATTGTCATGGGTGACTGGAATTCGAGCGTAGGAAAAGGGAGAGAAGGAAACATAGTAGGTGAATATGGATTGGGGCTAAGAAATGAAAGAGGTAGCCGCCTGGTAGAATTTTGCGCAGAGCATAACTTAATCATAGCTAACACTTGGTTCAAGAATCATGAAAGAAGGTTGTACACATGGAAGAACCCTGGAGATACTAAAAGGTACCAGATAGATTATATAATGGTAAGGAACCAGGTTTTAAATTGTAAGACATTTCCAGGGGCAGATGTGGACTCTGACCACAATCTATTGGTTATGAACTGTAGATTAAAACTGAAGAAACTGCAAAAAGGCGGGAATTTAAGGAGTTGGAACCTGGATAAACTGAAAGAACCAGAGGTTGTACATAGTTTCAGGGAGAGCCCAGGGGAACAATTGACAGGAATGGGGGAACGAAATACAGTAGTAGGAGAATGGGTACCTTTGAGGGATGAAATAGTGAAGGCTGCAGAGAATCAAATAGGTAAAAAGACGAGGGCTAGTAGAAACCCTTGGGTAACAGAAGAAATATTGAATTTAATTGATGAAAGGAGAAAATATAAAAATGCAGTAAATGAAGCAGGCAAAAAGGAATACAAACGTCTCAAAAATGATATCGACAGGAAGTGCAAAATGGCTAAGCACGGATGGCTAGAGGACAAATGTAAGGATGTAGAGGCTTATCTCACTAGGGGTAAGGTAGATACTGCCTACAGGAAAATTAAAGAGACCTTTGGAGAAAGGAGAACCACTTGCATGAATAAGAAAGCTTTGATGGAAACCCAGTTCTAAGCAAAGAAGGGAAAGCAGAAAGGTGGAAGGAGTATACAGAGGGTCTATATAAGGGCGATGTACTTGAGGACAATATTATGGAAGTGGGAGAGGATGTAGATGAAGATGAAATGGGAGATACGATACTGCGTGAAGAGTTTGACAGAGCACTGAAAGACCTGAGTCGAAACAAGGCCCCCGGAGTAGACAACATTCCATTCGAACTACTGACAGCCTTGGGAGAGCCAGTCCTGACAAATCTCTACCATCTGGTAAGCAAGATGTATGAGACAGGAGAAATACCCTCAGACTTCAAGAAGAATATAATAATTCCAATCCCAAAGAAAGCAGGTGTTGAAAGATGTGAAAATTACCGAACTATCTGTTTAATAAGTCACAGCTGCAAAATACTAACGCGAATTCTTTACAGACGAATGGAAAAACTGATAGAAGCCGACCTCGAACATGTGAGGCAATACTGACCCTACGACTTATCTTAGAAGAAAGATTAAGGAAAGGCAAACCTACGTTTCTAGCATTTGTAGACTTAAAGAAAGCTTTTGACAATGTTGACTGGAATACTCTCTTTCAAATTCTGAAGGTGGCAGGGGTGAAATACAGGGAGCGAAAGGCTATTTACAATTTGTACAGAAAGCAGATGGCAGTTATAAGTGTTGAGGGACACGAAAGGGACGCAGTGGTTGGGAAGGGAGTGAGACAGGGTTGTAACCTCTCCCCGATGCTATTCGATCTGTATATTGAGCAAGCAATAAAGGAAACAAAAGTAAAATTCGGAGTAGGTATTAAAATCCATGGAGAAGGAATAGAAACTTTAAGGTTCGCCGATGACATTGTAATTCTGTCAGAGACAGCAAAGGATTTGGAAGAGCAGTTGAACGGAATGGACAGTGTCTTGAAGGGAGGATATAAGATGAACATCAACAAAAGGAAAACGAGGATAATGGAATGCAGTCGAATTAAGTCGGGCGATGCTGAGGGAATTAGATTAGGAAATGAGACACTTAAAGTAGTAAAGGAGTTTTGCTATTTGGGGGGCAAAGTTACTGATGATGGTCGAAGTAGAGAGGATATAAAATGTAGACTGGCAATGGTAAGAAAAGCGTTTCTGAAGAAGAGAAAGTTGTTAACATCGAGTATAGATTTAAGTGTCAGGAAGTCGTTTCTGAATGTATTTGTATGGAGTGTAACCATGTATGGAAATGAAACATGGACGATAACTGGTTTGGACAAGAAGAGAATAGAATCTTTCGAGATGTGGTGCTACAGAAGAATGCTGAAGATTAGATGGGTAGATCACTTAACTAATGAGGAGGTACTGAATAGAAGAGGAGCTTGTGGCACAACTTGACTAGAAGAAGGGATCGGTTGATAGGACATGTTCTGAGACATCGAGGGATCACCAGTTTAGTATTGGAGGGCAGTGAGGAGGGTAAAAATCGTAGAGGGATACCAAGAGATGAATACACTAAGCAGATTCAGAAGGATGTAGGCTGCAGTAGGTACTGGGAGATGAAGAAGCTTGCACAGGATAGAGTAGCATGGAGAGCTGCATCAAACCAGTCTCAGGACTGAAGACCACAACAACAACAACAACATTGAAATAGCTGAATGGGTAATGCATTACAGCCAACAATTTGAAAAAAAGGAGCGATCTTTTTTTTCTGTTTTCATGGATGAGAAAGATAGTCCACATTTCTACATGGTCTATAACACATTTTTTGTAGCTTGGGAAAAGTTTTCTTATGGATGTGGGGTGAGGCGCCTCTGCAGAAGCCTAATGCAGGATTTTCATCCAGCTCATTCCAGTCACCAGAGACGCATTTTGAAATCAAATGAGGTACCATTCATTATTTATGAATCATCCATCGTCCACTCATTAGAAAGGCCTGGTGTTTTTAATCAGTTGAGGAGCGGACTACCCATCTCTAAGTTTTCACACTGATGACAGCAGATTCATCCACTCATTTGTCGAGAAAGACCATGTGTCGCTCATACTACATGACCTAGAAGAGTACGTTCTATGGGCTGCCGAAGAAGAGCAAGTTATCAGCGGAAGATAAATGGCTCTGGCATGTGGTACATCTCCAAGTTCAGCAGCGAGGCTACTTCACGAGCAACACATGTACTGTACATCTTCAAAATATGCAGGGCGGCCGGCCGCGGTGGCCGATCGGTTCTAGGCGCTTCAGTCTGGAACCACGAGGCTGCTACGGTCGCAGGTTCGAATCCTGCATCGGGAATGGATGTGTGTGATCTCCTTACGTTAGTTACGTTTAAGTAGTTCTAAGTTTAGGGGACTGATGACCTCAGCTGTTAAGTCCCATAGTACTTAGAGCCATTTGAACCATTTTACGCAGGGCCTTATACCTACCAATCACCCATCATAGGAGAACTTTCGACACTGATTGGTGCCACAAACTGCCAATCTGATGTTTGTCTTCTTAGTTTTGTTTATCGTACCAGGCAACATCTGGATGCGATGTAATAAATTTCTATAACCTGCACAGATGGTCCAATCGCAATCCTCGTGATATAGTACAAGCTAACCATCACTTTCAGAATAAGATCAATGCGTGGGATGGATTATTAGGTTACTGTAGGACCATACCATCTCCCAGAAGATCTTACAGGTGCTTCCTACGGGGACTTTATTCAGAAAGCCCTCCAGCACTTACTACAAGAATTATGGTTATGCATAATGGAGTTCCAGCACATTTCAGCCCCAGTGCTCGAGACGCGTTGACTAGTATCTTCTATACAGATGGATTGATAGCGGAGGACCAGTTCCATGACCCTCACGTTGACCCTACCTCAGTCCGTCGGTGGTACTGAAAACAATTTGTGTATGCAGCAGACTGCCCAGATACAGAAACTCTTCACCGACGTGTTGTGGTAGTCTGTAAAACCATTCGAAACTGTGAGAGACTATCTGAAAGGTTGCGACAATTCATGATTCGACGAGCTCACTCGTGTTCAGTGGCAAGACGAGGCCATCTCGAGAATTTATTTTTAATTTACACTGATGAGCCAAAACATTATGATCATTGCCCACCGGGAGACTAAATGACGCCTGGAGGTGTTGCGGGTACATGACACATTACGGAAAGTATACAATTGGGGCAGAAACAAATGGAGAACCATTTATAGGGACGATACGAGCGGGAAATGTGGAAATTCATTGGCGTAAGTGACACTGACAGAGAGCAGATTGCTGTGGCCTGACGCATAGGAACGAGCATCTCGGAAACGGCGTAGCTAGTCTGCTGCTGGTGTGCTATTGTCGTGAGCGTCTATGGAATGTCGTCGAAAAGCGGCACAGTCACGATGAGGCGTCAAGGTGTTGGACTTCCTGATGACCTTAGTCCCATAGTGCTTAGAGCCATTTGAACCATTTTGTTGGACTTCCACGGTCATCAGAGAACCTAGATGTCGGAGGCCTTTCCGCTCTGTAATATAGTGCAGGTTGCAGCCTGCGGAAGATATGGCAGCAGAGTACAATGCTGGTGCAGGCACAAGTATTCTGGAGCACACCATTCAATACACCTTGTTGAACTAGGGGCTCCACATTTTATGACCCCATCCTGCTCCCACGTAGACTCAACGACAACGTTGATCACGGTTGTAAAGTGGAAGGGAAATTCGAGATTCGACTATGGATCGATGTGGACCTCTTCCTTATCGTGTGATCCACGTTTCTTGTTTCATCAGGTCAATATTATTGTACAGATATGCCGTCTCGAAGTGAACGGCTGCTCGAACCACGCACCGCATCATGGAAGCAGGCCGCTTGGGCAGTATTATTCAATAGGAGACATACAACTGGGCTTCTATGGGTCCTCTGGCAGTAATCTAAGGTGCCAAGACAGCGGTAGAGACGAGAATATTATTGTGGATCGCCTGCATCCCTTCATCTTGCAGTCTTCACTGACGTCAAATGCATCATCCAACAGGACAATTGCCGGTTTTACATGCTAGAGTGGTGCCAGAAGTTTGATGGTGAGCTGCTATTGATGTCTTGACAACCAAGTACACCTGATCTGAACTTGACACAACATGTCTGGGATGCTACCAGGTACCAGATAACCATCCATAAACTACCGGCCCTTAGTTTAGGACAACTGTGTGACCTGTGCATAAATATCCAGTGCCACATTCCTTTGGAAACCAACCACGAACCTGTTGCATTCATGCCAGGCAGCACTGCTGCTGTATTCCGTTCCCAAGGTGGGCCAACACCAAATTAGTGATGATGCTTTGGCTCATTAATGTATAAGTTCATGAGCTCAGATCGCTTTTATAAACGGTCACTAATAACTCGAAAACGAAGGATTTTCGGATGGATGTTCGTATGATCTTTTCTTCTTGTGCGCAAAATTTGTAAAACTATTTTTGAAACACCCTGAATGCATTTCGAAAACTGACATAAATTCCATTTTCAACACAGGTACAAACGTTAAGACTCTAATGGAGCTCTGCTAATTTGCAAACTTCACATGTTCCACGGTAAAAGACCTTGTGTTTCAAGCTACAAGATGGTGCATGGCCGACAAAGTATGGCTAACTGCCAATACGTTATACAGACAGTTTTAAAAATTTATGTAATTTTCCGTTGAACGAAAATCTGTAACTGAGGAATTAACAATGTATTCGAAATATCTTTAACATACTATACAACATATTAATGAGTAGAATATGAAATTTTTTCAAATGCAGCCTCATGTCTGACAACAATGAAAACTGTAGAAAATGACGAATGCTGCCGATTGTGGTATCTTAACGTGTCTCTGAAATCTATTATTAGACTGAAGTTTCAGCCGAAAATGAGAGAGAGGTCACTACACACAGTATCCTTTAGGCACTACACATACCCTCATTCTTCATTTAATGCTAAATACTTGTAATGTGATGGCTATGTCAAAGAAAATGCTGGTCTTAAACGTCCTTATTGCCCCAAAATTAACAATTAGAGTTTTAATAATACTGCCAGTTCATAACAAAATTTGTTTTCGAAGTACCATATGTCATAATACTAAGCAAATTCTGTTTTAAATTACAGTACAGCGATTCCATCTCCTACTGAGCCTGAAATGTTTAGAATTTTGATTGTTAATTAAATTTATGTCATAATTTTATGTGTCTACAAAAGTTAAATTATTAAACTCACAAAATTATTTGACGAAATGTAGTTCAACAACGTCAGCACTACTAAAGGTAAGGATGGAGGAAAATAAATTTGTTTCTTTACATTGTTAGCTATTTCAAGTTGTGTAATAGCCATTGTTGTTTATTCGATTGTTACGTTTAGGATCAGAAGCTTACCTGTTGGACAAAATTCATTTATTAAAGGAAGACAAGTAACCAAATACACAGTTAATTTAGAAAAAGAGCTATGCATTTAGTGTCTCTCCCCAGATAGTGAAACAGTTCACTCTGTGACCATGCAATTACAGCAATTTCGTTTGTTTTACGTTAGGTGTGATGAAACCCCATCAAAACGTCTTGTGACCCATAAAGCAGTGCTTAATACTTGAATGACCATATATAAAAGCTGAAAGTAATTGTCCTCCCAGTGACAATTTTTTGATTGTTACGAAAGTCAACAATATGTAATATTTCTTGAATTTTTAAGCTATGCTGGTTTGTAAAATAAGTGCGTTAGTGGTTTACACTTATCATTCATCCAAGTAACATGAAGAAATTCCACAGAACGTATGATAAAACTCTGATGAAATTTGGAGAAAGAAACCAGCAAGTACAACACCAATCACTGAAAAGAAAGAGAACAGGATAGAAGAAGATGGGAAAATATTAAGGAACCTTTGTGTGAAAAATTTTTAATTGAACAGCGTAACGAAGAAGCTGGAAGAAAAGTACAAACTTAAACTGAAATCTGCACCAGTTGAAAATGAGTCTGAAACTTCTATCTTAGAATTTTTAAAGTAATTAGATACTCGGTATTTTAAACTAATACCGTACTGAAATTTACCTTCATTTCTTTTCTTTTTTCCGTCGTTCTTCATTTGCTTCAAAATTCATGGAGGTATGTTCTATCTGTGCAACTAAATGAAAGGCTGTTTGTTTACTCCCATACACGTTTCGCTTCTCTTATTTGTGAAGCGTCTTCAGTGGCGATTTCCAGCGCTGTTTGCCCATGAGTGTGGTCCTGGAAATGTATTCGTTGGTCTCCATGCTCCAGCTGGCTGATTCCCGGAGTTCTTTCCCCCACATTTGTTGCAACACATTACCTACATCACTTGACTTTACATTTAGTGGTCAATATGTGTGCGTTTACTACACGCGAAAAATAATTTTGAATTGCTATATTTGGAAAGAAAATTGCAGAAAGTAATGAACTGGAATTTTAAAGAATGTAAAACGTGAATACCAAAACTAACATGGATACGTGATGTAGCGTTTCAAATAGCTCAACCCGCTGGGATTCCATCAGTACGGTTGATTCAGCAATCTTAAAATTGATTTGTCTCTATATTGTTGTATTATCCTCTCTTACAGGTAACTCTTGGTTAATGTGATTAATAGTCTTACCTCTCCATTTAATAGTGATCCTTTGACAGTATTTGCATGAACGTTCTCATTAGTTAATAAATTTATGGAAACTGGATACCATCAATTATAAGGTACCACTTGCCTGACTAGAGGACGACTAAAACCACCTTTTCTCTCAGTAGGTCAAGTCTGATAATCCAGTCCATGTCCAAGCTATGTATAACTAAGAAGAGGCTGTCAATGGCTACACTTCCAAGCTAAATTATTGATCATGTATGCATTCTTGCATTTCGAAACGTCTTCCTACACCTCTGGTAATTCTGCAGTTATTTATAGAAAGGTTAGTTACTTCTACTTGTTCCATTATTCTTTTGAGTAATGTGGGTGAAACTGCAGTTACAGCTGTACCTTTGTCTAAGACCATGGTCACCTTGTTCTCTCCTACTTCTGCATTTATTACTGCCAGTGGAACAGGTATGTTATGTCGCTTACATGGGCCAGTTCTTCCGTTATATCAACACCATCATTGTACCTCAGTTTTGAACTGGTTCAACACAGCGCCCAACCCTATCTATGATTGACATGCTGCTGCTAGTTGTGGCCACATTAAGTTCTTCTGTTGTTTTCCACCAGTTGACTAAAAACAGGGTGTTGACTGCGGCAGTCTAAGTCATTCTGCCAAAGATTGTTATTATTTGATACGTAGTAATTTGAATTATAGCATCAATCCTATCTTTTGTTCTTAAATTTACCATTATTGCTTGTGTTGTGTTGGTAATTATTGCCATGCTAGTTGTTTGAAATGTCTTGCGTCTATGATTTCTAGTCTCACAGTACTCTCCAGCTCCATTAAACTATCGACTGTCGTGTGGACCTGATCCACACGCTTGATTAATAGCTTTTGGCAGTCGGACTCGTGAAACTTCGTGCAAAAGGTTGATTGCGTCAAAGACATAAATTGTTCGATGTTTGATTCAGATAAATGGAGATATTTCTCTAGTATCTCAGTCGGTAGCATAAATTTCAAAGTTCCAATTAATCTCAATGTAAGCTAAGTTCATCTTAGTAACTGGTCTTATTTAGATTATTAAAAATATTTTTAGAAGCTACTTTGGCTGAAATGAAGGGTTCCAGGTTGAATACTTCCTTTTCTAACCTTTCTCCCAGTCCACTGACCCAGTATTTAGCTAAGAATGCTATTCAAATTCATCATAGGTACTATATTTAACAGCAGAATCCACAGACCAGAGAGCTGTGTCCCTGTGAATATATCCACTCACATAACATGTTTTCAGCATTGTAATCCATGAATGTGGTAGTACTACTCTAAATGAATGAATTAAGCCATTCAGGCTAATGATCTCTTTATCGGAAATAAATACCTGAAATTGTCTGTATTTAATAACATTTGCTTTCATAATCATCTTTGCTCCATTGTTCATCACCCCCCCCCCACCCCAAATTTTTGATATGAGGTGATATGTTTGTGTAACTTTGTAATCTGTGATCTTGTGGGTTCTCTGATAGCTGTACATCGATTGGCGTCTGATCAGATTTTTGGATTAAAGATTGACTTTCCCTCAGCTTCCTTGAATTAGAATTTTTCTTTGGTCATATAATCTACATACTTACTTACACTGGTCACCACTGCAAAAATTCGGCGCCTAGTTGGGCTTTAATATCACTTATCCCATTACCCAGTTCTTCACTTAAGGCATCCTCCCAAATGTGACATTTCTTACGTAGTGTCCTCTACTTTTTGTTCTACCTTTTGCATCGGCTGCTCTTCCGTGGCTGACATGCATGGTCCGAAATCAGTTGTAAACTGTTCCCTCTGCAGGGAAAATTGCTTCGTTATCATTTTTTTCTTTTTCTAGGAATAAATTAGAGACGCCGTCCAGTAACTGCTTTACTATTTCAGCTAACGATTCTTGGTTTCGTCGTACCTGCTTTATCTCATTATTTAAGGTTCCATTAGGTTCAGGTATATATTGATTAGCCTGAGGTAAGTCTGATATTTCTTTAAGAAATGTAGTATGTGGCCCAGTAGTCTTATTCTGCAAAACGGCCGGACTTTCACCACTAGGGTAAATTAATTTTTGCTCGGGTGATTGTTTTTCTGACGTATCGCCCCCACTTTTCGGCGTCTCCTGCAGATTGATCAAACACTGTGTTTAATTTCCGACGTATCTTTCCGACCCTGTGTAAATGTTCCACCAAAGGACCTTCTATTGGTACTTCCGGATCGGCTGGCGCAATAACTTTTATTAGTGATTCAACGTAAGCTTCGTATTTACTGTCCAATCTGGATTGCGGTATGTTCGTTACAAAACACAATACATTCATAATAAATTAAGGAAATCGCTTTCATTCTAAATTAAGACAATAACATCTGTGACCTTCACTCTTATTTGAACTAAATAATAATTCAACAGTAGCGCCCCATCAGTTCAACAAAATAGAAAAAAATAGCGTCTCAAAGCTTATTAGTCTGCTATACCGCAGTCTCAATTCGTGGTAAAAACGAAACTTCCACAGAATACTTCCAGTCTCCCTGAGAATGAAATGACCAAAGCTATTCTAAATGCGAATAAATTAACTGTTCTTGCTGAAAGCAAAGTGAGAAAAAAATAAGGGATTGTATTCTGCTTGCATAAATGTCAACAATGGAGCCCTCGCTGTTCACGATTCCTTCTTTGCTGCTTTCCTGGTCGTCCACTCATGGTACACAGGACATGAAGCGCACAAACATGTAAGGCGTTAATACGATTACATAAAATTAAAGAATAATTTTCATTCCTTACATGATTATCTTCCTAATCCTGTTAAGCTGTCGCCATTTAAAAGATACCTCATCTAAATAATATTAATCTGAGTAATAATCGTTTAGCGTAGTAGCCACTCCAATATGCCAAATAATAACTACTAGAACTTTTCACTGGGATATCCATTATCAATCAATACATAACAGTCAGCAGTCCTTTCAGTAAATCGAAAAATCTGTAACGGAAGTCTATTCCCTGTTGGTATTCACCTAATCTGTGTCATGCTCTCTGTATTGTATAGCTCATCGTAAGTTTGCGTTTTACATCGTAATTCGAGTAATATACCAAATCGCCTCCGATGTCAGATTCTGTAACGAGTGACAAAATCACGCAATAGAGAAGTTCGGAAAACCAAAAGCAATTCAAATTGCTTAAACCTGTACGACAGTTTTTTTCTTTCTCACACTATCCAGAATAAATTATGAAAAACTTTGTTTCACGTCAGAAATTGAAGAGTGAATGATGGAAGAGACTAGATCCGTCTGGTTGGTTAACCCGCAAGACAGCTGCAGAACTGATTACATGAGGGCGAGCAAAACGTTACACAATACAGAATGGAAATGCCGATCACGCAAAATCGTCTTGAGCTTTGAGGCAATAATCGCACTGACGCACTAGGTTGAAGATAATCGTTTAGTAAAACACGGTGCTTTGCTGCGTCAAGAAGCCCTATGTGCCTGCTGCACATCCTCGTCCGACAAGAATTGTCGAGCTTTCGAGACGTTTTTTTGGGGACTAGAGGTTTGATAATCGCATGGGGAGAGATCGGAGTGCTCGAGTGTCCCCACATGAGTTGGCGTAACTTCCGGGTTACGACATTTGCGATATGAGGACGTGCGTCATCACGAAGCAGCGGCACCCAACTAGTGGTTTACCCAGATCTCATTTCACAACGGTGACTTTCGGTACATATGCTACCCCATACACATTCTTCATTCTCCGATCGATGTCTACTGGTGTGCGTCCTTCGGCAGCGAAGAAATGAATAACAACACGTTGGTCCTGTTTGGACGCATTTAGTAATAATGTCGCCATAGCTCGCCTTTCTGCTTTTACCTCGAGAAACGCCTCACTAATCCATTGTCTACTTGTTGGTGCTTATATATCAGCATCTGAGTCTCGCTACGTTGCATATACGCTGCAGCCACGCCCTCAAACGGAAAGTCTTTTAGTTTCCCTTATATAATCTCTGGAGTACGAAATTAACTTATTTTACAATATAGGCTACTACGGCGGACACACATTTCAGTTGGTATTGAAACAATGTTATTCCGGAACACAATTTCACACGGAAATACATTCCACAGCGTAAAATGTTATTCATATATTCTGCTGAGAGAGATCTCTGTGTCAGAAGTTTTTATTCACTTGGCTGAAAGTTTCGAAGGATGCCCTCTAACGTTGTGTGCAGTTACATTGTGGTGCCGACGGTATAATCTGCTCACAAGCGCGCAAGCACAGTCATTACATTCCTCGTGATATCAGTGTAATGAATTTGGCACCGACAGAGCTTCAAAGTTTGTTCCCCCTGAATACATTCTGGTGGAATACTATCGTGTTCCATTTACATATGAACTTGCAGATTACAACTTTTCCATAACATGAAGCTTTTACTGCAGAATGACACTAGCCTGCAGAACAGTATACTTAAACAGTTTATTTCTATTTCTTCGTGAACGTCATACAAGAGAGTTCAGTCGATCTACAGCAGTCATGTCGCTGCTTTACAAATTTTTAACATAATGCAGCGCGTCAGCAACCGTATCTGTATAGAAAATAAACAATTTTTTCAGCCTTCAGTTGCAAGTTAATTTTTACTCGTTTACCTAGGTTTCGATTCCAGTAATGGAATCTTCTTCAGAACAAAAAATTAAATTATTTTGAGAACCAAACACTGGCCATGTCACAGATTAAAAATTAAAACAATAAAGACGCATAATCATAAGATTATGTCTGTCAAAATTAAAACCATTAAGGCGAACGTAGATGAAGCTACGCCGGCCAGAAATAAGGACCACATGTGAGCGGCACGGAAACCAGGCGTCGCGAGCAGTTCCGCGGCGAGGCTCGGCCGCGGCGAAGCGCATGCGCGAGCGCAAGCGCAGGCGCGAGAGACAACCTGTCTCAAAATTATTTAGAGCAAATATACATATAAAGAAAATCTAACTGAAAGCCGTCTTACAAATGGACATCCTATCTATTGGTATGGCAACATGAAACAATTTACCTGAGAACAAACTACAAAGCCAGGGTATAACAATTTTTTTACATTTAAATATTATAGCAAGAGGGCGAAGCCCCGCTACAGTAACTAAAAAATTAGTGTCGAAACCATGCGTGCTAAGCATAAAATGTCTTTAACATAAAAACGCCTCAGCAACTATGTGTCATTACCAAGCATATTACGAAATACAAAGACACACATGTACAATCGCACTATATTAAAGGGACAAGGCAGATAGGGAAACAGCATCGGCCATTCGAAGCGGACTGTGGGTCAACTCCACTGGAGTAAAGGTTGAAATCCTTCGAAATAATTTCTATTTTGTAGTTGCAACTGATCATTAAGTAAGTTGTCTCTATCAATAATAAGATGTTTAAAAATTTGCAATTCTTCGAGGGTGTCTAGCCTACATCCCTTGACTTCATTATGCAAAAGCTCTGCGTCTTATAGAGGCTTGGGAGCATGCGCCTTTTGGACCAGATGTTCAGCAAATGTAGATCCTCGTGTTCCATCACCGCTTTTTGTCGGCAGATGCTCTTTAAACCTAACAGACAGGGCCCTTCCTGTCTGGCCAATGTAATAAGAAGGACATTCAGCACACGTGATCTTATACACACCTGACAGCAATGATTTATCAGTACCTTTATCCAGAGAATGTACTAAATTCTTTTGGAGGTTGTTGATGGTAGAGTATGAAACTTTACACCCTAGGTAATAGATAAGTTTGTCCATTTATAGACGGCTTTCAGTCACATTTTGTTTATATGTATATTTGCTCTAAATAGTTTTGAGACAGTTTGTCTCTCGCGCCTGCGCTTGCGCTTGCGCTCGCGCATGCGCTTGGCCGCGGCCGAGCCTCGTCGCGGAACTGCTCGCGACACCTGGTTTCCGTGCCGCTCACATGTGGTCCTTATTTCTGGCCGGCGTAGCTTCGTCTAAGTTCGCCTTAATGGTTTTAATTTTGACAGACATAATCTTATGATTATGCGTCTTTATTGTTTTAATTTTTAATCTGTGACATGGCCAGTGTTTGGTTCTCAAAATAATTTAATTTTTTGTTATGAAGATTACATTACTGGAATCAAAACCTAGGTAAACGAGTAAAAATTACCTTGCAACTGAAGGCTGAAAAAATTGTTTATTTTCTATATCGTTACTTCACAGTCTCTGCCACAGGAAATATTTAATGGCATAACAAGATTAGTTGCGGTGAGTGCGTTGTACTCATGGAAATTGAATTATCTCTGTCTTTTAAGTATTTTAATTTTAATCTCAGGATGGGTTAGCCACAGAAAATAGTTAGGCAGGAAACTTGGCTAATATTTTTATTAACGAACTAGGAAGCAGCTTCATTTTATTCAAATCCTTTCTGTGCTAAAATAATGATGCGCTACCATGTACGTTAGTAGTCAAGTAAGTTTGTATTATATCCTCATCACAAAAAAGAATAGTTACGTTATGATCTGCCTTATATAATTTTAAGTTATACGTTAAATATATTTGATAAACACAACTGGCCATTTTATTATTATTTTTAGATATATTATGAAATGACTATGTGCCTAATATCTAGACCTTAATAAAAATTTTAACGAGACCATTGCAATTCATTATTTTTATAGATTATTTTTAAAGAATTGTAGGTTCTGATGGCGGATTGTTAAGGTACATGTTTTTTAATAAAATAAAGATACAAAAAATGATCAAGAGGTCAATCTGATTAACGTCAGAACAAACACAACAGAGGAAGATTCAATTAACCCTTAAGTGGTCTAGTGGGGTATGAGAACCCTAGGACATTTTTTCTACCGTACCTCTATATCTAGGCAACAGATGGCGCTGGCGGTTTTGGTATTCTCTAATGGTCTGTAGATGACTCTGTGCGCGCCATCACATTGAATTCATTCCAAACGGTTTGTCAGTTGGAAGCAGTCTGGGGTGTGTGAGACCCCACCAGAGCGTTAACGTTAGTGTTTTTTCCATTATGGTGAACATTTTCTAGGAAACTTTCTCCCATTTTTTCTATAAACTTTTGTAATATTTGTAGGAGTTATGGTGCCATGACTTGGAGGAGGCGTTTGACAGACGAAGAAATACAGCGTCTACTGGATGACCTAACTCTCAGTGATATCAGTGAGAATGGGTCATCATCATCCTCGGAAATCTCAGATGGTGCACTGGAGCCTGGTGCCATACCATCTTCAGATGAAACTGATGTCAGCTAGGAAGAAGAGTGTGTGCCCACTTGTGATTCCAACTATTTCTATGGGAAGAATAAATATTTCAAGTGTAGCAAGAATCCCCCTGCACTTGGACGTACAGGTGCACATAACATTGTTATCAGACTGCCAGGTGTTCGTGGAGCTGCAAAGGATGTCCGTGACAATGACATTTTCGCTACTTGGCATACTTCACTGACACCATGCTACAAATTATAGTGAATCATTCAAATGACAAAATCCGTCAAATGAGAAGCAGGTATAAACAACATCTGCCATCATTTGTGGGTGATGTTGATACGAGGTGCATTCAAGTTCTAAGGCCTCCGATTTTTTTTCTAATTAACTACTCACCCGAAATCGATGAAACTGGCGTTACTTCTCGACGTAATCGCCCTGCAGACGTACACATTTTTCACAACGCTGACGCCATGATTCCATGGCAGCGGCGAAGGCTTCTTTAGGAGTCTGTTTTGACCACTGGAAAATCGCTGAGGCAATAGCAGCAAGGCTGGTGAATGTGCGGCCACGGAGAGTGTCTTTCATTGTTGGAAAAAGCCAAAAGTCACTAGGAACCAGGTCAGGTGAGTAGGGAGCATGAGGAATCACTTCAAAGTTGTTATCACGAAGAAACTGTTGCGTAACGTTAGCTCGATATGCGGGTGCGTTGTCTTAGTGAAACAGCACACGCGGAGCCCTTTCCGGACGTTTTTGTTGCAGTGCAGGAAGGAATTTGTTCTTCAAAACATTTTCGTAGGATGCACCTGTTACCGTAGTGCCCTTTGGAACGCAATGGGTAAGGATTACGCCCTCGCTGTCCCAGAACATGGACACCATCATTTTTTCAGCACTGGCGGTTACCCGAAATTTTTTTGGTGGCGGTGAATCTGTGTGCTTCCATTGAGCTGACTGGCGCTTTGTTTCTGGATTGAAAAATGGCATCCACGTCTCATCCATTGTCACAACCGACGAAAAGAAAGTCCCATTCATGCTGTCGTTGCGCGTCAACATTGCTCGGCAACATGCCACACGGGCAGCCGTGTGGTCGTCCGTCAGCATTCGTGGCACCCACCTGGATGACACTTTTCGTATTTTCAGGTCGTCATGCAGGATTGTGTGCACAGAACCCACAGAAATGCCAACTCTGGAGACGATCTGTTCAATAGTCATTCGGCGATTCCCCAAAACAATTCTCTCCACTTTATCGATCGTGTCGTCAGTCCGGCTTGTGCGACCCCGAGGTTGTTTCGGTTTGTTGTCACACGATGTTCTGCCTTCATTAAACTGTCACACCCACGAATGCACTTTCGACACATCCATAACTCCATCACCACATGTCTCCTTCAACTGTCGATGAATTTCAATTGGTTTCACACCACGCAAATTCAGAAAACGAATGACTGCACGCTGTTCAAGTAAGGAAAACGTCGCCATTTTAAGTATTTAAAACAGTTCTCATTCTCGCCGCTGGCGGTAAAACGCCATCTGCCGTATGGGGCTGCCATCTCTGGGACGTATTGACAATGAACGCGGCCTCATTTTAAAACAATGCGCATGTTTCTATCTCTTTCCAGTCTGGAGAAAAAAAATCGGAGGCCTTAGAACTTGAATGCACCTCGTATGATTGAAATCAAAGCAGTGGTAGGACTGATATACCTGGCATATGTATTGAAATCAGGAAACTAAGATGTTTCTAGCCTTTTTGCTTCAGATGGTACAGTTAGAGAGATCTTCCGGGTCACGATGTGTGTCAAGAGATTCTTGTTCATTCTTGCAGCCTTGCGGTTTGACTGATCCCAATCACGAGCAGAGCGAAGGGAAACAGATAAACTTGCTCCTGTTCGTGAAATTTGGGATGCATTCATCCATAATTGTATTCAGTATTTTTTTTTTTTTTTTTGAAGCTTTGTGACTGTTGACGAAATGCTGGTATCATTTCGGGGACGATGCCCTTTTAAAATGTACATGCCTATAAAACCTAAGAAATGTGGAATTAAAGTTCTATGCCTTGCAGATTCCAGGGACTTCTACATGAATAATGCTTTCATTTATATTGGTTCAGAAAGTGAAGTTCGCAGAAACATGTCAGTGCCAACGCAAACAGTGCTGCGATTAATTTAACCCATCAAAGGGACAAATTGAAATGTGACTGTTGACAATTGGTTCACCCTCATTGAACTTGCTGAGAAATTGAAAACACAGAAGCTCACCATCCTGGGAACAGTGAGAGCCAAAAAACGTGAAATTCCACAAGAATTCAAAGCTAGCCAGCCTAGACAAATTGGATTTACTCTCTTTGGACATACTGCAGACCTCACACTTTGTTCGTATGTTCCGAAGAAGAACAAAGCAGTTATTTTACTGTCTAGCATGCATCACGACCAGAAGATAACAGACTCTGGAAAACCTGAAATGATAACCAGCTACAATGAGACAAAGGTTGGGGTGGATACCCGTGACCAGCTGTGTGGTGCATACACTACTTCGAGACGCACAAGGAGATGGCCTATGGCTATTTTCACGCAATGTTGGACATTGCTGGTGTAAACAGTGCTATTGTCATACTGCAAGCCTAATTCAACAGCACAATACATGCCAAGAAGGATATTTTTGACTTCATTAGGCATGGCACTTATCAAAGAGCATATGGATAGAAGTGAAACCAAATATCTTCCAAGGGAGCTGCAGCAGGTTGTTGAAAAAAATAGAGGTGGAGACGAAGGAGTGGGGAGTCCAGAGCCATGTGTGAGAGAGGGGCATTGTCAGTTGTGCCCTCGAGAAAAAGACAGAAAGACAAAATTTGCTTCTGTGAAGTGTCATAAGTTGCTTTGTTTTGAACACAGTGTATGTATTTTCCCAAACTGTGCAAAATAACATGGCTTATTTTACATGCACAATTTAATTACGTAATCACACATAATTTATGTATATACACATAGTTCATGTATTACACATTCACATGTATCTTATTTGACAAGTAAATGCAATTATTTGTGATAACATTTTATTTTGAATCATTGGGATTTCTCAGACCCCACTAGAGTTTTAAGGCATTTTTTTTCTACCGGACAAGTTGAGGGATAAACCGTTTTCTCCAGATGCTTGCGAATCCTTTTGATGAACTGAAGTTCTGTTTTCACCCATGTGAATCATAACGGATCTCCACTAAACAACGAATTATTTATATTCGTAGCTATATTAATAACAGATATATAGGTGTCAACTTCGCCGTTTCAAAAGGAAGCACTATAATTTCTGCTGCCAGTATCGTAGTTCTAAGAGAGACAAATTCAACGGTGTTTTTCTCTTCCGTATGAGTTTACTTGTCTCAGGGCAATTATAACATTTAGAACGTAAGATTTATCTGTTCTGAACATCAAACCGATTGCTGCCTTATGAGGAAGTGCATGATTTGATGCTCCGATAAGGAAATACGTAACGTCCGATAAGGAGGTTTCATAGTCGCGATACCAGAGTAATTGGTGCACATGAACATTTATCTTTCTTTCTGTTTGTGTATCTCAGTTACTCGACTACTGGTTTGAAAAAATGATTTTCCTTAACAAACCAAGAGGGATTAGACGTGCTACCTCTTTACAGAAGAACGCTGAAGAACAGTTTAGTTGTAAGCACAAAGGTACCCCGATGGAAGGTGTACAACGTGAACGGCAATTGAGAGAATACGCAAAAATTTTTCATTGTAAGGGTACTAGGATACTACAGTAGGGTAAGGAACGTGACTGGAACTACTGGAGCGAATGAAATTGATGTTCTGGCAGCTGTTGCTCATAATCCACATGAGATCTCCTGCGAAACTGCGAGTGCCTCTGAGTAAGTCTGCCCACCGTCGTTCACATTCTGCGCATAAACAGCTTCCCTTCGTATGATGTGTCACTTCGCCAGCATATTAACTAGCGGGATAGTAGAAGGTGCGTGGAAATCGTTTCTGATACGACATCATGACAACGAGCTCTTTCTTCAATGAATTATCTTTGCCGATGAAGCCAATTTTAAAATGACAGAATACGAGGTGTGTCATACGTAACGTATTATTGGGCCACTGAGAATCTACACTGGCTGAGGCAGGTTTAACATCAGAGGCAGCTGACAGTAACCGGTGGGTGCGGGATTATTGATGATTACATGATTGGTTCTTATTTCATAGGAGAAAACCAAATAGGAAAAGATACGCATAATTTCTTACCGGCTATCCTAGAGCAAGCGCACTTGAAATATGTAGATGTTTGTGCGACCAGCATGATGGGTGATCAATTCACTACATTACTTTTGAATGCATTACGGGAACAGCAGTGATCAATGTCTTATAAATATTTACTATTAAAAACAATCTTGATCACGATTTATTTATCCAACAGAACGAGGTTCCTACTCAATGGTCTGAAGATGACCACAGTAGTGGTCGAAACCGGTCACCTTGATAAATAAATCGTGATCAAGACTGTTTTTAATAGTAAAAAAAATCACTACATGCTTGTGGCTAGCGTACCACTAAGCCAACTAGATCGATGGAAACTCTTCAGTCTGTCCAGAAGTCCTTGCATCAGCGACTGCACAAGTGTATTGCGGTATACGGTGGACATTTAGAACACTTCGTGAGATAAATGAAATTCTAAGGAAGTGTGTATGACCACATTCTTTTGTGATTTTCTTGTTGTTGTTGACGTAAATCTGGGAAGTAAATGTATTTCGTAACAGTAAGCTCACGAAGTAAAATAATTGCTTAACAATTTTTGTTCCTAGTTTCCTGTTTTAGTAATCCATTTAATTTTTGACTTCAACCTTAATTAATTATTGAGTCATCTTCAGATATCAAGTCCATTGCCTTCCAGTTGGTATGTCGGTCCAACCACATGTAGCCAGGTGAAATTAGTATCAGTACTAGATTAAACTCTCCTGTACTATTCCTCTTTTGTAAGCAGACTCCCTCAGCCACACTAAGGTGGAAGGACGATTCTGTATAAGAATACAAACTTCCGCATTAGACAGCTATCGAATTCATTTTCAGAACAGATAAATCCCGTCATACATATTGTAATTTCTCCGAAACTATCGAACGCATTTTGAACAGTAAAACGTCGTTCATGTCACCTCTTTTAGAACCACACTACTAGCATCATTTGAAAAAAACATTGATACCGTTATCTCTGTAATTAATGCAGCTACGAAAAGAGATTACATCCCATTTACTGAGGATTTTTTTGCAATTAATTTGGGGGATACCAGAATAAGAATACCTTAAACGGTGTGTGAAATATGCGAAATAAACTGCTTAACTGAGTTACCCTGATTTGTGCTTGAGGAGACACTGAGTTTATCCCGCGTTTCAAACTACCGAGAGTCAAAAGATAGGTTGTTGAAATTAGAACGTCGTTGGTACTTATACGGGCTATGTACTCATCGGGGAATGGAAGCACTTACGTTTTAGCAAGAAATAGCGTAGGAAGATGTCTCGCATTACAGAACGTCAAGGAGACACGGACGCTGCGTATGACGTAATATCGTTGGCGTCAGTTCTGTCTCTCGTAACAGTGGGCAATATTACATCACACGTATCCGCGTGATGCCGTCGCTTCCTTCCGATTCAGTGTTTATCGTGATTAACGCAAATGAGGGCATTGTAGAAAGCTAGGATTTTTATAGAAAATTACCGCGACAAATGCAACAAGAACATTTGAAACGACAAATCCGTCGCGAAAGGCTTTTGGTTGATAATAATCTCTCCGTTATTGTTGTTGACGATACCAGTTCGTCTTCTTCAGGTTGCATTTGATTGATGCTAATTATCTATACAACATACGTGATCGATTTCCGAATAAACACTCAATCGCCAAATGTTTATAGAAAAGCAATTGTATTACGGTCGATTCAACGAAGTACGTCCATACGTGGACTATACCGCAACACCTCTGTAATGACTTTGTAAAATCACGTAATGTTGCAAAAAAATAACTTTTTGTTTTAGTTTACAACGTATAGGGGACTGAAACTGACATATGGCCGTAGTGGAGTACAATTCTGATAGATACACTTTACGGTCGGTTGGGGTTTTGTATGTGTTGTAAAATCTAAAATGTAAAAATAAATAAGTTGTCACGTAATTTTATGAACTTCTGCCTGTACACTGGGCATGCAGTAAAGTAAACCAAAGAGAAATTTGGAAAGAGAATTAAAGTTTGCCAATGGCATTGCAATTGTGTCATAGACGATCAACGATGAGTTGAACGGAATGGATAGTGTCTTGAAACCAGCACGTCAACAAAAATGAAGTAAGATATTGGAACTGACAACTCGTAATAATGTACTACGTTATAGTTAGTGTGTGTGGTACGTACTATCAACATCAATAATGTGCAGAGCAACGAAGTTCCTTATCTTTCACATTGTAATACGTGAGGTTTAAATCATCATATTGGGTAAAGGTTCTTAACGACCAAGTCTCCTGTGCTACCCAAGCGGCGTCGTTATCAATGCTCTCCAGACTAAAAGTAGGCCCCAAATGGGTGCTTTAGAGGTCGACAACATTAATCTGGTCTGCCGAGTGATGCGACGTAGCGTACAATGAAGTTTACAGACTGTTCATTGAGTGTATCGGATGGTCAGTATTATTACACACGGAACGTCCATGGGTACAGTGCACTGTTATGGTTGTTTGTTTAGCCCCGTGATAGGCTTGTGGATGTCTTCTTTAAAAATGAAAGCCATATTGATTTCGTTATGTATACACCCTGATCGTGATTGATTTCATATGCGCCATTGTATAAAATGTGGTCTTGTTATTATTACTTTGTGGGTGTGACTGACTTTGTTTATGCCACTTTACTGACAAATATGGTGTTATTTTACCCTGTGAGAGTGATCTGCTGTGTGTGCGGTATTGTGCAGAAAACTGTATCTAGAAATTCGTGGTAATGCGTATATTGTTGATAATAGTCTTGCCTTAGTGAGTAGTTAGTGATGAGGTAGTTGTAGATTCGTATTTAGTTGAGCGCCAATGTAAGTAACCTGAATCAACTGAGAGTGTTACCTTCTAGTTTTTTGTCCGTCGTTTTACAGCAGAGGATAGTTTTACAGTCTTTTTCGCCCTATGCCAGCCGGCCTAAGTGGCCGAGCGGTTCTAGGCGCTAACGTTAGGACCAGTGGTTGCTTTTGATCCACGGACCTCTGGGTAGGCTTTCACTGCGTCACTCTGGTATTATACCTGCTAACGTTTAATTGCAGAAGTTAATTTTATTGTCATTTACCTACGAGTGGCCATGAACCATATTCAGAACTATTATTGTTGTTGACATGATGGAGAATACCTACACTACGCTTGTCCGTCCTCTTTTAGAATACTGCTGAGCGATGTTGGATACTTACCAGACAGGACTGACGGAGTACATCGAAATCGTTCAAAGAAAGGCATCACCATTTGTATTATTGCGAAATATGGAAGAGAGTGTCACTGAAATGATACAGGATTTGGGCTTGACGTTATTAAAAGAAAGGCCTTTTTTTAGAATGAAATTTTCACTCTACAGTGGAGTGTGCGCTGATATGAAGATAGGGGACGAGGGAATGGCAGAATTGCAGCTGTGAGGACGGGGCCTGAGTCGTGCTTGGGTAGCTCAGTCGGTAGAGCACTTGCCCGCGAAAGGCAAAGGTCCCGAGTTCGAGTCTCGGTCCGGCACACAGTTTTAATCTGTCAGGAACTTTCATATCAGCGCACAATCCGCTGTAGATTGAAAATTTCATTCTAGAAACACCCCCAGGCTGTGGCTAAGCCATGTCTCCGCAATATCCTTTCTTCCAGGAGTGCTAGGGTTCTGCAAGATTCGCAGGAGAGCTTCTGTGAAGTTTGGAAGGTATGAGACGAGGTACTGGCAGAATTAAAGCTGTGAGACGGGGCGTGAGTCGTGCTTGGGTAGCTCAGTCGGTAAAGCACTTGCCCGCGAAAGGCAAATGTCCCGAGTTCGAGTCTCGATCTGGCACACAGTTTTAATCTGGCAGGAAGTTTCAAGGATTTTTTTGTTGTGACGGAATCTTCTCACGAAATAGCAATCACCAACTTTCTCCTCCGAATGCGAATATATTTTGTTGACACCGACCTACATAGGAAGAAACGATCACCACTGTAAAGTAAGGGAAATTAGCGCTCCTATGGAAAGATATAGGTGATCGTTCTTCACGCGCGCTATACGAGATTGGAATAATAGAGAAATGTGAAGGTGGTTCGATGAACCCTGTCCCAGCCATTTAAATGTAATTTGCAGAGTATGCATCTAGATGTAGATGAGATGCTATCTGTTGGGATGATGTTGATCTAAATTTTGTTTCCGGTTAGGTTAGTGTTGTTTAACGTCCCGTCGACAACGAGGTCATTAGAGACGGAGCGCAAGCTCGGGTTAGGGAAGGATGGGGAAGGAAATCGACCGTGCCCTTTCAAAGGAACCATCCCGGCATTTGCCTGAAACGATTTAGGGAAATCACGGAAAACCTAAATCAGGATGGCTGGAGACGGGATTGAACCGTCGTCCTCCCGAATGCGAGTCCAGTGAGCTAACCACTGCGCCACCTCGCTCGGTAATTTTGTTTCCATTGAGCTAAACGTATTGAATGGTTCAAATGGCTCTGACCACTGTGGGACTTAACTTCTGAGGTCATCAGTCCCCTAGAACTTAGAACTACTTAAACCTAACTAACCTAAGGTCGTCACACACATCCGTGCCCGAGGCAGGATTCGAACCGGCGACCGTAGCAGTAGCGCGGTTCCAGACTGTAGCGCCTAGAACCGCTCGGCCACTCCGGCCGGCTAAACGTACTATTATGTTGTTATCCTCTAGTTGAGCTCTGCCTTCAGTAACCATACTGGACTGTAAATTAAGTTCAAGTGGGATTACGTTTTCAAAAATAATGTATCATGTTTAATAAATTCTTCGTAAAATTGGGCTCATGCATGCAAAACTGCCAGCTCGAAGCCCACTCCATCCAAATCGTGCCCTGTACTGGAATGCCATGAAAGCCTTCATAATTACGTAAAATGAGCACTTATGTCAATCTGTTTTCCTTTTTCCATATTCGTTTAACTTTCGAATGTTAGGAGAAATTATCACGCGTGACTGTCATCTCAAATGTGTTTCACTGCGTCTTGCAGTCAATGACAGCTTCCACAAGCAAAATGTACCACACGCATCTCTTCCGCGACGTAATACATGTGAAGGTGGGAGGAATGCCTGTGCTGGGATGCCGCCTGGGCGTGCGTGGCGCCTGCAGCTCCTCGGTGTGGCCTGGCCTGGCCTCCTTTCAGCCCGCCTCCTGGGGCGGCCATATCCCGCGCCCCTGCGCCACGCGGGCCATTCAGCAGCGGCGGGGCGGCCCGGCGCCCTCCGAGGCGCCTCGGGCACAGCGCAGTATTCTTGAAGTATCGCGCAGGCCGCATCGATACCGCCGTTTGCGCAAATGGCTCCTCGTGGCTGCACTCGCGCATCGCCCTGCGAGGATGCGGGGACTCGCCAGGTGCTGGGACACAGATCAAGTCTAACATCTAGTCGTATAATTCTACACCCCATGTGGGTGTGTTGTGTCCAAAATAACTGTGTCCGTTTTTTCGTGCTTACTTGAATGTGTTCATCATTTCCCAGCAGATATTTGTCAGCAGACCTTAATGCGCCATTTCTCTTTGACGGAATTTTTCTCTTCGCCCCAATCAGGAACAGTTTCGGGCGCCAACGGCCTTTCTGAAAAGAACACGCTCACGTGTTAGACAGTACGTGACGCACCGCGTGACGTAATCAATAAGTCACTTACTTTTTCTTGTATGTTGTAAATGTGTTTTAGTCAGGAACACTTGAGTTGCATGTATCTGAAGACAATGATTGAGACTCAGATGTACGATATACGTTTGAGGTATTATTTTGGAAGCCGGGAATTTGAAATTTATATATAATCCAATAAACATGCAAGACGACAAACTCCTCTTAAACTTTCTTTTTTGCCACTACCCTCAATTTCATGCTTGGCTTTCTACACTACTGGCCATTAAAACTGCAACACCAAGAAGAAATGCAGATGATAAACGGATATTCCTTGGACAAATATATTATTCTAGAACTGACATGTGATTACATTTTCACGCAATTTGGGTGCATAGATCCTGAGAAATCAGTACCCAGAACAACCACCTCTGGCCCTAATAACGGCCTTGATACGCCTGGGCAGTGAGTCAAACAGAGCTTGGATGACGTGTACAGGTACAGCTGCCCATTCAGCTTCAACACGATACCACAGTTCATCAAGAGTAGTGACTGGCGTATTGTGACGAGCCAGTTGCTCGGCCACCATTGACCAGACGTTTTCAATTGGTGAGAGATCTGGAGAATGTGCTGGCCAGGGCAGCAGTCGCACATTTTCTGTATCCAGAAAGACCCGTACAGGACCGGCAACATGCGATCGTGCAATTTCCTGCTGAAATGTAGGGTTTCGCAGCCATCGATTGAAGGGTAGAGCCTCGGGTCGTAACACATCTGAAATGTAACGTCCACTGTTCAAAGTACCGTCAATGCGAACAAGAGGTGACAGAGACGTGTAACCAATGGCAACCCATACCATCACACCGGGTGATTCGCTAGTATGGAGATGACAAATACACGCGTCCAATGTGCGTTGAGCGCGATGTCGCCAAACACGGATGCGACCATCATTTGATGTAGATTCAAGAGTAATCGCAGCCATCGTCTCCGAGCTGATAGTCCATGCTGCTGCAAACGTCGTCGAACTGTTCGTGCAGATGGTTGTTGTCTTGCAAACGTCCCCCTCTGTTGACTCAGGGATCGAGACGTGGCTGCACGATCCGTTACAGCCATGCGGATAAGATGCCTGTCATCTCGACTGCTAGTGATACGAGGCTGTTGGTATCCAGCACGACGTTCCGTATTACCCTCCTGAACCCACCGATTCCATATTCTGGTAACAGTCATTCGATCTCGACCAACGTGAGAAGCAAAGTCGCGATACGATTAACCGCAATCGCCATAGTCTACAATCCGACCTTTATCAGAGTTGGAAATGTGTTGCTACGCATTTCTCCTCCTTACACGAGGCATCCCAACAACGTTTCACCAGGGAACGCCGGTCAACTGCTGTTTGTGTATGAGAAATCGGTTGGAAACTTTCCTCATGTCACCACGTTGTAGGTGTCGCCACCGGTGCCAACCTTGTGTGACTACTCTGAAAACTAATCATTTGCATATCACAGCATCTTCTGCCTGTCGATTAAATTTCGCGTCTGTAGCACGTTATCTTCGTGGTGTAGCAATTTTAATGGCCAGTAGTGTAGTTACTGTGTGCGAAGGCGATCATGTATAAATAAAGAACGACGTTGAAGTTTGTGACTCCTTGGGTTTAGTTTGATGGTGCAGAGTCCAGATCGTTTCAAGAGGTTTATCTCCTGACACTCTACTATTGTGAGTCATTGACTGCAAAACCGAGGGACACAGTTTCAAATGCATCTGTTTTAGTTACACAACGGTTCTCTGAATATCAAGGCATATGGATAATTTCTATGTGGCAGCGATGGGCAAATAAAGGAAGATCAACAGGTTGCCATCCGAGTGATAATTTGCCACTGAAGGAGGATATTAATAGCGACAGTTTCACTTAAATGAATTTAATGAATCAAGGAGGGTGAATTGAATGAGTATGTAAAGTGCGCGTGTACGGAATTTTGTATTTGAGCTGTTACTTGTGGCTCGAGGTGCCCCGCCTCACAGTGAAGGAAGACACATCATTAGCCGGCCGCTGTGGCCGAGCGGTTGTAGGCGCTTCAGTCTGGAACCACGCGACCGCTACGGTCAGGTTCGAATCCTGCCTCGGGCATGGATGTGTGTGATGTACTTAGGTCAGTTAGGTGTAAGTAGTCCAAAGTTGTATGGGACTAATGACGTCATATGTTACGTCCCATAGTGCTCAGAACCATCTGAACCATTCAAACACATCGTTAACAACATAATGTATGGCCAAAGCTATGTTTCCGCTCATGCTCTATCGTGATATGTTGAGGTCTGACCCGGACTGTAAAGCACTTGATCATCCAGTTCTGCGACGCACTCCACAAGTTTCTCCACCCTTTCATCTGTTGCACGGCTCTACCAGAGTACAGTTTTTCCGTTTGCACATAGTATAAAAGTGTGTTTTTTATTCCTTCCCATTGTAGCAGCAGCCCGTTACGGCTCCTGATAGCAATCAATTTCGTCCCATTCTGAAGGAAAATGTTCTTTAGTAAACATTTTTCAGATGGCTTAGTGACTTCTACATCTACTGTGTGCTCGTTGTACAGTAGCGTGATTTCTGTCACAACGACATCCTAGCGCTGCACAATTATGGCAGCCATTGGGCTTATCCCTGTTGATACTGTCTGAACCGTGGATGGTAACTGCAGTATTTTCCCGTATTTCGACTATGGTTCCAATATGCACATCCATAAACCTTCAACCATCTTCCAGATCTCTATCCCCACAACGAAGTGTCTCATTGCTTTAATTTGTCAGGGTATTATACCTGAACTTCTGTAATTCATTATGACTGTATAACATGGACATGATCCCTGGGAAACGACTGGGAGCTGTTGGAAGCTATTCTCGTGTGAGATCTTCCAAGACACGGTAAACGTATTGTAAACCAAATGTTCCTTGTCTTCGTCAGAAAGCATTCCACAGTAGAAAACAGAGATGCTTCGCGTGGTTGATAGGTAGGTTACTTACTCGTAGGATGATTCTCTCAGCAGTCTATGATTTAGAAGAAATAACGCTAACTGCGCGGCCCCTCCCGCCGGAGGTACGCGTCCTCCCTCGGACATAGGTGTGTGTGTGCGTGTGTGTTATTCTTAGCGTAAGTGAGTTTAAGCAGTGTGTAAGTCTAGGGACCGATGACCTCAGCAGTTTGGTCCCTTAGGAATTCACACACGTTTGAAATAACGCTAAGGCCTTTTGAATGTCAAACTTGTGCCTCGAGACACTCCGTCAACTCATCCTGAAAAATAAATGTTATTGCAGACACCACTGTGTCACTGAAACCTCCAGGCATAAACTGGACCACTTTCCCAGACTCTATGCCCAGCTTCCTGCACATCCCAGCTCCGCGAGTCGCAACGTTGTTTGCTATTAGCACAATACCTTGCTGACAGTGGAACCACTCCTGCTGCCATTCCTGCGAAGATGACCAACTACTACAGGGTTGCTGTTTCGTCAACATGAAGTATGGTGAGTGAAGTACTTTTTGGGTTTTTGTTTGACTGCAAAATTTGTAAAGAGACGATCAGTCTTTTGCCAAGTGTCTAGTTATATTGATATGTACAGAATAAAGAGAGTGAACGCAGACAATGTTCGTATTGTGTTTATCAACCTGTACTGTTTTTTACTGTTCTTGTGAACCTTGCTGCCTCATTGTTGTTATGTATAGGTAGTGATTTTCATAATTAGCCATTCTGTTCGAACTTCAGGTGGTAACAACTGTATGTTGGTTGTGTATTTAAGTGTCTACAGAGTCGTCTTAGGTCTTTCTCATTTGCTGGGTTTTGTGTATTTGTTAACGGGCCAACCACCCTTTTCGGTGCCGCAGGGAGGAAATTGGAAATTTGTCGTAAGGCCTTATGGGACCAAACTACTGATTTCATCGGTCCCTGCTTAATCTAAGTTAAACTAACTTACGATAAGGACGACACACTCGCCCATGCCCAAGGGAGGACTCGAACCTCCGACGGGAGGACCCACGTGGACCATGATAGGCGCTACAAGGAGGATTTTGCCCGTTGCAGTACTAATTTACAGGCGAGCAGTGCAGGGCAACTCATGCCCACTAAGAAATCGTTTAACAAAGTAAAGGCTATGGGTGCAGAATTCGCATATTAGGAGGAGGAAAAAATGATTGGAAAAGGGAGGGAGAAGGAAACAGCTTATCGTAAGACTCCGAAGTGTGAAGAGGTTGTTCATAGAAATTGTGACGACGTGATGACAGAAAATTGGCCTCAGGATGTGAGGAATAGGTACATTATAGAGAGGATGGAAAGAAGTTATAGAGAAGAAGAAAAAATAAGGAAGCAGCAGAAATTACTTTTGAAAGGTGTTTGTTCTGAGAGGAGCAGACGATGTAAACAAGTGTCAGGAATCTAACACTGTGAGAGTTTCCTTAAGTTTACTTGAAACGCAAAGTTCTAGCGTTTTGAAAGTGATGTAGAGTAAGATATAGGCATGAGTTGCAGCATCTTGTGAAAATGCAGAGTCTAAAATATCAGTAGTGACGAACGATGTGAGTGTGTGCTCTACTGATGTAAATGGGTGGGTGAATAACAACATAGGTGACACCGAATTAGTTGCAGTAGTACCTACGCCATCGGGTAACAATGGTTGTTTCGAGACCTTGGAGCCTGCACCAGATGTAGAGGGAAGTATATTTTATCTGCCAGTGGTTTCTTCGCCACGCAGAGCGGAACTGCTGATGGTGATTTTAAGGTAGATACTATGGATAATGCACAGGAAAGTTGTTGTGTTGCAAATGCTGTGACTAATAAAGTTGTGGAGACAGTTTTATTTCCGAAGGACACAGATTCATCGCCACGTGGAGTGCCAACACCTTCTCCAAATGGAGGGAGGGAGGAAGAGAAGGAGGAAAAATGCTCGTAAGGCTAAAAATCGAGCCGACTAGACTGAATCCTTTCAGGGATGTGTGCTTGAAAATCAGGATGAATTTGACGACACTTACAATGTTACATGTAATGGGTGGGGGAGTGAAATCGTCGTGCAATTTTTCGTAAAAGAACATTCAAACTGGGAAAGATATTGTTAGAGACGGAGGAGGCAGGAGCAAGTGTTGCTTCACACAAGGGGTCTATTATGATAAAAATAGAGCCAAAAATGGCTCTGAGCACTATGGGACTTAACTTCTGAGGTCATCAGCCCCATAGAACTTAGAACTACTCAAACCTAGCAACATCACACACATTCATGCCCGAGGCAGGATTCGAACCTGTGACCTAGCGGTTGCGCGGTTCCAGACTGTAGCGCCTAGAACCGCTCGGGCACTCCGGTCGGCAAAAGAGAGCCACCTAAACTGCATATGACATCACTAAGATTCGGTGCACACAAAAAAGGAGTCGAAGAAGACAAGGAAGTTGATATTGAAAGGAAATGGTATAAAGAAGCATGGCATTTCAAGGCGTACACAATCTGTGCTCATCTGTGAAAAAAGAGGTATCTAGAGATACCGAGCAGGATATTGTATGTCATTGTACGGAAGCAGTTGTTGTATAAGCAGTTTAATGGGTGTGTGTTGTGTTTCAAACACAAAGTTGCAGATGACATACCAAAAGAGCGAGTTAAAAATCTACCTGAGAGAATAAGGAGAATTGTAAATTTGTGAAAGCTTGTAACGGCAGAAGTAAGGACAATACAGCGTAACTTTGAAAAGGGCTTAGTCAATCAAAACTTAATAATAATGGTACAGAATGAGGAAACGAACAGAAAATCAATACGAGTCAGCTCCCAAGAGCAATAAAAGTTGTGGCAGGGACACAGTGTAGAATCTTAGAGTTTGTTGCTGAGGATAAACAAGGGCAAAATTCGGGACGAATTTTTAGGACAAGAGAGGAGTCTTATGCCGCAGAAAAATTTAGTTTTACAAGCTTTGATTTTTGAAAGTGCTACTGGGCGAGCCAATTGGAATGTCTACCAGACGAACGCCGGTGTACCAGACGTAAGGTCACCAGGCGAACATACCACACAACCTCTGAGAGAGGGAAGCAGAAATGCAAACGCCATATTGCTACGTAACAGGCTAGTATGAAGTGACAGAGCGCCGCTGCAATAGTCAAATATTGCAGAAAATCATGACCTTCGCGACCTAAAATAATTTTTAAATTACCACAGCGAGGCGAGGATGAACCAATACATGAGGGCAATGCAATCATACACCCATGACCACTGCGTCTTTGCACAGGCTCGGCTCTTCAAATAACGCTGCTTTTAGAGCTCAGGGGCACATCCGGTCATGCTGTCATTCTGTCAGTTTCGCTAGAACCAAAGAGAATGACGGTCTATTGAGTTTCAGTGAAACTATGACAACTGATCGATGATAAGCTGCCTGCTACTTGCTTGCTAACTTTACCACCGAGATGCGGCTAACCTGTCATTGCTGACTAATGGGACAATGAGGATGAGAGAAGACTGCTGTACAATCAGGTGTGGCACTTATGCGCAGCCTCCTGAATGACTCGTGAACATTTGCTGTAGCCTTGGTCGATTCATAATGGATAACCAGGGCCTAGCTTTCACGAAAACTGACATCCTGGATCACACAGTCAGCTGTCCTCACCTGAGCTTGTGGCGGGTTGTCTACAAGAAGGCTGAGGTGTGAGCCGTACTGTATCACAGAATGTCTGGAGCAGGTGACGCCTTCTCGTCGCCACGCTGCCATCAGCGCAGCATATGATCATGAATCATTGACAAGCGACTGTGACGTCACGAATCGCTGACAACATGCCAGCACTTCTTGGTGGAACGTGCTTACAGCTCGCTGCTGACCAAAGCCCTGGCACATTTTACAACTCTATAAACGAAACCTGAAAAGCCATAGTCACTATAGATACCACTGTATCACTGACGCGTTTGGGAGGAATCTTGACGAAGCTTCCACACCTCCCCGACCTCCCCGCCTCCCCTTCCCCCCCCCCTGGCCTCCTTCACACACAACGGCTCCAGCTCCCCAGATCGCAGCAATACTTTGGAACGTACTTAGACAATTGCCAAGAAATGGTCAAGGACATGTGATTCAGTGGAATAAAGAAACTGCAACAGTACGTGAAATATTACAGCGGAATGTAGTTAAATAATACGACCCACCAGGTTGGCCGAGAGCGCTAATGCGCTGCTTCCTGTACTCGGGTAGGCGCGCCGGCCCCGCATCGAATCCGCCTGGCGGGTTACCGACATCAGGCGGTGTGCTGGCCAGCCTGAATGTGGTTGTTAGGAGGTTTTCCACATCCCGCTAGGTGAATACCGGGTTCCTCTCCACGTTCCGCCTCAGGTACACGACTCGCAGACATCTGAACACATTCGCACTATTCCATGGATTACACAAGACACAGACAGCTGGGATACACTAATTCTGGCCAGGGGGTATGGGGTGGTGGCAGGAAGGGCATCTGGCCACCCCTTAAAACTAACCTTCCTAAATCCGTTTCTAACCATGCCGACTCTGTGAAACTGTGGGATAAGACACCAGCAATACAATGAATGTAGTTTAATAGTATATCATGTTAATTGATTCATACATCTTTTCTTGGAAGAAAAATTTCTAAATTGTTAATAAAAGTCCAGTATCGTGTGTGTAGAACGTACACATTATTGCCCTTTTCATTTATTACTAGATCTGGGTGCCATATTATGGAGCGATGTTTTTTGTAATGGCTGTAACGTTCACTATAACTACACTTGAGTGCACAATTTTCAAGTTAGTGAAAACTAAAGATATTAGTTGTGCCAGCTACAGGGATGTCAGTGGAACATGATACAATTAATTATTTTCCCAGGTGCAAGTGTTAGGGCATTGCTCCATGACTTTGGTTAACCTTTAGAAAACTATCTGATTCTCTCTGTATGATTATAATGATAACACAATAATGTGCCCATTACCTTGCTGAAAATCTTTTATGTTCTTTACTAGGTTTATTTATTTATTTCGTTTTTTTTCCTCGTGTCATCGTTCTTCTGAATGGTTTTCTAGTGATTTGATACGGCCTCTCCTGTGACGTAGTATTCTGTTAGAGTGATTACATACCTGACCCTAGTTAGTCTGTCTTTCAACACACTGTAGTACTCATTTCTAAAATTACTGTTTTTGTAAAATATTATGTAATGATTCCAGATCAAAGAGTATGTTAACAACGACATTATCTGTACTAATAAACGAAGACGTAGTCTTTAGTTTTTCAAAGGCGGCTAGAAGATGCCTGGCTGTTCGCTTTTGTCTTTTGCTCTCCTGCTCTCGTCATGAAGCTTCGTGCTCTGTATAAATTATAACAGATTAATTTTGAAGTAAATGTGTTCACATGCTTTATTGTCATACCAGTCGACATATTTTTGTAACTACTAACATATTAAGCTTCATTTTACAGCCTTTTCTGAGAAACACGCAACATTTCGGCGTAGCACCGATCCGACAAGAAAGCAGGCCGCTCTTTCCCACTGGGCACTCTGGACACGTGCCCAGGGCCCCGGGATCGATAGAGACCGCTTAGTTCCTGCCAGATCACCAAACGATAACCGATATTTATTACCGAAAAACGAATTTATTTCAAGAAAATCGAAAGATAATGACTGAGTACAATACCTCCTTGCTTATTAGCTGTGCCCAGTGCACAGTTCTGCAACGAGCAAAGAATGACGTAAAAGTAAACGTGACCGGCCGACTTAAATAAACCGACTCGACGATGGGAATTCCCCTGTATTTGTCTGCGGTGTTGTGACGTTTGTATTTCTTTGTAGTTGTTAGTAACTGTACTCAATCGTTGTTTGCTTGTTTGATTTTGTGTTAGCCGCTATTTTCGGTGTAAAAATAAATTCTGAGTTATAATATAAAATGTCGAAACGGTCGTATCCTAGTCCATCTGCAAAAAGGAAAAAAAGCTGTACATCAGAAGGAATTAATTGCAAACTTACCAAAATTAACAGCATATTTTACTACTGCTACTGGGGCAATTTCTGTGACTACCAATCAAATAATAAATCTTCCACTTGATGAGTCCTGACGTTCACAAATTGCGGGAATTTCTGAATGTTCATGTTTACCAACTTCAGATTTCTACAAATTTAGGAAAAGAGACTGAATCAGAAAGAGACTGTCCCTATGCCTAAAGGGCAACAGCTTAGGTCACTTCACCAACACCGACAACTGTCAGTTGAACAACAGTTTCCAACCCAGAAGATATATCTCACGATCCCGCTGATTATTTTCTTGAAAATTTTACAGAGAGAAATCACAAAATTATGATTCACAAGGGACCTATGTATTTTCAAAATAAAGATTCTGACTTTTCCGAGGCATCCACGACCTACAAAGACGGTAGTAAATCAGAGCTAGGTATTTCACCCACAAAGCATTATTTATTCACAAATTAAATAACAATGAAAGAGTCGAAAGAAAATGGTTGTTGTACTCCCCTTCCAGAAACTCTTATTTTGTTTTTCATGTTGTTTATTTAAACCTTCTTATGTAAATATATGCTCTCCGAGTTGATGTAATGATTGGAAGCACTTTAATCACATAATTTTAATACTTGAAAATAGCCCGGTACATAGGCAATGTACGATCATTTATCCGCCGTAAAGTAAAGCGGCTGGTAGAATAGATATAGACTTATTATCTCAACATCAAAAAGTAATGGATTGGTAGAGAAATGTACTTAAACGGATTGTAGCTGTTGTAAAATTTTTGGCATAGAGAGGCTTCCATTTCGCGGTGACAATGAAATCCTAGGATCTCCTAACAATGGAAATTATTTGGGATGTGTGGAGTTATTGATTTGATTCGATCCACTTCTTGCAGATCACTTACAAAAATGTGGGAATCCTGGAAAACATTTCTTGTTTATCAGTGAATGTCTGTAATGAGTTTATTAAAGCAGTGGGAAAAAAGGTCCTAAAAATTGCAAAGGAAGTGAAATTAGCTAAATATTTTCCATTAGCGTTGGCAGTACGCCCGATCTATCACATGTTGACCATGTAACTTTTATAATTGGATACGTAAAATACCGTGTTCCTGTTGAAAGGTTCCTGAAATTTATACCTGTTGAAGATCATAAATCTGAGTATTTAGCGGAGACTATCTAGAATCTTTTAGAGAATCATTCCCATAAAAGATTGCGGAGGAGAAATCTACGACAATGCTTCAAATATGTCGGGGAAGTATACTGGCCTACAAGCAAGAATCAAGGATAAATGTGAATTTGCCACCTTTGTACCATGTGCAGTACATTCACTACACTTGGGTGTGTATCAGAGGAAATGAAGTTTTTTGAAATGGTTCAGGAAGTGTACAACTTTTTCTCGATTTCTACGCTACGATGCAATATACTGACAGAACATTTAGGTTCCAAAATGTTGTTAAAAGTCTTTCACAAACCAGATGTTCCGCCCGAGCTGATGCAGTAAGCGTCTTTCGTGAAGGTCATAAATAAATTATAGTAACTTTGATGTCCATCGCAGAAGATACAGAACAGGCAAGAGAAACTAGAGACGAAGCCCTTAGTCTGTACAGAAAAATGGGAATGTTAGAATTTCTTATACTAATGGAATTTTGGAGCTCTATATTGGAAAGAATAGACAAAACAAGTAATTATCTTCAGAAAAGAAGAATAACACTCCACGTTGCAACTTATTTGTTCGCTTCACTTGACGATTCTGTCATTAATCTCAGGGATAAATTTGATGACTTCAAATCGTCCGCCAAAGAAAGAACCCCGGAATATGATTGCAAGGACCTATCTCAAAGAACAAAACGTAGAAACTGACGCCAGAGTTTTTTTATGGCTCTGCACGGTCAGTCCACTTGAATGGAAAAGAGAAATTCAAAGTAGGAACCTTCCTTCCCATAATCGATGCCATGATCGTTAATGTAAAACAGCGATTAAGTTCGTATTACAACATTAGTCAACGCTTAGGTTTATTTTTTCACTTGAAAATTCTGATTTACGAAGTGCCGAGACAAAGTTACAAAGAATTTGCTGAAGACGTTAACGAGCAAGAGTTGGAAACGGGATGTCTCCATTTAACAGAATACTTGAAAACTGCTCATACTAAAAATGGGGAAACTAATAGCAGATTGGAAATGTATCACTTTTTGAAAGAATACAAAATTGAAAACACATTTCCAAATGTAAAAATCGCATTGGGAATCTTTTTAAGCTTTATGGTAACCAACTGCAGTGCGGAACGCTCCTTCTCCAAATAGAAAAGGATGAAAATGAATTAAGGACAGTGCTTCAAGAGGGATTAACCAGTCTATCGCTGATTTCCAATGAATGTGATATGTTCAAAAAATATAGATTTTGAAGAAGTGATTAACGATTTTGCCCATCTCAATCTAGAACGGTACCTCTTCAATCAACATATATTTTTAAGCACTAACCTGTGAATGCGAAAAGAATTACTTTTGTGGATTATATTATATTATTTGTTCATTTAAGGTGACTGTAAACAAATAAAAACATATCTAGAACCTCGTTATCTACTTTTCTCTCTGTTCTAAAAAACAGTGCTCTGCCAAGGTCATAGGGGACCCATTATCCTAACGCTCCCAGGGCCTCAAATAGGTTAAAGACGGCCCTGCATGGACGTGAGTTTGTTACAAATTATCAGTGTCTTTTTTTCCCAAACTGCACGACCTGAATCTTATTGAGAGAAGAAGTCTGAAAGTTTTATCACGATACACAGTATACAACGATTACCAGATAGTGATATGCAATTTACATTTCAAAATTGCATCGGTCAACATCTCCAGCTGCGCTGCTCCCAGCACTGATATAGGACATTTACATCCTGCAGCTGCTGCATATATTTAGTGGGAGGAGGTGGAAGCCAACTCACATTGGCGACCATTCAAGTACAATTATTAAATAATGTCTATGGTACAAAAATTTGTTTTGATTGTTAGAGTTGTTTATCTTTTTTATATGGTTGAGCGTCGCTCAAAGCATCATTATATGGATCCCATAAATCAATTGGAAACTAAAAACTGAGCGAAATGAATCATGAAAAGGAAAGACAATGAACAATGAAGCCCGTCAGTGGAAAATTAACAAGTCGAGACAGAATGAACAAAATGAAGGTATGAGGGAATTCATTATTGTGCCTATCTGTTTGAAGTAGTGAGTGCTAAGCTGCGATCTTACGCTTTTTTAATTGGATATCTCAGCAAAAAAATGGTTCAAATGGCTCTGAGCACTATGGGACTTAACAGCTATGGTCATCAGTCCCCTAGAACTTAGAACTACTTAAACCTAACTAACCTAAGGACATCACACAACACCCAGCCATCACGAGGCAGAGAAAATCCCTGACCCTGCCGGGAATCGAACCCGGGAACCCGGGCGTGGGAAGCGAGAACGCTACCGCACGACCACGAGATGCGGGCGATATCCCAGCAGTAAATCACTTTTCTCTCTTAGTTAGTCACATACTTCAACACGGTATAATACAATTAACAGTAAGAAACATAACAATACGCTGCTTGGCTGGCCCAAAATGGAGGATCTTGTTACATTTCGAGCGTAATCCTGCCCTCCATTATCGAAGTGAATGCAGCGTTGTGGTCATTGAGCAACGATATTAATATTTTCTTTTGTTAGTTAATGTCACTTATCTCAAAAAACGCTTTATTGCTATTTGGTAATTGTTTATTATTATGGTCAAAATTGGCAAGCAACAAATACCGGTAGTGTCTCATCTGATGAAAAAAGTAACGAAGTATAAATTACTTCAAACGTTGAGAATATTAACGCTGTTGTGTGTGTAACCAATAAGCAATCTGAAAGTGACATATTTCAGTCACATATGCAGTCAGCTACCAGGAATGAGAAGATCGCTAATGCAATTGTTCGCCCTTCAGCCGATCTTGCGTTCCCGCCTGTACCAGCTTCCAGTGAGCTCGATATTCGACAAATGTTGGAAAAATATTAACTAATGTGACAACTCTGTGTACTAAAGATGAAATGACCTTCAAGTTCAATGCAAAACGAAAAATATCACAGGACAAATTTCAGAACTTTTGTCGACTGTGTCTGATTTGCTCTCTTAATTTAGTAACATTTCCCACGATGTAGGGGACATAACCCGAACGAGTACAACTTCGAAGCAACGCGAAACGTTAGCTAGTAATGTAACAAAGTTATCAGATGTTTGTCAGGTACTCAAGATGGACGCAGAGTGAGATCACAGGCATTTTCTTCGTCCTCTAATAGAACTTATTTAAGAGGAAATAGTGTCAAATTTAAATTTTCTTTGTTTCGTACACTTGCTATAGTGTCCGTTCTTGTCGCACAACAGAGTATTAGCGTCCCAGCAGAGCTTGTTCTAGAAAGAATTTCCTGTTATCTGAAGTCCGGATAATCGCCTCATAACCAAAAATTTTGCGTGACATAAACACAAAAATTCTATTCAAGTTTTCTTGATAGTACAAAATTCGTTGAAAAAAGACAGCTACTAGTTTCACCAATGTCTATTGTCGCAATAAAAGTGTAATTAAACGTTTCTAAATCGCATTTAACTAAAGTATTTCGTATTGTTTCCTAGTTAGATAGACGCTATCTAGGCCTAAATTTTCCAAATTATAAACGTTTAAAAACCTGACCAAACACGCTTGATACGTAAATTCTCTAAAAGCAAAGTAATTACTAATTCATTCTTCTCTCATTGTGTCTCTAGATCAGTACAAAAAAACAACAACCGCACGTAAGACCTTTGTGTCGTTTATTGTTTACATACAGCCAATCTCGCGTCGTTGACAAATTTAACACATTCTTTAAACTTAGTTATTCTTTCGAAACTGACCATGAGTGAGATATGTGGGAGCTGTCGTAGGTTAGTGAGTAGAGAGATTTGTTGTAAATCTTGTAGCAAATATTTAGACTGGGGGGGGGGGGGGGGGATGCAGTGGGTAGAATGTTGGGAGAACAAAAGAGGCACTCTCCTGGAACTGCAGAGTATGCAGTAGGAACATTTTGATTGAGGAAGAGGAAAGGAAAATCTGTGCCCTTCAGACACAATTGGAGAAAGCAAGTAAGGAACTGATAAGGATCAAAGGAGATAGGGGGAGGAGGGTGGTTGGGAACTGGCAGCTGGTAGGAGGATAGGAAGAAAGAGAATGCGACCTGGCAGTTTTATCATCAACACTGAAAACAGGTATCTACCACTGCCAGAGTTAAGTGGAGAAGAGCCTCAGGTAGAACAAGGAGCAGAAAATGTGCACCACACTTCAACTGAGGCCAAGAAGCCTAGGAGTGTACAAAGTGTTAGGAAGAAGAAACTACCGCTGCTAGGTAGTAGCCATAGGCGAGGTGTAGGCCCTCAGTTACAGGAAAGTTTAGGGGCAGCGTACCAGGCCACCAGTATCTTCAAGCCAAATGCAAGACTAAGTCATGTGATAGAGGACTTTGGGGCTTTATGTAAGGACTTTACAATAGGACAATGTAGTGATAGTGGGTGGGGCAGGAAACAGTTTGGACACAGATGGGGCACATGACATAGGTGGTGACCTGGACAACATATCTTCCCTGACTGATGGCACCAACGTAGCCTTTGTTGAGCTGTTCAGGTCATGATCAGAAATACCTTGATGGAGCTGTGAGTCGAATCAGTGTGGGATTAGGGATGGCTCTGAGGGCAGCCAACTTTGCTCATAGTTTCCTGGCGCCTCTTGGGTCTATCTACAGATGGGGTTTCACTAGGCATGGCCTACACCTCAACATGAGTGGAAAGGGAAGATTGGTACAGCTGATTTATGAAGTGGGTGGATCTAAGGCCACACATGGTCAAATACCTTTTGTCATGGTTAGGGAAAGTAAGTCATTTTAGGATAAATCCAGACAACAGGATCCCCTGCCTAAAGAATATCTCTGGCACTTTAAAAAATACTGAAAGAATCACTAACAAGACGGATTTTAACACTCAAAATATCACACATACCAGATGTCACCAGTATCATGGGGCATTTCACAGACTGAACATTCCCCCATCAAAACATACAATCAATAAGAAATAAAGTACAATTATTAAAAGTTGAGCTCCAATTTTGGACTGTACAGTAGTTTGTGTTACTGAGCACTGTTGTAGAGAGACACAAATCCAACAAGTAGTCTTATCATCATATGAAAGGGCAAACTCTTACTGCAGAACTGCTTCAAGGGGTGGAGGATCATGCATTTATATCAGAAAAGGAACACAGTTCAAATCAAGACATGACCTCAGTACAGAAAGTTAAACACTTTGAAATATCAACAATTGAATTAACTGGGCTTATATCACCAAGAAATTAATCATTTTATGTATGTATAGATCTCGTAGTGGTAATGATGACACTTTTCTCAATAAATTAACAGCGTTCTACATAAAGTCTGAAGTACAAAAGTCAACATAACTCTGTGTGGGAACATTAACATCAACACTTATATCATAACTGAAACCAGCAGCATCGTCATAAATATCCTTCAAAGTTTTGGCATGTCCCTATTGGTCAATAGTGCAACAAGGATTACTGCAGTGACTGTATCAGTAATTGACCATGTGGCTACAAATATGAACAGGAAAAAATGCGATGTAGGTGTAATAGATCTCGGATTATCAGACCATCTCTGTCAAATAACAACAGTAAAATCAGGCATCGAATCATTCCCTAAATTAAAAGCCTACAAATGACATCTATCAGAAATCAAAATAAAAGACTTTTCAAAGGAACTATCAAAACAAAGCAGGGGTGAAGTGCATAAGGAAACCAATGTTAATATGAAATTCTCTAAATTCTCCATATTATTTACATTGAACTTTGAAAAGGCATTTCCAAAAGTATGTAGATGGATAACAGCATGTATTAAGTCCTGCCAAACACTTAAATACCTCAGTTCCATAAAAAGAGTTGCAAAGATCCAGAATTCTTAAATGTCTATCATAGATACAGAAAGATCTATAGGAAGGGGCTGATTGCTGCAATGAAGTCATTTAAAGACAAAATGATATGTAATGCAGAGAATAAAAGCAAACCAGTCTAGGATGTAATAAAACAGGAAACAGAGAGAGGTAAACAAACCCAGAATAACTGACTGGTGAGGGAGGGGATAAGGTAATACTCATAAATGATCCACAACACTTAACAAACTATGTAATTGAGCATTTTTCGATTATTGCAGAGAAGTTACAGCACAAATTCCCCAAAACAAATAATATAACAACTCTAAATAATGTTGCTCTAAATACAATGATATTACTTCCAACCACAGAGAAAGAAGTCAATAAAACTGTTCAAAAACTAAAAAATAAAAAGTCTGTGGGTTTAGATGAACTACCAATTTGTGTACTGATACAATAAATAGAGATTATGCAAGGCCCGTTAACAAGTATGATAAATTAATCCTTCACATCAGGGACATTTCCAGAGCAGTTAAAACAAGCTTTACTTAAGAATAGTGATGCAGAAGACATAGAAACTTACTGGCACATTTCCCTGCTGCCACCATTCTAAAAGATAACAGAAGTAATTATGAAAGACAGATTAATGAATTGTTGTTGTTGTAGGTACACCTACATATGGCATCTGAATATTGTTGTGGTTGTTGTTGTTGTGGTTTGATGCAGGTTTCCATGCTACTTTATCCTGTGCAAGCTTCTTCATCTCCCAGTACTTACTGCAACCTACATCCTTCTGAATCTGCTTAGGGTATCCATCTCTTGGTCTTCCTCTACGATTTTTACCCTCCACACTGCCCTCCAATGCTAAATTTGTTATCCCTTGATGCCTCAGAACATGTCCTACCAACCGGTCCCTCCTTCTTGTCAAGTTGTGCCACAAACCCCTCTTCTCCCCAATTCTATTCAATACCTCCTCATTAGTTACGAGATCTACCGATTTAATCTTCACCATTCTTCTGTAACACCACATTTCAAAAGTTTCTATTCTCTTCTAGTCCAAACTATTTATCGTCCATGTTTCACTTCCATACATGGCTACACTCTATACAAATACTTTCAGAAACGACTTCCTGACACTTAAATCTATACTCGATGTTAACAAATTTCTCTTCTCCAGTAACGCTTTCCTTGCCATTGCCAATCTTCATTTAATATCTTCTCTGCTTCGACCATCATCAGTTATTTTGCTCCCCAAACAGAAACACTTTAAGTGTCTCATTTCCTAATCTAATTCCCTCAGCATCCATAGACTTAATTCGACTACATTCCATTATCCTCGTTCTACTTTTGTGAATGTTCATCTTATATCCTCCTTTCAAGACACTGTCCATTCCGTTCAACTGCTCTTCCAAGTCCTTTGCTGTCTCTGACAGAATTACAATGTCATCGGCGAACCTTAAAGTTTCTATTTCTTCTCCATGGATTTTAATACCGACCCCGAATTTTTCTTTTGTATCCTTTACTGCTTGCTCAATATACAGGTTGAATAACATCGGGGAGAGGCTACAAACCTGCCTCACACCCTTCCCAACCGCTGCTTCCCTTTCATGCCCCCTGAACTCTAATAACTGCCATGTGGTTTCTGCACAAATTGTAAATAGCCTTTCGCTCCCTGTATTTTACCCCTGCCACCTTCAGAATTTGAAAGAGAGTAATCCAGTCAACATTGTCAAAAGCTTTCTCTAAGTCTACAAATGCTAGAAACGTAGGTTTGTCTTTCCTTAATCCTCCTTCTACGAAATCCAAACTGATCTTCCTCGAGGTCGGCTTCTACCAGTTTTTCCATTCGTCTGTAAAGAATTCGCGTTAGTATTTTGCAGCTGTGACTTATTAAACTGATAGTTCGGTAATTTTCATATCTGTCAACACCTGCTTTCTTTGGGATAGGAATTATTAAATTCTTCTTGAAGTCTGAGGGTATTTCGCCTGTCTCATACATCTTGCTCACCAGATGGCAGAGTTTTGTCAGGACTGGCTCTCCCTAGGCCGTCAGTAGTTCTAACGGAATGCTGTCTACTCCCATGGCCTTGTTTCGACTCAGATCTTTCAGTGCCCTGTCAAACTCTTCACGCAGTATCGTATTTCCCATTTCATCTTCATCTACATCCTCTTTCATTTCCATAATATTGTCCTCAAGTACATCGCCCTTGTATAGACCCTCTATATACTCCTTCCTCCTTTCAGCTTTCCCTTGTTTGATAGAACTGGGTTTCCATCTGAGCTCTTGATATTCATACAAGTAGTTCTCGTTTCTCCAAAGGTCTCTTTAATTTTCCTGTAGGCAGTATCTATCTTACCCCTAGTTTGAGAAGCCTCTACATCCTTACATTTGTCCTCTAGCCATCCCTACATAGACATTTTGCAGTTCCTGTCGATCTGATTTTTGAGATGTTTGTATTCCTTTTTGCCTGCTTCATTTATTGCATTTTTATATTTTCTCCTTTCATCAATTAAATTCAATATTTCTTCTGTTACCCAAGGATTTCTACTAGCCCTCGTCTTTTTACCTACTTGCTACCTTCACTACTTTATCCCTCAGAGCTGCCCATTCTTCTTCTACTATATTTCTCTCCCCCATTCCTGTCCATTGTTCCCTTATGCTCTCCCTGAAAATCTGTACAACCTCTAGTTTAGTCAGTTTATCCAGGTCCCATCTCCTTAAATTCTCACCTTTTTGCAGTTTCTTCACTTTTAATCCACTGTTCATAACCACCAGATTGTGGTAAGAGTCCACATGTGCCCTTGTAAATGTCTTACAATTTAAAACCTGGTACCTAAATCTCTGTCTTACCATTATATAATCTATGTGATACCTTCTAGTATATCCAGGATTCTACCATGTATACAACATTCTTATATGATTCTTGAACCAAGTGTTAACCATAATTAAGTAATGCTTTGTGCACAATTCTACCAGACAGCTTCCTCTTTCATTTCTTACCTCAAATCCATATTCACCTACTATGTTTCCTTCTCGTCCTTTTCCTACCCTCGATTTCAGTCACTCATGACTTAAAGTTTCGTCTCCCTTCACTACCTGAATAATTTCTTTTATCTCCTCATACATTTCATCAATTTCTTCATCATCTGCAGAGCTAGTTGGCATATAAACTAGTACTACTGTAGTAGCGGTGGGTTTTGTGTCTATCTTGGCCACAATAATGCGTCCACTATGCTGTTTGTAGTAGCTTACCCGCACTCCTATTTTTTATTCATTATTAAACCTACTCATGCGCTACCCCTATTTGATTTTGTATTTATAACCCTGTATTCATCTGTCCAAAAGTCTTGTTCCTCCTGCCACCGAACGTCACTAATTCCCACTATATCTAACTCTAACCTATCCATTTCCCTTTCTAAATTTTCTAACCTACCTACCCGATTAAGGGATCTGACATTCCACACTCCAATCCATAGAACGCCACTTTTCTTTCCTCTGACAAACCACATCTTCTTGAGTAGTCCCCGTCCAGAGCTCCGAATGGGGGACTATTTTACCTCTGGAACATTTTACCGAAGAGGACGCTATCATCATTTAACCATACAGTAAATCTGCATGCCCTCCGGAAAAATTATGGCTGTAGTTTCCTCTTGCTTTCAGCCGTTTGTAGTATCAGCACAGCAAGGCCGTTTTGGTTAGTGTTACAAGGCCAGAACACTCAATCATCCAGACTGGTGCCTCTGCAACTACAGTAATGGCTGCTGCCCCTCTTCAGGAACCACATGTTTATCTGGCCTCTCAACAGATACCCCTCCATTGTGGTTGCACCTATGGTATGGCCGTCTGTATCGCTGAGGCATGCAAGGCTCCCCACCACCGACAAGATCCATGGTTCATGGGTGGTAATTAATGAATTACCTTAAAAATGTATTAATGAATTACCTGAGTAAATACATTTTTAAGCAAATCACATTTTGCTTTCTGAAATGGCAAAAATACGGAGTCAGGCATAGTAGAATTCAGATAGGTTGCACTTGATGCCCTTGATAAGGATGAGGGCATTACTGGCCTATTTTTGGATCTTTCAAAAGGCCTTTGATACAGTTGACCACAATATTCTATTAAATAAATTACAAACATTAGGAATAAGAGTGGTAGCAAATGACTAGTTTCGATCATACCTTGCAGATAGGGTACAAAGAGTAGAGATAACATATATTTGAAGTACATCTAAACATTTAGTAAAAGACTTATCAGAACCAAAATACATTAATATGGAGTTTCCACAAGGTAGCATATGAGGACCAATACCATTCCTGATATACATCAATGACTTTCCCAGTAGTGTTACTAATGGTGAAAAAATTCTATTCGCTGATGGCAGCAATATTATAGTCACTAAGGAAACAAGAGAACTCCTTGAAGAGAAAGCCAATGAAGCTGTCAAGGAAGTTTACGATTTGTCAATAAGCAATAAACTGACATTGAACATAAAGAAAACTGAGGCCATGAATTTCAGTTTGAAGAGGGAAAATCACAATGTTAAATTAAATGTACATGGCACCGCTATAGACTGCATAAAAATGCAAAATTTCTAGGAATGAATATTGATTCTCAGTTGAAGTGGTGTGAACACACAAACATAATTGCAAAGAGAATGTCATCAGCATGTTATGCCCTTAGAATCCTATCATCAGTATGTAACATCCAGTGTCTTTTAGTTACATACTATTCATATGTACACTCAATTCTTGTCTATGGCATTCTTTTTTGGGGAAAATGCACAAAATATCAACACAGTTTTCAAACTCCGGAAAAGAGCCATAAGAATCATAACCAAAAATGGTAGTCAAGCACATTGTAAAGATCTGATCAAGACACTGCTCCATGTGAATACATTTACCGGTCAATTCTACACATCAAGAACAACATTGGCAATTACTGCACTAACAGTTCTGTCCATGACCATGGAATAAGACTCAACTTACATTTGCCAAGAAAAAATAATCATAACACTCAAAACTGCATTTTGTACCAAGGAATAAAACTGAACAATAAATAACCAAAAGAGATAAAAGAAATTTCAAAAATACACTTATTTAAAAAGGCAGCTAAAAGGTACCTGTTATGTAATACATTTTGTACATTGAAGGATTACTTAGAGAAAACAGAGTAGCGGTTTGGTAAAACAATTTATACAGATAAATAATAATAATGATTATAAAACATTCGGAATTCCACGTAACACTTTCACACTATGTTTTTTTCTTCTTTTTTTCCTTTTCTAGAAAAACTTACTCCCACGCTATGCACTGCACTGTAGTAACACCTCTTCCTTTATCTGAGCTCAACATCTCACTCGTTATAGAGGGATGCTGACTGAGTGTTTCAGTGGGAAGTTGTGGTACAGAAAATAGCCCAGAGATCACCAGTGTGTGTGTGTGTGTGTGTCTGTGTGTGTGTGTGTGTGTAGTGGGGAAGTGTTATGTGTGTATAGTGTGTGCAGTGACTGATAGTCAGATACTAGTGAACAGTATGGTATTACATTATTTAATAAATTATTTGTAAAAAACATATTGTATACCAGGAGTAAATCTAATGATTGTCTCTAACTAGAAGTCTGTAAATGTATGTGTATACGAATCTGCTTATTTTAAATTGGACTAAACTTGTAACTACTTTGAAATGTCCTGTATCCTAGTGAAAGGAGATCTACGGGTGAATAAAGCTACTACTAAAAATATTGTTGAGCTAGTAACTTCCCTCTTCCTAATCGACCTCCTGGATTGCGATGTAACTGACCGTGATCGCGTGTGCCTAAAAAAATTTTACAGTGAATAAGGCCGTCGTTACCTAAGGAAAATATACCGGTTAGTAGGAGGAAAGTGTAGAACAGACCCTTCTGAAGGAAGGATCTAAATCTAATCCAAATACTGATGCCGGAGGTTGAAATTCCCGCTACAGTTCTAATATTCTTTTATTTAGAGCACGATCAGTTTCCGGCTCTTGGACGCCGATCGTCACGTGTTATATTGAAAATAGCAGGAGACCGGAGATAATATTTTTTACACGGAGTAATAAACATAAAAAAGCAAAAACATGTTCCACGTAACATTTTAGGAACCACCGCCTATGTGCTGTAAGTCAAGGGTGAAGCAACACCAGACAGTGCTACGGACGACTGCCTGGGTGAAGACATATGCAATGAATACCAGGACACTTAATGTTTTGTGTTGTGACCCCGAGCACCGCGGTGGACGAGTACAGGACGCGGTGTATCACCAGCGAGGGCAGAGCACGGAGTAGTGGAAAAATTACTGCTATCTGTTGACGGAAAAAGAATGGGGGGGGGGGGGGCGCTGACAATCTGAATTAGTGTTTCACATTAAAAATGAAAAAAAAAATCAGAGAAAGTTGCATGAAAAACGTTAAAAGTTCATTATGAGTGGTGAACTACCATATTGAACAGGGCAGTACAGAACTGTAGTAAAACTGAGTGCAAGCCAGGGACAGAAAATTGATGTAAAAACCGTAAAACACAAAGAAAATTTTCAGTTTCCAAGAGTGGCACGTTACTTCTTAATTTAGTGGGGATATATATGGCGACGTGGTACAACACGCCGCAGTCATCAGTTAAAAGAACATACACATTTGCCACTCCTATTTAAAAGCCTCTCGCTACTAAACAAATTGGAACGTAGCAAAACCTTACAGCCCACACCGGCCGGCCGCATTAGTGGGAAACTATGCGCCACAGACATTGTCGTTGCAAAATTTCACGTAATTTACACTTGACAGAGCGCTACGTGGCGTTACCAACATAAAAACATAAACAGCCTACTTACAATTTGTCTTAATTCCTTTTGGAAATTAGACATCTGTGACACATTTTGTTGCCAAACTGTCAAGCTCTTTGAGCTGTTTAAATTCATGAATCTGTTCACGTTTTGCAACATCATTGCTTACAAAGCATTCATTCACCGACCGTTGCACCACTCAGGGTAATTCTTCACTAATAAATTTAGCAATGTGAGTCCCTTTGTTACGTATTCATGTAGAGTAATTACTGCTAAAAGTAGCGTCTGGTCATTGAATTGTAACTTTAAATTATTTGTCTGTTCAGTAGTGAAATGTTCTACTGTAGACTTAAGTGCATGCACAGTGTCATGTAGCGTGGTATTTTCACTAGTCAATTTGCAACACCGAAAATGCAGATAAAGTACTCTCTGCAGTCTTCAAAATCTCTCGGCGCTTAATGGTTCAAATGGTTCAAATGGCTCTGAGCACTATCGGACTCAACTGCTGTGGTCATTAGTCCCCTAGAACTTAGAACTACTTAAACCTAACTAACCTAAGGACATCACACACATCCATGCCCGAGGCAGGATTCGAACCTGCGACCGTAGCAGTCGCACGGTTCCGGACTGCGCGCCTAGAACCACGAGACCACCGCGGCCGGCTCGGCGTTTAATATCCGTTGATAACTTGCACTGTACGTCTAATTCTGAACCTGTCAGCTCTATTACAGAAAATATCTCTAATATGTAATGGATGTAATAGTGTATTTATTTGTGAATGTATATAATTGATTGTAATTATAGTGTAAATATTGTAAATTGCTATGTAATAGCCAAGGGATCATTATTGTGAAATATCGATAGCAACGACGAAATAGCAGTAGCTGTACCGTAGCTTGTCTTTCCGTATGGAGAGTCTCTGTCGCGCTGCGAGCAGAAAGGACATGTCCGTTGGGCGCTCCCGCAGACGCTGTGTGCAGCTATGCTCGGGCCAGTGCAGACGCACCTAATTTGTTAACCCGTGAGTATTGAGAGCACGGTAGGAGTGGACAAGCGGAGGAAGCTGCGATTCTGTTGCCTGTCGCATAATTATCCGTAGCACTGGAGACGACTCGGGGTTCTCAGCCAGCAGCAGCACCAGCGACAGCGTCACTGCACCACTGTCATCGGCTACTTTCTTCGTCGTCCACACAGCTGCAACGTCGTAGGACTGTTAAGTGACCAAATATAATTAACCTTGATGAGGCTTTACCCAGTGGCATTACTTTCAAAAATTGTGACTGGTTGCTTTTGTTGTGGTCTTCAGTCAAGACACTGGTCTGATGCAGCTCTCCATGCTACTCTATGCTATGCAAGCTTCTTCATCTCCCAGTACCTACTGCAACCTACATCCTTCTCTATCTGATTAGTGTTTTCATCTCTTGGTCTCCCTATACGATTTTTACCCTCCACGCTGCCTTCCAATACTAAATTGGTGATCCCTTGATGCCTCATAAGATGCCCTACCAACCGATCCCTTCTTCTAGTCAATACCTCTTCTATTCAATACCTCCTCATTAGTTATGTGATCTACCAATCTAATTTTCAGAATTCTTATGTATCACTGAAAAAGCTTCTATTTTCTTCTAGTCTAAACTATCTATCGTCCACGTTTCACTTCCATACATGGCTACACTCTATACAAATACTTTCAGAAGCGACTTCCTGACACTTAAATCTATACTCGATGTTAACAAATTTCTCTTCTTCAGAAACGCTTTCCTTGCCATTGCCAGTCTACGTTTTATGTCTCTCTACTTCGACCATCATCGGTTATTTTGCTCCCCAAATATCAAAACTCATTTACTACTTTAAGCGTCTCATTTCCTAATCTAATTTCCTCACCATCACCCGATTTAATTTCTTTCAAGACACTGTCCATTCCGTTCAGCTGCTCTTCCAGGTCCTGTGCTGTCTCTGACAGAATTACGATGTCATCGGCGAAACTCAAATTTTTTTCATCTTCTCCATGGATTTTAATACCTACTCCCAATTTTTCTTTTGTTTCATTTACTGCTTGCTCAATATACAGATTAAAGTATGACTAACTTGAATAATAACCTGGAATAGGGCACCTATCTTGTTATTGTCCTCAGACATTGTTACCCCCCCCCCCCCCCCCCCGTGTCACTTTCCTTTCCATGCAATCAACGAGTGTCGTAAAAATATGAAAATTGATTGACCATTTAATGGCATTTTTTCTTTCTTTTTTTTTTTTGATAATAACCAGATTCAATCTAAATTTTCTGCTTCAGTAACTGTTCAATCTTGTATTCCATAACAGAGGCTTAATTAACTTTCAGTTTTGATTATTACCTTGGTTCACTTAAAGTAACGTAAAATTTCTCTGGCAATACTAATAACTAAAGATACAGGGCAAATTAAGACTGAGCAATGTCATTTGTTCTGTATTTAGCTAAGAGCGGGACTTCTGGTGACTTGGTATGTATTTTATTGTTGTTATATTAAAAGTAAAATCAGTTGTTAATTTGCATGAAGTGAATTCAGTTCAGTCTTTCAATACTCAAAAGTAAATTTTCTTAAATTATGCGTTACTTTACACTGATGTTACTGAAAGTATTTTTTATATAACGAAATTTTAATTAGCGCCCGTCATTTATTTAACCAGTAACTTCATTTAACTTTACTTTCAATATCCAGTGTTTCTGAATAAGTAACTGCGAACTGGGTGCTTTCTGATTCATTTATTTTCTCGTGAACTGTTGCGTTGTGGAAAACCGTGACAGCCTTCTGTTGCCATGCCAGTGATTATCTGTTTAGATTTGTTTGCCATTACCTGTCTTATAATTCTGGAGATTCATTGCCCTATTTCGCTAGCGGCCATTTAATTATGCCCTTTTCAGCTAATCAATATTTTTTTGTATTACCAATATTCGTGAGCGATTTCGCTAAATTTCCACCCATTTCAAAATATTAATCAGTAATATTTACAAACAATCCTGTCGTAGGAACACCCGCTACTCAGCGCTATACCAGAGGCTGAAAATCCCCCTACAGTTGTAAGGTTCTTTTATTTAGAACACGACCAGTTTCGGGCTCTTACACGCATATCATCAGATGTTATACAGAAAACAGCAAAAGATCGGAGATAATAAGTTTTTGCACGGAATAATGCACAAAAAAGAGAGAAAGCTCCATATAACATTTTAGAAACCACCGGTAAAGTGAAACAAGACAATACTACCTGGGTAAAGACATATGCAGTGAATACCAGGACATTTACACTTGGTGCTGTGACCCGGAGCACCGCGGTGGACGAGCGCAGGACGCGATGTATCACCAGCGACCGCAAAGCGCGGAGTAGCGTACGGGAAGGGGGAAGCAAACGGGTAAACCAGAGTGGCAATGGCTTTACCGCGCGGCTAGAGTCCCTCTCTCAAAACAAAACTACCAGCGTCAGTTGAATATCATTAAATTTATAGCACATATTAATCACTACAGCGAAATGTTGATTTTCTTCACCAGCAAACGGAATTGAAAGCCACTTCTAAAGACGGTACTGGACTACGCTGTCATCTACTAGTTTAACGATTGATAACCCTAGAAAACTTTTTTGAAGGAACCCATACGTAGGTGCCTATCTGAGAGGATCGACAAATGGCTTAGAAAAGAGAGGATTGTACCTGCCCTCTATACCCCCCATAAGGTCGGGCACCTATTGAAAAACCACGAAACCAGAGAAGACAATCGCTACGAACAATCGGGCGTCTATTGCTTCCAGAGTAGTGGGTGTCCTATATTAGGCCAAACTGGCCGCTCTTCTAACATACGGTTCACGGAGCATCAGGACCTTTCCTATTCCAAATCCGCTCTCACTAACCACGTTAAGGATCATAGCCATTCCATTTCAAATATAAACACAAGTTGCAGCAGTCTACATATTCTGCATAAGGGCGCGGTTTTAAACATTTTACAAGAAATAGAAGTTATCCGCAGCATTTGCCGTAATCCATCGCGTATTTTGAATTAACAAACTGGGCTTAAGTACGTAGTCCTGCTGAATAACTTCTTTTTCAAGCAGAGTCCACCCTCACTTCCTTCTCTTTCTCTTTTCTGATTATTGTGCGCCATAAATGTATATTTTTTAACTGGGTCAGTGATTTTTGCCATTACCTTTGCGGCCCTTGATTAAGTTTAACGAATGTACGTCATATGGCTATGGCCTATAGCGAGATCTGCAAGGTCCACCAGTTATTTTCATAGTTGTAAACTGTTCTCTTTTAATAGAAGTTTCTCATTTTCTGTCGTACGACTATGGCATATTATTGTGCTACGTCATAATCTGTGTCCTCACTAATTCAAAATTAACCTGTCTTTATCACGATGAAAAATTTGTCTCGAGTCTTTTGTTATGAAAACCTTGATTAGTCGTCGACTTTTAGTTAGCAGGTTTTAAATTAACCCCACTTTTAATGAGTCCCTTTAGTGCTATTGCTGCTAGCCATTAATTGGCGGTTCTAGGCGCTTCAGTCTGGAACCGCGCAGGTTCTAATCCTGCCTCGGGCATGCATGTGTGTGATGTCTCTAGGTTAGTTAGGTTTAAGTAGTTCTAAGTTCTGGTGGCTGATGACCTCAGATGTTAAGTCCCTAGTGCTCAGAGCCATTTGAACCCACTAATGATCTGTTGTATAATCCGGGTGCAGTATCTAACTTGTCAGCCGTAATACTGTGCGAGAATTTACAAAAATATCGCCAATTTTAGATAAAAATTCCAGAGGAAAACATTGTTCACCCTGTCGTTTTTATTAAACCAAGCAAAACAGCTCTTACTAACCGACAAAAGACTAATTACGTAGTAGGCTTCTTACGGGGTCATATCATCGTATGGGCAAACGAAACAGCAGATTACTACATCAGCTACTAAAAATTTTAACGCGCTTTTCTAAGCTAATTTGGGTCAGGCTCGGTTCAGGAGAGATTGAGAAAATAGCTTTTCGTTCCAGAATTCTTCAATCCAAATCAAACTATCCTAAAACGTTATTTTGAAAAGTATTCAAATACGACGCACTACAGGGACGATCCTGTTCCCAAACGTGATGTATAGCACATACTGAAGCAAAATTACCGTTTGCGGTACGTGAAATCTTATACAAGTTCCACAGACAGATACAAAGTACCTATGTCGGTACTCGACTCACGGGATTCAATCCAGGAAGAATATGCGGCTCGCGACATAACAGTAGCCATACGGCCCACGAGACGTAGTCGCGATAGCGCAGTCAACCTACGCTGCACCCGTAGCGAAAACTTTGTTACTTATGCCAGCCACCAAATGCGAATCCGGCTCCTGAGAACTATGGACGGAACTGGCCTAATAAGAAAAGAAGGAAGGGAAACCGTTTGTATCCAAGATACATCGGTAATCATAACAGACGAAACAACTGGAATGGAAACAGGAATTACAATGGGACTGTCGCTACGGTAACCGCCATGATAGCGACAATAACAGGAACTATGGGAACAGAAAATGGGGTTGGTACCCACCAAAAATAGTAATAACTGTCCTGGGAACCCGCATGTTTATAATGATAACCGTAACAACGAGAATTGTTCACATAATAATCGCAAGATAATGTGAAGAACGAGAATCAACCAGATAGTAACCAGACAGATCCTGTATTTTTATTGAGGTACAACGAGGACATGGATATTCGCGACGAGCTAATCGAAGAAAATACGAAATGCAGTGGCCCACAGAATGAAGTGATATAGACCACGGTAGCTGTAAGCTATTGTGGGTAATGTACCATAGTGTTGTTATAAATGAGGGAGCAGCAATAAGTGCTGTATCAAATAACTTGTATAAGAGGATGAGGGGGTTAGGCACCATTGCAGACTTTTCTTGTCCACAACAGCCGAATAATGAGTGGAGTTAGCGTTAAGTCATGCCGAGTTTGGATGCAGGTTTTCATGACATTTAACCTGGGAAAGGGAATGATGAAATGTCTATTCTAGTAACTGATCATTTCGTTGCTGACTGCGTACTAAGATGCTGAAGCAATTCTGGACAGGCAAAAATTAAATCATGGCGAATACTGCCAGGTATATCATATGGAATTCTTATCCAATGATGATAGCCATAACGATACGCAACTGTAATAAATGATGAGATATCAGACTTAAAGGAACTCACAGGAAATAAAGTGTTCGAAACTACAGCACATTTAAAGAAACAAAGAGGTAATAATATGATTTATTACTACACTATTTCTAGGTATTTGCACGAAAACGAGGCGTTATTAATACCTACATTTACAATATTGAACTTCGCCCCCGTGATGTATTTTCCCACAACACATATATGATCCCATGGTTAAACCGAGCACAAGTGAGAAACGAGACCATTCAAATGCCAGCATGGAACATAGGTGAACCACTTATACCACCATACTGTAGTCCATCGTTAGCGCTAACCGATCGCAGTGGAAGTATTCGTCTGGTGTTAGGTGCATGCGCCATGAGTAAAATAATTTCCCCTGTATGAACAAGAGCTGAAAACATTGATGGCTGGTTACAAAAAGATCCATGGTATCAAATACCTTACAAGTATTGATTTAAAAAGTCCATACTGGCAGTTAAAACTAATGCCAGATTCTAGAAAATATACGGTCTTTATTTTTGGCAGTAGGGATTATCAGTTTTACGTCCTACCTTTCGGAGTTGATTTAATTCATGAGTGTTCATCACTACTTTAGACACAGTCCTAGATCCAGAACTGCAAGAAACTCTAACAACGTATGCTGACGACGTTCTCATAGTAACTAATTTGTGGGAAGAACACCTATACATTCTAGAATGAACATTAGAGAAGTTTTCACAAGCAGGAGTAACGGCAAATTTACAAATATCTAAGTTTCCAAGAGAAGACTTCAAATTTTTGGGCCATATAATATCCTCACAAGGCGTACGATCAGGTGCTGATAATATTAGCGCATTCAAGAATAGGTAAGCACCAAGAAGCAGTTAGAACCATTTTTCTATCTCTGTTCTTTCGTCCAGCGTTTCGTTTCAAACAAGCTATTAAATAATACGACATTACCAGGTTTACTTAAGAAGAACGCTTTACTGTTATGGACACAGGAGTGCACCAATGATTTTAAAGCAGTTAAATAAGCATTAGTTAATTCAGCTAACTGAAGTGTCGTTCTGAGATGACGTAAAGATTTTTGTGCCGCTGCAGATGCCTCATAAGCAATTTTGGGCATTAGTCTGTTTCAACTTGATGAAGAACAAGTGAACTATGAAGTAAAAATGGTTATCGTTGCACGTAGAACACTCACTCAACGTGAGCGTTCTTATTCAGCGACAGATTTAGAAATATTAGAAGTTGTGTGGGCATTAAAAATTAAATTACTACATTTAAGATAGAAACATAAAAGAATATACTTATAACTAAGCTTTCAGTTTTTTGTGTTGTGCAGATTATTACAGCCGCACCTAGTATCGTCTTTACAAGAATCTTAGTTTGAAATAGTCCACATAGCAGGAAAACAGAACACCGGAGCTGACGCATTGTTTAGACTGACACAAGATCTAACAAAAAATACAAAAACACTAGAACACTATCACATTTTACTCATGAAAGACAAACACTATCGACAATACTATACTGACATGTAAAGAAACATGAAAGAAGTACAAAAAGCAGTTCCAGGTTGGAAAAGGGAAGAACGCAGGTGATACACGATATTGCAAGCAGTTTGCAACAATATTACACCTTACCCAATACCATATTGTTTTGCAGAAGGCATCTCAATACAAACCCTTGGCGTGTATGCACACTTTTTAAAGGTGCAGATAAACTTCATTCACATCAAGCCTAGGATACAACGGTACCATAAAGTTTGTTAAGAAGCTTAACCTATTTTGCTACATTCCAAACATGCGACAAAAAGTTCATAAATTGGTAAGCAGTTGTGTCATATGTCAGAAAGCAAAAGCAACCAAAAAAACTAGTAAGTCTGAATAGCACTCTGTTTTTCCCAGTATACGACTTGAAATCGTAGCTGTTGATGTTGCTGGTAGACACCCAACCTCCAATGGAGGTATCGTATACATTATTGCTTTATTTGCCTTTTTTTTCCAAGTTTGTAAAGTTATATACTACTAAGGCCGCTACAGCTGCAGTAATTATCAAAAGCATTTCAAATGATCACATTCCCACAGAAAGAAAGCCCAAGACATTGGTAACGGAAAATGCATCTTACTTCACTGGGTAGAAATAGAGAAAGTTTATCTAAGAAACTAGCGTACAAATAATTTTATTATCACGCTTTAATCAACAAGCTAATCCTTGTGAACAAGTGTTCCGTGAATTAAACAGGTTCACACCCAATGCACCCGTTGGATGCAGTATCTTAATTTGTTTGAGCAGGTAGTGAACTATCTTCTTATTTATGACACACACTATACTCCTGTAGACTTTATGTTGTGTGTCAAGAAAACAACGAATGGATGGATTATCCTCCGAAATTTAGAAGACAAGCAGACTCATACGAAGAACAGGGAAGCTCTTTGTTAACTGCACTTACTCGTCGAGTGCTTTTTAGAATATCGCAGTATGACAAGAATCTCAGAAACACGAAAAAACATGAAGTAGGAAATTGTGTTTTACTTAGAACTCGCTGCAGATCTCCACAGCTCAAACTAATAAACAGCAAGTGAGCACTACTTCACAAAGGACAATATACCATCACACGTAACCCACATAAAGATTGCTATTTGCTCATAAATCCTAGAGCCAATAAGATCCAAGGTTTGTACTCAAACACGGATTTGAGGAATCATTTTACATAATTGTGTATATACAATATCAGTATACAAACGTTGTGAACGGTAAGTACCAACTACAAGAATATTCGTCGTACTGATAGCTGAATGAACTAATACACATCAAACATCACGTACCGTGACTTCGTTTTGGAATGAGCATAAAATTTGCGACACGTTCACGTGTCAGTGATACAGGATCTACCCTAGCTGGAACTGTTTTATCCGTTTGCATATATACACACGTATTTATTTGAAGAAGATAGCGCCAATTAACTTTTATTTATGGTATTTCTATGTATTTTCACTGGTATACGTATAAGGTTGTTTTCTCGGAATGCAAAGGTGCATCTTAGACTTACACATTGCGCGATATCTTCTATACTTAACACCTTTTAATAATGTGGCATTTATTTTGTAGAGAGCCTGAAAGGTTCTCATAAGTCTATAGCAGTGAGTGCATAGTAAAATGCCAGAGAATGCGATCTCATCAGTATATGGAAACAATTATTCAGGTACACTGCACTGTCCGCTTAGTGCAAAGTAAATATTAGTAGTACGCTTACACAAAATACTATTAAGCAACATGAACCATAGTATGCTACTGATGCGAAACTTGTAACTAGAGGTCTTTCCTGTGCTTCTTTTGGGTGAGCATCTGTTTGTTTTTACTTGAATCGTTTCTAATAGTAGGTACTTGGCTATTTTGTAGGCACATGCTTTAGGTCGTGATATGCTGTAAGGACATTTCTCTGACCTGACTTTATATATAATATTAACTTCATGACATATGAACCCTAATCAAGCTTCTTGAGAATATTTTACAGGCTGAAAATACGATAAAAGAAATTTTGAAAAATATGTGACTGGTTAATGCGCAAATGTAGCAAATAAACATATCAAAAAAGTTTTGCATCACCTCGGTTCCGAGAGTTCCGGAACCTGTACAGAAAACTGGAATAGAGATCAATATAAACATCAATAACGCACATTTTATTGCTCACAAAAACCACACATTTCATGTTGTACCACCATAGAGCGATACCATCAATGGTGGTGGTCCAGATTGCTGTTAACACCGGTACCTATAATACCCAGAAGCACGTCGTCTTCCGTTGATGCATGCCTGTATTCGTCGTGGCATACTATCCACAAGTTCATCAAGGCACTGTTGTTCTTCAACAGAGTTTCGGCGTAGATCCCTCAGGGTGGTTGGTGGATCACGTCGTCCATAAACAGGCCTTTTCTATCTTCCCAGGCACTTTCGATAAGGTTCTTGTGTGGAGAACATGCTGGCCACTCAAGTCGACTCATGTCGTTATCCTAAAGGAAGTCATTCACAAGATGTTCACGATGGGAGCGCGACTTGTCTTCCATGAAGACGAATGCCTCGCCAATATGCTGCCAATGTGGTTGCACTATCGGTCGGAGGATGGCATTCATGTATCGTACAACCGTTACGGCGCCTTCCATCACCACCAGCGGCATGCGTCGGCACCACATAATGCCACCACAAAACAGCAGGGAACCTGCACCTTGCTGCACTCGCTGGACAGTGTGTCTATGGCGTTCGGCCTGACCGGGTTGCGTCCAAACATGTCTTCGACGATAGTCTGGCTGAAGGCATATGCGACATTCATCGGTGAAGAGAACGTGATGCCAATCCTGAGCGGTCCATTCGACGTGTTGTTGGGCCCATCTGTACAGCGCTGCATGGTGTCGTGTTTGCAAAGATGGACCTCGCCATGGACGTCGGGAGTGAAGTTGCGCATCATGCAGCCTATTGTGCACGGTTTGAGTCGTGAGACGACTTCCTGTGACTGCCTGAAAATCATTATTCAACATGGTGGCTTTGCCGTCAGGGTTCCTCCGAGCCATAAACCGTAGGTAGCCGTCATCCACTGCAGCAGTAGCCCTTCGGCGGTCTGAGAGAAGCATGTCATCGACAGTTCCTGTCTCTCTGTATCTCCTCCATGTCCCAACAACATCGCTTTGATTCACTCCGAGACACCTGGACACTTCCCTTGTCGAGAGCCCTTCCTGGCGCAAAGTAACAATGCGGACGCGTACGAACAGCGATATTGACCGTCTAGGCATGGTTGAACTATAGACATCACAAGCCGTGTACCTCCTTCGTGGTGGAATGTTTGGAACTGATCGGCTATCGGAGCCGCTCCGTCTAATAGACGCTGCTCATGCATGGTTGTTTGCATCTTTGGCCGAGTTTAGTTTACATCTCTGAACAGTCAAAGAGGCTGTGTCTGTGATACAACATCCATAGTCAACGTCTATCTTCAGGAGTTCTGGGAACTGGGGTGGTACAAAACTTTTTTTTGATGTGTGTAAAATGATCTTGAAAGAGAATCCGTAAATATCAGACCCCACAGTAAACAAGAAACCTTGTACGAAAGTACCTATACTTCTATAACAGTGAAAAAACAGACTAGCGGCCTATAGCTGATAAACAGTGACTAAGTATTTGTTTAGGTAGAGGATTAGTACATTGTGCACAAACGCAGTCTCTGGAGGGGTGCTACAGGAACATTAGGACAAGTACACTGAGAAGAAAAAGTCATGGGATACCTCCTAATATCCTGTCAGACCACGTTCTACCAAGCATAGTGCAGGAACTCCAAGTGGCATGGTCCCAACAAGTCGTTGTAAGTCCCCTGCAAAAATATTGAGCCATGCTGCCTCTACAGCCGTCCGTAATTGCGAAAGCGTTGCCGGTGTGGGATTTTGAGCATGAATTGACCTCTTGATTAAGTCCCATAAATGCTTGTCTGTTAGCACTGACAACTATACACAAATGCGGCTGCGCTCGGTCGTTAATCGAAGGTCGTCAAACGTTGCTTTCTCCGTGGCGAGTTGTAAAGCCTAAAATGTAGTATTCTCAGCACACTCTTGACACTGTGGATCTCACAATATTGAATTCCCCAATGATTTCCCAGACAGAATATCCCATGCGCGCAACTCCATCCACAATTCCTCGATCAGTCTGCTGATTGCCATAGTTCGGCCATAATCACGTCGGAAACCTTTTCACTGGGATCACCTGAGTACATATGACAGCTCCGCCAGTGTACTGTGCTTTTATACCCCTGTGTACGCGATACTACCGCCATTTGTATATGCGCATACAGCTATCACATGACTTTTGTCATCTCAGTCTAAACAATATTTTTGCCGGATATAAAGGTGTATACTTACGTCATGGAAAATTGAAGTGCCAAGAGTGTGTGCATTTCGCTGCACAGGAAGTCAAAACGCGTTCTCCTTGCAGAGTAAACTTCATATCACATTAACACGGTGTGCCCTGTGTACGCAGTCATCACCGAACTAAGTGGCTGGGTGTGGGGGATTGGGGGGGGGGGGCGCCTATTGAAAAATGTAATTGGCCTGAGTGGAAATGTGATGCATATTGTCGAACATTCAACATATACTCTAAACTAAACAAAACTTGCACACGATAATATTCGCGTGGACTTATCATCTTACTTTTGTAGTTAACCAGCCTCTCCAATACTGTAAAATCGAATGAAAAGAAATAATTTCTAGTGTGTGAACATTCTAGTGTGCCAAAGAAATTTAAACTTTATCTATTGTATTTATTTTTATCTACAAATTTTAACTCTGCATGTACTGTAGTATTGCATATTTTTAAGAGAAATGTAGCATGGTACAAACGTTTCATGAATCCCATAGCTTTGGCACTGCTGCATGTATGGGAGTCGACGATGGGGAGAGAAACAATAAGAAAGTGCTTTGTACATCGATCACGGGGCGTACTGAGAAAGATCGCACCATCCGGCCTTTCGCCGCCGGACGACATCATGAAACCCGCATCGGACGTCACTTCTCCACTGAACTTGGGGGATTTGTATTGTGTCGTGTCCATGAATCGACAAGTGCCTGAACTCTTTTCACACTAACAGAACAATTTCTTTGCTTACATCTCTTGCTGATGCGTATATAGGGATAAGCCAGCTCCAGGAACGTGATAACTAATAAGTCATTCATTTTACTAGACAACAAATTGATTTGCAGACGTTCAGGGAGCATTGTAATACCGCTTTCCAAAAATTATGTTTGTGCAAACTTTTTGTGTAATGGTCCATATGTTAACGTTTACTTTATCGGTACCAGTAAACGAGGGCGCGGCCTTCAATTGTTTGAAATCATTTAGTACATACCAGGCTGTTCGCTTTTGTCTTTTGACCCCTGCTTTCAACATGTAAGCAGTGTGCTCAGTAGTTCTGTATAAGTTATAATCCATTAAGGTAATTCTCAAACAAAATGTTGATTTGTTGATTTGGAGGAAGGGACCAAACAGTGAGGTCATCGGTCCCATCGAATTAGGGAACAATGGAGAATGAAATCGGCCGTGCCCTTTCAGAGCAACCACGTCATTTGCCTGAAGGGTTTCAGGGAAATCATTAAATATTTCCTTGGGCCTTTCTCCCACTACAGCATGGGGTCGGCCCTGTTACTATCGATTTGGCAATGTTAGCGTCAAAGGGTGGCCAGATGCCCTTCCTGTCGCCACCCCGTTCCCCCCAGGACTGAATTAGTGTACCCCAGCTGTCTGCGTCTAGTGCAATCCGTGAAATAGTGCGAACGTTTTTTTCTTTTTTCCAATGATTCAGGGAAATCGCTAAAAACCTTAATCAGGATGGCCAGACGCGGGTTTGAACCGTCGTCCTCCCGAAATCAAAATCTGTTGAAATACTTTCTTGTCACACCAGTCCGCCGGCCGCTGTGCCCAAGCGGTTCTAGGCGCTTCAGTCCGGAACCGCGCTGCTGCTATGGTTGCAGGTTCGAATCCTGCCTCGGGTATGGATGTGTGTGGTGTCCTTAGCTTAGTTAGGTTTAAATAGTTCTAAGTCTAGGGGACTGATGACCTCAAATGTTAGGTCCCATAGTGCTTAGATCCATTTGAACCATTTGTCACACCAGTTCACATATTTATGTGAATACCAACTTATTAATAATGTCATTTCTCAGCCTTTTGTGGGGAACACGCAATATTTCAATGTGGCAACGATCCGCCATTGGCATCAATATGTTTCAAATTCGCCAGATCTTTTTTTCGCTTATTGTACAAATTGAACCTGCAGTCTTGCGGAGAAGAACAAGAATTTTAACTAATTACGCAGTATAGAGCGATTACTAGATCGTGATATGCAAATTTCTGGCAGTCCACATCTTTCGTTGGGCTGCTCCAAACACCAGTCTGGGACAAATACGAGGCCTGTTCAGAAAGTAAGCTCCGATTGATTGCCAAATTGAAACCACAGTGAACATCAGAAATGTTTTACTTGTAACAATTAGCTACACCTTTCAGCTACTTCTCTACGTAGTCGCCGTTCTGACTTAGACTTTTGTCATAGCGTTGTACCAACTTTTCAATAGCCTCATCATAGAAGGCAGCCGCCAGTGCTTTCCGCCAATTCTCCACGCTGGCCTACACCTCGTTGTCTGTGTCAAAATGTTGTCTTCAAAGACAGCGGTTCATGTGACCAGAGATGAAACTCAGGGGGAGACAATTGCGGACTGTATTGTGGGTAATCTCACATTTCCATTTGAAAACGATACAGGAGCATCTTCATTGCCCCTGCAGAATGCGGCTGAGAATTGTCTTGAAGAAGAAACAGCACGACAGTTATGTAATGTTAGCTGCATAGCTTCAGGCGAAATTTCTCACCAGGCCCTCGTACTTGGCGGCAGACACTATTTTCTAGACATCTTTACGCACTCACTGCGAGCTCAGAAATGAGAAGAGCGACGTGATGCTAACTGGGGTTATACTAGAGACACTACCCAACACATCTGTGCAAAGCTTTATCGGATTTTCATAGTTGTTTCCATTTCGCGACCGATCGGAGCTTACTTTCTGAACGCCTCTCGTAAAACGTTGCAGGTTCGGCATATACTGAGTGTACCTAAAGTCCGGGAACACTTTCAATTATTTATTGCACAAGAACCAAAAATTGTACAGATATCATACATTCGTCATTTTGAAGAGAAACCGTGAAACTTTTTTTTTTCATATAAACCGCCACTACGTAGTCTGGTAATTTGCCGATAGTCAGCGTTAGTCGCAAAAATGGCGAGTGCAGGTGCCGTGTTACAGAAGGGGACAGCTGTTTCGTGAGATGGCCTCCCCGATCACCAGATCTCACTACGTGTGAAGTTTTTCTGTGGGGACACATTAAAAAATGGTTCGAATGGCTCTAAGCACTATGGGACTTAACATTTGAGGTCATCCCTCACCTACACTTAGAACTACTTAAACCTAACTAACCTAAGGACATCACACACATCCATGCCCGAGGTAGGATTCGAACCTGCGACCGTAGCAGCAGCGCGGTTCCGGACTGAAGCGCCTAGAACCGCTCATCCACAGCGGCCGGCGGACACATTAAAGGTCTGGTGAATGTACCGCCTCCACACGTGATGTAGCAGAGCTCCGGGAGAGAATACAGGAAGCGACTGCCCCAGGGGACGATGCCATGCTGGGACGGGTATGGTAAGAATTCGATTACCACATTGACGTCTGACGAGTCACTCATGGTTCGCATATCGAATGTTTGTGAAAAAAAAACTTTCAGAGTCCCTCTTCAAAATGCAATATGTATGACATCTCTATACTGTTTAGTCTTATGCAATAAATAATTAAAGTGTTCTCGAACTTCTATTTAGTGAGCGGAGGTGGAAGACAAGAACCGGAGAAGAGGAATGTTGAGCAAGGGCGTACACACTCTCCACGACAATGCTCGCCCACACATCGCTCGGCAAACCGTTGCTCTCCTGCTACAGTGTCAGTGGAACATAATCACCCACCCACCCTATAGTCCTGACTTGGCGCCCAGTGACCATCACCTGTTTGCTAAGTTAAAAGAACGTTTGGCCGGAAAGCGATTCAGCTTCGATGACGAGGTGAAATAAGAGGTTCATAACTTTCTGAACAGCATGGCGGCGAGCGGGTATGACGTGGGTATACAAAAACTGCCACAGCGTCTACAAAAATGCATCGACAGAAATGATGATTATGTCAAAAAATAGCTAAATCTTCAAGCTGTAATTGATGTAAACCACTGTAGAAATAAACAGGTGTATGTACTTATAAAAAATAGACCTTACTTTTGAGATTACCCTCGTATTAAAACATACAAAGGGCGATGTGAGTATGACCTGTACAAATTGAGGTGCGGAGATTGGTATAATCAGAAAAATGAAAAAGAGAGAAATGGGAAAACGTTAGTAACCTGTTCATTATTTCAAAAGTCATCGCCTTATCTGTTAATACACGGGTCCCACTATGAGGCAAGGCGGTCAATGCTTTTATAGAAGATGTCTAAGGAATCACGATTGTACTCAGGCATACACCTCTTCGCCCAAATCAAATCGACCGCCACGAATGTATTTCTTCAGAGCTCTACAACTATGAAAATCGCATGGGGAAAGTTCAGGCCCATGCACGTCCTCCCTACAGTCCCCATTTTTTGCCTAGCGATTTGCACAATTTTGGAGAGCTCTGGAGGGAGACATTCGTGTCCCTCGTTCTGCTTCGAAGAGGTGCACGCGAGTGTTTGATCCATAGGCAACTGCAAACATTTTTACATATAGCCATTGACATTCTCTGACAGATGCATAAATGTTTTAACAATTATGGTGATTAATTTTAAAACAATAAACAGTTTACTTTCTTTTTTTTAAATTACCTCGTTTTCTTGTGACTGCTCCTTGGAGCATTGGCCAAATGGGACCGTTCAGTCAGCACTTAACATAAGCTAAGAAATGAAAACATCCTGTAGGAGTCTTAAAAATGTACTATTCTGCATAAAATGGCTAACTGTAGATACATGTATATTATGAAAGAGTTCGAGGATACTATAACAACTATCAATTCTTTTATCTTGTGAAGAATGGTTTTCTTTCTAGTATAGAATACTTATGAAGTACCTAAAACGCATTTCGTATGATAGATGTTGCTCAATTTTAGATACAAAATTGTTTTTTCACTACAAGATACTCGTCTCTGTAGCTTTCTCCGAAACATGACACTTCACGATAGACGCACAAATCGTCTCTGTTCGTTATGCATGTATCAAAGGTTTCACAAAAGTATTACTAAATTCACTGACTCTCAGTGGAATTTTAAGTTATTCTGTGGAAATTTTCTGAACTTTTCAACGCTGCCCCGTAAGGACTCTCGCATCATTACGTCTGTAGTGTCCGGATCAGCCTTTAGTTTGCTGAAGAAGTATCTGACTTACTTGTAATCAAGATACAGGGGATATACCGCTACACGCACGCAAGAGGACGTAACTACACATATGCCTTTGCAGCCACGTACAACAGCGCAATAGCTGCAAAACCTTCAGCAGAAGCACGGACACTCTAGCGTGCATAATTAGCGAAGGTCATGAGAAAGTAAACGCTGTTGAAATACTAAATGCAAACAAAAAGCTCACGTGACTGTGGCTGCTCACATTCTGTGTCAATACATCAACGAAACATCATATGTGTTATTTCAAGCAGAGTAGAAACAATTCGAAATTGCTGTTTTGCAACCACCCACCCCCATGTCACTAACGCTGTTGGACTGGGCGGTTTGGCCAGAAAGTGCTGTTTGCGACAAACTGCATTTATATTTTATTCTTGGTTTCGAACAAATTACATGTAGGCCCTATCCAAAATATACGTGCAGAAATATTATTATATTTCTATTTCGTTTCTATGTCTGTAGAAGATGATTTGCGGTTTAATACCAGTCCTACACTTTGGGTACTTGCCAAAAAAAACTGGCAACATGTATCGGAAGGCTATTGTTAATAAGCGTTTCAAGGATCCGAATTGAATTTGAAGTCTTGCCATGTGTCAGTGGTGCTTTACGCGTAGCATCATTTCTCTTAACGTGGACTTATTGAGGAAGACAGATTGTAACCAGAGATGTCCTGTTCTCTGCAATTCTATTTTCTTTCTCCTTATCTCGCCTTTTATAAACTATTGTCGTTGTAACCTTTAATAGCCACCAGTTGTAAAGCACGCCCAAGCGTATGAAGTAAGTAAATATTTTTTCTTTACTCGTAACATTCCTGTACAGGCATGTTGATATGGCCAAAGCCACAGTGTGGATTTTTGGAACGGAATGTTATCGCTGTTGCTCACCCTTCTTCGGAGTGATCAAAGAGAATTGAGGCACTTACACATACGTGAACAAAACGGTAAAAGGTCCTTCTAAGACCAGTAGGTCGGAAATTCCCCCGTCTTCCCCATGTCCACCCCCCCACATTTACTGAGCAGACAGGCAATCCCCTCGACACAACTCAGAACTTGAATGGCCTCGTAGTAGGTGCATGAGTAGCATTGCAGCCAGCCTGAAGGTGTCTAGGGCTCTATCACAGGTTCCGTGTGTTCAGGTACGTTTTGAAGGTGTTCGACAAAGGCGGGTGGGTGGCACCAAGTGTTCCGTTATAAATGTTCGTAATCATGCGGAGCAGGATGGCTAAAAAGAGCGTAAGTATCAAACTTCCTGGCATTCTGGAAGCATAAGTATCGTTTGCTGCTTCGGATCACTTTCAGATTTCTTCGACTGATTTTGAGCGGTCCGTAGTGGTTCCATCATCTCCACCAGAGCGCAAATTGCGGTCACACTACACTCCTAAGGGGCTCGATCATATACAACGAGGTTGCTGGCCCACGATCTAGTTAGAGCAAGGTTGTATCGTCCCGCGGAGGGGGGAATTAGAAGTTCAAATGTTGTCAGGATCGACGTCCTCTGCAATGTCGTTTTCAACAGCGAAATGGATGGGAATCGGATTCTCAGGGAAGTGGGTGGTTCTATTGGCGCTCTTTACGCCACCCCGAAGCCCTTTTCGGTTTATTCTGTGCGGAAATGCGTCTGAAATGTATATTTAGCAAGCAATAGACAGCTTTCAAACATTAACCAATAATCAATGAAAAGACGGGCATAGTTCGCGCAACTAATTACACCGAATAGTCAATAAACATAAACGGCACGTTGCACTAGACAAATACAAATGAGTACTCTAGCCAACAGCAGTAGTCCATTACATTTAACAACGGCGAGTCAGTTAAGAGGGCTTGATCATATGAATTACCAAATTGAAAAAGCAATTTTTAAAACAGAAACTTTTACTCAGTGAAATCACTGACGTAGTCCGCTGCATTTAATTAGCGAGGTTTAATAACAAAACGGCAACCAGATTTGATGCTGCTAACATAAAGCGGCAGGTATTCAAGATAAGGGAATTAACTCGCTAAAATTGGAAAATAGAAAAATAACAATTTTAAACAGAGGGCTCAGATCTATAGAATAACCAACGAAGTCCTTGGCAACTAATTAGGCACTCAACTAGGTAACACTAGCCCGATGTAGTAGTAGTAAAATATTTAAATTGTTGATCACGCTGACGGCGATAGTCCACTAAGATTAACAACTGAAAATAACACCTTTTTAAAAGAAAGAGAAACCTTAAAACCCATAGACGGAGCACCAGCTCAGGTAAGTTAACCAGTTCAAAAAGAGTAACATCTAACAGAGATAACTGTTTACGTAGGTCTTAACTACTAGTTAGAGCAGTCTGGCAGGTAACTCTAGCCCGTTTTGTGATAGAAAAATTTTTAAACATTGGATCAAACGAAGGGCGCTTGCCTAATAATATTAACACATTAAAGTAACAAAAGAATTTTTTTTTAAATAGTGAATTAGTTAGCGACGGACTCAGTACTAAAGAACTAGTCAGACAATTTCAGCAAATACCTCAACCAGAAATAACGACAAAATCTCTCGTGCTGAACCAACAGCTGCTAGCAAATCAACATTGCAATAAATATTTTTCTTGTGACAAGGATTCTTTGATAGGATACATCATCTTATAACAAGTACAGTTTATTGCACCATCACCCACGCCAGGCAGTGGAAACCATGAACGGCCGCTTGATAAACATTCTGCCATCGCAAGAAATGAGCGGATTGAGCGCATGTTCGATAAGGATGTGATTCGCCAGCTAATACGCCGCCACAGTCACGTCCAAAACTGATCTTACACAGCACCTAACCCTACAAGTTTCCGTATCAAAATAAAGCAAGTTCGTTAGTTCGTGGAAGTAGAACAAGGCACCAACGTTCGGAAAGCACTCTATGAACAAGTTAATCGACCAAATAAGTTGGCGAGTACCAAATCGCACACAAGATGTTGGAATGGTACCACTCATCTCAGAGCATGAAACTGTTACTAACACCCAAATCTCCAGATTTCAGACATACAGATCGGTACCAAATGTTATGTGAAACCACATCCATCTATCAAAATCTACTCTATAGGTCTGCTACTTTCAACTAAAGCGAAAGCAGACTGCCAAAAGAACATTACAACAATCTTCGAAACCTTTTATATGACAGGAAAACGTTGTCCCAAGAAACAATTTGAGGCATAATCTGTTAAAAAACATTGTCATTAGTGGGTTTAGAGCCCGTGACCTTTCGTATAACAATCTAACGCATCATTAACTCACCTTCCAGAGATATATATGTTCTGGCCTCACACTTACCGTTTCCTTATACTCTGCAGTTCTGGTGTTACTTTTACTTTTACACACAATGTTTGGTACCCAGCTCAGTGTCTGACATGTGGAGGTGTCGGTGTAAGCAACTCTCCTCATGGTCCTTTCCCACAGCCGGCTCCAGCCACTTATGCCCAAACACCTGACTTAACGTTGTCGCTAGCACTGACGCCCCGTAAACAGGACAAAGTACAAACACTTCCAGGAAAAATAGCTCTGGACGGACGTGCACACAGCACGCGATTCTGACTAGAGCACTATATGCAGGATTCGCCTCTTTCGTTCACGCCCTCACGCCAACTGCCTGCCGATTCGCTCCGCCTAAAACGTATTTCGTCGCGCGGCGTGCGCTCCCACTGCGACCTGTCGGGCTCAGTACTGCTAATGGGTCGACGGTGTGGAGATGGCACACACACGCATTACATGGGACGGTAATTCTATAGTCCGGCTGCAGCTAGTTTCTGACCAATGATGCCGAATGACACAGGGAACCCATTCTTTGTTTTCGGATCGGGTCAGGATCAGATGTTCCCCCTTGTGTTGGATGTGGACGACGACTTTATCTACCCTCGCATTACCACGTAGTTCAGTACTGAGCTACTGTCACATCCGAATTCCCCATAAATCTGGATACTGCACGACTCGACCAGCCGGCCATATGGGAACCCACAGCGAAGCCCATTTCCAGTTCTGTCAGGTCGGGACAACACTGTCTCACACATGTACGGTCCATCTCCTTGTCCACCACAGTGGTCATCCAAGATCTAATGCTGCTCACGCTTCTTATACACGCTAACAGGCCTGGTAACAACACTAAACACGAGTAGCACCAATTTCCTCTGATGGCCGTTCTACCTGTCATATTATAATATCAGTCAGCAGAAGTACTTAAGTAACAAGAAATAACATATTTACGTTTTGAGTAAAAAATGGGTTTCTCATCATTCTCCCTCTTCTATGGGGTACTTAGACATTTTACTCGGGGAAAATTGATATTAACAGGAAATTTGTATGGAACTGGTTTCAGTTTGATAGACTCCTATGAAAATTATACTTGCGTTTTGAAGAAATCGTTACCAGTCCTACATTTCTCACAAAAATTCAATTTATGTATGAAAATTAAGTTTTAAACTAATTTCACGAGAACTATCTTTTAATAAAATTACCAAACAAGGTCTCCCTTTAAACTTAAAGAAATCATAAGAGTGATAAAATTCCTGGTAACTCTTATTAGCCCAACAAACACTGATTCAGAGTATACGATTTTGTTGTTGTTGAGATAACATTCTTAATAACAATAGAAGTAACTTCTAAAGCGCAATATATACACTCCTGGAAATGGAAAAAAGAACACATTGACACCGGTGTGTCAGACCCACCATACTTGCTCCGGACACTGCGAGAGGGCTGTACAAGCAATGATCACACGCACGGCACAGCGGACACACCAGGAACCGCGGTGTTGGCCGTCGGATGGCGCTAGCTGCGCAGCATTTGTGCACCGCCGCCGTCAGTGTCAGCCAGTTTGCCGTGGCATACGGAGCTCCATCGCAGTCTTTAACACTGGTAGCATACCGTGACAGCGTGGACGTGAACCGTATGTGCAGTTGACGGACTTTGAGCGAGGGCGTATAGTGGGCATGCGGGAGGCCGGGTGGACGTACCGCCGAATTGCTCAACACGTGGGGCGTGAGGTCTCCACAATACATCGATGTTGTCGCCAGTGGTCGGCGGAAGGTGCACGTGCCCGTCGACCTGGGACCGGACCGCAGCGACGCACGGATGCACGCCAAGACCGTAGGATCCTACGCAGTGTCGTAGGGGACCGCACCGCCACTTCCCAGCAAATTAGGGACACTGTTGCTCCTGGGGTATCGGCGAGGACCATTCGCAACCGTCTCCATGAAGCTGGGCTACGGTCCCGCACACCGTTAGGCCGTCTTCCGCTCACGCCCCAACATCGTGCAGCCCGCCTCCAGTGGTGTCGCGACAGGCGTGTATGGAGGGACGAATGGAGACGTGTCGTCTTCAGCGATGAGAGTCGCTTCTGCCTTGGTGCCAATGATGGTCGTATGCGTGTTTGGCGCCGTGCAGGTGAGCGCCACAATCAGGACTGCATACGACCGAGGCACACAGGGCCAACACCCGGCATCATGGTGTGGGGAGCGATCTCCTACACTGGCCGTACACCACTGGTGATCGTCGAGGGGACACTGAATAGTGCACGGTACATCCAAACCGTCATCGAACCCATCGTTCTACCATTCCTAGACCGGCAAGGGAACTTGCTGTTCCAACAGGACAATGCACGTCCGCATGTATCCCGTGCCACCCAACGTGCTCTAGAAGGTGTAAGTCAACTACCCTGGCCAGCAAGATCTCCGGATCTGTCCCCCATTGAGCATGTTTGGGACTGGATGAAGCGTCGTCTCACGCGGTCTGCACGTCCAGCACGAACGCTGGTCCAACTGAGGCGCCAGGTGGAAATGGCATGGCAAGCCGTTCCACAGGACTACATCCAGCATCTCTACGATCGTCTCCATGGGAGAATAGCAGCCTGCATTGCTGCGAAAGGTGGATATACACTGTACTAGTGCCGACATTGTGCATGCTCTGTTGCCTGTGTCTATGTGCCTGTGGTTCTGTCAGTGTGATCATGTGATGTATCTGACCCCAGGAATGTGTCAATAAAGTTTCCCCTTCCTGGGACAATGAATTCACGGTGTTCTTATTTCAATTTCCAGGAGTGTACATTGAATTCAACTGAAAAACTATGGAGAGATGAAGTTCGAGATGTGCTTTAGGAGAAATTTGGTTTAGGTACTTGTAAAAATACACCCCTTAAATCAACACTTGCTTTGTCTCCCAAATTTGGAAACACAATAGAACAATATTCTGGGTCTTTTTCTGAGATACGACATTTGGTGATCGGTCAAATTATATTTGGAAACTACTTTGGCCACATAATGAACTAACTATTTTCTCTTCTCAAATTTTATAAGAAGGAAGTAATCAACAGTTCCTTTTTTCGGGACTGGAAGTGTCGAAATCTTCTCCACTTTCTGCATCAGAGTGCCATTCTAAATGTTCTCCGTCGTTGTCGCTTAATTCCAATGGCTCATTTTGACTTGAATCGGAATCCGGCAGTGACCGTAAACTGGAGAAGTCCCTTTTCTTTTTAGGCTTCCTGGTTTCTAGGAGCACCAATAAATTCTTTGTTATTTTCAACTCCTTTGCTTTCTACTTCATCAGTTTCGCTTGTCGTTGTCTTTCCTTTTCTTTGTGTAACGTTTGCAGTCCATCATTTCCAGGTGTTTCAGTATAAATCCTGGATTTTTTCTTCTCTCTTCCTTTCTTAGACACTTTTCCCTTAAAAATTATGCTGGGCATAATCTCACTATTTCTGGTGCGATTAATGCAGTCTTAGAGCTTGACAGAACAAACTTTTAAGATGTAAAAACCCTTGAAAGGTGGCATGACGCTTAGGGATGCAATAGCATCTGATCGTTTGCAAATTCTCCTTCGCAACTATCAGTAACTTCATCATTTCGACTCTTTCACACCTCCATGAGATCTACCTCCTGTCTTTCAACATCTTGTCTATTCACATAATTTTCTTCTTCAGAACTCACATTAGAAATTCATACCGGCCCAAAATAGTCGCTCCCAAACACAAAACTATTAAATGGCGAGATTTCGCCGGCCGCTGTGGCCGAGAAGGTTCTAGGCGCTTCAGTCTGGAACCGCGCGACCGCAGGTTCGAACCCTGCCTCGGGCATGGATGTGTGTAATGTCTTTAGGTTAGTTCGGTTTAAGTCGTTCTACGTTCTAGGGAACTGATGACTTCAGATGTTAAGTCCTACAGTGCTCATAGCCATTTGAACCATTTGGCCAGATTTCGGGTTTTGAGAAGCCACCTGTGATGTTCTTTGTTGTAAAAGATTCCAGTAAGGCAAATTTAGAAAATTCAGCTTCTTTATGTATAAATAAAGTCCCTCCAGCGTTTAGAATGCACTAATCAGTGGAAGCTATTTTTAGTTAGCATTTAAACGGACCAAAAACGCCGACATCCAATGACTGTAGCTTGTGGAATATATGTGTGAGTAGAGCCAGGTAGACAGTTCGATTGTCTCTACAGAAGTTGACCCTTCGATCGAAACATGTGTTTCGTGATTGTCACAAACAGTAAAAATTGGATTGTCCTCAGTGCACTTAGAATTTCGGTTATGGCACCCTACAATTTCTTATCATCTATATTGCTTCCCCAGTCTTTGATTTATACGTACGTACCATTTCCTGGTGAAAACAAAAAAATAATTATATTGCGGCAAAACTGTACTTTAATGTGGCACTTTCATACACGAGTGGGGTACACTGATACGTACCTATGTGCCCCATGCTTTGGCAATGTGTCCCGTCGGAAACTTTCCTGGTAATGAAGGCTACAAATAAAAGAATCTTATTGATTTTAAAAGACTGTATCAGATCTGTAATGCTCGTTGTGCTAACAAACCTTTAGTGTATACAATTGTTCATGACACAGAAGATCGGTGAAACATTTTTAACTGCAACGTATTTTTTTACTTTGCCAAATGCCGTCGGCAAACTGGCGGGCGGCGCCGTCGCAGTTCTTATATTCACACATGCATCAACACGTATTAGAGTCGACACCAATCGATTGTGTTTGATCGATTATGGAACATGCTTGTGTATCAAATGTGCCCCCGTACATCAGTCTGCCCCACATGTGAAAAGTTACATTAGCATCCGACGATATCTTCTCGATGCTTAATTTTTTTTTGTCATGCAGCGTATTTACACCGTGCAAATACTATTCGGATGCTATAGGGCAGCCATTATCACCATGACAGTTATTCTGGTACTATTTACTACTCTGTCCAGTCACATTAATGTACCATCCGGGAGAAGCCTGAGTAACCACCTTGTAGCGTCAGACGTGCAGGAACAGTGTCAGTGAGGTTCTGTAAGGTCAGGGCAGGGATGTGGGGCCACACTGAGGCCAGCGCCGTGGACGGCTGCGCTAGGTATCTCGTAGGTAGATCAGGGTGCGAGCAGTCCGATCGAATGGTACCACGGATTCTCCACTGAGTATGTGGTGGCCTGGGGAGTAAGGTAAACTCATCCTGGTGTTCTTCGATTCACGCACGTACACTGCGAACTGCATAACGCGTTGCATTGTCCTGCTGGTAGATCCCATCACATGGAGTAGAAACATACCAAGGACAGATGCATATTTGTGTTGATCCATTATGCCTTTCAAAACTTCCAGATCACCCAAGAAATTCCCTACACCATAACGCACCCTCCTCTGGCCAGAACCATTCCGACGATTCTTGCAGGCATCCCTCTGTCCGATGGATCATGAAACGTGGTTCATCTGAAAAGGTCACCTGTCGTCACTCAGTGGACTTACAGTTTCTGTACTGAAGTGGAAGTTCCAGCCTTCGTCACAGCTGAACAGCAATCAGCGTGGGTGCATGAAAACGACGCCCATACACACCAACGTGTGCTGCCCAGTCTTTGGGGAGACATGATGGTAATTTGTGCAGTTAGTTACTCAACAGTTGCACGTTTAATCGCCATCCACACATCCTCGCAGCACTCGTTCACCCCAGTCCTCTATGGCCTCTGGTTTCCTCGGCACCGGTTTTAAGTATCGCCATTTTGCCATGCAAAGTATAATTTAATCACGAGAGTAGTTTACAAAGCCGTTTCGATAATACTTCCTTCCTTGGCCTAAAAACCGATGGTAGTGACTTTTTTGACGCCAGATTCTTCGCATCGTTTCGGCCCAACGATACGTCTGTATTGTTTTCTGTGTCCGTTCGATGCGCTTTATACGCCCTCCACTGCTAGTGCAGTCCCTTGTCGGCTGTGTGTGACTTTTGCACGTTGACGTCGAATACTGGCTGTCACATTAAAGTAACTGGACCGAGTGTATGGAGAGTGATACTGGTATTTTTTCGACGACTAGCCTACCAGTCTGAGGTAGTGCTTGACGTTATATATAAGTGCAGAACTGTTTGCTGTAAGATTTAATTACTGGACAGTTTACCACCACACTGTTAATGGTGATCCTAAGCTTTATTTCAAGTTCTCTGTTCTAAGAACTATGGTACCTACTTCGAGCCATTTACCTAGTTCTTCCACCTCTGTTCTTGAAACTATTGTCGTTATCATACAATGAAGGCTTTCACGACCGGATGGTACTGTTGTTGATAATTCTTACGGGTTATATGGCCGTGGTCCATGGAATTCTTCTATTCCTAACATTCCGTCCAATATTAAGTTGGACATCCTCAGAGGTATGGCTGGTTCTGCTGAGTCCTGCCGACTGACGAGTCGGGCGTCGGAGAGCGGCCTAAATACCGAGGAAAGTGGGCATGGACTAGCTTGCACATAGTAGCAGAGAGAAAACTAGTCAAAGATAAAAAGCAACTATCGATAATAGTCCGTCATATATAAAAAAATCACTTATCTATTCCGTAACGCCACTGTCCATATCTCGCTTAATTTCAAGGCCTCTTCTTTTCTATTAAAATTATCTTAATAGCATAAACCCTAAAATTCAGTTTACCATTGAAGTGGAAAAAGACCAGGCTATTTCGTTTCTCGATGTGTTTGTCATGAGACAGACCTATGGCAGTCTAAAATATAAAGTGTTTCGGAAGAGCACACATACTGATAGATACTTACATAAGAACTCCAATCATCACCCACAACAAAAAAGAGGTGTAATCAAAAATTTTGTGAACAGGACAAAACCGATTTGTACGCCGGAACATCTGGATACGGAACTGAATCATCTGAAACAGGCCTTCGAAAAGAGTGGGTACTCGAACAAAGAAATTAATAGAGTTTTAAGACATAATTACAGCAGGCCAAAAGACAAGGATGGTACACAGCAATGGAAGAACACGGTGTCTTTACCTTTCATTAGTAAGGTTACAGATCGAATCGGCAAAATTTTGCTGAAACATAAAGTGAAACCGGTATTCAAACCTACCAGAAAAATAGGATAAGTACTTCGTTCTGTTAAAGATAGAAGGCCACCATTATCATCTAGCGGTGTGTGTAAAATTCCGTGTACTTGCGGCAAGTTCTATATTCGTACTACGAAAATAAGTGTGAATACGAGGGTAATGGAGCATAAAAGTCTTTGCCGACTGAGAAAAATAGATAAATCGGCCGTTGCGGAACATGCACTTCAGTCAGGTGACCATGTAGTTAAGTTTTCTGAAACTACAGTTTTAAGTGCTACCACGAACTGTTATCCACGACTGTATAGGGAGGCTATTGAAAGTTATAAACATGAAGATAATTTTAATAGAAAAGAAGAGGCCTTGAAATTAAGCGAGATATGGATAGTGGCGTTACAGAATCGATAAGTGATTTTTGTCTATGACGGAATGTTATCGATAGTTGCATTTTATTTTTGACTAGTTTTCTCTGTGCTACTATGCGCAAGCTAGACCACGCCCACTTTCCTCGGTATTTAGGCCGCTCTCCGACGCCCGACTCATCAGTCGGCAGGACTCAGCAGGACCAGCCATACTTCTGAGGATGTCCAATGTAATATTGGACGGAACGTTAGGAATAGGAGAATTCCGTGGACCACGGCCATATAACCTGGAAGTACTGTCGTTTTGTAAAAGGCTTATTTCCTACAGATAAACTGTTCATCCGTATTTTTGGTTGTTTTCGTAAAAATAAGTATTATAGCGAATTACTTAGGATACAAATGTGTGCAAACCTGTGATGTCTTTTTTGGTTGTGATAATAAACTTTTGGGAATCTAGTAGGTCAGTGCCTTCCATTCAAGGAGCCTTGTATACAAGCAAATCTGCCAAAACGAAAAAGTTATATAATTCTGTCCGGCTTCTCTTTGACCAAGCACAGGATGCCGTTAAGACTATAACACAAACGACTGTGTTTGTAGCTGTGTCATGATTAGAAAACATATACTGCTAATGAATAACGTCGCAGTGTGTCCAGCGCTGAACCGCGTTTCTGCAGTATCGAGGCTGACTATCGACGGCGAATAGGGCGGCGACCTATGGGCATGTCCCATCTTTCAATATTCTGGAGAGTCACAGCGGTGTTACCCCATCAGGGCGTCCAAAGCCAGCGAGTATGACTTCAGGTGAGAAAAAAATGGTTCAAATGGCTCTGAGCACTATGGGACTTAACATCTGAAGTCATCAGTCCCCTAAAACTTAGAACTACTTAAACCTAACTATGCTAAGGACATCACACACATCCATGCCTGAGGCAGGATTCGAACCTGCGACCGTAGCGTTCACGCGGTTCCAGACTAAAGCGCCTAGAACCGCTCGGCCACCACGCCCGGCACTTGAGGTGAGAGCTGGTAGCGGTAAAGGGAACACTGACGGCACAACGGTACATGACAGACACCCTGCGTCTTGACGCGTCACATCTCATGCGACGTCACGTGGCGCCAATTTTCAAATGAACGTGGCGCGTTCACACATTGCATGTGTCTGCATGAACTGGTGAACTGTGTGCGTGATATAGAGCCAAACCCGTTGCCTGGAGGAGCCCCAAATCTGTTCCCGGCAGACCTCTTGTCTGACCAATTTGGCCGTCAATTCCGTCCTAGTGACCGCACCCAGGATATCCTGGTCCAGTTTCAATAGTTAAGGGCCGGCTTCCCTCAGGACTGGACACAACGGCCTTATAAATTAATAACAGAACAATGTCACGTATGCAGGCTAGAGGAAGGCAACATACTGATAAAAGGGCTCATATTGTGAAGACGTTTATACATTTGTCTCTATTTTGTAATCACTGAAAAGACTTCACATATCCTCTCAACCCGTGAAGTTCCATCTCGTGTTCTTTTCTCCTTTTGCATGCTCCATTTTCAGCGCGACGTGGCCGTCTTCATTTTGTACCGCAATTGGGACAGTGGCGCTGGTTAATGCAGAGTTTCTATAGCGTACGTTACGTAACAGGGAAGCACTGTACCCGATTTTGCGTGGAAACCAGTACCGGAAGGCAGGTGCCAAATGCCGCATGTGCTCCAGCCTGTTCCTCGGATTTTGCAGACTCGTACCTTTGAAGTATCCGAACTAGACAAGTTAAGAGGGGCCTTGTAGAAGTATGAGAAAAACCGTTGCGCCAATTAGCACTTGTAACCGGTGTGTCAGTAGCATCTGGTGACAGAGCAGTGCACGAACTTGAACTAATCCTTAGAAAATAGCTGTACTGGATCGACTGACTAATTAAGGGAATGTTACTCGACGTCAGTACTGCAGATGGACATTGCGGGCTGGGCATGTTTAAGAGGCTGATCCTGAAATACGTACTCATTTTCTGATGAAGTATGGTAGCATTTGTCAAGATAATGAACAATAATGTAGAACATTCCACTTTGGTGTTAACATGAAGCCTGTCTATATCTGATCTGAAAACAAGAGTGTGCTGTGCAATTAGTGTAACGTACGTAAGTGGAATGATTCTTTTCCATGAAACTATAACTTCAGATAGAGAAGTGAACAATATGGTACAATATTTTTTCACGTAACTAAAAACTAAAGAAAAGACGTACAATTATCAAATGATGTGCAACGGAAGAGCTCACATTACCGGTGGCCTTTGTCTGTATTACAAGATTTTTTTGATCATAGAATAGTCCCCATAAAAGTTGTTACTGATACATATCTGACGTCCGTAGTTAACGTCCCTGGTATTGCTACTGCCGGAAGTGACACTTCAAAATTTTTTTTAATGGCTGTGAGCACTATGGGACTTAACATCTGAGGCGACCAGTCCCATAGAACTTAGAACTACTTAAGCCTAACTAACCTAAGGACATCACACACATCCATGGCCGAGGCAGGATTCGAACCTGCGACCGTAGCAGTCACGCGGTTCCAGACTGAAGCGCCTAGAAGCGCTCAGCAACCGCGGCTGCCTAGTGACACTTCCATTATGCGCGAAACACCTCGCAGCCATGGCATGCAGCAGCACCGCTGGAGGCAGTTGCAGGGCGCGACTGACGATGCACTGTGGCCACATCACCACCAGTGTTCGTATCGAACAACAGCTGGTATCATTCTATTGTAGTCGGTATTAAAGAACAACTAGATAATATTTTCCATTCTTTGGCATCTTGAAACGAATACGAGCACTTTGTCTGTAAAGGGTTGGAACAATATAATGTTGAGTGCGAGTAAAGATATACAGGATGTAAATTTTAAGTTGACAAACCAGAATAACTGGAAAAATAAGCTTCAAACGAAAAAATGTGTAGAATGCTACGTTGATAATTTTCGAGTGGGGTATCTGCTGGTGCTAAAATTAGCCTGCTACCCCAGCTCCCTAGGGGTGGGGCGGGAGGCAACTTCAAAATTTCAAATGTGTGTCAACATTTGTAAAACTCTAATTCCTCTCTCTCGAACCCCACCCTATCGGGATGGAGAGTTTTAGTTATAGCGAATCTAAATTTACGAAGTAAATAAGTATTTTTTATTTATCCGTAACCATTTCCCACGCAAAAATGAGAACATGGATTTTCTTGAACTAGAGTGCCAACTACCGAGAATCAAAAGAAATGTCTAAGACAAAATGTACTTGTTTTTTACGTAGAATCTTATTCTGCAATAAAAAATGGCGGTTCCCATTTGAAATTTTAAAGTGGCCTCCCACCCCACACCCAGGGGGCTGGGGTGGTGGGCTAATTTTAGCATCAGCAGGCGTCCCCCTCGAAAATAATCAACTTTGGATTCCACACTTTTTTCGTGTGAAGCTTATTTTTCGAGTTATTCTGGTTTGCCAACTTAATTACACTCCGTATATGCATCGGTACCAATCAGGTAACACTCCGCAACAGGGGATAAATATTGTTTATTTTGTTTACTAGTTTCTGTCCCAGTAAGTCCCTGCTTCAATGTGACGGCCGATCGAAAAGTTTGCGTTTGAGAGCGTTGCTACAGCTTATACGCAACGCAGCACGACTCCGAAACGGGTATATGAGGTCCGGCATGTAAGCCAGGGATTAGTGCGGCATGCGTATCTTTCCGATGTGCGTACGGTAAACGCGGAAACGTGAGCTAAATTAGCGTCATTACCAAATGCGTCTAAACAATACCAACATGCTATTATTTTTTTCTTGGCTGCCGAAGAACAAACAGAAGTATACACACATGAGAGAATGAAGAATGTGTATCGGCCCATATCTCTATCCAAAACCACACACATCGGAGAAAGAAGAATGTGTATCGGCCCATATCTCTATCCAAAACCACCATTGTAGAATTGTGCGCTAGGTTCATCGCAAGGTACGTTCCCATATCTCAAATATCGTAACGTAGAAGTTACGCCAACTGAAATGGGAGACACTCGAGCACCCCCTATTTAGTCATGATGTCTATCCGTGGGATTATCACGTGTATGGTCCGTTCAAAGAGGCCTTGAAGGTTCGACCATTCCTGTCGGACGAGGGCGTACAGCAGGTAGTTACGAACTTCTCCACGCAGCAGAGCACGGTGTCTTCAACCAGGTGCAATGGTGCATCGGTAGGATGATTGTCTCAATGCCCACGGTGATTTTACCAGATTTGCATACCGAACGGAAACTGTTTGATCGCCACTTATACATTACAGTGTAAATCACTTGCCGTTGCTTTTTGAATCCCATTCGACTAACGCAACTTTATTTGTGTGCGTCAACAGGAATAAAACAACCGTGTATTTCGTGTTTATAAAAAATCACTACATCCAGGGAAAAAAATTCTAGATGGAAGAAGACCTTACTAGCAGAATTAGAGAATTAAACAAGCGAGACGAGGGTGCGTAGTATCGTACAGTGTCGAGTTCGCCATCGCAGTGCAGCACACTGTGCGTAGTTCAAGGCGGTGTCTGGGAAGCTGCATCCGGTGCAACAACCGCACACTATGGAGTGGCACGAAATACCACGGCGAGCGACCGCCGGCCACAAATTTCAACCTGCTGTCGTGGCTATGTGGCTGAGGGATAAACTTTACCGGCTGAGCCGAAAGCCGCTGCCAGCTGCAGCGCCTGCAGCCGGTGCCGCCGCGTCGCCTGCGGTCCGGTGGCGGACTCAGGGTGCGGCCCGACGGGCACACACTGCCGCTGCCTGTATCCGGCACCGCAGCCCGTAGGTGTAGCGACACCTGTGTACCGTGTGTACTGCGGCACACGTGCTTTACGTGCTCTGTTATGAGATACCAGTCAGAGAACAGTTGATGAAACACATTATCAATTGTATATGTAAAGACACCTCAGATTGTTTGGTCCATTGATCGTGTCCGGGCCAAATATCTCGCGAAATAAGCGTCAAACGAAAAAACTACAAAGATCGAAACTTGTCCAGCTTGAAAGGGGAAACCAGATAGCGCTACGGTTGGCCCGCTATATGGCGCTGCGATAGGTCAAACGGATATCAACTGCGGTTTTTAAAAATAGAAACCCCCATTTTATTACATATTCGTGTAGTACGTAAAGAAATATGAATGTTTTAGTTGAACCACTTTTTTCGCTTTGTGAGAGATGGCGCTGTAATAGCCACAAACATATGGCTCACAATTTTAGACGAACAGTTGGTAACAGGTAGGTGTTTTAAATTAAAATACAGGACGTAGGTACGTTTGAACATTTTATTTCGGTTGTTCCAATGTGATACATCTACCTTTGCGAAGTTATCATTTCTGAGAACGCATGCTGTTACAACGTGATTACCTGTAAATACCACATTAATGCAATAAATGCTCAAAATGATGTCAGTCAACCTCAATGGATTTGGCAATACTTGTAACGACATTCCTCTCAACAGCGAGTAGTTCGCCTTCCGTAATGTTCGCACATGCATTGACAATGCGCCGACGCATGTTGTCAGACGTTGTCGGTGGATCACGATAGCAAATATCCTTCAAATTTCCCCACAGAAAGAAATCCTGGGACGTCAGATCCGGTAAACGTGCGGGCCATGGTATGATGCTTCGACGACCAATCCACCTGTCATGAAATATGCTATTCAGTACCACTTCAACCGCACGCGCGCTATGTGCCGGGCATCCATAATGTTGGAAGTACATCGCCATTCTGTCATGCAGTGAAACATCTTGTAGTAACATCGGTAGAACATTACGTAGGAAATCAGCGTACATTGCACCATTTACTTCCCATCGATAAAATGGGGTTCAATTATCCTTCCTCCAATAATGCCGCACCATACATTAACCCGCCAAGGTCGCTGATGTTCCACTTGTTGCATCCATCGTGGATGTTCCGTTGCCCAATAGTGCATATTATGCCGGTTTACGTTACCGCTGTTGGTGAATGACGCTTCGTCGCTAAATAGAACGGTTGCAAAAAATGTGTCATCGTCCCGTAATTTCTGTTGTGCCCAGTGGCAGAGCTGTACACGACGTTCAAAGTGGTCGCCATGCAATTCCTGGTGCATAGAAATATGGTACGGGTGCAATCGATGTTGATGTAGCAGTCTCAACACCGACGTTTTTGAGATTCCCGATTCTCGCGCAGTTTGTCTGCTACTGATGTGCAAGTTAGCCGCAAGAACAGCTAAAACACCTACTTGGTTATCATCACTTGTTGCAGGTCGTGGTTGGCGTTTCACATGCCGCTGAACACTTTCTGTTTCCTTAAATAACGTAATTATACGGCGAACGGTCCGAACACTTGGATGATGTCGTCCAGGATACCGAGTGGCATACACAGCACACGCCCGTTGGGCCTTTTGATCACAATAGCCACACATCAACACGATATCGACCTTTACCGCAATTGGTAAACGGTCCATTTTAACACGGGGAATGTATCACGAAGCGAATATCCGTTTGACCTATGGCAGCGCCATCTAGCGGGCCAACCATAGCGCCATCTGGTTTCCCCCTTCAAGCAAGACGAGTTTCGTTCTTTGTAGTTTTTCCGTTTGATGCTTATTTCGTGAGATATTTGGCCCGGTCACTATCAATGGACCGCCCTGTATATAAAGACACCTCAGCTTGTATATATATATATCGGACCAGTATCGGGCACATGATTATCGTCAGCGGTCTCATAGGCTTTATGTGATTTGAATTGAAATGTGTTTATAATTATGTGCATTTGGTGTTCGACTGTTCAGCACATACTTATATTTTAGTTTTAAGCATTCATACAATTTTTAGACGTTCAAACAATATTGAGGATATTCGGACCAGTTGCCAGTCGTGTGATTATTGCCACAACATGTCTCGGGACAACATTGTCCAATTTTCAAGTGCTAAAAAAAAAGGAAACCAGGTAAAATAATCCTTCTTAAATCGACAGACATGTAAGAATTACAGACGTCCTGAGTTATAACTTATCTTAAAACTTTCTTATGCCATTAGGGCAAATACTAACACGAATTCTTTACAGACGAATGAAAAAACTAGTAGAATCCGACCTCGGGGAAGATCAGTTTGGATTTCGTAGAAATACTGGAACACGTGAGGCAATACTGACCTTACGTCTTATCTTAGAAGAAAGAATAAAGAAAGGCAAACCTACGTTTCTAGCATTTGTAGACTTAGAGAAAGGTTTTGACAATGTTGACTGGAATACTCTCTTTCAAATTCTAAAGGTGGCAGGGGTAAAATACAGGGAGCGAAAGGCTATTTACAATTTGTACAGAAACCAGATGGCAGTTATAAGAGTCGAGGGGTATGAAAGGGAAGCAGTGGTTGGGAAGGGAGCGAGACAGGGTTGTAGCCTCTCCCCGATGTTATTCAATCTGTATATTCAGCAAGCAGTGAAGGAAACAAAAGAAAAATTCGGAGTAGGTATTAAAATCCATGGAGAAGAAATAAAAACTTTGAGGTTCGCCGATGACATTGTAATTCTGTTAGACACAGCAAAGGACTTGGAAGAACAGTTGAATGGAATGGATAGCGTCTTGAAAGGAGGATATAAGATGAACATCAACAATAGCAAAACGAGGATAATGGAATGCAGTCGAATAAAGTCGGGCGATGCTGAGGGAATTAGATTAGGAAATGAGACACTTAAAGAAGTAAAGGAGTTTTGCTATTTGGGGAGCAAAGTATCTGATGATGGTCGAAGTAGAGAGGATATAAAATGTAGACTGGCAATGGCAAGGAAAGCGTTTCTGAGGAAGAGAAATTTGTTAACATCGAGTATAGATTTAAGTGCCAGGAAGTCATTTCTGAAAGTATTTGTATGGAGTGTAGCCATGTATGGAAGTGAAACATGGACGATAAATAGTTTGGACAAGAAGAGAATAGAAGCTTTCGAAATGTGGTGCTACAGAAGAATGCTGAAGATTAGATGGGTAGATCACATAACTAATGAGGAAGTATTGAATAGGATTGGGGAGAAGAGAAGTTTGTGGCACAACTTGACCAGAAGAAGGTATCGGTTGGTAGGACATGTTCTGAGGCATCAAGGGATCACCAATTTAGTATTGGAGGACAGCGTGGAGGATAAAAATCGTAGAGGGAGACCAAGAGATGAATACACTAAGCAGATTCAGAAGGATGTAGGTTGCAGTATGTACTGGGAGGTGAAGAAGCTCGCACAGGATAGAGTAGTGCGGAGAGCTGCATCAAACCAGTCTCAGGACTGAAGATTACAACAACAACATAGGGCTTGTTACAACTTAAGCAGCACATGATCACCGCCAACTGGAGCCAGAAAAAATGAAACATCACAAGCCGGTGCATGCACCGTTCCCGAGTTACAGTTGCAAACTGAAAGTCACTGACGTCACCTACTAGCGATGTTATTTACTTATAACCTAATGCTCAGCGCCAACGGTATTACAGTTAATCATAAATCTTTCAGAAACGCCCGTCTGGTTGTAGCCCATTCTAACTTAAGACTACCTCTACGGTGCTAGCAGTGCGAAAATAGCATGCGAAAATCGTGTCAATAGGGAAACTACTTTGGTGGCTGCTTCGTGAGAGGCGTATTGCTGAAGTGTGTCCGAAAACTGCCCTTTGACACTGCTGTCTTCTCATTTAAAAATCCGATGCACTCCTGTTTTTAGTCACAATAAATCTCTACCTCCTCTAAATTTGAGAGCAACCACTGTTTTCTATCAACGTGCATGCTTTTCATTATATCCCTCAACGAATGCTGTTCATTCTTGAGATGCTTTGCTGAGGCTAACGAGCCGTACTCTCTATTATTATGCTCTTTAAAACTAACTTTAAACTTGCATCCCGTCTGCCCCAGATATCTCGCATCACAATCATGACATTTTACTTCTTACACCACCGATGTCCTTATCCCGTTCTCGTTTGTACGGTGTCATGCCTCAGCCTCTGTCCTAATTTGTTGTCCGTCTTCAAAGCAGTTCTAACCCTTTTGTTGTTAAACAACCTAGTTAATTCATGTGAGATTGTTCCCCGTAGGGCATGACTCTATATTTGTCTGGATTTACATCATTTTGCTGGTTACCATGCCTAACTGCTACATCCATCCGATGTATGAAACCCACGTCAAAACATTTTCTACCGCTATTTGCCTAAGAGCTATCATTTCCTCATTCTTGTTTTCCTGTCTTGTAACTATGGAACTAGCCCTGTGCGCCGCATTTTTGAAGAATACTGATATATGTTTATGGGCGTGGCATGAGGATTTAGCAATAACTACCACTTTTTCCACGTGAGTAGAATTTCTACACTCATGCTGATAAATTAAGGATAATTGCAGAATGTGGTGTCACACAACGTGGCGCTACACAAAACTGGCGCTAATAGCAAAGGCACATAGAGAACACACACGACACAGATGTTTAAGTCCACGGTATTGGTGATGAGTTGAGAAAACCGTCCCAAAACACTTGTGCTACAAAACCCCACTCTTTGCTGCGCATGTACCCCGACATCAATATGAAATATCATTACCATTCACACGTACACAGGCCGCACAATGGGTTGGCATACTTGGTTCAGGTGGTCGAGCAGCTGCTGGGGTATAGCCTCCCATTCTTCCACCAGTGACTGTCGGAACTCCTGGGGGCGTGCAGCGATACGTCGACGGAGAGCATCCCAGACGTGCTCGGTGGGGTTTTGGTCTGGAGAACAGGCAGGCCACTCTATTCACCTGATATCTTCTGTTTCAAGGTACTGCTCCACGATGGCAGTTCGGTGGGGCCGTGCGTTATCATCCATCAGGTGGAAGGTAGGATCCACTGCACCGTTGAAAAGGCGGACATACTGGTGCAAAATGACGTACTGATACACCTGACCTGTTACAGTTCCTCTGTAAAAGACATGCAGGGGTGTACGTGCACCAATCATAATCCCACCCCACACCATCAAACCACGACCTCCATACAGGTCCCTTTCAAGGACATTAAGGTGTTGGTATCTGGTTCCTGGTTCACGACAGATGAAAACCCGGCGAGAATCACTGTTCAGACTATACCTAGGACCAGGCTTTATGGGCTCTCCTGTGGCCAGGTGTCAGTGGAATGAACATTGCAGGTCTCCAGACGAATAAACTATGTCTGTTCAGTCGTCTGTAGATTGCGTGCCTGCAGACAACTGTTCCAGTGGCTGCGGTAAGGTCCCGAGCAAGGTTACCTGCAGTATTCCGTGGCCGTCTGCGGGCACTGATGGTGAAATGTTGGTCTTCTTGTGGTGTTTAACACTGTGGACGTCCCGTACTGTAGCGCCTGGAAACGTATCCTGTCTGCTGGAATCGTTGCGGTAACCTTGAGATCATACTTTGTGGCACATGGAGGGCCCGAGCTACGACCTGCTTTGTTTGACCAGCCTCCAGTCGCCCTAGTATTGTACCCCACATAACGTCATCAATATGTGTTCTTTGAGCCATTTTCAACACGCAGTCACCATTAGCACGTCTGAAAACGTCTGCTCACTTACTGGCTGCACCGTACTCTGACATGCACCAACACACGTCTGCGTATGTGGACTGCTGTTAGCGCCACCGTGCGACTCCCGGAGGTCAAATGCACCGTATGGTTACAATCCGAGGTGATTTAAGCCCGCAAACGGCCCACCAGAGCGTTGTTTCACCATGTATCAGCATTATCCTTAATTTATGAGCGTGAGTGTAGTTCCTCCAGAATATTCAGATATTTTACATTATCAAAAGTGCGTTGAAATTACAAGCAATGAGCTATATCGATCGTTTCGCGATTTGTCTCTCTCAGTTGTTTACTGAATGCTGTTGGATTGCTTTCTCAGCTGTTTACGTGTTCTCGGAATCTCGTTTAAAAATTTCTCGCTGTTTGGCCTATGTACATTTTCTCGCAGTCTTAATAGTCTCACAATGTTGTTAGTTGTTCCAGAGAATGATATGATTGTGGTCTTACTGCGTTCCCTGATCTGAACCCAATTTTTAGACTTTTTTCTTAGGAAGGCGTGCTGAATTTGTCTAAATTTGTCTAGCTACTGTAGTGAGCGTATATGGGCAGTGACTGAAGGACGGCGAAACCGCTGGTAGACGACTAGATACTGTATGTCCACGCCTCACCAAAGGACACCGTTCAGCGCCCATTGTTGAACGTACCCATGTTGACCCAACAACATCATCAATAATGAAATGTAGTGGGCGCGCGATCAGCGAGTTTTAGCCGTGGAAACGTGTCACCTGGTCGGATGAACCAAGTTTTTCGTTACACCAGGTCGATGGTCGTGGCTGGATACGCCAACGTCGAGGCGGAAGGCTGCTCAAAACTTCTTCCGCGCTCCGGAAGCTGGTTGTTGATGCCAGTATTAACGTGGGCTCACATGAGACCCATAGTGGTTACCAAAGGCACCATGACGACTGTGGACTGCGTGAACATTATTGAAGATCAAATGCATGCTTTCATAATTGGCGTCTATCCCGACGGCGGTAGTATCTTCCAGCTGGATAACTGTCTCTCTTTTAAGTCCAAAATTGTGCTTCGGTGGGTTGAGGAGCGTGATAGAAGCTCAGATTTATGTCTTGAGCCACCAAAAGCGCCAGACCTGAACCCGATGAAACAAATCTGGCTCTGTATCGTGAACCACCTCTGCACCCACAAAGCTCCGGCCCGTAATTTACTGCAAGTAACCCATGAGCTTATACAGCCGGCTCACAGTTTCAAGTCCGTTATTACATTGCCGGCTGTGAGACGAACAGAGCAGCTGTGGCTTCCACTTAGTGCTGTTTCTTCTCTGTTAATAGATGACATGAGCTGTTACATACCAATGGAAAGCTGAGAAATCGATCTGTTTAGTGGTGCATAACACACTCGACTTCTTTCGGTATTTTATGTCTATAAGCAATCGTTTTCAGGTTTTGTTAGGTTTATTCCCCCAATCGCACCAAGAAAAAATCTTCCAGAAATTGTGTAGTGTGTAAAACAAGCAAGAAAAAAAGTGATATATTGTGTAAGAGTGAGAAATGTCTAGTGGTGTTGGACAAGCATGTACTTTTTCGCGTTTACCACACCTACAAAAATTTCTAAAACAGTATTAATTCCATTCTTCATCACTTCCATAAAATGAAGGATACGTTTATAAACAATTCCTATCAGTATTACATAATGTTGAGAAAAGTGATACTACACAATATGGTGATTTTCGTAAATTTGAATAGTAAATACAGGGCTGACCATGGGGAACAGTCACTCGGTTAAGGAAAGGGTAAGAACTACACCGATAAGGCAAAGCATTACGACCACCTTCTTAATAGTGTGTTGGTCTGCCTGTGGAACCCATTATATTAGCCTTTCTCAGGTCCTTCGTAGCGTAAGTATGCAGAGTCTTGCGGCGGTAACATTGAGTGGAGTGTTCTCAGGTTTCCAACCGCGTCAAGTAATGAAAATTGCACGAGCTTTAGGCCAAGTGATCCTTGGTCATTGCCAAGTGGCATCACTGCTAGTGGGCTGGTGGTACCCCTTAGACACATTATTCGCCGGCTGTGACGTCACTGGTGCATGCGGCATCGCCATATACGGGCATATGTTGACTCGGCATTTGACACGCCCGTTTCTGCGAGCCATCGTTGGATCAAAAATGGTTCAAATGGCTCTGAGCACTATGGGACTCAACTGCTGTGGTCATAAGTCCCCTAAAACTTAGAACTACTTAAACCTAACTAACCTAAGGACATCACACACATCCATGCCCGAGGCAGGATTCGAACCTGCGACCATAGCGGTCGTGTGGTTCCAGACTGTAGCGCCTTTAACCGGTCGGCCACTCCGGCCGGCTATCGTTGGATCCCACGCTGTGCTGAGCTGCAGGAAACCGTCTCTGTTTAGAGTGTTATAGGTGATTTTCAATCCATGACTTCTTTAATTACCCACTTCCAGAAGCCACTTGTGCGAGCCAGGACGGACGTTCCGTCGAATTTTATCCGGTGTCCTTTTTCTGGAATATGCTCAGCTGTAGCACATTTCTCGGGACAGCTTAGGCGATAAAACCTCTCAGGATCCGTCCTGCGTTGTTCCACAGTGTGTACTGTTTGTCCGACATAACACTAGGCACAATCACCAGGTATCTTGTAGACCCCAGGTGTTCTGAGACCTACTGCGTCTTTAACTGGTCTCAGTAATTGACCGACATTCATCGGAGGCGGCTTGTCTTGCCCGACATGGAACCACAGAATGGAAATAAAGCAAGTTGCTCGTCGGTGGTCTTATTGTGAGCATCGCATGTAATCACTTCATTTGTTTGATGGACGTTAAAACTGTAGGTGACTCAGCTAATGGGGCAGGTTGTGGGCGCCTGAAATTCTTGCACGATGCACCAATGTTTGTAAAACAGTTCGCTTCTGTGATGATGCCTGATGGCTTGCAAGTACAGACCGGTGTGGGTGGCTTTTCTATAGACGCTGTGGCCAAGGCATCCATTACGTTTGGGATTGATGAGAACCTCAAGAAAGGGCAATGCATCCTATTTTTTCTACCTGCACGGTAAACTGAATGTTACTGTTAATGTCATTGAAGTATTCCAAGAACTTGTCAAGTTTCTCAAGTCCGTGGGCCAAATGACGAACGTGCCTTTACGTACCGAAAGAAACAACTAGGCTTTAATAGCACCGGGTCTAAAGCAATATCCTCCAAGTGCTCTATGAAGAGGTTTGCAACAGCTGGAGCTAACTGTCTACCAATTGCAACGCCGTCTGTTGACCGTAATACTAGCCGTTGTACAGAAAATAGGAAGACGTCAGAGTGTGCCTAAATACCTCGACCAGTTCACTTACTTCTACAGACACATTTGTAGAAAGCCCTAGCACATCAAAACTGACCATAATGTCACCATCACTAGGTCGAGACGGTTAACTCGGTTGATAAAACTGCTGAATTTTTAACTTGATATTCACTGTGTGCCACATGTGGAATGAGGAGATTGGCCAAGTGCTTCATCAGTTTCTATGTTAATGATCCAGCGATGGATGCGATGAGGCGGAATGACATTTCGTCCTTGTGGATCATCGGTATAGAATAAGCATTGGATGGTCTAAGTGCCTGCGGGAGAAGATTCTTCACCACATTATCTTCTATCGAGGAGCTCTTGAGAAGTTCAGATGTCTTTCATGTTATTCTCGATGTTGGGTAGCGGGGGAGTTTCCGATAAGTATCTTCGCCCTGTAGCGCGCAGATCATCGTATCGTAGTCCGATTATTCCATAGCTACGGCTCCATTCCTCCTGCCAACTGGAAGGATAACAATGCTCTCAATATTTCGTAGTACTCACTGCCCACTGCGCTCAATCCTGGTCGCGTTGGGCGCTGGGAACTTTGCTTTCGTGAGAATGCGACGCGTTTCACGCAGTATTTCATCCGCTGTTTCATTTGGAGGCTTGTTGACTTCCTGTTAGATGCCATTTATTAGATCACAGATTGGAATGTCCCGCGGTGAAGGTGCGAAATTAAGTCCTTTCGTAAGTGCCGACACTGCACCCTTGTCTATATCTCTCGCCGTCAAATTGTTGACGGTGTTTTCCGAGGTTATGTCTCTCCTTAGCTGCGTCAACCCATTCCCAGTGCTCTTATGGCATTGCATCTGCAACTATCAAGGACGCTCACAGCCTTGGACGTAAGAGCTCTGGTTTCTTTTATTTTATTAGGATGGTCATTTACCTCTATGAAGATGGGAATAAAAAATTTTCGCACTCTGAGGAGAAAGTTGATGACCGATCTTTCGTGAAAAGATTTTTCCCCTACGAAAAACACCTTTGTTTTAATGGGTGTCACCTCAACTCGCTTATCATACCCATGTCACTCTCTGTAAAGAAGACACATCAGGTTGCAGACAGGCACAATTAAAAGACACTTACATAAAGCTTTCGGCCATAGCCTTCATCGGCAAAGGGAGATACCACCAGCAAGAATATCTCACGGCCTAAGATGCTGGAGTTGGCGGTCGTGAGTGGGTGAGATGTGCCTGCTTGCGTTTGTGAACGGTGAGTGAGTCTTTTGCTAATGAAGGCTATGGCCGAAAGCTTTATGTAAGTGTCTTTTAATTGTGCCTGTGTGCAACCTGGTGTGTCTTCTTTACGGTAAGTAGGAATCTGTCTTTTCTTACATTGTTGCTATTCCTACCCGGAGTTTCCACTGTTTGATCCATGACACGCTCTCCATTATTACCTGATGAACTGCCCTTGTTTATACATTGTTGATGTTATTTCAAACCTATACGGCAAAAGTCTTCTACTCTGCAGTGATATTCCAGAAGAGTATGGACAGCCGTAGCGTAGGCAGTCTCTTGAGTAGCTACTTTGCATTTTCTAAGAGTTGTCTCAATAAAGCATTATCTTTGGTTCAACTTCTGCACTACATATTCTGTGTGATTTTACCAATTTAAATTGTTCGTAACTCTAATCCTTAGGTACTCTGTTGATTCTGAAACCTTTAATATTTTTTTTCTCTATCGTGTAACCGGAATTTAACGAACTTTTCTAGTACTCATTTAGTGAACGTCAGACGTTCTGCACTTCAGGGTAAATTACCGCTTTTCTCACTACACAAATGTCTTGCCATAATCATTTTGCAATTGTATTTGATCTTATGAAGCCATTACAATTAGCAATAATAATTGAAGGATGATCGGATTGTCTCCTAAATCGTTGATATGGATTGAGAACAGCAGAGCGCTTATAATACTTACTTGGGGAACGAACCCTAGATATCTGTTTCACTTGATGACTTACCGTCAGTTACTATGAACTGTGACCTTCGTAACAGGAAATCACGAATACAGTCTCACAAATGAGACGATCCTCCACAGACCCGCATCCTGGTTAGAAGACTCTTGCGAGGAATGTTATCAAAGACCTTTTGGATATCCAGAAATATGGAATCAGCACTCATTAGTCAGTGTGAATGAAAAGGCAGTTGTGTTTTAAAAGAGTGATATTTTCTGAATCTTTGCTGGTCTTGTGTCAATAGATAGTTTTCACCAAATATCTCACAATGTTCGTGCGCTATATTCTAAAATGCTACTGCTAATTGATTTAAAAGATGTGGGTCTAAAATTCAACAGATTATTCGTATTTGCTTTTTCATGTGCCGATAAGCTGTTCAGCTTTCCAATCCTTGTATACAGGTCTTTCATCGAGTGAGCGATTGTATGTTACTGCTAGAAGTGGAGCGTATTTCATCAGCATACTCCGAAAGGACGTACAATCTGGAAGGCAAGATTTGCCATTATTAAGTCACTTTAGTTACTTTGCCACTCAGAGGGAACCTAATTCTAAATAACCCACGTTGGCAACTGGCCGTGATTAGAATTTTGGAATATTTACTACATCTTTCTTGCTGAGCGTGTATTGGAGAACCGTGTTTAGTAACTCCTATTTGGTAGTGCTCTCGTCGACGCCCAGAGAAGACACTGATTACGCCTTGCCGCTGGTACACGTTACATACGGCCATAAGCTCTTTGGATATTCCATCGACAGAGGCAGAGATTTGTTTTGTAAAGTGCTGAAAAAATTACAGATTTAACTCCGTAGCAAGTTTAGAGTTTCGGTAATCCATTGCTAACCTTAGAGAGTTTACTTTCTTTTCAATCTGATTTTCATTTATTGATTCTGTAAGAATTTTTATGAACTATGGGCGATCGGTCCCACCTCTTATTAATTTACTTGGATTAAATCTTTTAGCTACCGTGAACAGTACTTCTTCGAATTTAAGCCACATGTTGTAGACGCTTGTTTAGTGAATTTGGAATGGAAACTGTCTCTTAGGATGGCGACGAGAGAATTTTGCTGTCCCTTTTTAAATAGATGTATTTTGTGTTTATTTTTGGTGGATCTAGATGTATTCTGCCTCACTACAACGATCTCGTGGTCACTAATTCCAGTATTCGGCATGACGCCCTCTCCAATGTATACACATATAGGCTGAACTATTTCCTTATCAGCTAGCTTTGTATTCTCGTCTGCTAGAGCATAGCAAGATCAATAACATACCATCAGTTTTAATGTTTGAAAGAAGGAGACAGTAACATTTTCTCTTTACTTGTAACTACATAGCAACTGACAGTATGTGAGATCGGAGTTTCTCCCGGCGTATACAATGCTCAAATGACTTACGTGAATACAGTCACGTAATGTCGCGACAACCGCCGATATGTCGACAGGAGTACAGTGCGCCGTATCCAAGGCGTAACTGCAGTAAGTAAGCGTTGTGCAAAGGACTTTGGAACTTCGATTTTCAGAAAAATTCCGGAAAGATAAAACAAGCACACGCACATGCACACGCACTGTAAACACTATCATCATCACGAAACAAAGAACACCTGAATTCAATCCACCCGAATATTTGTTCCACGATGCAAGTGGAAAAGGATAGCTGTCTTCCCTTCCTTGATGTATTGATTACAAGGAAGGAAGGAAGGACATGCCGTTTATAGGAACCCTACTCACACTGACTTGTATCTGCAAGATTTTAGTTGTCACGTTAACTGGCTCAACGTCAAGGGGTACTTCGTACGTTGGTTCACAGGGCCCATGTCATCTTGGCCGTGAGAGTTTGTCAGCTGAGTTATCTGACCTTCAAGTCACCTTTCATCAGAATGGTGATAGTTAAAGAAACATCAGACGTACTTTGTGCTATCGACCAACTGTGTATCGAGAGAGTGACTATGATACCAAGGTGGCACCAAAGTCAACGGCCTTTTTGTCTTTCGCAGAGAGCGATTCTAACAAGATTCGTCGTATTTTGAGGATATGCCGTGAAATATTATTTTTAGAGCACTATCTATGATCATAATCCTTTTAGGTTCCATAAAGGATGACCTTCGTTTGCCTAAAGTCGGGTGTCTACAGTATTTTTTACATTTAGGGCTTGTCATATATTGCTCAACCTATCAGGACTGTGGACGACCAGTGTTCGGAGCACAAGCATCACACACGATTATGACAGTCGAGAAAAGCAGCCATTACAGAACAGTGTCTTAAAACCGATGACCCTTTGGAATATAACACCACGAAGAGTCCGGCATGCACTTCCAGCTATTGAGGTAGTGTTTTTACGGAAGCTGTTGAAATTAAATTAGCAAGTAACCTTATAAATAGAGATAGTGGTTTTCGTTTAATTTCTGCATGGAATACAGCTCACTTCCTTGTCCAAACACGGAGGGACAGAGTTAATGCTACATCACCATATGATCATTAATTCCAATGTTGATAACTTCTGACATCGGTCATCGTTGGTTTGTGATTGCACTTGTGTTTCAAAAATGGCTCTGAGCACTATGGGACTTAACATCTATGGTCATCAGTCCCCTTGAACTTGGAACTACTTAAACCTAACTAACATAAGGACAGCACACAACACCCAGTCATCACGAGGCAGAGAAAGCACTTGTGTTTATGGTGTGTGTGTGTGTTATATCTTTCCGGAGTTTCTTTGAAAAACTAAGGTTCTAAATTTCTCTGGACAGCGCTTACTTGCTGCAGTTCCTCCTTGAGAACGGCAGGGTACTCTCCTGTCGAAATATCGGCGGTTGTCAACGATGTCAACCCATTGCATTCCCGCAAGTTGTGTGAACTGAAAGTATGCTGTTGACAATAGAACTGAACGTCCTCAAAACCAGTTATACTGTAACAGACGAAACGATAAAGATAGCTACTCGGAAAACGGCTTTTGACATTCATCCATATTTTATGTGACCGTTAAAGTATCGTGTGCGTATACATGTCTCACCTCACACGCCAGGCCCCGAGGAGCTGCAGTCAGGCGGCTAGGCTGGTGTGTAGGCGGCTGGCTGCCGGGCGATCCATCAGACGGCGGCAGTGAGCCCGGCGTTAATTACAATTTCTGAAGAGTCGGCCAGACCTTTGTGAGGTGATTAGCCCATCCATCAGCGTTAGCTGCTTCTTGTTCATTACACGCGCACTTTTGAACTCGGCTCGCAAGTTTGCCTGTTACGGCTCCGCATGAGCTACGCACCTTCCCAGACGGCAACTGTTTAATCGCTTCAGCGTCAGCCTCATGGCTGCTCGCAACACGGCAGTACGTTGCTAGAGGGAAAATTTCTCTCCGCGGCAGACCGAGTTACTAGTTTCACTCGATTACTAGGCAGACCGAAGGAAACTCTCCTGTTATTCATTAATTCATGCCTCCATCGATTATTTAGATGTGTTCAGTTTCAACGTTCTTTATAGTTATTGAATTACTTAAATGATTGCCTGAACTGGGAATGCACACAAAACTGGAGTTGTCGTGTTGCGTGTTGTAACTGCAAGTGGTATGCTTGCTCTGTGTTCTTGTTAGCAAAACTTTTTACGAACTGATTGGATAATGCAACTCCCAATACCAGTAAAGAAAAATAGTCACTGCAAAATACATTCAGCCCCTTAAGTACTGAATCCTCTGGCCCTGTTCAAAACTGATGACTCTGGTTCAAATGGCTCTGAGCACTATGGGACTCAACTGCTGAGGTCATTAGTCCCCTAGAACTTAGAACTAGTTAAACCTAACTAACCTAAGGACATCACAAACATCCATGCCCGGGGCAGGATTCGAACCTGCGACCGTAGCGGTCTTGCGGTTCCAGACTGCAGCGCCTTTAACCGCACGGCCACTTCGGCCGGCTGATGACTCTGGTTCCTGTGCACATAACAAATAATAAAATTGACTTATCTCTAAAGCAGCAACCGTGGATCGCATTATATTCTGCTCTCTCATGAAGAAGAATAAAATGTACTAACTACAGGCTCAGCGGTGTGCGAAGCTGACCGTAATTCTTTTGGCTGATAAAGGAAAACATTTAAGAAAAATTAAATGTCTTTAGAAACACATATGACCAAAAATTGAGAGTGCTCAAATGCACTAGTATTAATCATACTTTGGTTATAATATGAGCAAATTGACTGGTAAACAAAGTTGCTGACAAGTTAATCATGTAAAGCAGTATCAGTATACAATCCTAATCATCAATCTAATGATTTGGGACTGAGCAAGGGAAAAGAAGAGTCATGGCTGAAGACTATGAATAGTGACCAATGTGGTTTGCATTCATTGTACAAAGACACCTGAACTCATTATTTTCCTCCTTCATGTGCAGGGATACACTAGGTACTCAGCAACAAATTACCAGCAACCATAGTTGTCGATTATCATAATGACAATAATGTTATGACCATCATCATCACAGATCTTCATAATGGAGATTATTCTGAAATCCAAAAGACATATGTGGTCATTTATGTTGAAGTATGAATACCAGCAATAAATTGCTCCAGTACCATGAACAGAGGTAGGAGACTGGATAATGGAAGGTATAAAAATTTAGCAAAGGTAAGGTGGTGGAAAATAACGATTTCTACCTATGCCAACATCGAATAATCTATTTTCCCAGAAAAAGTTCACTTTCCTAATGAAATTACAGACTGGCTGACGCAATAATCTCTAACATGAAAGTGAACAGGCAAAATTGAAAGCGAATGAATAGGACAAAATCAATAAGTGTGGCATCAGGCCGCTAATTAGACATAGAATAACCTAACATGACAGAGAACATCACTGGTTCATAACAATATACTGTGGCTCTCCGTGGCCTTGTATATGCAATATTGTGACATAACTACTTAAGAAAAACAACAGTAAGATCAAGAACTGAATGGCTGCAATTGGCCTTGTACTTGGAATAAATGCACATCTTAGTATCTAAAACACTGGAACAGACAATATCAATCAGAGGTTCAAAGTGGCTTTCCTACATACATAAATGCTGATCTTAATAGCTATAAAACGATTGGGGCTCCAAGTGGGCTATTACATGAAATAAATGCTGACTTAATAACTAAAAATGTGACAGAAATCATCTTTGTGGCTCAAAGTGGCGTAGTTGTACATAGCATAAACTACAAAGCCTAGAAAGCATCATAAAATATCATTTACCTGTAATTTTATATGGCACTCAGGCACCTAATCACAATTCATAATGAGAATATGTAACTCGATATGGCTTTTGCAAAAAGAAAGTGCTTAAATAGCAGTATTATATAGAAGTATGGCTCTGTATGGCCTGTGTGAGTATAATTTTAGACAAATAGCTCCATAAAATCAAAGATGGCACTGTATGATTAACGAGACAGTAGTTGTAGGTTGTATAGCACCCTCTGGACTTCATAAATTTCAATCTCTTAAATGACCTATATCTCAAACAATGTGCATATCTCCAGGAAAACATATGGGAATGATTGATAAGCGCAGTACAGTTTAAGAAAATGATTAACAGTCGATCGTCCTTCGTTTTGAGTAGGCCCAAAACACAGAAATAATGTGATTGTAGTATATGCAAGCACAAAGGAAGGAGTACTAAGTGCAGTATAGCTTACTGTCTAGGTAAACGTAATAGTTCACACCAAATCATGAGATAAATATTCAAAGATGAGGGTGATCTGCAGAAATAGCGGAACCTGGAAATGTGATTATTAACCTGGATAAAAACCAGCCATGCATACTAACATAAAAAGGCAGTATCATAATTTGCAGTCTCGTAAGGAATGGTGGAAAACTTTTTAGGTGCAAAGTTTCTGTGGCAGTCTCCTACAAAAACCTCCAGTCATATGGCACAAGGTAAGACAGATTTTCCTAGAAACGACTCAACATACACAATATATATAGTAACATAATACAATATTATTATAGAGGAATCATCAATATGAGAATATAACCCTCATTATTGGAGTGCAGCTTAGGGTGTGAACACTCATTAAACATCAACATTCGATCATTATTCCAAAAACCTGGTGCAGAACAGGGCATGAACACTCATTAAATATTATAACAATACTTAATACAAAATGCAGAGAAAAAATATCCTTAATCCTAAATCTTTATATGCAATCTGCCTAATTTACATAGCGCGTGAACAGGAAGTTGCTTATGAAGGCTCGTCAGGAAAGTTTTTACACAGCCCGATGAAAAGTATCCAGACACCGTGTGGTGGACATTCGCCCTTATGTAGGCTCAAACTCTGCTGGTGACACTTTCGATGAAGTGCGGAGGAACGACAGCTCATTCTTCCTCAGGAGCCAAAACCAGAGACGGTAATGATGTTGGACGCTGGTAGTCGACGTTCTGACTCATCCCAAAGGCGCTACCTTACTTTCAGGTCGAGAATCTGGGTGGAACAGTCCATTTCAGAAATATTTACCTCACAGATGCTGGCAGGGTGCACCGTCATGCTTATACAGTCGTCGTACGGTGTTGCTATGCTGCGCCCAGTACACGATGCTGCAGAATGTGTTCATATTCTTCAGCATTTAACGTCTTCTTAAGTGCAATAAGGGGACCTCATCCCAAACACGACAAACAACCGCATACCGTAACACCACCTGTTTCCAGTTTTCCACTGTCTACTTGCGCCGCACCAGAAGTATTGCATAGATTGATTTCAGAAATGTGTGGCTTATGGGGAACTGGTCGACCGTTATACTCCATTCTTTCTAACTCTGTATGTAGAATTACTTCGGTAGTTGGGCTGCTGGCAGCACTTTAAAAATCACGAGTAATATCTTCCACTGATTCCAAGCAAGTTTTTACAACGTTCGACGGTCCGTCAGTATATGAGGTCTGCCTGCTCTCAAAGGTGTGTAAATTCTCCTTCCAACCTGCCTGCCCCTATCTTCACAGCAGTAATTGAAGCAGCTCAGCCTGCCGCAACGAAGACGACACAAGAGCACATTTGTATTGAACTACACTGGTTAACGCAGGCCAACTTGGGATTCCGCTAACCTGGAAAGCTTGACGGGATCCTTTCAGGCTGCTGCACATGACAACAGTTTGCACTATCAGTCCAACATAACTAGCCAGATGTAAGCTGGCGTGCGCTGTTCAGAGCAGCTCATTTATCATAACCGTGGGAGCAGTAAAATGATCAAATCAAACTTAAAGGAGACTGAGGAGAAATTGAGAATTGGGGAATACGTGTCACTCACGAAGTAGAGCGCAAGTCCACCAGAGGAAACGTTGTCGTGTGTTTATAAGGCAGCTTCAGATAAGCTACTAGGTGTCTCGGGAAATAGTTGTGTATGGCTCTAAGCACTATGGAAGTTAATATCTGAGGTATCAGTCCCCTATACTTAGAACTACTTAAACCTAACTAACCTAAGGACAGCACACACATCCATGCCCGAGGCAGGATTCGAACCTGCGACCGTAGCAGCAGCGCGATTCCGGACTGAAGTGCCTAGAATCTCTCGCCACAGAACAGATTGTGAAAAAATTTACGAAATACTCATTTGACAACCTCGACTATGTTACGACATGTATGTCAATTTGACTAGCGGTTCACTCAATTCGTAAATATTTTAAACGAGAACAAAGACTTAGTGGCTGGCAAGCGTGTGTAAATGTGTGCTAAGGCTTACTATAATTCGTGCAGTGATTGAAACAGGATAAAAAAGGTGCAGTCAGTTCTGAAAACCAAATGCTGGTGGTATTCGACTAAGTGCGAAGAAAACTTAGTATGAAAAAAAGCGACTTCTTTCAGACATATATTTTTTAGACTAACGTAATATATAAAACGAACTTCGTGTTTTATAGAACGCATCTCGGAAACTTAGAATGAAATACTTCGGCCACTTAGAATGAATTCAGTGAATCCGCAAACAGATGGAAATGTAATTAAAATGGGTACAAGTGGCATCATATTTGACTAGGAAACAGTAGAATTACAGAAACTAGATTTCCAAAACCTTACTTTAGTTGGCACGGCGATGTCTTTAGATCCATAGGTGCATCCATAGGCCCAAAGGATCTCGACTATCACAAATCTCATTAATTAGAGGTGACCTCATGAGCATTCTAATTGAGAATAGCCAGTATCAGTCAAAATAGTATGACGTTGGAGAGAAAACCACTAACATTGATATAAATAACTAATCCCGGAAAATGCCGAAAAGGAAAAAAGAGACAAATAAAATCCACCATTTTCGGGCCTAAAATGACCCAACATGAATATATATTTCATTGCGCCTCGTCTTGTGATACTCGGGTATTTTTATCAACATTCTAATCCTACTTATAACACTCAAAATAAAACCTACAGAATAAACTGCTACGTAGAGTAGTTCTTCTTCTTCCGTTTTGTGATAGCTGATCTTTCCTCAAGGCTCTGACGGCTTGGCATGGAGTAAAATTCGAACGGTTTGCCGCGCGGGGTAGCGTGGGCGTGTGTGTTGTCCTTAGCGTCATTTAGTTTAAGTTAGATTAAGTTAGTTTAAGTTAGATTAAGTAGTGTGTAAGCCTAGGGACCGATGATCTCAGCAGTTTGGTCCCATAGAAACTTGCCACTACTGCCACCACCATCGAACGGTTTTCAGTCTAATTTTCTCATCTTTTATCCTAGTAGTGTGCCAAAGGGTTGCTTCCACGGACTCAATGATTGCTTCTTTAGGTATCAGCTCAGGTGTGACAGAGACGATTAGTCCCTTAGCCAGTGCTTCTCTGACCACGTTGCCTATGAAATGAGATGAGAGGTTTATCACTGTTCGAGACGCGTCGAATCGAGGTCGCGATGTTCCGTGTCGTCTTTGCTAGTTTCTGAAAGTGCTTCTTCTGGTGACTGGTGGCAGATTCATTAGTAGAAACCACTTGCAGGTGACTGATTCTGTCGATATTGTACCAGTCGCTCAGTGACAGCAAAAGATCTGTTTGCAGCAAACTTCTACCGCGGAAATGAAGTTCTTTCACAGCTGTTGAACACGCCCCTTCAGAAGAGGTTTACTGGTTTGCCTGTAGATGCTTCTTGCTTTAAGGAATTTACATATCGTGTCATGATCCCTACATCTCAGAGTAGATTAGGTTGTTAGGAAGTTTCCCTTTCTTCTTCTTAAAAATTTACAACTTACGAATGTTTCTGAATGATTGTCGCCTTTACAGGTCGAAAATGTACTTGCCTTCGCTACATCTACATCTACTTGTTTACTCTGCAATTCACACTTTAGTGCCAGGCAGAGGGTTCATCGAACCGTTTTCATACTCCTCTACCATTCCACTCTCGAATGGTGCGTGGGAAAAAGGAACACCTAAATCTTTCCGTTCGAGTTCTGATTTCTCTTATTTTATTATGATGATCATTTCTACCTACGTAGGTGGGTGTCAACAAAATATTTCCGCATTCGGAAGAGAAAGCTGGCGATTGAAATTTCGTAAATACACTCCTGGAAATTGAAATAAGAACACCGTGAATTCATTGTCCCAGGAAGGGGAAACCTTATTGACACATTCCTGGGGTCAGATACATCACATGATCACACTGACAGAACCACAGGCACATAGACACAGGCAACAGAGCATGCACAATGTCGGCACTAGTACAGTGTATATCCACCTTTCGCAGCAATGCAGGCTGCTATTCTCCCATGGAGACGATCGTAGAGATGCTGGATGTAGTCCTGTGGAACGGTTTGCCATGCCATTTCCACCTGGCGCCTCAGTTGGACCAGCGTTCGTGCTGGACGTGCAGACCGCGTGAGACGACGCTTCATCCAGTCCCAAACATGCTCAATGGGGGACAGATCCGGAGATCTTGCTGGCCAGGGTAGTTGACTTACACCTTCTAGAGCACGTTGGGTGGAACGGGATACATGCGGACGTGCATTGTCCTGTTGGAACAGCGAGTTCCCTTGCCGGTCTAGGAATGGTAGAACGATGGGTTCGATGACGGTTTGGATGTACCGTGCACTATTCAGTGTCCCCTCGACGATCACCAGTGGTGTACAGCCAGTGTAGGAGATCGCTCCCCAAACCATGATGCCGGGTGTTGGCCCTGTGTGCCTCGGTCGTATGCAGTCCTGATTGTGGCGCTCACCTGCACGGCGCCAAACACGCATACGAACATCATTGGCACCAAGGCAGAAGCGACTCTCATCGCTGAAGACGACACGTCTCCATTCGTCCCTCCATTCACGCCTGTCGCGACACCACTGGAGGCGGGCTGCACGATGTTGGGGCGTGAGCGGAAGACGGCCTAACGGTGTGCGGGACCGTAGCCCAGCTTCATGGAGACGGTTGCGAATGGTCCTCGCCGATACCCCAGGAGCAACAGTGTCCCTAATTTGCTGGGAAGTGGCGGTGCGGTCCCCTACGGCACTGCGTAGGATCCTACGGTCTTGGCGTGCATCCGTGCGTCGCTGCGGTCCGGTCCCAGGTCGACGGGCACGTGCACCTTCCGCCGACCACTGGCGACAACATCGATGTACTGTGGAGACGTCACGCCCCACGTGTTGAGCAATTCGGCGGTACGTCCACCCGGCCTCCCGCATACCCACTATACGCCCTCGCTCAAAGTCCGTCAACTGCACATACGGTTCACGTCCACGCTGTCGCGGCATGCTACCAGTGTTAAAGACTGCGATGGAGCTCCGTATGCCACGGCAAACTGGCTGACACTGACGGCGGCGGTGCACAAATGCTGCGCGGCTAGCGCCATTCGACGGCCAACACCGCGGTTCCTGGTGTGTCCGCTGTGCCGTGCGTGTGATCATTGCTTGTACAGCCCTCTCGCAGTGTCCGGAGCAAGTATGGTGGGTCTGACACACCGGTGTCAATGTGTTCTTTTTTCCATTTCCAGGAGTGTAGATCTCGCCGCAAAAAAGAACACGACATTGTTTCAGTGACTGCCACCCCAACTCCCGTATCATATCAGTGACACTCTCACCCCTATTGCGTGATAACACGAAACGAGCTGTCCTTCTTTCCACTTTTTCGATGTCTTCCGTCAATCCGGCCTGTTAAGGATCCCACATCGCGCAGCAGTATTCCAGCAGAGGACGGACAGGGTTAATGTAGGCTGTCTCTTTAGTGGGTTTGTCGCATCTTCTAAGTTCTCTGCCAACAAAGCGCAGTCTTTGTTTCACCTTCCCCACAATATTATCTATGAGGTGTTTCCAATTTAAGTTGCTCCTAATTGTAATTCCTAGGTATTTAGTGTAATTGACAGCCCTTGGATTTGTGCAATTTATCGTATACCTAAAAGTTATCGGATTTCTGTGAGTACCCATGTGGATGACCTCGCACTTTCCTTTGTTTAGTGCCAATTGCCACTTTTCGCACCATGCAGAAATTCTCTCTAGATCATTTTGTAATTGGAATTGATCGTCTGATGATTTTACTAGACAGTAAATTACAGCGTCATCTGCAAACAATCTAAGGGGGCTGCTCCGATTATCACCTAGATAATTTATGTATATCAGCAACAGCAGAGCGCCTATGACACTACCTTGCGGAACGCCAGATATCACTTCTGTTCTACTCGATAATTTACCGTCTATCACTACGAACTGTGACCTCTCTGAGAGGAAATCACGAATCCAGTCACACAACTGAGACGATACTGCATATGCACGCAGTTTGATTAATAGTCGCTTGTGGGGAACGGTATCAAAAGCCTTCTGGAAATCTGGGAATCGATCAGAGATCCCTTGTCGATAGCACTCATTACTTCATGTGAATAAAGAGCTAGCTGTGTTGCACAAGGACAATATTTTCTGAATCCGTGTTGGTTATGTATCAATAAGTCATTTTCTTCAAGGCCACACAGAGTTGACTTAAAAATTTTCTGAGTATCCTATCGTGTCATAATGTAAACAAATGTATTGAAAAAATAAACATTTCGGCCTCGGAAATAGGAAAGAAATCGCAAACCGCAACCAGCAGCGCCCTTACCTTGAGTGAAAAATGTTTCTGATGGGAACGGTAAACTCCTGCGTCAGGTTTATGGCCAACATGTATACCAATGCCGCCACTATATGGTAGACTCAGGAAAGTAGGAGATAGCTGCTTTACACAGTACAGGTTTGTACAACGTTGAATGTCAGTGTGAAGAAATGTACATCGGTGAGATCAGCAGGCCGATAGCAACGCGCATGCGAGAACATGAGTGCTACATTCGTCTGGGGCAGCACAGAAAGTCTGCAGTGGCCGAACACCGGCAGGACTGCGACAGCGAAATCGAAATTTGACGAAACCCGCGTACTGGCTAAATGGCTGGTTTCGACGAAAGGCAAGATCATAGACGCCATATAAATAATAAAAATCTCTAACAACAAGAACAGAAAGGGTGGATACGGAGTTGTCCCCATCCTGGCTGTACAATAGGCTGCACCGAACATTACGTGACGCGAACGCTACCGGCGAGTAACTGCAGTCTCATTCGTCGATGAGCACCAATCACAGCAAACAGTACAATAAACAAAAGCAGAAACCCACTGTCCCCTCCTTAGCAACCTGTTATAACGAAGTTCCCGCTCCCTCCGCTTCAAGTGACTAATAATAACTAAGACCTTTCAAAATTATGACGTAACTTCATGCTCAGTGAGCTGCGATGACCAAATATAAGCGACTCCTCACAGCTAAAGCGCATCAGTACACCCAGGTTAAGGCCACTATAACCATGGCCGAAATGTTGGTTCCTTCAAACAGTTTTTTTACGTTATGATGGAGTAAGATACCAAGAAAATTTTTATGTCATCTGACTCTGGCCGCCGATGTCTACGCAATTACAGAAGACGACAGTATTTGGTTGTATTTATCGAGAAATGGTATTGTAGAGGTTCGTCCATTGCGCTGTAGTCCTCTTTGTAGAACTTATTAGTTCTTGTCCTCTTCAGAAAGGCCTCAAAGGACACAGATAGAGGAAATGTTTTCTTACGTACCACATCTAACCTTTTTCTTTTGACGAATGCCGTTCATTTTGTAACTTTCTGTGCGAGATCTGTACTGGGTTTTCCGTGGGGAGTCGCTTTACAGAATCATTTGCGGTTGCCTTTTCATCCTAGTGATGAAACAGCGCATGTTGCTGCGTTGCAGAAATTTGTTGACTTCGTAATAGATCTCTGTAATACTAAACTGATATTTTGATAATATAGTCTCCATTGTAAATCCAGCGATTAAGTGTTTGATTGCGTTATTTAGATGAATATAGCTGAGTTGTGACTGCAACCCGTGGTCTAGGGGTAGCGTATTTCATTACTAATCAAAATGTACTCGGTCCCGGGTTAAAACCCGATACCGCTTAAATTTTGATTAATAATCACCATTGGCGGCCGAAGACTTCCAGTATAAAAAGTCAACCTCATTCTGCAATGGCCTTGTCAAAGAGGACTGAGGAGTGGACAGAGGTTCAGGACACTCTCTTGTCCTTGTGGAGGGGAACTTCCCTTAAAGGAGGAAGGATCAGCATTGATAAACGGTATGAGAATGCAGAAGGCAATGGAAACCAGTGCTTTAAAGACACACAACGTGTATCCATCGGACATGTGGCCTGCCATTGAAGAAAATGTCATCATGATCTCACCATTGGTAAAAGATTCCGGAAAAGTCCCCCATTCGGATCTCCAGGAGGCGGCTGCCAAGGGGAGGTGACCCTGAGAAAACGATTGACCAATCAACGAAATGATAATGTTCTACAGGTGCGAATGTGTGGCGTCAAAAACTTGAACATGGCAGGGAAGCTATAAAAACTAAAAAGGAAAACGCTAAGGCTCAATCTAGATATAGCAAGAGTCAGTGAATTGAAATGGAGAGAAGATTTCTGGTCACATGAGTAGCAGCGGAAAGTGGTATAATCGAAGTAGGATTCGTTACGAATAGGAGGGTAGGGCAGAGAGTGGGTTACTGTGAGCAGTTCAGTGATGAGGTTGTTCTTATCAGAATCGACAGCAACCAACAACGATACTTCAAGAGTACATGCCGACGTCACAGGCTGAAGATGAATGGATAGCGCAAGTATATGAGGATACTGAAAGGGTACTACTGTACGTAACGGGAGATGAAAATACACTCCAGGAAATGGAAAAAAGAACACATTGACACCGGTGTGTCAGACCCACCATACTTGCTCCGGACACTGCGAGAGGGCTGTACAAGCAATGATCACACGCACGGCACAGCGGACACACCAGGAACCGCGGTGTTGGCCGTCGAATGGCGCTAGCTGCGCAGCATTTGTGCACCGCCGCCGTCAGTGTCAGCAAGTTTGCCGTGGCATACGGAGCTCCATCGCAGTCTTTAACACTGGTAGCATGCCGCGACAGCGTGGACGTGAACCGTATGTGCAGTTGACGGACTTTGAGCGAGGGCATATAGTGGGCATGCAGGAGGCCGGGTGGACGTACCGCCGAATTGCTCAACACGTGGGGCGTGAGGTCTCCACAGTACATCGATGTTGTCGCCAGTGGTCGGCGGAAGGTGCACGTGCCCGTCGACCTGGGACCGGACCGCAGCGACGCACGGATGCACGCCAAGACCGTAGGATCCTACGCAGTGCCGTAGGGGACCGCACCGCCACTTCCCAGCAAATTAGGGACACTGTTGCTCCTGGGGTATCGGCGAGGACCATTCGCAACCGTCTCCATGAAGCTGGGCTACGGTCCCGCACACCGTTAGGCCGTCTTCCGCTCACGCCCCAACATCGTGCAGCCCGCCTCCAGTGGTGTCGCGACAGGCGTGAATGGAGGGACGAATGGAGACGTGTCGTCTTCAGCGATGAGAGTCGCTTCTGCCTTGGTGCCAATGATGGTCGTATGCGTGTTTGGCGCCGTGCAGGTGAGCGCCACAATCAGGACTGCATACGACCGAGGCACCCAGGGCCAACACCCGGCATCATGGTGTGGGGAGCGATCTCCTACACTGGCCGTACACCACTGGTGATCGTCGAGGGGACACTGAATAGTGCACGGTACATCCAAACCGTCATCGAACCCATCGTTCTACCATTCCTAGACCGGCAAGGGAACTTGCTGTTCCAACAGGACAATGCACGTCCGCATGTATCCCGTGCCACCCAACGTGCTCTAGAAGGTGTAAGTCAACTACCCTGGCCAGCAAGATCTCCGGATCTGTCCTCCATTGAGCATGTTTGGGACTGGATGAAGCGTCGTCTCACGCGGTCTGCACGTCCAGCACGAACGCTGGTCCAACTGAGGCGCCAGGTGGAAATGGCATGGCAAGCCGTTCCACAGGACTACATCCAGCATCTCTACGATCGTCTCCATGGGAGAATAGCAGCCTGCATTGCTGCGAAAAGTGGATATACACTGTACTAGTGCCGACATTGTGCATGCTCTGTTGCCTGTGTCTATGTGCCTGTGGTTCTGTCAGTGTGATCATGTGATGTATCTGACCCCAGGAATGTGTCAATAAAGTTTCCCCTTCCTGGGACAATGAATTCACGGTGTTCTTATTTCAATTTCCAGGAGTGTATCATGGGTGACGGGAAAGCGGTTGTAGGGGAAGAACGGTTATAGAATAATATCGGCTTGGGACAAGGAGTATGAGAGGAGAGAGACTGAGTTCTGTAATAATTTCAGCCAGTAATAGAGAATACATTGTTCAAGAATCTCAGGAGGAGAGGTTATACTTGGAAAAACCTGGTGATACGGGAAGATGTTAGTTAGATTACATCAAAGTCACACAGAGATTCCGAAATCAGATACTGGATTGTAAGGTGTACCCAAGAGCTGATATAGACTCAGATCACAATGAAGAATACGCCGAAGTTTAACGGATTAGTCAGGAAGAATCGATGTGCAAAGAAGTGGGATACGGGAGTGCTAAGAAGCGACTAGATACGCTTGAAGTTCTCTAAGGCTGTAGGTACAACAATAATGAATAGCCCAGGAGTCAGTACAGTTGAAGAGGAATGAACATCTCTAAAAAGAGCAATCACAGAAGTTGGAAAGAAAACTATAGGTACAAAGAAGGTAACTGGGTAGAAGCCGTGGGTAACAGAAGAAATAATTCGGCTGATCGAAAAAGAAGAAAGTACAAAGATGTTCAGGGAAACTCAGGAATACAGAAATACAAGTCGCTGAGGAATAAAATAAATAGGAAGAGTAGGGAAGCTAAGACGAAATGGCTGCATGAAAAATGTGAAGAAACCGAAAAAGAAATGATTGTCTGAAAGACTGGTTGAGCATATAGGTGAGTCATATAATCTTCGGTCAAATTAAAAGCAAGGGTGGTAACGTTAAGAGTGCAAGGGAAATTCCACTGTAAAATGCAGAGGAGAGAGCGGATGTGTGGAAAGAGTATCCTGAAGGACTCTACGGGGCGGGGAGAAGGGGGAAATATTTCTCTGATGTGATAGAAGAAGAAACAGGAGTCGATATAGCACAGATAGGGAATCCATTATGAGAATTAGGATTTAAAACAAGTTTGGAGGACTTGAGATCAAATAAGCAGAAGGGATAGATAAGATTCCATTAGCATTTCTCAGATCATTGTGGAAAGTGGCAACAAAACGACTATTCATGTTGGTGTGTAGAATATATGAGTCTGGTGACCATCTGACATTCGGAAGAATATCATCCACACAGTTCAGACAACTGCGAGAGGCGACAAGTGGGAGAATTATCGCTTAGTCAGGCGTAATAGCTCAAGCATCCAAGTTACTTAAAGAATAATATACAGAAGAATGGAAAAAGCGACCAACAATTTAAAATGGTGCTAAATGTTCGAAATCATGAGAAAAGTAGGCGTAAGCTATAAGGAGAGACGTTTAATATATAATATGTTGAACAGCCAACAGGGAATAGTAAGAATGGGAGACCAGGAACCAAGTTCTCGGATTAAAAAGAGTGTAATACAGGGACGTAGTCATTCACCCCTACTGCCCAATCTGTACATCGAAGAAGCAATGATGGAAATAAAAGAAAGTTTCAGGAATGGAATTAAAATTTAAGGTGTAATTGTATCCATGATACTATTCGCTGATGACACTGCATGATCTGCTGAATGGGATGAATAGTTTAATGAGTACACGATTTGGATTGAGATTAAATCGATGAAAGACGAAAGTAATGAGAAGTAACACAAATGAGAACAGCGAGAAACTTAACATCAGGATTGATGGTAACGAAGCAGATTATGTTAAGGAATTCTGCTACCTAGGCAGCAAAATAAGCAGTGACGGAAGGAGCAAGGAGGACATCAAAAGCAGACTAACATTGGATAAAAGGGCATTCCTTGCCAAGAGAAGTCTACTGGTATCAAATGTGGGCCTTAATTTGAAGGAAGAAATTTCTGAGAATGTGAGTTGGGAGCACAGCATTGTGTGGTAGTGAAACATGGGCTGTGGGAAAACTGGAATGGAAGAGAATCAAAGCATTTGAGATGTGGCGCCACGGACGAATGTTGAAACTTTGGTGGACTGATACTATGAGGAAAGAACCGGAGAAGAAAGGAATATGTGGAAAACACTATCAAGGAGAGGGAATGCTAAGACAACGGTTATGTGATTAGTATCTAAAGCTGCTATATGCATTATAGATGCATTGTAAAACAGAATGAGATATTGCAACTAAGAAGAGGGACTCGTAGTTTGAAGCGATTAATTTCGAATTCCCGTTTCACCAAACGAAGTTTTCTTTGGTTAACATACATACTAGGGGTAAACATAAAGATTCGTACTTTCTTTTAGTCTTCAATTACTTAGGTGTACTGAAGCTCCGTGATGTTAACAGTACGTTGCACTTCATAGATCACAACAAAATTAATCAGAATTATTGTTTGTTTATCATTTCCAAAGAACTTAAATACTAGAAGTAACTACTGGTATTGCGGTTAGTTAATGCATTGTCTCCTTGAGTCATGAAAAAAATGTAAATACATAATCATAATTCGTGTATACGAGCCACGAGCGCAGTTGAGTCGCCCGGAGAATCCAACGAAGGTGTGGTATCACTAACAGAGAACATTCACAGGGACCGCGGAATAGCAAATATAGACGAATATTTGTAAGAAGTCGTCGATAACGTATACTTTTGTAACAAGAATTATTTGTGAGATTTCGACTAGTTCTACCACACCGTACTAATTGTCATGGAAAAAATGATGTTATATAGTTCCACAAGCATTTATTTTTCTTCTTAGCATTCTTTGTGTGAATACGAGGGCAATTCTGAAAGCAAGTTCGATAGGTCACGAAGTGGAAATGGAAACCATCGTGAAAATCAAAAATGTTGGATTTGCAACAGTTAGCTACTTCTTCCAGCCACTTCACAACATAGTCATCTCTTCGACTTAGACATTTGTCGTAGCGTTGTACAAACTTTTCAATATGCTCTTAACACTCCTGTCCGCTACAGCTACACCATAACCTCGAATCTGGAGGCAGGTTGTGAAATGAAACAATCTTATTAAAGCAATTATGGTATAACGCAACAGAACAGTGTTACCCTCTGAGAGGAATTTTGCTAGGTTGACCGTGTTATACCTAACGGAAACAGCTTATCGGAAATGAAAGTCAGAATTACGTAAATATTTGAACAGTAACAAACAATATTTTTGCCTAGCTGTACTGTTTAAAGAATAAGGAAAACGGTCGCCAGCCTAATTAGGCAAGAGAAATATTAACGTTCTCGTTTAAGCAAGTAGTTATCAGTAACTTTAACGGATAAACACAACCTATACTTGGCCACACGCGAGTGCAATGAACTCTGACACATACATATGTTTACGGTAAGATTGAAGCTAGCAGCTAGAGCAGCACAAACTATTTGCAAAAATATAACAGATACCGAAACACTCTATTACTTTCAGGACTTGTTCAAACTGAATGGTCTTTATAACATTACTATTAACATTCTCTGCAGGATCATGAATTGGACATAGGTTAAGTCTCTCTCAGTTAAATACTTTACAATTTGAAATGGAAGTTAATTGGAATCCACTAACAGGTTGCTTCTCACTATCTTTTGAATAAAGAAATTATGGTTTTCAAAAGTAGTGGTCTTCCCATTACTTGTTACCTAGCATTAGCATAATAGACAAACTGTGGATCCTGTTATACTATTAATATGCACTTCCAATACACAAGAGAGACAAACACTTAGCAATCATGAACATATAATTTTCTACTATGGCAGTTTTCCACTTTTACTACAGTGAAACACAATGTTGACAAAATTGCAAGAAACTGACTCACCTTTTAAAATTTACTACAGGTAGCACTATGATCATTAACCAAGCAAAACTTTATAAGCGTCAGTCTTAAGAACTTTCATTTATAAAAGGAACAGCAAATTTTACTTTCAAGTAAATGATTAAATAGGTGACTTTGAAACTTCACAAAACTACATTTACTGCCTCCCACAATTTCACTAAATCCACAGTAAATCTGAATATGCCCTTCTCATCAAAGATCAAATAACATTATGTAATTAACTGCCTAACTTCGAGGCTTTCATTTTTTTCCACAAAATAGGACACTCGTTGATCATAATTCAAATGGAGAGGAACCTGAGAGGTGTTGTGATAGGGAAAAATCAAGGTAGGTACATAAATTCAGTTATAAGTTACCTTATATTTGTGCACACTAAAACATCCAATAAGCTGATCCTTCACTGTACATTATTATAGTGCTCCTTTACAGTGATTGCGCAATGTGGTGGCAACTGCATTTTGGTAGGCGGATTTGTAGACAGAATTGCTGGACTTTGGCCCTTCTTGGTGACGAGGATGAATACCAATTCCAGAATCGTTCCAGCTATTTATCCATCCATCCGAGGCATTGGAAAGTAGCAGAAAAAGCCTCTCTCGGAACCAGGACAATATGCCAATTTTACATGGCAGTGCACAGTTTGGTAGCTCGTCCCCGACTGGCTCTTGTTCCACCTTTTCTACCTAGGCCAAGCACAATTTGCGCGCGCTACACAATTCCGTTCCCGAGGGGAACCACTACACCTTTTACATACAAACTAACTAAGAACCCTAAGTGAAGGCCAGCAGTGTACATAACAGCAACCAAACACATTAAATAAAACAGAGCATTTGCACATATTAACATTTCTACAAAAAATTATTCACACACAATTTACAATCATATATAGTAAGTTTTGTTCCCTCCAAATGGGACAAAGAATTTAAATGACAGATACACTACATTGCATACAATAAAACCATGACATCAAAGGTTTTACAAAGAAAGGAGTATACAATTTTATGTTATTTATTCAAACACATTTACAGATACTCAATGTTATAACATTAAACCAAAGCAAAAAAGCAAAATAAATCCATACAGCATTAGAGCTATGGTGTTACAGCTCCTCATAGAAGGCTGCCGCCTGTACTTTCCACCAATTCTCTGCGCTGCTGTACACCTCCTTGTCTGTTACGTTATCTTCGTAGCAAGCAGTTCATGTGAGCTGAGATGAAACTATGCGGGTGCAGCACCTTCATCGCCTCTGCAGAGTGCGGCCGAGAATATTGTCAAGGGGAAGGAACTACATGAGGTTTGCATAACATCAGGCCCTCACACTTAGTGGGAGACACTGTTTTCTAGGCACCTTTACGTACTCACCGTGTCCTCAGAACCGAAACGTGCGGCGTGATGCGGTCGACGGGCGTACTACACACACTGTCCAACCATCTGTGCAAAGCTTCATCGGATTATTACAGTGGTTTCCATTTCATGACCGATGAGAACTTACTTTCAGAATGCCATTCGTATATTACCTACGTAAACCATTTGGATTTCATTTTCTAAATTGTTTACATACCATAAAAGGAGATATTCGGGAAGAAGAAAATCAAAATATTCACAGCATAATGTATAAAGAGCAGGACGCTGAGTGACGACAACATATGGGAGCACAATTCAAAAGTAGCTCTCTATATACTTACTCGTGTATTGTTATAGCGTGGAAATATATTTGAAATGTAGTAAAGAAAGCTACAACAGTGTTTAAAATCTGCGTTATACAATGTGAACTATCCGTAATCCATGTCTGTGTAACCGTTCAGAGAACCTCTAAGTGATTTTTAGACATATGTTTATTTTAATAATAATTATTTTGCCATCAAACTAAATTATATCTGTGAAACAGAATCACTGAGAACTGGTTTGTAGAAACAGCAACGGAAAAAACACCGCTATCATTCATGGATTACGCCCTATAGACTTTACAAAAACAAGAGTGACATATTGATTGATGTCAAGTACATGACATTGAGCTTTCAGTTGTAAAGGCAACTTTTTTTTGTAAAAACCCTAACTTAAAATTAATGTTTTCCCTTTAATATATTATGAAAGTCATGATATTCTGCAATATCGAAAGTCTTTCAATGTAATTAACAGTCTACATTACATTCGACTGTAAAGATATGGGCGAATGAACTGAGACACTTCTCTTGGACGTTTCACAAAGCCGCAAGTTCATGTGAAACTGTCGATAACGTGGACAATATGGTGTTAAGATTTTAAGAAATAGCTGACGGCGGAGATATATTAGAATAAAAAATAAGTCGCATTTATAGGAATAATTCTTCTCATTAAGCACCTAAATTTTGAAGCAACTAATGCGAAACATTATAAAAGCTGAAACAAATGACTGCCTGAGACAAAGCCTGGACTACAATAAGGACGCTGCAGTTGCGGAAAATAGTAGTTTCCCAGTGGGCAAAGTGAGTAATTTTAAGCACTAAATTCAGTGGTTCAGTTAGCCTACAAGGAAGATGGAACATTATGACTTAATATCAATTGAAGACCTACATAATTTTATGTATGGAATAAAGTTTTGAGTTGATTGAAGAAGTCGTTTAACTGCATATGAATATTTTGCAGACTTTCGGGAACTGCACTTTTGGAATTGTTTTTAGGCACTGGACAAATGTTAGTCGCAATGCACTGATCTAATAGGAGGCTACGTCTGCAAGTAAATGCGTTTTATAATTGAAAACGTAGCCTTTCAATGCCAGAAAGGCTTTATATGACCCTGTTCCCCTGTAGACATCCGGTTTACAGTTACGTTGCCTGTAAGTGTCCTTTTGGTAACATTTACCTTCCTTAAATGCAAATTCTCAGATGCCAATGCATGATACTTAAGACTGACACCAACTCTAATGTCAAGCTTCTCCGTAGAGACAAAGTGATCAAATAAGTGTGAAGTGCTTTTAGGTGTAGATCGAGTCTGTACTACTAATTTATCTGATTTCCACACACTGCAACTGTGACTGAATTAAATGCTAAATGCAGAGCGTTAATGTAATAAAGTGGTGCTTGTTTGAACGAGGAGAATGATGGGTTGTGACAGCGAGTTTGTTGCGGTTTGAACTGAAAATGTCAGAAGTGGGAGGTTTTTAAAATATATTGCCTGTAATTGGAATAGATTAAACCGACCGAGCAGTCACGATGCCCAAATTTCCGCAGCACTTATGTCACCCTTGTTTACGCATCATATTCATTATGCATACGCATGGTGAAAGTTTGTCATTATTACATGACGCTCCATAATATAAGTCTTTGAGAACGTTGTTCAATGAAAGAAAATAGTAAGTTAATAGAACAAACCCACCAATTTTATTAGTGCAGTTTCAATAGCGTTGTCGAAATATTGTATCTTTCTTCACCTTGTGTCTTAAATTTACGTGTAATTAAGGAAACGTATATGCATGATATTGCCACCTGGCAAGACACACAGTCTGGCTGCACTGTATTGGTCGAAACAGTTGATAATCGATCATCTTTGCTGAAGTTCGAGTGCACGTAACCACACGCAAAAGGATCTGAAAGAGTGAATGATTTCTGTCACTTAGATCACATCAAATTAAATTTATATCCCGTATAAATTAATGTTAAATGACGCTACAGATTATTTTGGTAGAATGAGGATTTTCACGACCGGATGACACATCTGGTAGTAAACCTTTCGGGATATAAGATCCACAAAAACTCTACTGTTCGTAACGTTTCGTCCAGAACTGCGTTGGCCATCCTCAGAGGCGTAGCTCCCCATTGAGTCGACGAGACTCAACGAAGAAGCAACTCCTCTGTAGACGTCCGGCGCAGTTTTCGACGAAAGGAGCAGAAGAGTTTCGTATACCATGACCTTATACCCCGAAAGGTCTACCTGCAGCAACAGATTATGTTCTCATGTCTCTATAACTGAACGATTAATAATTAATCAATATTTGTGTTTTGTTGCCGTCTGGCAAAACGAATCTAAAGTACTGAATAAATCAAAATTAAATCCAAATTTCTATGTTCAGCCTGTTATACGGTATTATTTGTGTCATAGCCTGCCCCCCTATATTTTTTTCTCACTGTAATTGGTTTCCTAAAATTATCGAGGGTTAGTTAGTGTAAGCACCGACGCTGATTCATTTCTGTTCTTACTTAGTCTCTCGCATGAGCAATAAAGAGAAAAGTGCAACACAAAACAGTAAGGCTGTGTCGCTGAGGTAAGCTGTTCAGAAGACACAAGAGACCGAAAATGGCTTGGTCACAGCATACGACTGGTGCCTGCATGACATACATTAACGGTAGGTGATCCTGATACAGTATCTTGTGGGAGAGTCGTGTAGTTTGTACACTACACCGGTGGGTGACAAATGCGTTAAAAGTGTTCGTTATATATCGAATTTCCTGATGCTGAATCGTAGCCATCCCAGTCACATAAGCAGTGACAGGAAGCTCAGCCGTGTGGAAATAGTTGAATTCAGCGACACAGATCATCTCCCATTGTTCTAATTGAGTCGAGATATTGGTACAAGTTACACACTCAGTGTATGCAACTCTTTCATCTTGTGGAAAACATTCCCAATGCCTGCGCACCCACTGTTCTTATGTTCATACCATTAGTTACTTTCGCTGGCAAAAGTACGATAAGTACTTAGCAGTTACGGGTCAGTTTCGCCTTAATGCCTCTCTCATTGAGCCATAATATCGTCAGGAAACGGCTCCCGCTCGATTAGCGTCATAGCGCAATAGTCTCCATTGGCAAGGTCGTTAACTCAGACTTATAACCTCTGATCCGAATGCCTCCTGTGGGGCAAATTTTTATCGTTATCTTTGATAATAAGATATAATTGGTTTTGGTTTTTCACGATAGTCAACATCACGACGCTATGCTCCTGTACTCATTCCCAGCCACATTTCACAAATGGGATACGAAAGCGGCTGGCATGGATTATGGGTGAAAGGATTCTAGATTCTACCAGGCGTTGTGAGACTGCGATTAAATAAATACTTACTTTAATTTTAGATCTGTTCGTAAAATTTTATCTCCACGTATGTTTCCAAATTTGCCGCTTGATACACAACTAATTATGCAGTGTTCCCCAACGTTACATTTTGTCTGACTACATTTATATATAAATTGACGACGTTATAGTTTCTCATGTGTTCTGAAAGGACTCAGCTGCTTAAAATATGAAAGAGAGGAAAGAAAAAAAAATTAGAGTGTCACGTCCAGTAGATGTCAGGATCACGAAATACACAATATCGCTGAAAAGAGTCTGTGTGCAGTACATAAGTGCAGCCAACATTGTCATTGGAGGATAGGGCGAGTATAACGTTGACAGTAAGAAAGACCACCGCTTAGAGCGTTGTGAAGTAGTAGCATGGCGATCTTCTTCTTGTTGCGATCACCACTATGCACGGTGGGACTTACCACGGGTTCCGTGTAAACCGCGTACGAAGTGATTTGGTGCCCACTGTAGTAGGCCCTTGCTTTCTGTTGGTATATCTCAGCGATACAGATAATACAAAACTGATGAATAACTTTTGTCTGTCAAATGCAATAGTAAAAAAGTAATTAAATTTACTGGCAGACACAGTAGGAATACTAACATGAATGAGTAGCTAAACAATACAATGTGAAAAAAATCAAACTTCTGTGCAGTCGCCTAACAGAATACCTGTCTGCCTGCCGTTGCTCAACATTTTATACAGCATCTGAATGTAAAGGAACGGTAATGCAAGAAGCACGAAATCATAATTATCGTCCTTTGGAAACCTTTAGTTCAGTTGGACGAGACCAATATGGCACTTTTCGTTGGAAGAGGGTGTGATTATGTATGAAGAACACGAGGGTGTGCTTCCTACCATTTAACATGGTGTAGGCTGTGATTTGTGATGAAACAAAGGAAGATTAGCGCTTAAAATCCCGGCGACATCGAGGTCATTAGAGACGAAGCACTACTGCTGCAGCAGCATGGAGAAGAAAGTCTGTCGTGCCCTTTTAAAGGAACCACTCCGACCGTCACCTTAAAAGATTCATGAAATCGCGAAAACACTACATCTGGATGACCAGGTAGGAAATTGGACCGCCGTCCTCCCATTTGCTCCTACAGAGCCTCACTGTACAATCTCGCTCGATGCTGTAGTTTGGGCGATCATTTGTAACTTTCTGTGAACTCTCCTTTCGCATGAAAAGATGTTAGTCGAAATCATTCATTCAATGACAGTCACCTGTCACATAAAAAATGTTTATTTAACGTTGTCAATTATGACAATTTTCCTACTATCACAACTGGAAAAGTTAAAATTTCCCTTCATAGCCACAGCCTGTCTCAGCCTTTTTAAACTGTACTTGTAAGCATGTAAATGACAGCATGAATTGTAGTAATACACCTATGGCGAATCTGACCCACTGCTCAAGTAATCGGCGAAACATTCGCAGCGGGGCAGTCGCTGGTGGTGGCGAGAAAATAAAAAATCCAAGATTCTGGAAGCTGGGAAATTCAAAAATCCAAGGTGGGACACGGCGGGATATTAAAAAATGCAACATGGTGCCTGTGGGAAACTCAGAAATGAAAGATGGTGGGAAATAGAAAAACTAAAAAAAAAAAGAATATTTAAAAATCCAAGATGGTGGAACTAGTACAGTTGTGCTTTGTAGCCTCTCCACCCTCCCATCCCCCTACCCTTCCCTCGAATCACATCCTAGTACTTTACATGTCGTTAAAATGAAACAACAAAGTAAAATGTAGCACCGGAGCATGCATCTTGGCTGCGCTCAAAAGTATCTGAAAAATCTGAATTTCTGCACCATGTTCAAAAGTATTTAGCCAAGGAGTTATGTGAAAGGTATATCTTACAGTATTTCCACATATAAACACATCAACAAAGCACGCATGCACACACACACACACACACACACACACACACACACAGACACACACACACACACGCACACAAAAGTTTGACACTTCAAAAAACATCATAGAACAATCTAAATGTGAAAAATAATTAATTTGATGGTCCACTGCTCCTTGTACCAAATGTAGTACGCTGACTGAAGTATGAACATTGACTAGGGCTGTTTATTCTGTAAACTCATATACATTGTGTGTGTATGAGTGCGCGCACGCGCATGTGTGTATGTGTGTGTGTGTGGGGGGGGGGGGGGGGCATTGCTGATGTGGATGTGGCAATACGGCGAGAAACACCATTTACTTAAACTTTCTGATAAATATTTTTTGAACATGGTCCCAAATTCAGATCGTTCGGATACTTGTAAGCATATCCAAGGTGCTTGCTGTGTGGGTACATTGGATTTGTCGTTCCACTTTAACGCTCAGCCTAATACTGAGGTATGATTGTGAAGAGAGAAGGGTGGAGGGGCAAGGAGGGAGGGAGAGAGATACAAAACATAACTAGACTAGTTACGCTTTTTGGATTCTTTGATGATTTTGATGCCATCATCAGCGACTGCAATGTGGCGACTGTGGAGCTGACAAGTGGCGGAAACTTACCAGTAGCTGTCAGTCATTTTAGAAGTTCTAGCACTGATGTTTATTCGTGTTGATATCTAAAATCATAGTAGGTTTAGTATCATTGTAAAATTTATCCCTGGATGAATAAAATTGCTACCACTACTACTACGTCTACATAATGACATTGTGGATGAAATTACATGGAATACAAAACCTTCAGAATTCTCGATATTTCATATTATCCACCCGTTGTGCTTGTATTGAGCCAACGGCCTTGCCGCAATGGTAAAACCGGTTCGCATCAGATCGCCGAAGCCATGCACCGTTGGGCTTGACTAAAAACTTGGATTGTTGACCCTCCGGTCTGCAGAGAGCTGTTGGTGAGTAGGGTGCACTCAGCCCTTGTGGTGCAAACTGAGGAGCTACTTCATTGAGAAATAGTGGCTCCGGTCACGAAAACTGAGCCGGCCGGTGTGACCATGCGGTTAAAGGGGCTTCAGTCTGGAACCTCGTGACCGCTACGGTCGCAGGTTCGAATCCTGCCTCGGGCATGGATGTGTGTGATGTCCTTAGGTTAGTTAGGTTTAATTTCTAAGTTCTAGGCGACTGATGACCTCAGAAGTTAAGTCACATAGTGCTCAGAGCCATTTGAACCATTTGAACGAAAACTGACAACGACCTTAAAAGCCTTGTGCTGACCACATGCTCCTCCATATCTGCGTCAAGTGACGCCAACAGTCTGAGGATCGTAGGTCTGAGGATCGTTGGCCCTTCTGAAGCCACATGAGGGTAGAACGGGCACGTGCACATGTCGACCGTCCACGGCAATGAACCGTCTTGAAAGCAGTGAAATGGATATTTCAAAAGAAGAACAAAGGGATGTAGTGCGTTTCGTGACAGCGGAAGGAGTACGGGGACCGGTCGCATCGAAGAATGGTACAATGTACAGACATCACTGAATGTCAGATACAAGGCTCTGGGCGTGGTACGAGCGATTCAGAGAAGTAAGTGTGTCGTTGGGCGTTTATGCACGGTTTGGAGCGCCACGCCGCATTACTGATGACATTATACGGAAAATGAATGCCGTCGTTATTCAGGTCCAGCGAATTTTGGTACCAGCCATTGCCGCGTCGGATCGCCGTCATTAATGACAGACTGATATTTTACAAAGTATACGCGAAACGGTACCTCACAGTCTTTAGCCAGCACTGCAAGCATGTCGAAAGGGTCACCCCCTTGAGCAGCGCTACTCCAAGAAAGGGAATGAGTTTGTCACATCACTAGAAACGAGACGTGATATCATTACTTCGAATCCGAGGCAAAACGTCGAAGTCTCCAGTGGAAGTATGAGGGATCGCCCCCCCCCCCCCCCCCCCCCCCCCCCGATACCCACTACATTACGGTTTCTTCTTCTTTTCAAGTCTCTGTTTTACTGCTATGAGCACAAGTGACTTGTCCTATCGGACAGTTTGGGTCCTCAGCGCTCTTATAGAGACCGCACGCTCTTCCACAGAGAAAGACATTAATATCCTTCCAGTGGTTTGCATTTTACAACCTTTGGCTCATTTCCTTTTGAATGTACCTTATACAGTAACTAAGTGACACTAACAAGTAACCCCTTGAGCGCAATGTCGCAAAAGGCCAGTGATGTTTACGGCATTCGACGCTCCACATATTGTCTACCAAGCAACCTCAAAATTGGCAGCTTGTAGCAGCAGGTATCCTCTGGCCAGCACAGCATGAAGCTACGGAGCCTAGTTGAACTGCTTAGTCGACGAGTAGTTGACAACAATGCTACAGTGCTAGTGCTGTTGATATAAAGCAGAGCAACCGTAACGATAAACAAAGTAAACATTGCATTATATCTACAACTGTTGTCGAAGCTGACATTTCGTCAGATAGGAATCAAGGAATTTCACAGACTGAGAAAGAAGTAGCAGATGAAATATTAGCGTTTCTGAAAGATGGCTCAGTGGAATGTGTGGTACAGTATACACTCGATTGTGCAGACAGTGTATGTGGGGAGTAAAATGACGACCATACATCTTAAGTGAAAGCAATACTGAAACGGGTTTCGAGCCACTTAGTTCATCATCCTTGTCGAACAGGGAGCCGCAACTCCCGTCTCCAGTGAAACGTAGTAAAGGACAACCGTTGTTCAAGGAGTGGTTACTCAACATAATTACGTACGTGGAAGACCATCCACTGCATAGCAATATGCAGGGACTGATGACCTCAGAAGTTAAGTCCCATAGTGCTTACAGCCAAAGAGGTCATCAGTCCCCTAGAACTTAGAACTACTTAAACCTAACTAACCTAAGGACATCAAACAAAAAATGGTTCAAATGGATCTGAGCACTATGGGACTTAACATCTGGGGTCATCAGTCCCCTAGAACTTAGAACTACTTAAACGTAGCTAACCGAAGGGCATCACACACATCCATGTCCGAGGCAGGATTCGAACCTGCGACCTTGGCGGTCGCGCGGTTCCAGGCTGAAGCGCCTAGAATCGCTCGTCCTCATGGGCCGGCGACATCACGCACATCCATGCCCGATGCAGGATTCGAACCTGCTACCGTAGCGGTCGCGCGGTTCCAGGCTGAAGCGCCTAGAACCGTTCGGGCACGACGGCCGGCCAGAACTAGCAATACTCACATCATAAATCTTCTTCAGTAGGTTTTCAGTGAAACAACCTACATCAAATCGTTGTTTCATAAGGATCCTGATTCTTCCAGACAGGCATAATTCAAGGAAATTTTTAGAATATTGGATGAGCAAATTGTTGGCTTTCTGCGTCTCTTGTAAATGAGGTTATTAAATCTTTCGTTTCGGTTTTGTGTTTCATCATGTGCACATATCTTGAATGAATCGTAATTAATAGCATTGTAAATAGGTGCATAGCCGTCTGTACTGTAGACGTGTCTTCTCTGATAGCAGGAAATAATGAAATACCGCAAACAGAGACAGAGTCGTGTAAGAAAGGGGCATGGACATGCGCATTGGTTGAAACAAGATGGCTTTTACATCATTTGTAGCTCGAATTAAAGTCTAGGAATTGGAGACATTATTTCCAGGATGCTGTCAAACTTTCTGCTGACAAAACAAAATTTCAATATTTTTGATCAATTTTATATACACCCTAGTTTAACGAAAACGTTTATGCAACTCTAGAAGAGTTTAAGAACCGGTCCTGCCATAATATCGGTGATGATGGACGTGTTTACCCGCCGAGCATGGCGGGAAATATCAAATTGTTCATATGGCTCTAAGCACTGTGGGACTTAACATCTGAGTGCGCAGCTCGTGGTCTTGCGGTAGCGTTCTAGCTTCCCAAGCCCGGGTTCCCGGGTTCGATTCCCGGCGGGGTCAGGGATTTTCTCTGCCTCGTGATAACTGGGTGTTGTGTGATGTCCTTAGGTTAGTTAGGTTTAAGTAGTTCTAAGTTCTAGGTGACTGATGACCATAGCTGTTAAGTCCCATAGTGCTCAGAGCGATTTGAACCACTTAACATCTGAGGTCATCAGTCCCCTAGATTTAGAACTACTTACACCTAACCAAAACGGCCTGGCTGTGCTGGTACTGCGAACGGCTGAAAGCGAGGGGAAACTACGGCCGTAATTTTTCCCGAGGGCATGCAGCTTTACTGTATGATTAAATGATGATGGCGTCCTCTTGGGTAAAATATTCCAGAGGTAAAATAGTCCCCCATTCGGATGTCCGGGCGGGGACTAGTCAAGAGGATGTCGTTATCAGGAGAAAGAAAACTGGTGTTCTACGGATCGGAGCGTGGAATGTCAGATCCCTTAATCGGGCAGGTAGGTTAGAAAATTTAAAAAGGGAAATGGATAGGTTAAAATTAGATATAGTGAGAATTAGTGAAGTTCGGTGGCAGAAGGAACAAGACTTCTGGTCAGGTGACTACAGAGTTATAAACACAAAATCAAATAGGGGTAATGCAGGAGTAGGTTTAATAATGAATAGGAAAATAGGAATGCGGGTAAGATACTACCAACAGCAAAGTGAACGCATTATTGTGGCCAAGATAGACACGAAGCCATTGCCTACTACAGTAATACAAGTTTATATGCGAACTAGCTCTGCCGATGATGAAGAAATTGATGAAATGTGTAATGAGATAAAAGAAATTATTCAGGTAGTGAAGAGAGACGAAAATTTAATAGTCATGGGTGACTGGAATTCGAGAGTAGGAAAAGGGAGAGAAGGAAACATAGTGGGTGAATATGGATTGGGGGAGAGAAATGAGAGGAAGCCGCCTGGTAGAATTTTGCACAGAGCACAATTTAATCATAGCTAACACTTGGTTCAAGAATCATAATAGAAGGTTGTATACATGGAAGAATCCTGGAGATACTAGAAGGTATCAGATAGATTATATAATGGTAAGACAGAGATTTAGGAACCAGGTTTTAAATTGTAAGACATTTCCAGGGCAGATGTGGACTCTGACCACAATCTATTGGTTATGAACTGTAGATTAAAACTGAAGAAACTGTAAAAAGGTGGGAATTTAAGGAGATGGGACCTGGATAAACTGAAAGAACCAGAGGTTGTACAGAGTTTCAGGAAGAGCATAAGGGAACACTTAACAGGAATGGGGGAAAGAAATACAGTAAAAGAAGAATGGGTAGCTCTGAGGGATGAAGTAGTGAAGGCAGCAGAGGATCAAGTAGGTAAAAAGACGAGGGCTAATAGAAATCCTTGGGTAACTGAAGAAATATTGAATTTCATTAATGAAAGGAGAAAATATAAAAATGCAGTAAATGAAGCAGGCAAAAAGGAATACAAACGTCTCAAAAGTGAGATCGACAGTAAGTGCAAAATGGCTAAGCATGGATGGCTAGAGGACAAATGTAAGGATGTAGAGGCTTATCTCACCAGGGGTAAGATAGATACTGCCTACAGGAAAATTAAAGAGACCTTTGGAGAAAAGAGAACCACTTGTATGAACATCAAGAGCTCAGATGGAAACCCAGTTCTAAGCAAAGAAGGGAAAGCAGAAAGTTGCAAGGAGTATATAGAGGTTCTATACAAGGTCGATGTACTTGAGGATAATATTATGGAAATGGAAGAGGATGTAGATGAAGATGAAATGGGAGATACGATACTGCGTGAATAGTTTAACAGACCACTGAAAGACCTGAGTCGACACAAGGCCCTCCGGAGTAGACAACATTCCATTGGAACTACTGACAGCCTTGGGAGAGCCAGTCCTGACAAAACTCTACCATCTGCTGAGCAAGATGTATGAGACAGGCGAAATACCCTCAGACTTCAAGAAGAATATAATAATTTCAATCCCAAAGAAAGCAGGTGTTGACAGATGTGAAAATTACCGAACTATCAGTTTAATAAGTCACAGCTGCAAAATACTAACGCGAATTCTTTACAGACGAATGGAAAAATTAGTAGAAGCCGACCTCTGGGGAAGATCAGCTTGGATTCCGTAGAATTGTTGGAAGACGTGAGCCAATACTGACCCTACTACTTATCTTAGAAAATAGATTAAGAAAAGGCAAACCTACATTTCTAGCATTTGTAGACTTAGAGAAAGCTTTTGACAATGTTGTTGACTGGAATCCTCTCTTTCAAATTCTGAAGGTGGCAGGGGTAAAATACAGGGAGCGAAAGGCTATTTACAATTGCTACAGAAACCAGATGGCAGTTATAAGAGTCGAGGGACATGAAAGGGAAGCATTGGTTGGGAAGGGAGTGAGACAGGTTTGTAGCCTCTCCCCGATGTTATTCAATCTGTATATTGAGCAAGCAGTGAAGGAAACAAAAGAAAAATTCGGAGTAGGTATTAAAATCCATGGAGAAGAAATAAAAACTTGGAGGTTCGCAGATGACATTGTAATTCTGTCAGAGACAGCAAAGGACTTGGAAGAGCAGTTGAATGGAGTGGATAGTGTCTTGAAAGGAGGATATAAGATGAACATCAACAAAAGCAAAACGAGGATAATGGAATGTAGTCGAATTAAGTTGGGTGATGCTGAGGGAATTAGATTAGGAAATGAGACACTTAAAGTAGTAAAGGTGTTTTGCTATTTGGGGAGCAAAATAACTGATGATGGTCGAAGTAGAGAGGATATAAAATGTAGACTGGCAATGGCAAGTAAAGCGTTTCTGAAGAAGAGAAATTTGTTAACATCGAGTATAGATTTAAGTGGCAGGAAGTCGTTTCTGAAAGTATTAGTATGGAGTGTAGCCATGTGTGGAAGTGAAACATGGACGATAAGTAGTTTGGACAAGAAGGGAATAGAAGCTTTCGAAATGTGGTGCTACAGAAGTATGCTGAAGATTAGATGGGTAGATCACATAACTAATGAAGAAGTCTTGAAATGGATTGGGGAGAAGAGAAGTTTGTGGCACAACTTGACCAGAAGAAGGGATCAGTTGGTAGGACATGTTCTGAGGCATCAAGGTATCACCAATTTAGTATTGGAGGGCAGCATGGAGGGTAAAAATCGTAGAGGGAGACCAAGAGATGAATACACTAAGCAGATTCAGAAGGATGTAGGTTGCAGTAGGCACTGGGAGATGAAGAAGCTTGTACAGGATAGAGTAGCATGGAGAGCTGCATCAAACCATCCATTCCCGAGGCAGGATTCGAACCTGCGACCGTAGCAGCAGGGCAGTTCCGGACTGAAGCGCCTAGAACCGCTCTTCCACACGGCCAGCTGTGAGTATCAATGTGGTGATGTTCATGTTGCTGGTGGTGGATATATTGAACATCTGTAATGTAGACTTGAGAGATTCGTAAGTATGGGTCTCAGAGTTGAATAAACATATGCGTTTGAAATACGTTTATTCTTTTTGAAATGTCTCTCCTCTTTGTAGCTACTTGAATGACGTGGACTTAAAAGTGCTGACTTAAGAGGCGGAGGTTTCTATTGCCCTGAAGCAGACGGTCTTCATCAGTGGCTGAGACGCCTTGCTGCGGACCGTTGGAATGACTGCGTCCTGCGCAGATGCCATCACCGCCAGGCGTTGCGTATTTGCGTATCGGCGCCCGCTCGCCCCATCGTCGCTCAACGGCTCGGTTCACACGCAGGCGCTCCGACATGCGTGCGCGATGCCACGCCTGCACGCTGTTGCTTTCTTCTCCTTCACCACCGTCTCTCTCCCGACCTAGATACTTTTTTCCCTTCTTTCGGTCCGTCGGCCCACTTTTCTGCTGCCAAACTCGCACCTCAGCCGCGGGCGCTCCGCAATCCTTTCGCTGGCGCTTTTCAACACTACAGAAAAGAAGCAGTTAGGATTTCCGGGTGCGGTTTTCCCCCCGCAGACTCCAAGCTCGGGTTCTGCGCCTCGACTCTGCAGACAGCCTCGCCCCATCCCCCCCCCCCCACCCCCTCCATCCACCACTTCTTCAATCTCATTGCCAGTCGCTGGCCCCGTCCCTCTTTCACCCTTTACAGCTCTGTCTCCCTACCTGCTGCTGGGGCGACTTTTTTGACGGCGCTTTAAGCGCCGCGCCGCTCAGAATGTATTCTTGAAAGACAGCGAACCATCTAATTCCGCACAAGGAGCCATAGCTCAGTCTTCCTAGAGGCTGCTCCTTCCTCCTCACGAGTTTAACTTTAAAATTACATTTTCTTTGGGCCTTTATTACCTACTCGGTGGCGTCGTCTGAAATTAAAACTTTAAAGTATTTAGCAATTCCGACTGCTCCAAGTTAAGTCGGTTTTTCCTCGCGTTACACCTTCTGTCGCCGATCCCAGGCGGCGCGGCGAAGGCAAATGCGGGACCCAGCCTGGTCCCGTATTCAAATTAGCCCTTGAGGGAATCGCGGGCCCATCAGCCAAGGGCGGGCTGGCTCACCTCGCCATGCTCCAGGCATAGCTGATAACTTACAATATGCAGCATATCTACTCAAAAAAGAAAATAAATAAATAAATCAATAAAGAAATAATAAGTGGCCTTTATGTGCTATAAGAAAGGCATTTGATTTTGTACATTAATACTGTTTGTCATAATAAGATAATCCACCGATTTAATTTCGTAGGTGACAGATAGTTGACACCACAAAATCGCAGAGAGCTTGTCTTTCAACAAATTCGGATGGAAGAAACAGCGATTGCCAGGAAGTCGTTAAACAATTTCCCCAAAACGTAATGGGGTTGGGGTGTTTGGGGGAAGAGACCAAACAGCGAGGTCATCGGTGTCATCGGATTAGGGAAGGACGGGGAAGGAAGTCGGCCGTGCCCTTTCAAAAGAACCATCCTGGCATATGCCTGGAACGATTGAGGGATATCAAGGAAAATCTAAATCAGGATGGCCGGACGCGGGATTGAACCGTCGTCCTCCCGATTGCGAGTCCAGTGTAAAGCTTAATGCTAATGCTAACGACATTATATTTAACATCCAACAAATAAAATAATTTCTTTGCAGATGACAGAGATATCAATACGGATAAAGAATAAAGTACGAGAATCATGTTCGATTCAACGAGAATTATTGTGCCCCACGACCGTGATTTGATCTACAACAGAAAGAAAGTCTGCATCGGTCGCAGTATCATCTGTCTTATTTACTGCAGATGTAGATTTCGGCTAACAGTGCAGTCATCAGTGCGATATAGGCAGTCATGTAGAGTTAACGTAATTATAACATCTCATTTTCCAATGTAACTTAGTCATGTACAAGTATTAGTTCTGGCACTAGTTGAAGTAATGTTTGCACATTATATTGGAATAATACCACTAAAGCTCTGATGACAGCTGGACTGTTAGCTGAAATCTATATCTGCAGTAAACAAGGCAGCTGGTACTGCGACTCATACCGACTTCCTTTCTGTCCTGAAGTATAAGAAGTCACGTATCATAGAACTGATAGGTTTATTTATTGGTGTTACCCTCACGGTCGCTATTTTACCTTTTTATAGTAGGCAAAGACCATGACCTAAGCCCAACATACACTACTCCTCTCACTACATCTACACACACTCTATGTGAACCCTACTCACACTCAGTTATCAACATCAAGAAAAGAAATCAAGCACAAACAGATAAAGAAGTTACCATTTTTTTTAAAGTGGGAGCTTATGAATAGGTGTGTCTCGAAGGGGATTGATGAAGATAAAACTGGAAAATAATGCTTGTGAAAAGCAAAGCAAGAAAAGGGATTCTGAAGCTGTGTAAGTACATGTAAAAAAAAAGAGCTACACTTCGAAACGTCTGTTGGATGATTGCAGATATCATACTGAAGCTGATTGTTAGTAATTTAATGTAAGGGGTTAGTAAAATGAGATAATGAGATAAGCATGCAACTCTTAAAAAATAAAAATATACTTCATATTCTCAGATGAAGGTAATAGTAGCGTAAATGCTAATAGCTATACAGGGTGTATCATAACTAATAGCGTAACCGCATACTTTTGAAAGTAAACGACACTAGAAGCAAAAAAGTCTCAAAAAATATCGTCTCTAAAACGAATACCGTAAGAGCTATGTGCACTTCTTCATCTTCGGTACGGTAAAAGAAACCTATTCTGCTGCAAGCTGTCTTTCTGAGACGTAGCAGTATGGACCAAAACAGGAAAGTAATGTCCAGCTAACAGGAGCTGTACAGTTCGTATCGTATAGATCTATGAGCACCTCTTCACCTTCGCTATCGAGAAAAACTTCTCTTCTATTGAAAAAGTTATATTGAATCGTGGCCCTACTGTGTGTAACATTGTACACAGTGAAACAAACGTCATATTAGTTAACAGTATAGTAAGAGCGAGCACAATATACACAATCAACAGTAAAAATGCACCAGTGTTATTGTGCATTGCACCAGATCGTTAACCGGAACAAACTCACCCTACTAAACCATTCACTCAAGTATACCTGAATACCAAATCACCATCAGCAACGTTCAGTATCAAAAGTCAGATTTGACACATAAAGAGTACACGTTATGAAAGTCCAAATTGTCGGAATACTGCATGGACAAACTGTCGGATGTCAGTGTCCAGCGAGCGCGATATTTCGGCAAACGACCACGTTTCCCTCATCAGGTGCGCTGATGGACTGACTATTCGGCCGCTCCATCAGGCGTCCACGCCCACACTCCTTACACCCACTCCTCCAGCCGTCCCAGTGTTCCGTCCCAGGTTGGTGCCCAGGTGGCGTACTGGCGGCACCCCTGCTGTTCCTCCTCGTGCCCCCGAAGTCATTTCGCTATATGGTATCTCATTTGTCTCCTTGACCACAGCGGCGTCCAAGGCCTTACTAAAGATGTACTCTATTACAAGGTCGTCTTTCACACTACCAAGCAGAGCCGATCCCCCATCAGTTAGATCATCAGTGCAACTGACGATGGGAGAGTGGTCGTACTCTGAAATATTGTGCCCGTTGGAGACCGACATTCGTGAACTATTTCGATATGAAGTATGCTGGAAGTAGATGAAGCACCGCAATATGCAGACTGTTACACTGGAACGGTTATGTCCAATCCAGCTACGCCCCACTCTAAAACTGTAGAACACACACGGTTTATAGGCTGCACAAGCTGTTACCACCATAGCCGTCTTAGGACAGCGACCAAAACGACATATTACGTGCTCTACCTGTTCCTTCATCAACAATCTTACCTGACTGACATCTTCATTCAAAAGAATTACTTTGTGGCTGACCATCATTCCAAATGTAATTCTATAAAGGGTTTCAAGTGTTCCAAGTATGTACCATGTAAATGTTTGAACATAAATAACTGAATATCATTTCTTTTCAGTTACACATTGTTAAATACTAAAACAAAATTACATTTTATATTCTGCACAAACCGGAACGAGAATTGATTGACAACACAATCCTTATTTTTTCTTGCCGGGTTCGCACTACATTGCTGACGCATCTTACTTGTAAATTTCAGTTCACATATTTCTTATTAAATAAAAATAAATATTAGAACAATAGGACAAAGAATTGTGGAGAACTTTTGTTCTGGAACGCAACAGTGATAATAAATATTTTTATTTATAATAAATAGGTAATCTGCTTATCTGTATGTCAAATATTCACATTAAATAGCTTCTTTCAAGCGCTAACAGAAACTGCATTGTATGTGTTTGTAGTGTGTCTGTCGTTAGAAACAAATGTTAATAATTTCGTTAGTGAATGTGGTACAAACATGGTATTAATTTCATAGGAATCGTCTCTTTACTCGGATTTAATTGCAATGTTTAGTTTTTCTGTAGTCCTTTGGAAGCCATTTTAGTGTCTTTGGTGAACATACATTTTAGTTTTAGACACATTCAGAAATTCTCCATGTCTCTAGCGTCTGTAGCCACACGACGCCTTAGTTTCACCCCTCTCCCTCATTGGGATATCAGGGAAACGTCCGCTCACTGGCCGATCAGACACGCACCCACTCTCTCGCCTCAGTTGCTATGGCTCTTGTGACCACATGACGCTTCTTGCTTACCAGTCTGGCGCAGCCACTATGCTGCATCTTGTTAGCCTTTGAAACGCGTATGTACTCGGTAGCAGCGATGGCGAGGCATGACAGAATCTCTGACCAGAGAGTTATTTATCGCTTCTAGTCTGCGCTTGACCGCACGAGAGTTCAGTTGCAAGTAGGGAGTCGGTAGTTGCAGTTGCAAGGCAGTTGTTGTACGTAGCGAGTCGCGAGAGCATGTAGTAGCGCGCGAGAGACAGTCGCAGTTGTGTGTGAGGAGTCGGCGGGCGTCGACATGGGGCTCTGGTCAAGGTTCAGGACGAGGTGTATTTTTAAATAAGGTAATGAAGCAGCATTGCGCTCATCTGATAATGTAATGTATCTTAACAGTAATTAATTTGTTCAAGAATCGCCCCAATAATAATTTTGTTCTGAAAGCAATTGTTTAAGAAAATAATCATTACAATTGAAACAATACTTCCTATGCTTTTCCTGCCAGAATCAATTTATCAGATTTGCACAGGGCCTAAGGTCATCGCAGATGACCTTATAAAATTTATCAGGTTGATCATAACGTTAATTTTGTGGGGACTTAGCATTTTTGCACATTGTTATTATCATTGAGTTTTACTACTGTGGGAAGATTACATTTGGCTCTATTTACATTTTCATTTAATTCATATTATTTAAAAATAATTACGGGGAGGATACACTTGGCTCTATTCCCATTAACATTTAAATATTGTCTTTCGAAATTTTGTGGGGAGGTTACACCTTGTATTACTGAATTTAATCTCCCATGCCATGACCAACGTATTTGTATGACGTACTGCTTGTAACGTCTCACGACCATTACCAAACTGACAATTCCTTGGGGCATCGGGATGTGTTCCTATCTTCCAATGCCTTTCTCTATTTAAATTGTGCAATAATACCCGTTTTTCCTTGTTCGATTCAGTAAATCCTCGCTTATAATTGGATCTACATAAGAAATTTTCAGCGTTTTTCTCTTGCACCACATTTCCAGAGGTTCTACTCTGCTTTGTCTCAACTGCTTATCGTTCGCGTTTCGCTTCCATACAAGGTTACACGCCAGACGAAAGCTTTCAGACAAAATTTTCTAATATATTTACACAATCTGTAACGTAAACGTATGGCCAAACCTTCAGGAAACGTTCCTCACACTTAGGGGTATAAAATGTGTTGCGACAGGTATCCGCAAATGTCTAATTCCCATGTTAAAGGTCATTTACTACTACTCTTCAAAACCACATTAATCATGCGAAATGTTGCACTGAATAATTCAGTGTTGCAAGTAAAAAAAAAAAAAAAATATGCGGTAACCGGGAAATAACGAAGGAAGTGTCACAAGGTACAATTTTGGGTCCACTCATATTCATTATTCTGGGTTATCAATTACCCAAACGAAATTCTACAATCAAGACACCAAGAAAGACTTTCTCTCAATATTTGGGCCAGTGTAGTTTTTTGACTGATTGTTAGGGCTCGAAGGAGAAATTTACCATGGTTTCTTAGAGAACACTCTACCTATTCTGCTAGAACATGTGTCTTTAAGAGTGGGTCCAAACAGTTACTTCAGACACGACGGGGCTCCTCCTGATTCAGTGTTCACGTATGTAGGCTTTTAAATAACTGATTCCGTGACACATAGATAAGCAGACCTAGACCAAACCTTGGCCTCCAATTCCTTGGCCTAAGCCTTCTAGACCTTTACTTGTGGGTGCATTTAAATGCTCTTATATACGAAACTTCGGCACAAGATGTACAGAGTCTTTGTGCACGCATTGGGAAAGGCTCTGAAATAATGCTCTGTGATCCAGGGAAACATCAGCGAATCAGGGATTAAATGCAACGCCGCTTTGATGCGTACCAATGGAGGGCAACCTGAACATTTTGTTTAGGAAAGTGTTTCACGTTATGCTGATAGTTTTTTTTTTGTGCTTTGACATGATTAAAGTGTTAAAGAATTGTAAAAACTAGGAAAGAAAGCATTTCTGGACCTATGTCATCTAACATATTTTCTTTCTCTATCTGCGAGGAATTCTTCCTGAAGGATTGGCCACATGTTTTTGTGACACCCTATACTGAATGTCAATAAATTTTAGTTTTTCAGGAACACTGTTTTGGCTATTGCCATTATACATTTTATATCCTCTCCATTCCGGCCGTCGTCAGTTATTTTGTTGCTCACGTACCAAAAGTCACGGACTACTTTTAGGTCTCGTTTACCTAATGTAATTCTATGTGAATCATTTGATTTAATTCGGCAACAGTGGGTTAGCCTTGTTTTAACTTTGTTAACATTCATCTTATTACCTATTTTCAATACACTAACCATTCCCAGAAACAAATCCTTCCGTTCAGCTGCTCTTGGCAGTCATTTTTCATCCCTGCCGGAATTTCGACGTGATCAGGTAATATTTCTTGTCACTGGTCTCCCTGGCTTCGTTGCTTGCTCAATGCAACAATTAAATAGCCTCAGGCAGAGGTAGGATCCCTGCCTCACCCCCTTCTGAGCTACTGCATCCCTTTCATGACCTTCCAATCTTATAACTACAGTCTGATAAAATTCTCTCGAGCTTTCAGCCGTGTCAAGTGGTTTAAAATCCACAAGTTTTCAGCTGAGTACTCCTTGGCCACTGTCGTGACTGTTTTTTGGTTTCTACTGTCGTTCTTATATAGCATTATATAGCTGCACCTTATATGCAGCAGCAGCGATCACCGGTGACGTCAAAGAAGGCTGCAGCAACCAAAAGACAGTTTCCACATGACTATGGCTTTGGAGTGCTCGCCCGAAGGCTCGTGGATTTTAAACCACTTCACGTTGCTGGAAGCCCGAGAGAATTTTATCAGTACATATCGCCACGAAACAATGTACTCGTAAATTTCAATATGGTTTGCTACATAAATTACAATGCAAACAACGGATCTTTCAATTCGTCAATTGTCGAAATTTCTCAGGAGCATTAGCTTAACAATTTTTGAGAATTTAGGCCGTAATAACTTGTGTAAATAGATGTAAAATAACGATGCATACAGAAAGCGAATGAGATCAGGTTGACAGTACTTGTTTGATGTGGCACGAGCTGTGTTACTTACGGGTCTATTACATAGTAACCTAAAGCCGTACCGTCAGAAATGTCACGGAAGTAGCAAAGCACAGAAATATAAACATTGCGAAACAGAGGTTTTAATCGTCGTCCAGCGTGGAGAGAAAATCAGGAGATGCGGATCCCTCTACTGAAACTATATCCTGTCCTCCCCGGCGTTAACGTCTCCGGTCGCCTCCTTGCTTACATTGTCAACACAGTAATTACGTTCTTTATGCCAGCGTGCCTGGCCGTAGGACGGCTTAACTGTGCGGAGCTCGGCACCTAGCGGGCGCGAGCAGGGCGAGCGATTTTATGTCGCCATTACGCGAGAGCCCCGGGTTTAATTAGGTAACCGCACGGTGGCCGGGCCCGGCTTTGCAGGTGCACTTAGGCCGGCCCCAATTAGAGCTCGGCCGCTGTCCACCAGGTGACGTGTGCACCCGGCGGCCAATCGAAGCGCCGTGTAATCCGGCGGCAGCCAATCGCGGCGAGGAAGCAACCGGAACTGCTGAAGCCGGAAATGCGGACGTCGCGGGATTAGCTGCTAACGGCCGCGCGTAATAACCGGCGCGAGGCAACGCGCCGCCCAAGGAGAACTGAGGATGCCACCAAGGCCGGAACGCACCGGTCGAACGTAATTAGGAGGCGTCGGTAATCCTGCGGCTGGACCGCCGCCCAGTACAGCGGAACTTCCTTGCCCTCCACAACCAAGGTCTTCCCTCAGGTTTTCTTATCACGGTCATCGTTTGCACCTAACGGTTCAATCTTCACATAAGAGGGCTATTCATTTACAAACATCTGATAAATAATAACGAAAGGTGTGAGTAGGTCTCACGCTCTGAGGATTCGGCACAAACTTAACCGTGTATGTTAAAGTTCACCCACCCTGGGAATCGAAACTCTCGACTACTTTCGGCTGTTACCAGTATTCTTGGTCAATGGGAAGTTCAAATGTGTGTGATTTCCTAAGGGACCGAACTGCTGAGGTCATAGGTCCCTAGACTTACACACTACTTAAACTAACTTATGCTAAGAACAACACACACACACCCATGACCGAGGGAGGTCTGCAACACCCGGCGGGAGGGGCCACACAATCCGTAATATGGTGCCTCTAACCGCGCGGCCGCTCCACGGCCAACAGGAAGTGCAGTACAAGTTTCGATGAGTGAGTTGCTGAGAATCAAAATATGTAACATAAATGACCGTATCTTCTGACTGCGCTACTTAGGAGCGTGTATATTTTGTATCAGCAAGGGACCATAGGTCTTGGTGCGTGGCCTAAATGTCAACTTCATAAGTCTACCCGTTTCTGGCGAAAACGGTTTTAACAGTCGGACAGGAAGAGAGACAAACAGCAGAGTGATCATATGAGTGTTTCTTTTTTGTCGATTGAGGTACGGAACCCGCGGAACCCTAAAAGAAAGAAAGAAATTTTCCTACTTAAAATTGTACTTACGTGTTGATATTACTTGATTACACAATCACCATCCAAACTTCAAACATTTGTCGCAGCTTTCTTATATCATCGTCAAAGAGTGTTCCCGCATGGTACTTCAGTCAGCTGTTGTCAGCACTCTTGAGTTCATCGTCAGTGATGAAATACTGAGCAGCCATCTTGGGCAATATTGAAAGTCGCTCTTACAGTTATAGATGGAATGTTGAAAAATCTCCCATCGAAAAACTTTGAATTTTCCCTCGTACGATTGGCAGTATGCTATCACACATTTTCGTTAAGGGACTGACTCATTCATGCCGTTTGTTTTGGATTGACATTCGGAGGTTAGCAAAAGTTTCACAATAAACCTCTGTGTAAGCGTATACTCACGCATTACACTCATCAAATATGTTACCCTAATTCCTTTGAGATTCCAAAAACTGTAACCATAACTCTGCGGTTTGTCAATGTTTGCTTGAAGTTTTGGGCTTATTGAGAGTACGGGTGTGCATCCACTAGCTGGATTGTTCCTTAGTTTCAGAATTCCCACAATGAGCCCATGTCTCGTACCTAGTCAGATTTCTGCTCAGAAATTCCTCCCTCTCTTCACGCTAGCGCTGAAGGAATGTCAACCCATTCTTTCAATTCTGTGATCGTCTGTTACACATTTTGTTATGTACCGTGCACAAAACTTATGGTACATTTACATCTGTGTGATTGTGTTGAAGAGGGCTACCTTCAAATTTGAGGCGCATCTCAAGAAAAGTTCGGAAATTATATACCGACGTCTCACACGCACGATATCGTCAGTATGTTGCACAAAGACGTCGGTCACAGTAGAATGTCTTCCATGACCACTTACATCGTGCAAGTCTGTTCGACCAGCTATCAGTTTTCTGTGCCACTACCTTAAAATACCGATCACTCATAACTCCACTCCCATTCACACGACACAATCGAGGATGAATAGCGGCGGTAAAGACTCATTCTGCTTGCAGGAAGCGAATGAAAGAATACACCTAGCAACGGGTGGGATACGTAATAACAACGCCCACTTCAATCTCATGCTGCTTATACACTGGCGAACACGACAGAAAGGTGGCTGGATGCAACGCTAATTTCTAACTATCGTTTTCTAACTGCGCTGGTACCATGAAGTTACAAGCATTTGCCTGATTTATAACCAATTTAAGGTTGCTTTATAAATAGCGTTCATACTAGAGAAGTTGTTTTTATTTTAATTTCAAAACTGACAATTTACAGAAGGAAGAGCATATTGTGTACAAGCAATTTCTCCCGGTTCTCGTACTTGAAACTAACACCAAGATACCTCCATGAGTACCGAAGTAAAATTAGCGCTCCTGTTGACACAATGAATGGAATAGTTCAGCATGTTTTATGAGAATGCCATGTCTTTAATACTGATACTCTTTGAAAATGTGTTTTTTCTGTGATTTGGATTAACATAAATATCCCTGAGCAAGAGTGTGCAGAAAGTGAAAGCGTTGTAAAATGCAGACTTCCACGGCCGGAAATGTAACAATTAATAAAATGTTCCGGACTATTATGCCTTGGTCGAATGGATTTCACATTAAAACAAAATGTTTCGTCCCCAACTGCGGAGGACATTTTCAAGAGGGATCGTAGCTTCTTTGAACGTCCGTTTCGCACCCTGCCTCGCTGGCTACTAAGCATAAAAGCCCAATACATTTTATTAATTGTGGGAGAAAGCATGAGTGATATCTTTCATTAACAACGCTAGTATGTAATAGGTTGGAAAGTGCGCTGAAGGACATGGAATCAATTCAGAGAGATGCTGCTGGTGTTGTAACTAGTTGGTACAGCCGACACGAAATTGTAATAGAAATGCTTAGAGATCTTAAATGGGAAACCTTGTAAGCAGTGGCGACCGGTTATCACGTGCTAATATGCTACAGTACACTACAAACATCGCACTAAAATTATGCCGTTTCTCTTTGAATGCGAGCCAGAAATTGCACAAAAATTACGTCATTTCTCTCCAAATTTGTGCTGGTTTCCAAATAAAACGTGCGAAAACATGTTTTGTAGCGCTCTTATCACGACAGAAGCCAGTATCGAGTGCTAAAATGATGGTCAGCCGAAATACTATCTATTCAGAAGAGATGCAGTTGTCTGTTTTCGATTGCACATGCCCTCACGTGACGTTCTCCCTTCAGGCTACTAGTGCTATATTGCTCACAGACCATATCAATATGAAATCGCGTGTAACATACTGCGCAGGTGTAGAGAAAGAGTCGTTTTTGACCAACAGTTACTAACAACTGGATGGACAAATGGTTAGCCACAATGACTGGAATTCATTGGCTCACGTCTGATCCCCGCACCTACCAACATCTTTTTCCCACTTTTTTTGTTACTTGGCAATGTTAAACAAATGATTATAAAATTTAAATATGTTTAAACACTTCAGTTTATATTAAAATTTGGCACAAGCCGCCACGGAATGGAGGAAACGCTATGTAGTTATCGCGAAATCCTGTTGGGTAAAATCAGAGAACCTGTATCCGTAGATGCCTCTGCAACAATTTTGCTGCCACCAATATACATCTTGTGCAGGGGTCTCAAGCAAAAGATAAGAGAGAGTAGGATGGGTACAAAGCCATCCAGATAGTCACTTTTCCCTTGCCTAGGGCGAATTCGGATAGGAAGGAAAACTGATACTTTTTAAATGAACACACCGGCATTTTACTGTATTGTTGCTTATTTAATTACGACGTAGGTTTCGGCGTTTTGTGCCATTTTCAAGTGCTTGAGTTTGTCATTCAAAAACGGTTCAAATGGCTCTGAGCACTATGGGACTCAACTGCTGAGGTCATTAGTCCCCTAGAACTTAGAACTAGTTAAACCTAACTAACCTAAGGACATCACAAACAGCCATGCCCGAGGCAGGATTCGAACCTGCAACCGTAGCGGTCTTGCGGTTCCAGACTACAGCGCCTTTAACCGCACGGCCACTTCGGCCGGCTAGTTTGTCATTAACATATATAGTCAATTACGTGAAAATGGTATAAAAGGCCGAAACTTAGGTCGTAATTATAGAAACAACAATGCAGCCAAATGGCGGTGCGTTCATTTAAAAACTATTTTATGCCTGTAACCCGGCAATTTCAAAAACTGATCGTATTGGCACAATGTATTCTCCGCCATGTACTGTACATTGTCTTGCTATACAGTGGATGGATAGAAACATGAAAACACCATAAACCAAATACTACTATGCCTAGAATAGTGTAGATAAGCCGCTAGCATTCAAGCAGCTTATCGATATCTCGGAATGGACAAATACAGGTCCTGCGTGAGTTTATAGTGGAATTTTATACTACACTTCCTCGAAAATACACTACTGGTCATTAAAATTGCTACACCAGGAAGAATTGCAGATAATAAACGGGTATTCATTGGACAAATATATTATACTAGAACTGAGAAGTGATTACATTTTCATGCAATTTGCGTGCATAGATCCTGAGAAATCAGTACCCAGAACAACACCCTCTGACCGTAATAACGGCCTTGATACGCCTGGGCGTTGAGTCAAACAGAGCTTGAATGGCGTGTACAGGCACAGCTGCCCATGCAGCTTCAACACGATACCACAGTTCATCAAGAGTAGCGAGTGGCGTATTGTGACGAACCAGTTGCTCAGCCACCATTGACCAGACGTTTTGAGTTAGCGCGATATCTGGAGAATGTGCTGGCCAGGGCAGCAGTCGAACATTTTCTGTACCCAGAAATACCCGTACAAGACCTGCAGCATGCGGTTGTGCATTATCCTGCTGAAATGTAGGGTTTCGCAGGGATCGAATGAAGGGTAGAGCCACGGGTCGTAACACATCTGAAATGTAACGTCCACTGTTCAAAGTGCCGTCAATGCGAACAAGAGGTGACCGAGACGTGTAACCAATGGCACCCCATAACATCGCGCGGGGTGATACGCCAGTATGGCGATGACGAATACACGCTCCCAATATGCGTTGACCACGATATCGCCAAACACGGATGCGACCATCATGATTCTATAAACAGAAACTGGATTCATCCGAAAAAATGACGTTTTGCCATTCGTGCACCCAGGTTCGTCGTTGAGTACACCATCGCAGGCGCTCCTGTCTGTGATGCAGCGTCAAGGGTACCCGCAGCCATGGTGTCCGAGCTGATAGTCCACGCTGCTGCAAACGTCGTCGAACTGTTCGTGCAGATGGTTGTTGTCTTGCAAACGTCCCCATCTGTTGACTCAGGGATCGAGACGTAGCTGCACGATCCGTTACAGCCATGCGGATAAGATACCTGTCATCTCGACTGCTAGTGATACGAGGCCTTTGGGATCCAGTACGGCGTTCCGTATTACCCTCCTGAACCCACCGATTCCATATTCTGCTAACAGTCATTGGATATTGACCAACGCGAGCAGCAATGTCCCGATACGATAAACCGCAACCGCGGTAGGCTACAATCCGACCTTTATCAAAGTCGGAAACGTGAGGGTACGCATTTCTCCTCCTTACACGAGGAATCACAACAACGTTTCACCAGGCAACGCCGGTCAACTGCTGTTTGTGCATGAGAAATCGGTTGGAAACTTTCCTCTTGTCAGCATGTTGTAGGTGTCGCTTCCGGTGACAACCTTGTGTGAATGCTCTGAAAAGCTAATCATCTTCATATCACAGCATCTTCTTCCTGTCGGTTAAATTTCGCGTCTGTAGCACGTCATCTTCGTGGTGTAGCAATTTTAATTGCTAGTAGTGTAGTAACAAGTTCAGGTAATGGTCGTAGAATTATGTTTCGATCACTCACTTTTCTCTCCATAGCAGAACACGACGATGTAGTAATTGTGATACTTGGTGGCTGTGGTGGCCACGCGAGGTACGACAGTTCATCCTCGTGCTCTACAAAACCAGTCCAGGACCATGCGATCTACGTGGACAGGGTCCCTATCGTATTGGAACATCTGCTTACACACCTAGGAACAGACATTGTATCGTGAGATGTACCTGACTAACCAAAATGGTCACACAGTGCTCTGGAACAATGTGATGTTCCAGAGCAACCGTAGGGAGAACGGAATTGCGTTATACGGCTTCCCATATCATCATCTCACCAAGTTTCACTCTTGTCAGCAAGCGGTCTGCCTCGTAGGCTTGTGATGCCACACACAACGCGTAAACACGGCAAGAAGCTGGAAACTGTGTGACGGAGCCCAGCAAACCAAATGATTGTTTTTCCCCATTGCTCCGTAGTCCATATTTTATGGCTTTGCCACCATGTTTTCGTGTTACGAGCTTTGCATCATCGATGTTTGGTTTTGGAATTCCAACTTGCACTGCAATTCCCAGATTATGGTGCTCCGTCGGTGTTCTTTTGCTGCCGAAATGGTTCGCGAGTGCTATATTCTGTTCTGCAGCAACTTTTACAATTATCGTTCTCCTACTTTTCGTCCTATTGAAAGACCGTCTTTCATGATTACTTAACACACACTGTCGTCCCCATCGTGACTTAGTAAATAATGTTTTTCCACTTTCCTTGTATGCGGTATAGATCTTCGATACGGGGCCTTTTGAAACACCAAGTACTTGGGCTGAATTGGTTATGGAAGTAGCCACTACACGAGGACCAGCAATTTGCCCACGTTTCTAATTCACTTACTTTACGCATTATGCTCTCACAATTACAAAGATCACTGTACTGACCACCACTTGCAGCATGATGAGGACATTTCACACGCACTGTTAGTGGCAAAACACAGCAGCAGAACACGCAAACACGCAGACTTGGCTAGTATCTCCACTTATGTTCAAACATACTCTCCTTTCGATGTTTCCACATTTTTCCATTCCATGTAGACGCAAATGTAGATGAGCTCAGAGAAAGGCGGTAGGGTGCATGTCGGTGAATTTATACCTCAGGCGTGTTTGCTGACGATGCGAACTTTTCACTGCTCTATAAAGAGACAATTTCTACCGCGAATAAACAGATTTCAGTAAATGTGTAGTAATAAGACAAAGATTAATGATCTGAAAATTAAATATCTTTTACCAACCATAGTTAACCTGTTTACAAATATACTAACCACTTATTGTAGGCGCTGCAGGCATGGACTGTGCGGCTGGTCCCGGCGGAGGTTCGAGTCCTCCCTCGGGCATGGGTGTGCTTGTTTGTCCTTAGGATAATTTAGGTTAAGTAATGTGTAAGTTTAGGTACTGATGACCTTAGCAGTTAAGTCCCATAAGATTTCGCACACATTTGAACATTTGAAAGTATTGTAGTTCCAAAAAACCAATTAAATATTAAATTAAAAAGAATATTCCCAGTAGATTAAAGTGTGTGACGGAGCAGAATCGTAATCTGGGATCTTTGCCTTTCGCAGCATGTGCTCTGTCGACCCACCCTAACAGCGTAGGACGTCTTCGGAACAGTTTCAGTGAAAGCAGCCCATTATTTGGATTCTTGGTCGATGTCCATCGTATAGAGATGGATGCGGGTCTCCTTGTTTGTGACATTTCGAAGAAGAGAGTCCTGCTTTAAACACAAATTTGTAGATTATAACCGCACCCACTTATTGCTCTGCGTAAGTAATCGCAGCAGCTGCAGAGCCGATAACTTTCCCTGCCGCCAATTTCTCGTACGAAATATTAATTGTAACTGTTAACGCAGCTATGGTATCTGCTACTTGGCACACTTTTGATTCGGATATCAGGAAGAATCACGTCGTGGACATTCTCAGTGCTCCATTCCGTAACAGGAATTGCCTGGTGCCCTTGGCGATGATCACTTTAAAATACGTTGAAACTAAATAACGATAGTTACTGATGACGAAGGATGACAATAAATACGATACAAATTCGCCTTTCTCTTGTCAAATGTTTTCTGATTGAAAAGCAGCAAGCAAATCAGTGAACGATACTATACTTTTCCATCTCGGTGAATACTCCGAAGCAAAACTTACTGGAATATGTACTATTAAATCCAAACTAATCTATGAATCAGAGGCATCACTGATGAACTAATGTCGTATTCCGATTAAAAGTGTAGAGTCCGCCCCCGGTAGCTGAGTGGTGCCGGCACGGTAGCTCAGCGTGTTCGGTCAGAGGGTTACGTACCCTTTGTAATAAAAAAACTGAGTTAATCGATCATCAACGAACCTAATCGGATGTCTTACGGCGTCCGCCCTGAGCAGATACAAAGAACAAAAGCGAACAAAAATGAGATTTAAAAAAAAAAAAAGTGGTCAGCGCGACAGACTGTCAATCCAAAGGGCCCGGGTTCGATTCCCGGCTGGGTCGGAGATTTTCTCCGTTCAGGGACTGGCTGTTGTGTTGTCCTAATCATCATCATTTCATCCCCATCGACGCGCAAGTCGCCGAAGTGGCGTCAAATCGAAAGACTTGCACCAGGCGAACCTCTACCCGACGGGAGGCCCTCGTCACACGACATTTCTTTTTAAAAGTGTAGAATTTTTTATTATGATATTACAGTTTGGTGTGAGATCATTGCCCATCATAAATAATTGCTGTGATGTCGCGGCAAAGATTTAAATTGTTAGTGGCTATTCCCTCCTAGAGTTGTGACTTACTTTATAGCAATGGAGGAAATGGAACACAGTCTACAAGGATCCGCTGCTTTCAACTTCCATTTCAGCCACAAGACGGTAAGCTTTATTTATAGCCAACGGTGTCCCACCAAAATTGCATTAAAGTAATAAGAACTAAAATAATAAGAACTACAGCAGCCTTGAGCCTAACGTAACTACTTATAGAGCCTATACATTCAATTAATTATGTAATTTTGATTTTAGCGCCGTCTAACAGACGGCGTCATACAATGGTAACAGCACGTTAGTTAGTGACATATGTCTTCAAAGACTCATACTTGCTGAACCACCCTCATCCTCACACTGTTGCTGTTCTTAGCAGTTAGAGCTGTTGCTTCTCTTACGTATTTGTCACTGAGTAACAAATATACCACCAGTTCTGGCTCATTACTGCCCGAAAAATTTCGTTGCTCGCATGTCGTCTTCCTCACATGCAGCTGTTATTCCACTCTAGCTTAGTCGAAAAAAAGGCGTTATCATAAAAAAGGCGTTTGTGGTTGCGGCAAGATCTTTTAAAGAAATTTAAATCACCAGCTGTCTCCTCTGGATGCGCAAACGTTTTGTTGACTCCTAACAACATATGGAGAAACGACCATCGTGATAAAATAAAAGAATTCAGAACTCACACGCAAAGATTTCGGTGTTCATTCTTCCAATTCCTTACAGTCAGAAGACTCTTCTTTCCCACACTCAGTTCGTGACGACTGCAATCACTTTTCTCAGCGGAACAAGTTCTTAGCAACACTAAGTGCCGCATACATTTTATCACTCGCCATGTTTTTTTCTCATACGCAGTTCTAACCCAGCTCGGAAGAAAGTCAAAAGTATTCGTGAGCCTTGTATTCCTTACTTTCAGACGTGTTTCGTTAGTCCTGTGAATTCAAACGCCTTACAAGAGTATTGAAGGAAGCTCGATCTGCCTACGTTCTTAAAGACGTGATTAGATTTAGTGTAAAACTGAATAGTGATCAGACTTGACTGGAGAAGTCAGCAATTCGCTGTTCCCAGTATTCATATCAGTTCTCATTAACGATAATGTAATACATTTTATGACTGTTGGGTGCATTCATTATGGAACGGGGAACAAGCGAACACTGTGACTTTTTTTCTGAGAAAAGTCAGGAAATAAAGCAAAAATCGTTTATTCAATAACAAAAGTAACAAGAAACTTATACTTTGTAACTTATACGGCTCTCGACGATATAGAATAAATACGGTGCAAAATCTAGCCGTTACTTCTGCAACCGTGCTGGCAATTAACTGGCTTTACCGATACAAGCCATACCAACACACAAGAAAACAGACAGGAGTAATCCTCCAAATTATAGACCATATCACTGATACTGATTTGCAGTACGATTCTGGAACATATACACTCCTGGAAATGGAAAAAAGAACACATTGACACCGGTGTGTCAGACCCACCATACTTGCTCCGGACACTGCGAGAGGGCTGTACAAGCAATGATCACACGCACGGCACAGCGGACACACCAGGAACCGCGGTGTTGGCCGTCGAATGGCGCTAGCTGCGCAGCATTTGTGCACCGCCGCCGTCAGTGTCAGCCAGTTTGCCGTGGCATACGGAGCTCCATCGCAGTCTTTAACACTGGTAGCATGCCGCGACAGCGTGGACGTGAACCGTATGTGCAGTTGACGGACTTTGAGCGAGGGCGTATAGTGGGCATGCGGGAGGCCGGGTGGACGTACCGCCGAATTGCTCAACACGTGGGGCGTGAGGTCTCCACAGTACATCGATGTTGTCGCCAGTGGTCGGCGGAAGGTGCACGTGCCCGTCGACCTGGGACCGGACCGCAGCGACGCACGGATGCACGCCAAGACCGTAGGATCCTACGCAGTGCCGTAGGGGACCGCACCGCCACTTCCCAGCAAATTAGGGACACTGTTGCTCCTGGGGTATCGGCGAGGACCATTCGCAACCGTCTCCATGAAGCTGGGCTACGGTCCCGCACACCGTTAGGCCGTCTTCCGCTCACGCCCCAACATCGTGCAGCCCGCCTCCAGTGGTGTCGCGACAGGCGTGAATGGAGGGACGAATGGAGACGTGTCGTCTTCAGCGATGAGAGTCGCTTCTGCCTTGGTGCCAATGATGGTCGTATGCGTGTTTGGCGCCGTGCAGGTGAGCGCCACAATCAGGACTGCATACGACCGAGGCACACAGGGCCAACACCCGGCATCATGGTGTGGGGAGCGATCTCCTACACTGGCCGTACACCACTGGTGATCGTCGAGGGGACACTGAATAGTGCACGGTACATCCAAACCGTCATCGAACCCATCGTTCTGCCATTCCTAGACCGGCAAGGGAACTTGCTGTTCCAACAGGACAATGCACGTCCGCATGTATCCCGTGCCACCCAACGTGCTCTAGAAGGTGTAAGTCAACTACCCTGGCCAGCAAGATCTCCGGATCTGTCCCCCATTGAGCATGTTTGGGACTGGATGAAGCGTCGTCTCACACGGTCTGCACGTCCAGCACGAACTCTGGTCCAACTGAGGTGCCAGGTGGAAATGGCATGGCAAGCCGTTCCACAGGACTACATCCAGCATCTCTACGATCGTCTCCATGGGAGAATAGCAGCCTGCATTGCTGCGAAAGGTGGATATACACTGTACTAGTGCCGACATTGTGCATGCTCTGTTGCCTGTGTCTATGTGCCTGTGGTTCTGTCAGTGTGATCATGTGATGTATCTGACCCCAGGAATGTGTCAATAAAGTTTCCCCTTCCGGGGACAATGAATTCACGGTGTTCTTATTTCAATTTCCAGGAGTGTACATTATGAAATACCTCGTATAAAAAGATCTATTGACACAGCGCCAGCACGTATTCATAAAATATCTTCCTTGTGAAAAATAACTGGCCCTTTATTCATGCGAAGTAGAATGCTATCGACAGGGGATCTCAAGTTGCTTCCATGTCTTTGGATTTCCAGAAGTCTTTTGAAACTTTTGCTATCACGCGGTTACGGATAAAACTGAGTGTTTGTGGAGTATCGTCTCAATTTTTAGCACCCGTAATATCTTGTCAGAAAGGTCACGAAATCTGGTAACGGGTGAAAAATCGTGTAGTGGAACAGAAGTGATATCTGCGGGGAATCTACACAATTTAGGAGACGACAGGGGCAGCCCTCTTAGAGTCTTTGCAGACGATGCTGTCACTTACCGTCTAGTAAACACGTCAGCAGATCAACTCGAAATACAGAATGATTTGCTCAAGATATCTATTTGGTGCGAAAGGTGGGAATTGACCTTCATCAGTAAGAAATGAGAGGTCGTCCGCATGAGTACTAAAACCAATCCGTTAAATGTAGGTTACACGATAAATGATACACAGTTAATCGTTGTAGATTTAAGTAAATATTTGCGAATTAAAATAACTAACAACTTAAATTGGATCCATCTAATAGAAAATGTGGTGTAGAGCTCATCCAAAGAGAGCATTTTATTGGCAGAACATTTAGAAGATGGAAAAAAAACTATTAAAGAGATTGCCTTACATTACGATTGTCATTTGTCTTCTAAAGTACCGCTACGCAATATCAGATCTTTGTCAAATATGACAGACGCAGAATATTAAAAACGATCTCAGAAGAGCATCTTGTTTTGTATTATCGCAAACAGGGGAATAGACAGCCACAGATAAAATATGCGAGATCGGTTGACTGTCATAAAAAAAGGCGTTTGTGGTTGCGGCGACATCTTTTAAAGAAATTTAAATCACAAGCTGTCTTCTCTGGATGTTCAAATTTTTTGCTGACTCCGAACTACATTTGGAGAAACGACCATCGTGATAAAATAAGAGAATTAAGAACTCACACGGAAAGATTTCGGTGTTCATTCTTTCCACGTGCTATTCGAGTGTGGCTCGGTTGAGAAACGATCGGAAATTATTTCTGTGAACCCTCTGCCAACTATTAAATGTGAATTGCAGAGTAGTCATGTGGATGCAGACGCACATAGTTCGTAAAACACGGAATATACGTTTGTATTACAAGTCCCCTTCAGAATACTCCGCATTATCATCTCATAATATCTGTTAATTACCCAATAATCTCCGGAAATCGCAGTGGAAGCGAAATCTGTGACGTCAGCCATATCTCTTGAGAACGTAAGACACAGTTGTGGCACAACAACACACACATCAGTTTTTGCTAGCAGTCACCTTATCGAACTGAATTCAAACCGGCTACGATTTTAGACACCAATAAGATTAGGTACTTCGTCACAGAAAAATTGTATCAGCAGATGCGCTCTAAATTACCCTTAATCATGTCACTATGCAGTGAAAAACTGATGTAAGAACAAAGCCCCATTCGTTGGTAGGCCTGACACAGAATTCGATATAATCTGCTAATATATACTAAACAATATCGGCCGTCGTTGTCAGGTAAATTGAGGGACTTCCGCAACACAGGTATCAACGATGTCTTGAGAAGCAAAACGACTTGATTTTCATGACTGCCTTGCCATCCAGTACTGGGGGTTACAAGAATATATTACTCAACAGCATTATCATCGCCCAAAACAACAACATTATTTGACTGTCAAAATATGTAACAAAATACATGTATAGTGGTTATTAGCTACAATATACAGGGTGAGTCACCTAACATTACCGCTGGATATATTTCGTAAACCACATCAAATACTCACGAATCGATTCCACAGAACGAACGTGAGGAGAGGGGCTAGTGTAACTGGTTAATACAAACCATAAAAAAATGCACCGAAGTATGTTTTTTAACACAAACCTACGTTTTTTTAAATGGAACCTCGTTAGTCTTGTTAGCACATCTGAACATATAAACAAATACGTAATCAGTGCCGTTTGTTGCATTGTAAAATGTTAATTACATTCGGAGATATTGTAACCTAAAGTTGACGCTTGAGTACCACTGCTCCGCTGTTCGATCGTGTGTATCGGAGAGCACCGAATTACGTAGGGATCCAAAGGGAACGGTGATGGACCTTAGGTACAGAAGAGACTGGAACAGCACATTACGTCCACTTGCTAACACCTTTTTATTGGTCTTTTTCACTGACGCACATGTACATTACCATGAGGGGTGAGGTACACGTTCGACGGCCGTTTCATAGGACGTGGAGGACGCATAAATTGGCCAGCCCGTTCTCCTGATCTTACACCTCTGGACTTCTTTCTGTGGGGTACGTTAAAGGAGAATGTGTACCGTGATGTGCCTACAACCCCAGAGGATATGAAACAACGTATTGTGGCAGCCTGCGGCGACATTACACCAGATGTACTGCGGCGTGTACGTCATTCATTACGCCAGAGATTGCAATTGTGTGCAGCAAATGATGGCCACCACATTGAACATCTATTGGTCTGAGATGTCGGGACACACTCTATTCCACTCCGTAATTGAAAACGGAAACCACATGTGTACGTGTACCTCAACCCTCATGGTAATGTACATGTGCGTCAGTGAAAAAGACCAATAAAAAGGTGTTAGCAAGTGGACGTAATGTGCTGTTCCAGTCTCTTCTGTACCTAAGGTCCATCACCGTTCCGTTTGGATCCCTACGTAATTCGGTGCTCTCCGATACACACGATCGAACAGCGGAGGAGTGGTACTCAAACGTCAACTTTAGGTTACAATATCTCCGGATGTAATTAACATTTTACAATGCAACAAACGGCACTGATTACGTATTTGTTTATATGTTCAGATGAGCTAACAAGACTAACGAGGTTCCATTTAAAAAAACGTAGGTTTGTGTTAAAAAACATACTTAGGTGCATTTTTTTATGGTTTGTATTAACCAGTTACACTAGCCCCTCTCCTCACGTTCGTTCTGTGGAATTGATTCGTGAGTATTTGATGTGGTTTACGAAATATATCCAGCGGTAATGTTAGGTGACTCACCCTGTATAAGGTCCCGATCATAAAGCGTGGGAGGTGGATACCCACTGATCGGCATCCACGATCGTAAAGTGTAGAGGCATGGAAATTCCTGCAGTTGAGTAAATCTCTTAGATTTTTTCTAGTTTGGAGGCGAAATGTTAGATTTTTATAGTGGAGAAATTGTCTCGGATGTAAGTGGGAACGTTTAACCGATCAGAATGTTTCCGTCTCATGGAAAACACTTTCATATCCAAATTTTTCCGTACAAATATCAAAACTACTGTATGAGAAAGGAGGTTAGGGTTTACCATCCCTTTGTGGAAGAGGTTATTAGAGGAGGACTACAAGCTCAGGCGTATGGCAAAGAAAATCAACCATGTCTTTTCCAAAGAAATCATCTCGGAATTTGTTCTAAGTGAGTTAGCAAAAGCAGGGGAAACTACAGATAGCCGGATGGCGATCTGAATTGCCTTCGTGTTGTTTAGTTAGCCTAATTTGAATAAAATGTTTCCTTCGCTAAGTGAGAGTGTTGAGTCTTAACTGAATGTGTCCAGTACATATGCAAGCAGTACAGACAGTACAGATGTGATGGCATGCAGCCATCTGCTCACGAATTCCGCCAAGGTGTCCGCCGACTATAATGTCCCTGTCTAACATCGATCACCATCAACAATGTAACATGCCTCATTCCATGACACTCTGCATAAGTTTAGAATTTTACCCATTAGAGTGACACAAATTATAATGGCAAGGTACTTTATGCCTCAATTTCTCCACCATTTGCTGGTCAAGTTTCTTCCGCAAGCGGGGTTTGAACCGGTTACCTCACAGTAGAGCACCTCTGCTCAAGTACGCGTCGGCGGCCACGGCTACGAAGATAAGTGGAAACGAGGTATAATTTCCTCACTAATCTTTCGCAGTCTTTAATGGTAATCCTGTCGAGCAGCTTTGAGACATAAATTTGTGAGCGCTCGCGACCTCTGACAATTTCCATAAAATTATTTTAGATTTCAGACTTCGTCATGCTGTAATGTAATGTATGACTGTACAGGCCAGTATTGCAGGTGTTCTTCAATGGCGTATGTATAAAGGGTAACTCAGCTTTAATATCTGTGCTTACTTTTCTAAAATAAGGTAATGGTATTTATTGTGGTTAGATGATACTCATCGAATGGGAATATCGGTTCCTTAGCAAATTAACGTGGAAACATATCAAAAATTTTTCACCTCCCTTGACAAAAATTACATGTTGAATCCATGTTTGACACTATTAGAGATTAGGTATTAGTGAAAGATACTCAGTATTACGTGGAATAACATTGTAAGATATTATGTCCTTTTCAAAATGAATGATACAGAATGTATTAAGGCAACAGGAATTGTCGTTAATGGAACTTGAGGGAACTCTCATGTGGAGAGACTGTTGGAAAGGGCGAAAAGTGGAACATATGCAACAAATAGCCGAGGAAAGTGGGTGTAACGGTGTCTCGGAGAAGATGGGTTTGACCCAGGAGAGGATATCATAAAGAGCAGCATCAGACCAGTCAGAAAACTGATGGATAAAAGGGAAACCTAATACGGAATAACAGTAGCGCAGCTTTACACCGCGTTTAATAACGTAAGATAACATTGTTAGTGACTTCACACTGTGCAACACAAATCTAGGGCTGACATGAGACAAAATTTTATTATTCATTTGGCTGAAGGCCAGGTGGTCTTCAGAAGGAAAACTATGTATGTAGTTTGCGTAATTATTTACTGTGTAAAGATAAATTAAAACCAATTAATCATATCAAAGGAGGTATCTTCATGCAAATTATTGTGGAATAGCTATAAGGGTTCAGGCACAGGGGGGATGCAAATAGATAAAATGTACAATAACCTTATGTCAACTGTACCATAGCGGGACCCATAAGTCCTCGACATGCTGTAATTTTGATGACCAACGTGCTCCACACCCTCAGGTGTCATAGCAAACCTGTCCCCAATAGTCCTATATACACAACGGCGGGAAATTCGAGAAGTAGTAGGACAATTACAGTTCTGGAACAGTCTGCATTTTTTTAAAGAGATATTCCACCGCCCTCTATGCACTGTTGGCAGATTCTCCATCCCCCTTCCCTGTTCCCCATGCCTCAGCAAGGCCTTATGTATAAAATGGTGAGAAATTCAGACATTGGTGAGAAAATTAAAATAGCCAAATTGCCCCACATATAAAGTGGCCGTAAATTAAAATATGGTTGAAAAGTAAAAATTCCGACTTGAGCAATTGCCCTTTTCATTGAAAATATTGAAACTCAAACATGGTAGACCTTGGGATAATAGTGCAATCTGCATGTTTGTCAGATGTCCTAGCTTCTCCCCAACCCTTAGACATCAGATTGGTGCAGCCATGGTGGTAAATAACAAAGGCAATAACTAATGGAATACTGACAAGCATACATAGCTTATCCCAAGTTTATAATTCTGTCCTCAGTACACAATGACAGTAAATTCCTAAATCCATTGTTTTTCCTATGACGTTAGAATTTTACTTGCCCTAAGTTGAAAATGTTGGTAGCCGAACTGCCCAAAGTTTAAAACAATGCCCATCTGATACCACAATTTAAACGGTTTAACCCATCCCAGCTACCTTAAGTAAGAAATGAACTACACAATGTTTAATGGTGCAGGTCAGGTGTTTGTAGTATGTACACTGACAGAAATGATGAAATATTCAATAATGAGGTTGTCTCAGGATAATTTCTAATTTACACACCATCTCAGACAATTCTGTTCAACAATGCTCACAACAATCTCCCAAATGTAAGCCCTGTGCGATACCCTCCTTGAATATGCTACAGACTACAGTCACTTCAGTTTCATCTACCTTATGAGCTGTTTTGGGCAGTGCTATACTGACTTCGGACAGTATAGCTCAAAAGACTCCTAAATTCGGTCCTCAAGATCTTAAAAAAAATGTGTAAACACACTCAGATAATGATATGCTATGTATGCTTGTCAGTATTCCACTAGTTATTGCCTTTGTTATTTACCTCTAAATATACTTTCCTTTCTAAATTGTCTGCAACAAACAGATAGTAACTCACTTGCCAGCTGTCTACATCAGAATAGGAACTTAAGTCTGATCCACTAGAGCTCAATTTTCATTAAGGCACTGTCTGATTTGAATTCAAGAAAACATATGAAATTAATTTGAAAGTCACTACCTTTTACTAGTTCACAACCTGAAATAATCATGAAGTAAGATGTAATTTCTTCAGGTCTCTTTTTTCCAGAAATTATTTTTCTCAAAGTTACAGTAATGTAAATCTAACTATGAGCAGTGATATAAGACACAATCAGAATATGTCTTAAGAGCCATAAAGAAATAACTAGTCTATGCACATAATTACATAAATAGAGTAAGTAATATTTTCTTTAATATAAGTTTCGAATTTACCTTTCTGTATTAGCTGACTCTTTAGTAAATGAGCACAAGATTCTATACTTTTTGAAATACTGCTTTAAGGATTATGAACACTTATTGTGGTGACTCTTATTAGGTGCTTATTCACCATAAAATCGGTAATCCCCCTTTAATATAGAAATAAAAAAAAATAAACACAAATTCAAATTTTCTTTGGCTTTTAATCTCCTCTCCTATTTTTTTTCTTTTTGTGTTTCCATCATTCTTATGAACGATTGTTACCAAACGTATCAACCTCGCCACCGCCCTACCGTCTTTGGGCCTCATCGATATACACATCGCCATAGTCTGCACTAAGGATGATAGTGCAATGAGACAGTCATGCTATTGGCTCCCAATTCAACAATCACAGGGTCATGCCACCTTCCCAATGCCTCTATGTGCTATAGTATGCAGTACTGACATTCGCCCTTAGTGATCCCATATAAGTTGTAGGAACTATGTGTATCACTTACCATTAATTTCGGTTCTATTAATGTTTATTAGGGTGGAAAATACGTGCCAGCACCGTAGAGCTACAAATAACTCTTTCAAGTCTACTGTAAATATTATAAATTTTTAAGATTTCTGTCAATGTAGTGAATATTGTCGCGTAAAGTCTTTATTAATTTTTGCATACAACATAGCAACCATTCTGTAAGCTATCTAACCTTTGTGGGAGCTACATCTACACTTCTCACTAAGCCAATTGTAGTATTCTTATAGCCTAACTGTATATAACACAGCAAATCTTACATAGATAAAAACACACAGAACCATCTGACATGAAGCACATGGTAATAATATTTATCTGCATAGGGTCAAATACTTGAGTTTCTAGAATATATTACTAAGACACTATTTTGTAAGATTTCTGTGAGGACAGCTACTAAGAAAACAAACTTTCTTGTACAAAATATTTATTAATATTTGCACATAACACAAAATCCATTCTATAAGCTATGTAACATTTGTGGGAGATATCTGTATGCCTCCAATCAGAAGGCAGTTTTTTTATACCACTAGCACATACAGCACAGTAACTCTTCCATTGTTGAAACCAAGTAGAACCATATAACTTCGAGTATATTGGAAATAAAATAGTTTAGGTTGAAAAACATCTAACAACACGATGGAGCTACAAATAGTAACTACAACTTTATGTTCCTAGTCAGGGCATTTTACAAAACTGGTAAGATATCTACTGAAATGGAAATAATATGATGGATTACTGTATATTTTGCAGGTAAGTAACTAAAATCAGACAGAAAGAACACACATTATGAGATCTTATATACATATTGTTACATGTAGAGCTACTGTTTTACTGATTAGCAAATAATGGATGTTGGGTTTAGTACACTGCAGAAAACTGTGCAACAGTTTAAGACAAAGTGGAGCAATATGGTGTGGGGTGTACTGGAATTTATTTTTATTGATTTCTGATTATTTTTCTTGAATTTAAGACCTTCCTTTAATTTTCTGTGGTTTTATTCATAGGAAAATTGGTTAAAATGAATTTCACTCCAATTTTTTACTTTCTGCATTTTATGCATCAGGCAATTTGCGTCAGAGGAGCAGGGAGAAAGGTAGAGGGAAATCTGGCGACAGTGCATGGTGTCAGAGGGGAAGGGAGAAACTTGACATCAATGCAGTCTACACCAGAACTCCTGTTGTCCTACTACGACTTGAATTTGTCTCAATTCTTTTGTTAGTCTGCTACTACATCTGTGTGTGTGGAAAATATTTGTAATTAAAACTGCAGCATTTAAAGACTGTGTGGTCGTCCCTATCGTACATTTGCCATTAGCTTATATCACAGGTTGCTAATCCATGTTGCCTCTTCACTTCACCCTGCATAGCTACACAACTAATGATGAACCAAGTATTCTTTAAACACCTCTACAGCACAAAGTAAGCTATAATCCGGCTGCCCAGCATTTCACCCAGAAGTGTGCTGAAACAGCTCAATTTCCACATGGCTAGTTTGTCTTCCATCCCCCCCTCACCCAACACACACAAGCTCTCAAGGTGACATCCTCTGCCCTTTCAGGTACCCAGTGGTTTTGCTGTGAACTGTTCTCCAGTGTTCCCTTGAATCATTGTAAGTACTGAAAATGAACACACCTCATATGCTACAATCACAGTGTAGACACTTTTATTGTTTCTAGATGATCGGTTTCAATAGTGTTATACTGCCAACATCTGATATAAGATAAGAACAAAAATCATAGAGGGTATTGAGGGAGGCTACAATCAATATCGTGCAATATATAAAATATACAAAATTCTATGGATCTTACTGAACTTGTTATAAAATTGACACTTTACATTATATGAAGTAAAACATAAAAGGCACTCCCCACATATAAATGATTTGACAATAAACCATTTGATAAGATCCACACAGTTGATAAAATGCATACAGTTGATAAAATGCACACAGCTCACATATCTTCATATTGTCCATGCACATTGATGATGAACATGATTCTCACAAGCTTGCTGCACAACATTATCTTGTCAGTGGAGTGTTAAAGTAGAGACAGCAGACCTGCTACAAAATTACCTATTTCACCGCTGGATGGAATTTGTAGTGAACGCTAAATGATCGAATGCTGTGGTTACAAGCAGTGAATAGTGGCGCACCAGAAATAACTGTGGATTTTTGTGATATAACAGTTAGGAGTGTCACGTGGCCATGCATACAAAATTACCGTGGGCTGATGCTCCATATAAAATCTGTAGTAATTACATACTGCGAGCTTATTGAAAATGAGGAAACCAAATCCACCCTTATTTCTAGCACACCGCTATTAATTGTTTCTAAACGCAACACGCAACCATTTAGCATGCACTACACATGTGTACACATGCCATCCAGCAGCGGTGCAGGTAACTTTGTAGCGGGTCTGCTACCTCCACGTTAACAATGCACTTTCAATGTAACACTGTGTGGCAAGCTTGTCAGAATCATGTTCACCACAAACATACATGGACGATATGAGCATTTTATCAACTGTTTGCATTTTATCACCTGTGAATTTTATCAGCTGTATTGCTATCAAGACATGTACACATGGAGAGTGCCATTTATGCTTTACTTCATGTAATGCCACATGGCAATTTTATAAATCGTTCAATAAGGTACATGGAAATTTCAGTATTTTATGTAAGTATATGAATTTCAACCTCCCTTCACTGCACCTTTGTTTCATAACAAGTGAAGCAGTGTACCTAAAACAGACATATCCACAAATACATAAAGCTAATTGTCTGTGTGGCGGCAGTTTGTACCGATACTTCACTCTTCTATGTTTATTTAATAATTAATTTATGTTTTAATAATTGTAGACCAGTCTGAAGATCAGTATGTGAAACGAGTAGGAAAGAATGAAATAGTTGTTTTGATGTATGACTGCTGTTCCTGTTCATGCAATGTATTAAAATAAAAATAATTGTAACAAGAAAATATAATAGTATATGACAGGAATAACTGTGTATGGAATTGTGTAATTTATTTGGTTTAAGTATTTTAATATTGTGAAAAGTGTCTGTAAACAAATGATTTCACGTTTACGGATGCTAAATTAACTAGAGCAGTGTGCCAAGTAACAAACCACAGTACAGTGATGCAAGGCAGAGGTCGTGGTCTTTTGTGTGGTGGGAACTGAGCAGGTAAGGTGGGCTAGAACGGTCTAGAGTCACAGGTGTTTCAGTTCAAAGGTATACTCATACCTATACAATTGTTCGTAAGTTAGTTCTCGATTCAGTTTGTGAGCTGAGAAGTTGACTGCGAACATAGTGAAACTTACAGTAGCTATGATGTAGTGGACTGTTTATTATCTGCAACCCGTCTTCTAGAAATTTTTCAAATTCGGTCGGACCATTGTGTATAGAACCATAATTCATTTCAAAAACATTTTCTTTTAATAAAGCAAATGCGTGATTCAAAAGTGAGCTAAACATACATTAATATCCATAATACCTGATTTAATTACTTAATTTTCTGTTACATATCAAAATTTCAGTGGTTGATCTCAGAGGCCACCTTAATAATCGTTAATGGCTTAATGGCTTAAGGGCATAAAGCAATGGTGTGCAACAAAATCCCTGTGCATACAAGCCATTTAACAGGTTGTGCACTCGCGCTCTGCTGGATTGCAAGCAACAGTAGTTACCGCTAACTATAGGTAACTTTGCAGTGGAGTATGATCCTTCTGGATTGGACTGTTTCCCTTCCACTCAATAAGTATTTCGGGATCGAATGCCCCAAGAAATATTTAAGCTTCTGAACACCTAGTGTGGAGACTCAGAGATACACACAGTGCATAGCAGTGCTTAGCATCGTGCACATGTGAACTCTGATACAACGGTATGCTGCAGCGTGAGGGTCTCCGCAGTGTGTGAGTAGTCGTGCCACCACTTTTTGTGCGACTGTCTGTTTGACGAATTCGGGAAGCCGCAGGTCAGCGTGAATTTCGCAGAGCTGCCGTGTTCATGCTGCCACCAGACCACGAGGCAGTTGTAGCGAGATGCCGCTGACCGGCTGACCGGCACTGGCCAGTGTCGCTGTTATCGTTTGCTGTGCCAAACACGCACGTGTCACGCCGTCGCCCAGCCTATAAAGACTGGCTCCGCGGCTCAGTTACGCCGTCGCCTGAGTCTTAGTGCCGTCGCCGCCGTTCGTCCCAGGTGGGTTCCGTGCCGTCGTTGTCGCAGTATCTGTAGCCTCGTCCATTTCACGAGTCGCAGTAACAGCCACAAATTAAGTACAAGCATCAAATGCGTAATAAATCTGGTGTTGATAAACGTCAGCCATGGCCGATAGATACAGAAACTTCCAGGTGAATGTGGATCAGAGGGCGTTAGGAGTGATTTTAGCAGCCCTGGTTTCCCAAAGGATAGTGGTTTGGTAGGAGGAAGTGAACTCACTCTGTCACTGATCCCGCTTAGTATGAAATTAGTTGAAAGCTTAGACTCAGAATTGGAAAACGTAAAATCAGAATTAAATTAAAGTATGAAATCAGAAATTAGGGATATGAAAAGTGAACTTGCAGATGAAATGCGTACAGAAAAACAAAAGATTGAGCTGTTGGAAATTAGATTTGAAGAATTTGAAAACAAATTAGAAACGCATTAAAATTGAGGAAGGGGTCAGTAAACAAATAGACAGGGTAGAAAAGGAGCTGCAAACCAAAGTGGACACTGTAGATTCTGAACTCAAGGGACGGAATGTAGCACAAGACAAGAACTGCAGGAAATTTGAACTCCAGACAAATGCTGAACTAAAACAGTTAATTGAAATCGATAATGACAAGTTGAAGGCCGGTAGAAATTAGTCAACGATAGATAGAGAATCTGAATTAATCTGTAAGTAATGTAGCAGCTGGGCAGCTACGTTTGATGATATGATATTCCATGGGAATTGTTATTAATATAAAGCAGTTAAGTGATGAAAGCAGGTACCATGCAATAGATTTCGTGGCTACAGGCAAAGACAGCTTTATAAAAGAAATGAGTGAGGGGATAAAGGTAAAGTTTGTAAAGAGACAACTGGAGGGACCACCTCAAACTTTGGGTAACCAGCATGCTGAGGAATTTGTATACTATAAGAAATTTGAAGCAATGTTCTTGCATAAGTTATGGGGCAGAGCAAGCAATTAAGGTTGCAAAATGATTTCTTAAACTGTCCAAATTGCTAAAGTGATAGAGAAACTATGAGAGAGTTCTGTGTTAGGGAATTCAGCAAACTATTACATTCAGACAGACCATTAGGGGTACTAACAGAAATATCAACATTTTAAAAAAAGGTTGCTAGAGAAACAGTTAAGATATTTAATACAAAGCCCTACTAATTCAGTGGATGAATTTTTGAATTTTGCTGAGAACATAAACAAGGCACTGTGCTATAAACAAAAATTGGTAGAACACTTTAAGGCAGCAGAAATCATGGAAATAATTTCAACAACTGTGGTAACAGGTGGTCAAGGCGTAGGAATGGGCAGTGTGGCAATCGGAGTGACTGGGGAAACAGGCAGGAAAGAGAAGAAAGAATACATGAGGAGGGGAGAGTGATTTCCACGAACAAGAAGTGATAATGAGCACAAGGTGAAGAATTTCAAAGGAGGCGTACAGAAAACCAAACTAGGTGAGATAAAATCTGCTGAGTAAATGAAGTGGAAACATTTATACTCAGGGAATACGGAAATCGTGTGGTTCTAAGAAGGGATATTAACAGTGAAAGGATGAGGAAGGAGGGGCATCTGTGTAATATAAATGATTGGGCGTCATATGTAAAGGAATATTAGATGTTGGTGACAGAAGATTGGGAGACGTTACAATTCCAAGGAATTGGATGATGGGAATGCAACTGAAATATTTAAAGACTTATTTAAGGGAGGTATTGGGACTGAATACAGGAATAGATTTTGGGATTTATGTGTGATGGATAACGAGAGTAGGGAGGAAATTGAAGGTGGAAACTCAGTTAAAAGTAGTAAAAGGACAGAAGATGCAATCTATTGTTCAGCTCATAGTGGGGAATCTTCAAAGTGAAGTACTGCTGGATACAGGCTCAAATACATCAATAAATATGATGGTAACATTCGGGTAAAGGATAGAATTTTGCGACTTGATGCTGGAGTGTACAGAAAGGGAATAAAATTTGAAGATGAATTGAAGGGAGATAAAGTGATGGCACATTTGCAGAAGGAAAATGAGGAGTGTTGTGCAGGTGAGCTAAGAGATAAGGTAAAGAAGCTAGAGTACTTACGAGAAGAGAGCAGATTTCAGCTGGCTGAACATTTGCATAAATATAAAACTATGTTTTCAAATAAGCTAGGGAAGGGAGTGAATTTTGAATATTCATTGAAGGTTAGGTCACAGTGTCATTAAAGTAAAGTCTTTCCTTTTTGAAATGAGGAAGGAAGAAGCATTGAGAGATAGGGTTTCACCAAATGTTGGAATGGGAAATATTAGAACAGGGAGGTAGTGAATATTGTAATCCAGTTGTACTGGTTAGGAAGAAGATTGGAACCGTATGAATTGTTAGATGCTAGGAAATTGAATAAAATAGTAATAAGCAAAATGAACAAACAGAAAATATGAATGAGTTATTGTTACAATTTAATAATGTAATGCTAATGTCAAATATGGATCTGACCTCTGGGTTCTGGCAGGTACCACTTGCCAAGTAAAGTTGAAAATACCCAGATTTGCTATATGGTTGTTTAGGGTTGTTCCATTTGGCCTATCCATATCAGCTGCTCTTTCCTTTAGAGCATTAAGTCGTGTGCTTGGGAGTGAATCATTGAGATGGAGTGAATCATGTAGATGATACAGTCATCATAAGCACTACATGATATAAACACTGTCTATTGGTAGAGGATGTGTTCAGGGCATTGCAGAATTTGGGAATGACACTCAAACTTAGTAAATTTCAATTCATGCAGTTAGAATTAACATTTCGAGGCCATCATTTAACAACTACCTAACATGATAAGATCAAAGGGCATTGAATTGTGTATGAATCCCAAGAATAGGAATAAGTTGACGTCTTTCATGGGGATGTGTAATTTCTACCCAAAGTTCATCAGGGATTACAGTATGAACTCTCCTGATTTGTATGAATTGTTGAAGAAAAATGTGAGTGTGATGAAGAGTTTGTAGCAACAAAGAAAAGCGTTTGTTATAGCAAAATATTATATTACTCAGCCATGGAACTCACCTTTTACATTGCCTGTGACAGCTCTGATTTTTGTGTGCGATCTGTGCTATTCCTAGAGAAGGTGATATATGGGGTAGAGGAACAGAGGACAACACCATTCGTTAGTCAGATGTTATCAAAATATGAACTCTCATTTGGGATCTCGGAAAAGGAACTCTTGACTGTTGTGTTTGGATTTAATAAATTTAGGTTCTATTAGGACGTCAGGGAGGTAAACTTATTTACAGACGATAAAGCACTGAGTTATTTGCAGGATTATACACTTTTGAAAAAAAAGGCTAATGAGTTGTCATTGTTTCTCCAGCAGTTCCATTACAATACAAAATACAGTAGAACGAAGCAGAATCATATGGTAGGTTTTTGTCATGGATGATAGTAGAGGAGAATGAGTGTGGGGAAGAAGGTGATGAGAGGCATAATATACCCGTAATATACATGAAATGTGTAGGGAAGGAGAAGCAAATGAAATCGATTCCCAAAGGTATGTGCTGGTAACCAAAGAGGGACGACAGCCCAGAATTCATTATAATGAATTTAGGATTTAAAGGGTATATTTAAATGGGAGGGCATTAGAAGATTTATAAACGAATTTTGTTTAGGTGTAAGGAGGTAGATAATAAAAATGGGTAGTTGTGTTTCCCTGATGATCAGGTTGAAATAATTATTATACCCATCTGTCACGTACCGAAGTTATATAGGAGTGTATCTACTCCAATAATATGGCAAGGTGAGTTAAAAAGCAGCTTGATAGACATGGTGGGTTTCAGCATGTAAAACATAGCACTGAGACAATACAGAGTGAAGTGCTACATATCTTGCCCCCTAAAACAGCAGAGCTGTTGTTTGGACCACTGCCCATAGGCCATTGTAGTGTGATACACATATTAGTAACTCTGGATGTATTCTAGAAGTACGTTAGGCTTTATCCCCTGAGAAGGAGCCGGAAGTAAGAATACTATGAATAAGTTAGAGAGGGACTGTAGAGTAAAAATAAATGCAGAGGAAAAAAATTCTTCCTGATATTGCATAAAATTTGTTTCAAGCATTTAAGATAAATTCATAGAGAGAACGGGTGTAGTGCATAAAACTTAGTGTTCCACCTGGCAAGTAATCCTGCCGAGAGGTTCATGCAAGAAATAGGTAGACTATGGAGAAAGTATTGTAGCAATAGTCACAATGGTTAGGCTGGATATGTTCCTGTATTTGAAGACCTCATGAATACTGTGAAGAGTTGTTCCAATGGTTTCTCTCCCTGTGAAGTCATAATGTTTAGGGGGCCAGCACAGCTCATGGCTGAAAAGGTGAAATTTCCTTCAGGCATTTTGATCAATAACAATGAGAGAGATGAATCTGTTTTGCGGCAGATGAGTAAGAAAGGCATGGAAAGTAGGAGGCAGTATAATCGGAAATACAAAATGACTACATTCAAAATTGGGGTAGAGTTTCAGTAAGGACTGAAGACAAATCTAGCAGTAATGACTGTGAAATTAAAAATTTGTTTGAACTCTGTCATGTGCCATTTTAGGTTGCCGAATGTCCACAGACAAATGCATACAGGGTGGACTATCCTAATACAAAGAAACCATCTGGTCCCCAAAATGTGTTTGAACTGAGCCTGTATGCCGACAAATAATGTGGTAGTGATAAACGGAGAAATTTTGTGTTCCTGTACGTTAGTTGTATAGGTGTGAAACAGATTAACCATCTTGGAAGATTATTATGCGTTTTTTGTTATTGTTATGGCTATTCTTGTAAGAAATGATGGAGGGAAGGTGGTATATGTTGGGAAAATGTAACTGTTATTTTGGGGGTTTGTTCAGAAATGTTCATGAAGAAAGCTTGTGGGGGCAACAGGCTGTTTCTTAATATCACAAGGAAAGTGGCATCCAGAGATTGAAGCATGTAAGTGGGAATGGTGCCTCTTGTGAGCTGTTCAAAATTAAAAAGTGTTGTCTCGGTAAGGGAAAGAATACGTGTTATTTGAAAAGAAAATAGAGATAAGATTACAATTGGAAACTACACGCAATGAACTGGTGCTTTATGTGTTTTCTAGTTGAAATAACATATAAATTATCTATTTAAATAAAATCTGTATAGATCATAAAGTCTGTGGATGTAATTCGATTCTGAGATTGATTTATATGGAATTTGCCTTTATGTGGAGTTTGTCTGTGCACTTCGTTCTACGCTTTAAGATTTTTCACTTGTCAGATGATGCAGTGGACATATTGTAAAACAAGAAGGGTTTCAGGAGCCTGATCACTGGGAAGCCGTGGTCCACAATTACAAAAATGGCTCTGAGCACTATGTGACTTAACATCTGAGGTCATCAATACCCTAGAACCTAGAACTACTTAAACCTAACTAACCTAAGAACATCACACACATCCATACCCGAGGCAGGATTCGAACCTGCGACCGTAGCAACAGCGCGGTTCCGGACTGAAGCGCCTAGAACCACTCGGCCACAGCGGCCGGCGTCCACAGTTACAAATAACTGTTTATTTGGATCATTTGTTTTACATTTGTCAGGATATGGCTTGGTTGACGAGGAGTACAATGCACTGGTGTCTGTATTACAGTGGGTGAGAGATGGCCTGCTGATTCACAGACGGTGTTGGGACTCAAGGAAGAGGTCCTTGCTGTGGAAGCAACTGGAAGACAACAGTGATGGCATGACCAGCGAAAATGATGTGCGACGACACATTGGAGAATTGGAGTTAAATCTGTTTAGATTTGACTAAAGGCCCAGAGAAACCAATTATTATTGAAATTTATAAGCACGTTTAGAATGTATACGTCACTTACAGTTTAGGCGTATAGCTACTTACATATCACTTATTTCAATGCCGAATTGTTCACCACATTAAGTTCTTAATCACGTACTAGCACAGTTTTATTTGACTTCACATTTTCTTATTATTTACGTATGTAGAAGGTGTGGTATATGCATGGATGTATTAGTACTACTTCATGCAGCCATCATTGAGGCAATGTCTTCATAAAGTAGGGTATGTAACATAAAAACAGATGAAATTGTGCATCCAAAACGGAGCTATCCACAAATAGGTAAAGCTATTAGCCTCCATGTGGGTAATTTGAATCGATATTTCATGTCTATGTTTATTTAATAATAAATTTATATATTAGTAATTGTAGAAGAAATTGAATAACGTTGTGCGAAACGTACGGGAAAGAATGGACTAGTTCTTTTGATGAGCGACTGCTGTTCCGGTTTGTGCAATATATTACAATAAAAATAATTATGAGGAGAAAATATAATAGTATGTGATAGAACTAATTGTGTACTGAATTGTGTAATGTGTTTGGTTGAGATATTTTAATACTGGGAGAAGCGTTTGCAAACGAATGATTTCAGGTTCTTGGTTGTTAATCTGACTATAGTAATGTAAAATCATAGTAAGGCAAGGCAGAGGTCGTGGTTCTCTGTGTGGTGAGAGCCGGCGTGTAAGGTGGGCTAGAACGGCCTGGGACCACACATAGTGGAGTTCCGAGGTAGAATCATGCCTGTACTGCTGCTCGGAAGCTAATCTTCGATTTATCAGTTTGTGAGCTGAGAATCTGAACTGTGAATATAGTGGAACTTACAGTGGCTGTGATGTAATGGACAGTTTATTGCTTGCAGCCGCTGTCTTGGGACTGTTTCCGATTTGATTGGATCTTCGTCTGTAGGACCATCATTCATAGGAAAGGAATTTTCTATGACTAAAGGAATGGTACAATTCAAACGTGTGCTAAACGTACTTTAATATCCTTAACACCTGATTTAATTACTTTATTTATTGGCTCGCATTCGGCAGGACAACGGTTCATGCTCGCGTCCGACCATGCTGATTTAGGTTTTCCATGATTTCCCTAAATCGCTTCAAGCAAATGCAGGGAGGATTGCTTTGAAAGGGCAGGGCGACTTACTTCCCCATTCTTCCCGAATATGGTGAGTTCGATGACCTAGCTATTTGGTTCCCTGCCTCCAAATCAACCAACCAACCAACTACGTAATTTAATGTTATGTATCAGTATTCGGGAGGACGACGGTTCAGTCCCGCGTCTTGCCATCCTGATTTAGGTTTTCCGTGATTTCCCTAAATTGTTCCAGGCAAATTCCCGGATGGTTCCCTTTAAAGGGCACGGCTGACTTCTTTCCCATCCTTCCCTAGTCCGATGAGACCGATGATCTCGCTGTTTGGTCTCTTCCCCCAAACAACCCGACCCATATCAGTATTACGCTGACCTCATAGGCACCTTAATGAAGGTTAATCGCTTTTGTAAGGGCGTAAAGCAACGGGGTGAAACGAAATCCCTCTACAGGTGATCCATGTAGAGGTTACGCTTTCGCCCTTTGCTGGACTGCTAGCAGCAGTAGTTACCGCTAACCAAAGTTAAGTTGCACCTTATTATTTTTATGGGAGATCAGATGATGGGAGCTTAAGACTGTTGAAACCTGTCATCTAGAAACAATAAAAGTTTTGTGACGGCCTTCTTAGCGACAACACTTCGCTGTAGAAACGTCCTACGAAGTCACCGCCACACTTTTAATAGCGGACCGACCGGTCCGCTGGAACAGTGAACAGAAAGATGAAAACCCAAACACTCGGATTAAATGAAAGTCGGTACTTATCTTTATTAACGACGGTACAGAACACAGTGGTGAACATGGTCTACAGAAATCTGTCTAGTTCGAGTCGGAGCGGCTAGGTCAGCGTCGGCTGACGACAAACAACAACTCTGCTGCGATGAACACACAACTGACTAGCGAGTACACAACTCGGTGGCGAGTATACAACTGAGCGACGAATCCAGAACTGTCCTAGCGCTCGCGACTCCAGCGCTTAAGAAGCCAGAAGCCAGCGGTGGCGCGCGCAGACTTGCGGCGATTTCCTGTATCGCTGGCGCTGCTTATGCGGACGGCGTCCGGACTTTGATGCTGCCAACCTTTTTGGCAGCTGGCTCGGTTGGCATTACTGGCTAGGATATAACAAAAAGTGTGTACACTGTGATCGTGGCGTTCGAAGGGCGTTTATTTCCAACCATACCGATCGCCCCACAGCACTTTACACTGTATGCACCATGTGACAAACCAGGAAAGTACGAAACAAATTGTTTGCTTCGAAAACTGTAATGCTTACTATCAAGTTACTCACCCACAGTCAGACCACTGTTGCGACCGCGGCGAAGTAAATGCGAACAGAGGTAGAACAGAGAGGGATGCTGACAGCACAGCAACGCGCGCGTGCTCCGCTACCTGGCGACGCGGCGTCGCCTTCACGCCGGCGCATCGCAGCGCCGCCATTAATTGGCGTAATTACCGGCAATTTCTAAATTTATCGCGCACAAACAATCACTGGCTGATGATTACCGACACGGCGCGCCACTCTCATTAGGCGCGGCGTAAAGCAGTCGCCAGTCAGCCGTGGCGCCGATCACGGTTAGCACTGCGCGGGTAATTCTGCCCATTATTAATCTGCACGCGGCCGCCACGGTGATCCAGCGTGGCCGTGTCCGACGTATCCGTTATGCTGATTGGTCACTTGGCGAACACTAACTCCAGCTGTTGGTACCTCCAATTGCTAGTAATTCCTATTTTATTCTGTTTCTATGCAATGACGTAGTAGGTAATTGATTAGCGTTTGATTTGTACTGATAATTGTGACTGGTATCATTCCGCGTTCCATCGTCCTGTTTTTTTCTCGTACTCCCCATACCCCTGACAGCCTTTCGTTTTGTTTCTACTGTAGCTTCTTCCTGAGTGGTCTCGCCCGATGCTGCTATGTAGGGAATACGGATTACTGAATTTGGGAGAGTCTCTATTTCATTTCGAGGCGGTAATTAAATCTGCAGTGATTGGCAGGTATGCACCGGGTCGCAATGAACGCCTCGTGCACCCATTCCCTCCTAGGCTAGAGTTGCTGCCAGTGGCTTTCTTCGTTTTGCCATTTCATTTGAGGAATTCTCCTCCGCACTGTGCTTGCTGAGTTAATGAGCAAGGACGCGGCACAGTCGCAGAGACCCCTAGCTATGTAGGTTTGTTACTTTGTAAATTGTTAATATTATGTGTCTTGCTCGACTTCCGATGGACTTGAAGGTTGTTCTTGGAACCGAGGAGACGAGAAAAATACATATAAAGACAATGTCAATTGCGTTTCCGTTTGGAGTATATAAGGTGTTTCAAACCTTTTGGCTCAAACTGAGACAGGTGATTAGTGGGTCTACAAGCGATTATACTGAGTTTCTCGTGTTATGGACATGCACAGTAGCCCATAGTAACTGTTGAATGTGACAACTGCCAGTCTCATTGCTTGCATGGGAACGGTGGATGAAGTTGTGCCGCTCTATAGCAAAGATCCTGTGAGTCAGCTGTACACCGGAACATACAGTGTGTGATAAGCAGTGTGCAACTCAGATCACTAAACAGAGACACTGCACACAGCTCGTACCATCTCTGCCATGTGACTTCCACAGGCATCGCACCTGTGCATTAATATGTGCCGCACGCACACCAGTATCCCTGGTGCCAGTTGCCCATAGCACCAGAGGGCTTGTGAGGTGTCCATGGTGGAGTGTGTTACTGTGTACAGTGCATGACGTGTAGTCCAAGACGGAAAGTTGCTCGTCACAAGAATTAACAGACATGCATTTAAAGTATTGCGCGGGAGGATGTAGTGCCCGTAGAGCAGCACGAATCTACACTAAATGTTTTCCCAGCAGGCGTCATCCATGGATACCAACCTATGAGAGACAGGGTAGCTCACGCCATAAAGAATGCTGCCAAATAAAAATTTGGAAATTTGTGGTAAGTACTATGGGACCATACTGCTGAGGTCATCGCTCCCTAAGCTTACACACTACTTAATGTAACTTAAACTAACTTACCCTAAAGACAGCACACACACCCATGCCCGAGGGAGGACTCGAACCTCCGACGGGAGCAGCTGCGCGATCCGTGACACTGGCCCCTTAGACCGCATGGTTACCCCGCGCGGCTGCTGCCAAACACATGGAACACCAGACTTTGAGGAGATATTGCTGGATTGTGTGGCCGACCACCCAGCAATAAGCACATGTCAACTTGCCAGTGAAATGCACACTTCGAACTATGGGGAGTACTGATGGAACATATATTACACACATATCAGAAACAACTTACGCAAGCACTGGGACCAACGAATTTTGAGCCCTGCGTTCACTTTTGACAATGTATTATCCACTGCAGTACTGTACCCGTCAGGTTAGCCGAGAGCGCTAATGCGCTGCTTCCTGGACTCGGGTAGGCGCTCCGGCCCTGGATCGAATCCGCCCGGCCGCTTAACGACAGAGGCCGATGTGCTGTCCAACCTGGATGTGGGTTTTAGGCAGTTTTCCACATCCCACTAGGTGAATATCAGGCTGGTCCCCACGTCCCGCCTCAGTTACACGGCTCGCAGACATCTGAACACATTCGCACTCTTCCATGGATTACACTAGACACAGACAGTTGGGGCACACTAATTCCATCCCGGGGGGTACGGGGTGGCCGCAGGAAGGGCGCCCGGCCATCCCTTAACTTAACCTTGCCCAATCCGATTAACCATGACGACCCTGCGTCATTGCGGGAACGTGGCACAAGCAAAAGAAAGAAAGAAAGATCCACTGCAATACTGTAGTGCCGAACTTCGTACAAGTTTTACTGTTTACAGACGAAACCTCTCTCACCCTTGATGGTGTTTCTCATAGCCGCAACAGCCATGTCTGGAGCGGGGACAGTCCTCAACCCGTTCACATTTGTGGCCAGGCCACCAGAAACTAAGCTCTGACAACGTATGGGTGGGCACTGTGCCAGAACACCTAACAGGACCTTATTTGCCGCCTCCCTGCTTGACTGGTCCACATTACCTGCTGTTCCTCCGAGATTTTCTGCCACTGTTCTTGGAGATTGTACCCCCTGTTGTCTGCAAAAGACGAGTTTTCAACGAGAGGGTGCACCAGCCCGCTTCAATGTTAATGTTCGCGAAGACCTGAACAACACGTACCGGTAGCCACTTCATTGAATGAGAGGGAGACGTCTTGTGCCATGGCCAGCGCAATCGTCTACTCTTACACCTATGGGATTTTTCCTCTGGGGTACGTCAAGACATTGGTGTATGAAACCTCCGTAAAATGGAGGCGTGTGTGCCTTAGACCAAGGATGCAGGCCTGCATGCAAGGGTTTAAGCTGCTTGTCTCCTGGTCCTGGTACAAGAGACACTATGGATCTGTGAGAGAGTCCGACAGAACATTCTCCTCCGTTCACATGCATGCATTGAGACTGGCGATCGTCACTTCGAGCAGTTATTATGAGTGGTGTTGTTATGCGGTGTACGCTGTGTATATCCATAACACAATTAATTTGCATTTCCGAAAATTGGTTACCTATCTCAATTTGATCGAAAGAATAATGGTTCAAATGGCTCTGAGCACTATGGGACTTAGCATCTGAGGTCATCAGTCCCATAGAACTTACAAGGGAACCTCCCAATCGCACACCCCTCAGATTTAGTTATAATTTGGCACAGAGGATAGGCCTTGAAAAACTGAAGACAGATAAATCGAGAAAACAGGAAGATGGGCAACATAGGCAACATAAAGGATGAGTTGGGCACGGGAGCGCCGTGGTCTCGTGGTTAGCGTGAGCAGCTGTGGAACAAGAGGTCCTTGGTTCAAGTCTTCCTTCCAGTTAAAAGTTGAAATTTAAATTTTCAAACAATTATCAGAGTTCAGGCACTCACACATAATCAATTTCGCTCTCCAAAATTCCAGGACATGTTCAGATTTGCTTGGACATACGCAGGATTTGACGGTCTACACACGGAAAAATTTGAAAACGTTAAAAACATATGTTTTGACAGAGCACAGAGAAAACTGTGCGACTGTGAAACTGTTGCATTCATTTGTTGCAGTTTATGTGACACACTCTTATGTTTTAATCACTTTTTTGGGAGTGATTATCACATCCACAAGAAAACCTAAATCGTGCAAGGTAGAAGAATCTTTTTACCCATTCGCAAAGTGTGCAAGTTAGGTGGGTCGACGACATATTCCTGTCATGTGACGCACATGCCGTCACCAGTGTCGTATAGAACATATCAGACGTGTTTTCCTGGATCAAATGTTTTCGGTTTCCATTGGAGAGGCACGTCCTTTCGTCTACTAATCGCACGGTTTTGCGGTGCGGTCGCAAAACACAGACGCGAAACATATTACAGTGAACAGAGACGTCAATGAACGAACGGACAGATCATAACTTTGCAAAAATAAAGTAAGTAAACTTTTCGCTCGAGGGTAGACTTCAACCAAGGACCTCTCGCTCCGCAGCTGCTCACGCTAACCACAGGACCACGACGCTCCTGTGCACTTATCATCACTGATGTTGCGTATGTTGCCCATGGACTACTCTGTTTGTAGATTTTGCTTATTTTTTCATAGTTCCACACAACTTCTTCCTGTTTTCTCGACTGATCTGTGTTCAGTTTTTCAAGGCCTATCCACTGTGCCAAATTATAACTAAATCTGAGGGGGGTGCGATGGGGAGGTTCCTTGTTAGAACTACTTAAACCTAAGTAACCTAAGGATATCACACACATCCATGCCCGAGGCAGGATTCGAACCTGCGACCGTAGCGGTCGCGCGGTTCCAGACTGAAGCGCCAAGAACCGTTCGGCCACAGCGGCCGGCTCTAAAGAATAGACATCACGCGCTCATATATTTGATTCGCCTCGTTGGGCAATGAATACACTATCTTCAGAGGGGATGCATATTTACGTCCGACCTCCAGAGGGAATATAAAATTAGCGAGCATGGAGGACATGCACGGAGATTGCGGATAGCTCCCGCTAGGTGGGAATGTGAGTTGGCCGGGAAATGTGACAAGATAGTCCACAGATGTGACACAAACTCTGCGTGTGAGTGGTGCAGAGGTTGGCGCAACTGCTTTCTAATACAGAGATTCCGGATTCGAATCCCAGTTCGGTAGACGTTTTCATTGTTCTCCGCTGGTTCCGCCAAATGTCCCGACGCTGTTGATATCGCTAGTTCCTTCATTAGTATTCAGATCGAAAAAAGTATATCATTGGGTAGATCATGCAACGTACGGCGCTATAGAATGTAAGGCCTTGCGGCGAAACGAATCGGGTCTTTCAATCTTCTTTTCACCACAGTAGTTTTAAATAGGTATGATTTGTACTCTTTGCGGATTGTTTGAATGTGTGGTATTGTAAATGTTAGTATATGACCTAAAATCCAAATTGCTGATTGGTCCCTTTCTAGCAGATACTCCAGTTTTCCTTGTATAACTAGTCCTGTGACGCTAACTACGCCGTTTCATATTCTGCGTATTATTACGAGGTTTCAGTATTTTTGTCGGTACACTACTAGAGTGATGAGTAGACAATGTTCCTGTAAACTGGTGATAATAGTCCGTCGACGATGACGGCATAGCGCTGGGGTACAAGTATCCTTTCGAAAGGAACTATCCTGGCATTTTACCTAAAGTGATTTAGGGCACCACGTAAAATCTACACCTTTAGTTCCGGGTACGAATTCAGATTGCTAATCGTACTGATGCACCACTCAGTTACGGTTAAGAAACGTAGAAATATGGTGGAATTTTTCCTCTGTGAATACGCTAAGTGTTGTTTTATGATGCACCATGTAACACTGCTATCGATATTCTCTATATTTGACTCATATAACTTCTTTGTCTGCTTTTGCTTAATGTGACATCTGTGTAACCACTCTCTTTGATAGCCGGCCGAAGTGGCCGTGCGGTTAAAGGCGCTGCAGTCTGGAAGCGCAAGACCGCTACGGTCGCAGGTTCGAATCCTGCCTCGGGCATGGATGTTTGTGATGTCCTAGGTTAGTTAGGTTTAACTAGTTCTAAGTTCTAGGGGACTAATGACCTCAGCAGTTGAGTCCCATAGTGCTCAGAGCCATTTGAACCATTTTTGAACTCTCTTTGATGTAAGATCAATGCAGATGTTTTCTTCTTTAATTGTGCCCATTTATTCCATTGGAATTAGTCTGTACGGCCGGCCCATGTGACCGAGCAGTTCTAGGCGCTTCAGTCTGGAACCGCGTGACCGCTACGGTCGTAGGTTCGAATCCTGCCTCGGGCGTGGATGCGTATGATGTCCTTAGGTTAGTTAGGTTCAAGTAGTTCTAAGTTCTAGGGCACTGATGACCTCAGATGTTAGGTCCCATAGTGCTCAGATTCATTTGAACCATTTGAATTAAAATCTATGGATGTAAAATTAAGAGTAATGTTACGTAAAAAATGAAACTTTAAAGTATTACCTGTATTGCCGGTTCATTAATACATTACTTAGGTTTGTAATCATAGAAGGAAGTTCCTTTGCAACGAAACTTACGTGGCGGGATCACAAAGCGTGGAGTTGGCGGTCGAACTGCAAGGCTCCTGTGTGGCATAATTTTTCATGCAAAGGGTTCGCATCTTGTGCGCTGAAGGAGGCAAGAAAAGCAGCAATATTATTTAATATAGCTTCGGATGTCGAAAAAATTTGGCTAATTATTCATGATATCACTGGTTGGCTATGATTGTGCTATGAAGAGAAGTTTTAGTGCTTGTTATACAACAACGGCTATGGATAATTTTGCTGGCTTCTTGAGTAGCCACAGGAGATCGCCACAGTCGTCTCATATAACCAGTTCTGTAGTGTAAAATCGCATGGACCAATTATTTGGTTTCTTGTCTAAATAATAACGTTGTTTTGTTTAAACTTTGTGTCAAAGACTCATATTTTACCCTTCATCATTTACCCAGGCACGGTTCTATTTCAAGTGCTGCGATCTTCCCGTGTTCCTATTGTACTGATCTGAAAAGTAATTGATTTCTATAAAAATAATTTAATAACTTTTGCGGAGTAGAGTTTTATAAGTACTAAAGTTTTTTTCACAGAAGGATAGTTAAAGTTTCACTGAAGTGTAGCTGCCAAGAGAACATCTGAAATGCTTTGCTTAAATGTCATTCCTATTGAAATATCAGTGCAGTATCAAACTTACCTCCAAAGAAGTCGGAGTAGTTACTGTCTAGTAAACTTGAAGGTTGAACTTAAGGGATAATTAATATACAGGTTTGTAATACTATCGCTGGAACTCAAGTGTTTGCAGTTAATAGTGTTTTTCATACTGTGTTGTTACAAAAGTAGTGAGCCTTGATCTTAGTCACTGATAGAATGATTGGTTTTTGCGTCCGCCATACAAAATGTTGAGCCAGCTTTGCTTTCCAAATTACAGTGTACTAATGAAGTGCAACTACCAATCTGATAACATTTATATGCTGTAGTAAGTAACTGACTACCACTATTCAAATTACTGCAGATTATGTGGTCGCTGTTTAGTATAAAAAAGCTAATGCTCCGTGACGAAACAGACAGTAATCTGAGCAAATAACCTAAGAATTGCCGGCCGCGGTGGTCTAGCGTTTCTAGGTGCGCAGTCCGGAACCGCGCGACTGCTACGGTCGCAGGTTCGAATCCTGCCTCGGGCATGGATGTGTGTGCGTCCTTAGGTTAGTTAGGTTTAAGTAGTTCTAAGTTCTAGGGGACTGATGACCACAGTAGTTAAGTCCCATAGTGCTCAGAGCCATTTGAACCATTTGAACATAAGAATTTTAATATCATTTCAATGACAGAAGTTCCCAGTAACTGACCTGATGTAAATTCCTCGCGTCCAACATAGTAGTGCTCCACCATTAAGAATCATTTACCTGTAATGATCATTAGCCTTATGCTGTAACATACAGAGAGAATGTGTTACCGAGTGCCAGTTCTTGCCAGAACGCCTTAACACTCCTTCTGTGTTATTCATGACAACAATTCGTATGTCCCTTGCTGTAGTGTACTACTGTCTCGTGCCCTGTATGCTAAAGTAGTATTTCAGTATTAAGTAAAGTAAAAAGCAATAACTACCTTTCTTTACGAATAGCGTTAGTACTTAGTACAACTTTGCGTAATTAGGCTGGTGCCGTTTCATTTGGCATAGTTGGAGCTTACATTATTACTAGTAGAACATTGGTTCGGTCCCCGTTTGTTCCACTATTACTTCTCTCAATAGATACCTTTAGGTAAACGAGAAATAGTCCTTTAATACACAGTCTAAAATTTCTTTCACGGGAGTAGCTTCCTTTCACAGGAGTAGCGAACATTGGTTCGGTTCCCGTTTGTTGCGCTATTACTTCTTTCAATAGATATCTTTAGATAAACGAGAAATAGTTCTTAATATACAGTCACGGTCAAATATATTCCTTTCAAAGGAGTAGCATTATCGGTTTGTTGCTAAATTAGCAGAACGTGGTAGTGTTATAGCTAGTCAACTTCAATCAGGAAACCAACATTTTTGAAAGGGTTCTTGATGTGCCTGGAAACCTAGTAAGATTAGGGACGTCAATGAAATACCGCAGCGGTTTGTATTGAAATGGGCCAGTTCAACCCTCGAGCTGGCTAGCCGTTTTTCATAACATGACTGGGATCGCGGTGTACTTATACACGTCTAAAGAACTATATAAAGGCTGTCTTTATGTTACCAAGGTAAACATATGTGAACAAAATCACAGTTTAATCTCAATTTAATTAAATAACGATAAAATAAATTAACACAATATGAGCTAAAGCACTGTTTTATTAAACTTTCGTTATATGATTGTGTTGGCACGGGCAGGTGTTACCGAGACAGTAATGACCCATTATAAGCATTGAACAGCGTAGTTGCATCAGATCTCAGCCAACAGCTTATTCGATTACTAATTATGTCGTGGGCAAGTGCCTCATTGTCGGATTGTGCTGTTAGCTCGCAATCTGCGTCATTTTCTTCCAAGGACCGTAAATTTTTTTTCGCGTAGCTGGCTTTGTATTTTACAACTGCTCAGTAGGACGTATGCCAACAAAATTTATCACTGTGTTAGCTGGAGCAATTATGAGGGAATACGTATGGGTTCACAATTGTGAAACAACGATGGAACCGCGCAAAATCATTTTATTTGATGTTGGCGCGCTTTATACACGGGCGTGCCTGCTCGAAAATTAAATAAAGGAAATCAATTTTACACATGAGGCCACGATAACTGCGAATATCTAGTAAATGAAACCGTCTGGATCATTAAATAAATTTCTCTATTTATTACACTGTCATCTTCACAACAAGGTTCAGTGTCAATATTAAAACCTAGTATTGATACTGAACCTTATTTCGCAAGTTCAAATATTTAATACCTGATAACTGCAGTAACCGAAACGGCACAGTAAAGAAATAAAAAGTATTTATAGATCCAGATGTTTTTATTGAAAAGATCGTGAGATGGAACGATTGCTATTATTATTGCCGTTATTACTGCTCATGTTATTGAAGTGGGTGAAGATGAAAGAAGCGTGACAGCAGCGCCCTTAACATATTCTAGAAGCGAGGAAGTAAGATCAGCGTTCCACGTTCAGCCGAAGACGAGGTGTTCAGAGTCGCTGGATTTCGTGTTGGATACAAAGGTGGGGGAAGAAAATCGGTCGTTTCCTTTTCAAAGGAACCATTCTCAAACATTCAGAGATTAATATCCAGATTCAAATTGGGTTGGAGTTTTCTTTATCAATAACGAACCGTAGTTAACTAAGGCAACGCGCTCACCATTATGCTGGGCAAGAGTGATTTTGGTACCTCACATTTTTTTGCCAATTTCCAGTTTTATTCGTTTCACTGATTACAAAGACGCTGTCAGTTTTGTCGCATCAGTTCTAGATTTTTTTAGATACACCTTATTCACATTATACGCCACTCTAACCATACTGATCCACACATACACCTACGTTATTCACATACAATTAAATAAAGAAGACTTTTCGACGGATCAAGCACTTTATTTTTTACTGAGCAACTATATCAATGTAACAACCACTATTTATTTGTGCATAATTCGTATTTGGTTCATTAATTTTCTTCCATTAGGTCACTGAGTCCTTGTATCTCGGTCTTTGACATGCACGCTGGATGTTCGTACAATACTCTGCCATTATATGTATCGTTATTACACTTTGTTACGCACTTTGACTGTTACTATGCAACGGATTCGCCTTTGCCGCTACAGAGCGCTGGCGGCAAGTTCAAAGCCTGTTACAGATCTACCGGTGTCACGTGCCCGAGTCTTGGTATGGCAGTCAAGAGGTGAGCTTCCAGCTGGCAGCTGGAGTGGCATCTCCACTCTGAAAGGACAAGCAGAGCGGGCGCCTTTAGAGCGATGGGTGGCCGAATTTACGACGTCGCCATTGGGCCCTGCGCGGGCATGTGGACTAGAGGTAAAGTCGGCAGTTTTGCATCGGGCGAAGAAATCTCAGGGTCACGGGTGGGCAGAGGAAGACTAGTACACCAGTGCCCACTTGGTACAACCCGTCTCCAAAAGGAAGAGCTAAATTTGGTGAGTATATCTCAGAACATTGCTCCTATGAGCTTGTGCCGAAAAGTTGACTTTAACGTACTGTCCAACCTGTTCAGCGCTATTAGCTGGATGTTGAAGATGGTGTTTGGTTTGTGAGGCGCTCAACTGCGTGGTTGTCAGCGCCCGTACAAATTCCCAACCTTTTGCTCAGTCCTATCTCGCCAATTTCATGAATGATGATGATATGATGAGGACAACACAAACACCCAGTAATCTCGATTCAGGTGAAAATCGTTGACCCCGCCTGGCTATTACCTGGACCTTGTTCCCTGTTGAGTTGCTGACGGTTTCTACTTGGCCGCGCGGAATGAGCCGAGCGGTCTGGGGCGCTGCAGTCATGGACTGTGCGGCTGGTCCCGGCGGAGGTTCGAGTCCTCCCTTGGGCATGGGTATGTGTGTTTGTCCTTAGGATAATTTAGGTTAAGTAGTGTGTAAGCTTAGGGACTGATGACCTTAGCAGTTACGTCCCATAAGATTTCACACACATTTGAACATTTTGTTTGTTTCTACTTGGTGTTTGTTACTGTTTCCAACAGACTTAGAAATTGTAGATTGTTTATGGTTTCATGTTAAATGCCTTCTAACTCTTAACTTGTTCTTGTGATGCCCGCGCGGAATTACTATTTTTATTTAACTGAAGCCATAAACTGATCATTTATTAGTTTGTGTGCTGGGGGAGAGGTGTATCGCGAGAATAGTTTTGTGTGATACAGTTGGTTTCGTCTTGCTTAGTGAGTGCATCTGATTTTAACGTTTTTCTCTAATGTGATTCCTTCTGAATCATCTTCGTTGAAGCTCTATCTTTGCTATTTGATTAGGCGCCGATCGTCAGCACTGTCTGTTGCAAGTTTCGACTTTATTACGCTTGTATCAGGTATACCAGGACTTTTTGTTTGTTAACTGTTCAAGGATTAACAGCTATTGCCCTCATGTACAAGCAGCATTATTGTAACTTGTTCTACTTCTTATTCGTTGGGTTTACGATACGTGAATTTCGGGTAGTGGTGCCCGTATAATTTTCCAGACATTTTACCTCACGGATACACGTCTGTCAGTGGCCTCTATATGTCGTGTGACTATGGCCTCCAGTCGGGTAGACCGTTTTACGGGTGCAAGTCTTTCGATTTGACGCCACTTCGGTGACTTGCGGGTCGATGGGGATTAAATGATGATGATTAGGACAACACAGGACCCAGTCCATGAGCGGAGAAGATCTGCGACCCAGCCGGGAATCGAACCCGGGCCCTGACGATTGACATTCTGTCGCGCTGACCACTTCTTTTTTTTTTTTTTTTTTTAATCTCATTTTGTTAGTTTTCGTTAGTTGTATCTGTTCGGGGCGGACGTCGAAAGACACCCGTTTCAGTTCATTGTTGATCTATTAACTCAGTTTTTTTTTTATTATTACAGAGGGCAGCTAGCCCTCTACCATACACGCTGAGTTACCGTGCCGGTTTTTTTGTTCGCTTTTGTTCGTCGCATCTGCTCTGGGCGGACTTCTTAAGACACCCTTTTAAGTTCGTTATTGATTGATTAACTCAGTTTTTTTTTTAATAACAGAGGACAGCTACCCCTCTGACCGAACACACTGAGCTACCGTGCCGGCTGCCACTCAGCTATCGGTGGCGGACGGCTCTTTGGTTTGGTGGGTTCTTAAGTGGATGCGATGGCGAAGTTGTGAGAAGAGTCTGAAGTGGGAGCTGGTGGACAGCCAGTGTCCGCGAGCAACACAAATAGGGCAAGGCTGGCTGCCGGAGGTACGGCCGAGCGTGTGAAGCAGCAGTGGGCCTTGGCGGAGCGCCGCGGGCAAGGAATGAATCAAGCTGGTTGGAACGGCCAGTTGCTGCCGGAGCACTAGGAGGGAGCAGGGCACCGTAAGGGAGGAACAGGTTTCGTCAGGGCACTGTGTGGCGTCTCACGGAGTTGCTTGCAGTACTGTGTCCGCGTGAGTTTCTCTGCTGGCTACTACCCCCATTGGTGAGTCGCTTTATCTAGACTTTACTGGTTTTGGAGTTATTATTCGGTTCTCACCTTTAGTGGTTCCTGTTAAAGATTCCATATCCTCAGCATACTGTGTTTTCCCACATCACGTCGACGAAGTTGTTATTTGATGTGGCTTGGTTGTGCCCGATTGCTTAGTCCCCTCCAGCGTGTCACATTCTACAGAATTCTACAGAACATCTTGCTCGTTAATTAATGGTTAGAAATTGTAGTTATGGAACTTCTGTCCCTGAACTAAAGGCGATCTGGAAGGTAGTGCGTTCACTGGTTGAGGATGGGTTAGTGCCACCTAATTCGTGTGAACTTCGTTCAGTGTTTCAAAAGTTTTAACTCCCCTCACAGTTTGCTCAATGTAGCCTTACTATTCTAAAATTCTGAACATTTGTTTAAAGTTTGAAAGGTGTTATTCCCCATCGAAAGAAGAGTTATGTGTAACTATACCACTGTGAATATTTTTAATCTTTAATGGCACCTCAGGATAATTTTTTCTCTATTCTTATCCATTCTTTAGACGTGGTTAACAGTAATTTTTAGCTAATATGAATATCTCCATAAAGTTTTGGAAATATTGTGATCTACCTTTTAAAGGTGGCTCAGGTTCAATTGTTCCATTTTGTAAGCATTGGCTTAAACTCAACTTTAACGATTCATTTTAAGCTTTGTGCTACGGTTAAGCATATGTCTCGATAGTCTGGTTCACACTAGCTTCTTGATTAAAGAAAGTAAGACCATGATGCAGTAATTACTATTTCATGTGTTTAAACGTAGTCAAACTGTTTGCATAAAATTGTTGAAGTTATTCCACGTGTAGCCCGGCGCTGTTTTTTGTAAGAAAGTTTCCTTCCATTTAATCATTCAGGCCGGCCGGGATAGCCGACCGGTTCTAGCCGCTACAGTCTGGAACCGCGCGACCGCTACGGTCACAGGTTCAAATCCTGCCTCGGGCATGGATGTGTGTGATGTCCTTAGGATAGTTAGGTTTAAGTAGTTCTAAGTTCTAGGGGATTGATGACCTCAGAAGTTGAGCCCCACAGTGCTCAGAGCCATTTGAACCATTTTAATCATTCAGCAAATAGTTGTTGGGCGTCGGAATCTCGTTCTGCAGAAATTTGAGTCGTGTAAGATATGTACTGCGAATATGCCGCACGCTACCATATGTTACTGAATTCTCAGTAAAGTTATGGATCCTGGGTGTACTTATATTCTGAAGCATCTGGGATTTCGCAGTTTTATTACATTGTAAATTTTTTGTATTTTTAGCTTTCAAGTCATTAGATATTTTTCTTTAATCACAAACTGTCTAAACATCTGTTCTGAGTCTCTGCTTTACGATTCAGATTGTTCAGCTTGTCTGTAAAACCAAATTTTGCTTCGTTGTTCTATACATGACCAAAAGGGTACATTCTTCGAAGCGTCTTGGCAATAACAATAATATATGTTACAGTCAAAACCCGTTTTTACTTAGAACGCGCTCTTACTAGTTAAAACTAGTTTTAACTGACTTTCGCTTCTGACCAGCAGTAAATTCTAATTGTAACTAAGGCTATAAGTATCAACTAGTAACAACGCGTTCTAACTAACCTAGACAGAACTAGTTTTCACTAAATTTTTAGGCGCAAATATTAAAATTAAGGGCAACTACCTGTTGACTGAAATAAAAAACAGCATTTTTGTATTGTGCAATGCAATACTTATTGGGAATATTGACGTACATCGAAGTCATTAATATTAATTGAAGCTATACAAAAAATAACCATACACTGAAGAAATATTTTAAGGAACATTACAGAGCCATATTAACAGTATTAGTTACGAAAGTGGAAACAAAATAATCATACAGTAAAAGTATATTAATTACTCATACATTTGACAATCCCCCCAAGAAACATGGACCTTGCCGTTGGTGGGGAGACTTGCGTGCCTCAGCGATACAGATAGCCGTACCGTAGGTGCAACCACAACGGAGGGATATCTGTTGAGAGGCCAGACAAACGTGTGGTTCCTGAAGAGGGGCAGCAGCCTTTTCAGTAGTTCCAGCGGCAACAGTCTGGATGATTGACTGATCTGGCCTTGTAACACAAACCAAAACGGCCTTGCTGTGCTGGTACTGCGAACGGCTGAAAGCAAGGGGAAACTAAAGCCGCAATTTTTCCCGACGGCATGCAGCTTTACTCTATGGTTAAATGATGATGGCGTCCTCTTGGTAAAATATTCCGGAGGTAAAATAGTCCCCCATTCAGATCTCCGGGCGGGGACTACTCAGGAGGACGTCGTTATCAGTAGAAAGAAAAATTGCGTTCTACGGATCGGAGCGTGGAATGTGAGATCCCTTAATCGAGCAGGCAGGTTAGAAAATTTAAAAAGGGAAATGGATAGGTTAAAGTTAGCTTTAGTAGCAATTAGTGAAGTTCGGTGGCAGCAGGAACAAGACTTTTGATCAGGCGAATACAGGGTTATAAATACAAAGTCAAATAGGGGTAATGCAGGAGTCAGTTTAATAATGAATAAAAAAAATAGGAGTGCGGGTAAGCTACTACAAACAGCATAGTGAACGCATTATTGTGGCCAAGATAGACACGACGCCCAACCCTACTACAGTAGTACAAGTTTATATGCCAACTATCTCTGCAGATGACTAAGAAATTGAAGAAATGTATGATGAACTAAGGCTATGAGTATCAACTAGTAACAACGCGTTCTAACTAACCTAGACAGAACTAGTTTTCACTAAATTTTTAGGCGCAAATATTAAAATTAAGGGCAACTACCTGTTGACTGAAATAAAAAACAGCATTTTTGTATTGTGCAAAGCCGCCTGGTAGAATTTTGCACAGAGCACAACTTAATCGTAGCTAACACTTGGTTCAAGAATAATGAAAGAAGGTTGTATACATGGAAAAAGCCTAGAGCTACTAACAGGTTTCAGATAGATTATATAATCGTAAGACAGAGATTTAGGAACCAGGTTTTAAGGGGCTCCGGAAAGGCTCAAAATCATGAAAAGTTCAATTTTTACTTTTTTGCGTTTTCTGAATCTGCAGACTATTACCTTTTAATAGATATATAATTTATTCGATTCCGAAGACTACAACTATTTCTAAATTTTTTTTGAAATGTGTTCTACATGGGCGTGACCCACTGTGGCGCTGTTAAACTGCTGTCGAATGGTGTTATTATTAACGTCCGTGTTCATCAGGTACATTTTAGTGATGTGAGATAAAGTATGTGTTGTGGCTAACCTGTGGTGGTTCAATATATATCGCTGGTGAGATTGTCGATTGTTTCATGTTTATTTACTCTGTCGTTATCTCTAAAATATTCGTAATTAATTCTGTTTCTTGAGTCTCTGTTTTGTTGAAGTATGATAATGAGTAAAAGTAAAGTTATTAGAAATCCTCTGAAGGCTTTTAAGAAAAGGAGAAATGTTGGAAAGCCAAAGGTATGTGTTATTACTGTAAACAATAAAGACGATAACCAAGTGAGTGAACCTAACCTCTCAAGTACACCTGCCCATAGCAGTCAAAGTGGGAAAGAAAATACTTCACAGAAGAAGCTTGGTTCAATGAGTGAAAACTATGAATGTTTTATGGGCGAATCGGATGTGAATGAAATATTTGATATGTCGGTTCTCAAAGGAATTTTTTCAAACTGTGTAAGATGTATTCATTGTAGTGAAGTTGGTCTGGAACTCTCCATAATAAAGCACGTAGGACTTGCTAGTGAAATACAACTGAAATGTGATAAGTGTTCATACATGACCACCTTTTGGAACAGTGTTGCAGTAACTGCAACTGAAGAAAATGGTAGCAAAATCTACGAACACAACATTAGATTTGTTTATTCCTTGCGTTCAGTTGGTAAGGGTGCTACTGCAGGTGCAATTTTCTGTGGCATCGTGAATCTTCCAAATCCCCCAACCAAGTTTACGACCTATAATAACTTAATAGGGTATAAAGTAGAAGATGTCTGTATAGAATCTATGAAGAACGCTGTGGATGAGGCAGTAATGGAAAATAATGGTAACAGAGATTTGACTGCAGCGTTCGATGGTACCTGGCATAAACGGGGACACACATCTCTTCATGGTGTAGTATCTGCCACCAGTATGTATACAGGGAAAGTTGTAGATGTAGCAGTAATAGATGTCCGCAAAAATATAAAGGTACACATGAAAATAATTGCAAAGCTAACTATAGTGGCAGTAGTGGAGGAATGGAAGTGGCTGGTGTTGCCAGTATATTCCAGCGTTCTGAGGCGTGTGATAAAGTGCGATATGTTAATTACCTTGGTGACGGTGATTCTAAAAGTTTCAAACATGTTCAAGGACTGAAGCCCTATGGTGATGATGTTGTAGTGCAGAAATTTGAGTGTATTGGACACGTACAGAAGCGAATGGGAACAAGATTTCGGCGACTGAAAGCTTCGTACAAAAAACAAAAACTCAGTGATGGTAAAGGGTTGGATGGGAAGGGAAGGTTAACTGACAGTGTAATTGTCAAAATACAGAACTATTATGGAATGGCTATTAGGCAAAATACACAAAGTGTCGACGAAATGAAGAAGGCTGTTTGGGCTCTTTTTTTCATACTTCTTCAACCGATGAAAATCCCCAACATAGCTTGTGTCCCAAAGAAGAAGACAGTTGGTGTAAATATAACAAAGGATTGCTAACTGGTGAAGCGTACACTCATAAGCATAGTCTGCCTCATGCAATAATGGAGGTGATAAAACCTATTTTCAGAGACTTAGCAGCACCTGAACTGTTGAAAAAGTGTATTCACGGAAAAACTCAAAACCCCAATGAAAGTGTAAATAGTGTTATATGGTCGAGAATCCCCAAGACTGTATTTGTTGGAATAGAAACACTTCACTTTGGTGTGTATGATGCTGTTGCGACTTTCAATGATGGCAACATTGTAAGGTGCAAGGTATTTAGAAATATGGAAATGAAGATAGGTTCTAACATGGTACGAGCGATGCTTGCTTTAGACAAGGAACGCTTTCGGGCTGCAGACAGGGCTGTAAAGAGTCTAGAAATACAAGCAAGAGTAAACAGGAGGAGGAACAAGAGGAAGCTGGAGGAGGAGTTTGCAGAGGATGAAGATAATCCATCCTATGCACCTGGAATGCACTAAAAAGTTAATCCAATCTTTGTCGCTCGATTCCCAAAACTTTTATTTTCTCATACTAATTACATGTTTTCTAAGGATCTTCCAAACATATTTGTTTCAAACTTTCAGTAAATGTTACACAGTACCTTCTGCATAATTTAACACAGCCTTTTTCCAAAAAACTGTATATTTTTGAATATATAAATAAAAAATTGCAAAAAAATTGTGAATTTTCATTATAATTGAAAAAAAAATCATCTTTAATAACTGAACTAAAATTTTGTAAAATCCCTGTGTTAAGTTGTAGCCCATATTCTAATAAGTAATCTGTAAAAAGTTCAATTTCCTACCTCAAATACTTTGTGAGGAAAGATGTAATTTATAAGCGTTATTTTAACATTGCAAGTATAGGGCGTTCCAGAGCCCCCTAAATTGTAAGAGGTTTTAAATTGTAAGACATTTCATGGGGCAGATGTGGACTCTGATCACACTTATGAACTGTAGATTAAAACTGAAGAAGCTGCAAAAAGGTGGGAATTTAAGGAGATGGGATATGGATAAACTGACTAAACCAGAGGTTGTAGAGAGTTTCAGGGACAGCATAAGGGAACAATTGACAGGAATGGGGGAAAGAAATACAGTAGAAGAAGAATGGGTAGCTTTGAGGGATGAAGTAGTAAAGGCAGCAGAGGATCAATAGGTAAAAAGACGATGACTAGTAGAAATCCTTGGGTAACAGAAGAAATATTGAATGTAATTGATGAAAGGAGAAAATATAAAAATGCAGTAAATGAAGCAGGCAAAAATGAATACAAACGTCTCAAAAATGAGATCGACAGGAAGTGCAAAATGGCTAAGCATGGATGGCTAGAGGACAAATGTAAGGATGTAGAGGCTTATCTCACCAGGTGTAAGATAGATACTGCCTACAGGAAAATTAAAGAAACCTTTGGAGAAAAGAGAACCACTTGTTTGAATATCAAGAGCTCAGATGGAAACTCAGTTCTAAGTAAAGAAGGGAAAGCAGAAGGGTGGAAGGAGTATACAGAGGGTCTATACGAGGGCGATTTACTTGACGACAATATTATGGAAATGGAAGAGGATGTAGATGAAGATGAAATGGGAGGTATGATACTGCGTGAAGAGTTTGACAGAGCACCGAAAGACCTGAGTCGAAACAAGGCCCCGGGAGTAGACAACATTCCATTAGAACTACTGACAGCCTTGGGAGAGCCAGTCCTGACCAAACACTACCATCTGGTGAGCAAGATGTATGAGACAGGCGAAATTCCCTCATACTTCAAGAAGAATATAATAATTCGAATCCCAAAGAAATCAGGTCTTCACAGATGTGAAAATTACCGAACTATCAGTTTAATAAATCGCAGCTGCAAAATACTAACGCGAATTCTTTACAGACGAATGGAAAAACTGGTAGCAGCTGACCTCGGGGAAGGTCAGTTTGGATTCCATAGAAATGTTGGAACACGTAAGGCGATACTGACCTTACGACTTATCTTAGAAGAAAGATTAAGGAAACGCAAACCTACATTTCTAGCATTTGTAGACTTAGAGAAAGCTTTTGACAATGTTCACTGGAATACTCTCTTTCAAATTCTAAAGGTGGCAGGGGAAAAATACAGGGAGCGAAGGGTTATTTACAAATTGTACAGAAATCAGATGGCAGTTATGAGAGTCGAGGGCCATGAATGTTATTCAATCTGTATACTGAGCAAGCAGTAAAGGAAACAAAAGAAAAATTCGGAGTAGGTATTAAAATCCATGGAGAAGAAATAAAAACTTTGAGGTACGCCGATGACATTGTAATTATGTCAGAGACAGCAAAGGACTTGGAAGAGCAGTTGATCGGAATGAGCAGGATCTTGAAAGAAGGATATAAGATGATCATCAACAAAAGCAAAACGAGGATAATGGAATGTAGTCGAATTAAGTCGGGTGATGCTGAGGGAATTAGATTAGGAAATGAGACACTTAAAGTAGTAAAGGAGTTTTGCTATTTGGGGAGCAAAATAACTGATGGTGGTCGAAGTAGAGAGGATATAAAATGTAGACTGGCAATGGCAAGGAAAGCGTTCCTGAAGAAGAGAAATATGTTAACATCGAGTATAGATGTAACTGTCAGGAAGTCATTTCTGAAAGTGTTTGTATGGAGTGTAGCCATGTATGGAAGTGAAACATGGACAATAACTAGTCTGGACAAGAAGAGAATAGAAGCTTTCGAAATGTGGTGCTACAGAAGAATGCTGAAGATTAGATGGGTAGATCACATAACTAATGAGGAGGTATTGAATAGAATTGGGGAGAATAGAAGTTTGTGGCACAACTTGACAAGAAGAAGGGACCGGTTGGTAGGACATGTTCTGAGGCATCAAGGGATCACAAATTTAGCATTGGAGGGCAGTGTGGAGGGTAAAAATCGTAGAGGAAGACCAAGAGAGGAATACACTAAACAGATACAGAAGGATGTAGGTTGTAGAAGGTACTGGGAGATGAAGAAGCTTGCACAGAATAGAGTAGCATGGAGAGCTGCATCAAACCAGTCTCAGGACTGAAGACCACCACCACCACTACTACTACTACTACTACTACATTTGACAAAAGTTGCTACCGTCTTAATAAAAGAGAAACGTACCAAAAAATTTAAGAATTTAATTTAGATTATTTCTTATAGCAACGCAAACTCTCGTGACAATTTGAGTTACAAATACTTTCTTCTTTCCTGCGAAAGCACCTTTTTGAAATACATGCCTTCTTACACACACAGCGAACAAATCCTTGACCTGATCCTAAGACTGCCATCTTGGCAACAGTTCCTGATGATACCTTTGTCTCTGGCTCGTCCTTCAGCAGCTAGAATTTCTCTTTGGACACGTCGAATTCGGATCTGGAAGAGAACTTTTAATTAGCTTGTTTGAAAGGCGATTAGGTACTTTATACGTATTACGAAATATATTACAATGTAAGTATTAAAACTTAAAATATTAATTAATTACTTGAATAGTTAGCAGCATTTTCAGAGCATTAAATCAATGAGGTAAAGTATATGTGTGACATTTGTCCTTAATTATTGAAATAAATTCAGAAATACATACCTGCAATACAATTTGTCGAGTATCCACAATTTGTCGAGTATCCCATATTTCGTTCCAACATTGTGCAAGCCCTGTTCATCTTTCTGAAGAACAACTCCAATAAAATTGGGGAGATCTGCTTTTTCTCTGTCGATAACAGGAATCGGTATAATTATATTGTCACTGATTTCTAAAGTGGCGTATACTGAATCTGAAGCCATCTTCATTCTTTTGGCCTATTTCGTCAGGTTTTTCATGAGCGTTTTCTCTAGCTGTTCGTATTTGAGATTGTCGTTTCGTAATAGCCTCAGATTCGGGATCTTCGAGACAAGCTGGAGTTATTTCAGGCTCTGCACTCGTACTAGCTACGGCTTCTGGGTCCTCTTGATTGGCCGCTGCTGTTGTTGGAGACTGTATACTTTACTGGGCAAAGCTTCTGCATCGTCTTGTCTGGCTGCAGCTGTAATCTGTCCATTGCTACTAGCCATAACCGCTATCTCCTCTGCGTCGTGTGACAGTTCCAGTTCATCAGGTGTCTCTTTTACTGCGTCTACCACATTAATTTTATTTAAAGCCTCTTTAAGATCATCTTCATCTTGTATCTCCTTAATAACATCTAGAGGCAAACTCGAAGTCATAAGCCCTTTCGTGGTTCTGTGCCAAACAAAGCTTTGTAAGGTGTTTGCTAGGATACTAGAATGATATGACCGATTTTTCATAATCTGTTCAAAGCGAAGACCGTTTGACCAGTTGGTGGTAATGTTGTCTTACATCCATGAAGCCAATACTTTTTCAACGTCTTGGTTGGCGCGTTCTACAGAACCTTGGCTTTGGGTGTGCCTCGGTTTTCCGTGAACCAGTTAACACTCAAGCCAAAATACAGCTAGCTCGTTTATGACAGAATTAACAAATTCTCTGCCGTTGTCAGAGTGTAAAATACAAGGAGTACCAAATGTGAAAAATATATCTGCTAAATGATGTGCCACTTCCTGTGCCCTCTTGCTTTGCAGGGCACGTAACAAAACAAAAAGTGGTCCTGATACACCATAAGATACTTAAATCCACGATCTTCTTGAGATTGCATGTCGATCGTATTAACTTGGCAACGACTGTTCATTTCTGAATAAAGTATAGGTTTCCAAACGTGCCCCCTTTTCTTAATGCTCCTTTTTCACTGACAAGTTCCACACATAGACGGATTAATGTTTATCATCTCCACTGTTATGTTTGCATACTTTCTTGAAGTTTCAACCTTTAATCTGTCTCGACCTCAATGACCAAGGGCCTGATTAGCTGCTTCAATAATGTCGAAAATTTCTTCAACCCTAAGTAGTACTTCACAGGCTCTTTTCTTGTCACTAACTTTCTGGTCCCACAAATATTAATACCCTTGATCGATTTAATATTCTGTACTGCTTCTGTGTCTTTTTCTCAGCTGATTGTGCTTCTTCAATTTCGTCCACTAATTTATCGTAAGACTCTTTTGTCATAACATTGTTGTGGTTTTCAATTTTGTTCAATCTCTAACATCCGTCTCAGAAATTCCTCTTTCCATCGCTTTTTTTTATTTAGATCTGCCATGATAAGTACGTACAAGCTGATCTGCAGATGCTTAACCCTCGACCCTGTTGTTTGTTGTGGCGAAAAGCGCACAGTGGCGGGCTATTGTCGGCCGCTGCAGCGCTGCCTAGGCGGGGAGTTTTAGCACCTTGAACTGTTCCCGCGCGTGTAATTCTTTCCGCGACTTTAGCGCTTCTTGTAGCGGCGCGTATTTGACACGCTTATGTGCGACTTTTGTGGGCTAAAGCGATTAGCTAACAACTAAATACCTATCAGTTCGAAGGTTTTCACGGTAGTAAAACCGTTGTAGAATAAAAAATTATTTATTATTAATTTTTATATAACGAAGAAAGGTTTCAGTGGTAGATTTAAAGGAAATACTGTTTTTTGAGGAATACTTATTAGAAATGACTCTTTGTATGGTATAGCTCAAAGCATGGTATTGCACACAATCCAACATCGCCTCTTCACGATACACACGCGCTTCTCTTCTTATGTTTTTCCCGTTGTCATCCAGTTTGCAGCAACACTCGCCATTTTCGTGTCGGTGTCTTCTTGTTTTCACTGTCTGGAATGTGTTTGGATGTATGATCAATATTGCAATAAATATTGCATTCCACAATACGAAAATGCTTTTTTTATTTCAATCAACACGTAGTTGCTCTTAATTTTAATATTTGGCCGTAAATAAATTTAGTGAAAACTAGTTCTGTCTAGTTAAGTTAGAACCCGTTCTAACTATGTGATACTGATAGCCTTAGTTACAACTAGAATTTACTGCTGGTCAAAAGCGTAAGTCAGTTAAAACTAGAATGAGAGTCTCGGTCAGGCACACAGTTTTAATCTGCCAGGAAGTTTCAGTTAAAACTAGTTTCAACTAGGCAAAACGTGTTTTGACGAAGTGGCTCATTATAAACTCGTTTTAACTAGTAAGAACGCGTTCTAACTAAAAACTGGTTTTGACCTTAACGTATATATATTCTTCGTGTATCCCCTTCTTCGGATAAGTCGTGCCATTCCAGAAACCTACCGTATCAGTTTCAATTATTTGTTATTTTAAATATGATTCCGGCCACGGATAATGTAGTGTCTAATTTAATGCTGGGAACTTTAAGAGCTACCCATTTTTCTGAACTGTTACGTTGTTTGTTAAATCTGTTTTTTAATATTTCAGAAATTAATGTTTCAGAAGTAGCAGAGCCTGCATTGTACGGCCGGACCCTGTACAGCGGCGCATCCAGAACTGTGAACTGGTGCCAGGCTTGAGTTCTACTCACATTCGTATCACTGTAAAGGGAAATTAATTCGGCATCTCCTGGCATTTATGATTGTATAGTAAAACCGTGGCCACTCTATGTTATTTGTTACTTGAGTGCAGTGCTGGTTTATTTAAATAAATTTTTTTATTGTGCGAATGAAGTTTATTTGAGAGCCTGGTCTTATCACTCCCGAAGCAACTTGCTCTCTGCCCATTCCATGTATGTTCTATCGCCCACTGTACCATTCTTCCTTCTAGCGTATTTTCTGCTGAACACTCTCGCCCTGTTTCTCGCTCCATCGCCAAGACAACCTGGAATTCTATCTAGATGATTCTGCAGGTTGTGTAATTTTAAACTCTCGTTACTACCGAGTGCAGAAGTAGTGAGAGTATTCTTCATCGTTCGGAGCCTCGTAGGAACTCTTCACTACCATACAGAATGACGATGACGCGTTTACCTGAGTCTTGAAATTTGAGTCTTGAGTCTTGAAATTTCTAGTCATTCATGAGTTGGAAAATTTGTGGTCTTTGGAATACACACGCTTTTATTTTCTCCATAGTCAGTGTAGGAAGTTTTGTACATATGTAGCCAAAACGTTCTCCATCCTTATTCAAAGCCTTGATTAACTGCTTCAGCAATCCAAGTTTGTTATGAAGTGATGGTAATGTGAGTGTTCATCTTTAGCTCCAGAGTTCCATAGACACAAAAAGTATGGATATTTGGTGTATCCCCTTCTTTACCATCTTAAGAACAACGCACGTAACTCGTTGATGATTGCTGTATGAGATTTTTTCCAGGACTGAGGCTATTGCAGATTGGTTTTCACGGCTAGCAACAGAGTAATCAATTGGGATTGACATCTGTTTGTTAATATTAAGCACAAGAACACCTTTTCTGCTGCATTTGGAGCTATCCATAGATAACTGCCATTGACGTGGTGCGTTGTTTCTTATACCCGTTTTCATAAACAGTCTTTCAACACTGGTGCGAAGAAAATCGGTTTTCTCTTGTGAAGAATGGCAGAAAATCTCTCTATCTTTTGCGAATGAACGTAGTTTTGGCACCCGATAGCAGATAGCATTTCTCTGACAGCGTGGAATTTAAAAGTTTCCGACGATTTTCCTAGAAGCATTTGGTCTCTAATGACGTCGTGCAATTCAATTTCATTAAAGCCGGTTACAACTGAGGTAGGTCCTGCAAAATTGTCACTTCACTCAGCATAAACTAAAACCGATTCTTCCTCTTTTTCTGATGAGTCTGAATGACTCGTAAACGTAAGAAATCTCCTCTGAATGTGGAACTTGGCATCTTGAGGCGTGTAGACGGGGATATGGCCATCTTTTCCGGTTATAGAAATGGTTCCCTTTACATTCACTGAATAAAAGTAACACTAATCACTGAAGTTAACTTGTGCTCGCCGTGTCCTTGGTACCCCAGATTGCAAGCACTTCGTCTCCCATTCGTGCTCTGTCACATGTCCTGTGCACGTTTCACATACAATGTGAAGGGACCGAGCCTTATCTTGTTCTCCCAGTTTGTTCTCCAAGGCCAAATAAGCTGTTTTTATAAAGTCAGTTATGGATTTTCTTTGATGAATGAGTGTGTACTACCCACAGGTGAAATAAAATTCGTAAGTATTACTTATACATTTCCTTCTTGATGGAAGCTATGTTAGTATCTTTAAAAGCAGAATTAAATGTCAGAGTAGTTAAAGTACATATACAACAACAATATGAGTAGAGTTTGGATAAAATCAATTAATATTATGCAAACAATCAACTTAGAAATGGTGGGATAAAAATGAAGTTCTCGTATAACGATATCATCAATATCTCATAACACAGATCTGCTAGAAATTGATGGCATGTTCTCAGTCAGAAGCATTAAAATACCCAGAATTAGTACAAAAATCTTATTCAACAGGAAAAAGATAAATTTGCTGCAGTGTTATTCATATGACACACGGAATTGGTGTGGTAACTCTAATTTCCCTCTACATCGACATGAACACTCTGCAAGCCACGGAATGGTGTAAAGTATAGAGCACCCAAGTACGTGATATTTTATGAGTAAGGCTCTGGAACGTCAGGAAGCACCCACTGACGTGTGTGAACTCATTGTACAGGAAGATAGTGATTTTCAAAACGACGGAAGACAACATTAGATAGCTACTTAATGCCTAGCGAAAGGACCTTTCTATGCAGCTGGATGTTCCTCCTAAAAGGAGGACACTGTGTTGATGATTGGGACGTCACTCAAGGAGAGTATGGGCTATGGTTGGAAGACTGGAGCCCAGGTGACCCAGAAAGGAAAATATTCAGCGTCATTTATTTGAAGGACTTCTGGCTGGCACAGATAACAAGCACATGCAAATGATAAACAGTGCCCATCACTTATGCAGAACGATCTGACTCTCATAGCAGTTAACACATACGAAAGAGATTTCTTTGTTTTCGAACTCAGTCTAAATCTACAGCTACTAGTACATTAGTACTTCGAATAACAGAGAAGTGTGTTTTATTTTATCATTTTTCACAATATTAGGATCCCATCCCATTCCATTCATAGCAGTGGTGTGGGAACCATGATTATACACATCTGCGCCATCTCTAAGAATAATGCAAGTTACAGGCTGAAGAGAAATCATAGAGTCTGTCCCCAAAGACGGTTCTTGAACTATTTTAAATGGGTGTTTGCAAGATGTACAAGATATTTCTTCGAGTGCAAGTTAACATTTTTCAGCAATTCTGTAACACTCTCCTGCCAGTTATACAAGACTGTACATATTCACGCAAGAGTTCCTTCTGTTTACTCTATACCTTATGTTAGTTCGAGAGGATATAGACTTCATTCAGTACGGGTAGTATCAGTGTTGAATCATAATTAATTGTGATCATCCTGGCTAAGTTCAGGAAGTGTCACAGTAGGGCATATTTACATGTATTTTTCTGCTACCAGCGACATTTCTTTATTTTATGTTTAACTTATTATATTGCAGTGAGTTTCAAGCATGTTTTGCCTTTCATCATGCGTTTATGCATGCAAGTGTTACTCAAAGAGAAAATGGCTAGCATAAATTGGCCTACAACTTTTTTGTCATTGTTCTGCTGATGGAGTGACTATTGAGTTATTTAGCTAAATTGACGGGCAACCAAGCCTGTGCAGATGGTTTTGGAGCAGTTGCTGTGATGTGTTAACCATGTGATTCGTTTTATATGACATCCCAAAGCTTCACCTGCATCGTTGATATACTGCCGGAGTTGTTGTTCAATATTAAACAATTGCACTGCTAAATCCAACATTCTTTTTGAAGAATTTTCTGTGTGCAAATTTCTCCAAAGTAAACAGATTACTTTAAATGCAATATGGCGGCCATGCAGCTTATAAATGAGTATAGGGAATCGTTTCTTTCCAGCGATTTAAGCTATACAGACTGTCTGGTATCGTTTGTTTTAAGCTGTCGCATCTTAAATCTATTGTATTAATAGTGGTTTAAGGCTAATGACGAATTTTGAGTTTTTGAGTGCAGTTATCTCCTTAAGGACTTTATCACCGATTTTTGTATTATGAATTAAAATTCCAATTTCTTCCAAGATACTATTATTCTCATCTTCCAGTAGCATCTGTACGCATAAATGACTGATGATGAGCAATACATACCTGCAGACTGATGCAGTATGTTATGTTAAACATAATATAAATAGGTGAGATTGGTAGCAGAAAAATAAAAATATTTATTCCACAACAGTTGCGGTTACTTAACTTTGCGAGCTTGGCCACAGTTACTTGTGATTTAACCAGCCAAGTGCGGTAGGTTTTGTGCATACAGAAACTTTATATAACGTCACATATTTTGATATAAAATTCAACAAAGCCTTTATATAAGAAAATCTGGTACCTAAATATATAAATATCAAGACAAATAACAAATCTACTTCGGCTCTACTTGGCTAAGCTAGGGGCGAGAAATTTTGGCTAACGAGTGAAGTGAAATGTGTATCAAATGAAATAATACCTCAGTCGATTAGCTTACTGCTCCTATCAGCAATTAATGTTAGTAGCATTTCCAGATCAGATCCCATTATTCCATGATATCTTCGAAACATAAGTAAAAGCACTTATGACAAATAATATACTACTAATCAAAGGAAGCTTTAAAATTTGAGGAGGAATACGGGCTACCTGAAAAGCAATACATAAATAGAAACAGTTACTCCCATAAATTTGTCTCAAATGTTAAAAATACAACTGAATTCCAATTCAGTCAAAATGAAATAGCACTGCTAAATAATGGCTTGAGGTGTAATCTTAATGCAAAGAATAATCACTACAACATAAAAGACATCATAATCTAACTAAATACAGTAGCATATATTACAAAAGTTAATAACAGTGCACAAATAGTACTAGGCCTCAATGGTGGTAAAATTATAAAAAACACATAGCAACTTAAGCAACGAAAGCATATAATGTTGGAATAGGTGTTCTCAAATTCATAATAAGAAACTGCAAAACCATCAGCAATAACTGATAAAGGATCCACAATGCTTGTTATGCTTAAAGATAATTATTCACCAAAAACACTTGAATTCTTTGCAAGCAATAACATACAAGTAGTCCAAGTTGACCCCACACCAAACTACCAACATAAATTAAGACGACGCCTCAGAAACAGTAACTTCCTGTTCATTAAAGGTGAAGAACATGGCCCTGTTGTTGAGCATCCCATAGCCCTAGACTTATGGCACAGCCAGAAACACATCAGATCAGCACATTAACCAGGACTATTGTGAACTCAACTAACAGACAAAGCTACAAATTAATGAGAGAACGGGTGCAAAAATACACATTCGAAAAATGTCGAGGGGCATGAAAGGGAAGCAGCGTTTGGGAAGGGAGTGAGACAGGGTTGTAGCCTGTCCCCGATGTTATTCAATCTGTATATTGAGCAAGCAGTAAAGGAAACAAAAGAAAAATTCGGATTAGGTATTAAAGTCCATGGAGAACAAATAAAAACGTTGAGGCTCGCCGATGACATTGTAATTCTGTCAGAGACAGCAAAGGACTTGGAAGAGCAGTTTAACGGAATGGACAGTGTCTTGAAGGGAGGATATAAGGTGAACATGAACAAAAGCAAAACGCGGGTAATGGAATGTAGTCGAATTAAGTCGGGTGATGCTGAGGGAATTAGATTAGGAAATGAGACACTTAAAGTAGTAAAGGAGTTTTGCTATTTGGGGAGCAAAATAACTGATGATGGTCGAAGTAGAGAGGATATAAAATGTAGACTGGCATTGGCAAGGAAAGCGTTTCTGAAGGAGAGAAATTTGTTAACATCGAGTATAGATTTAAGTGGCAGGAAGTCGTTTCTCAAAGTATTTGTATGGAGTGTGGCTATGAATGGAAGTGAAACATGGACGATAAATAGTTTGGACAAGAAGAGAATAGAAGCTTTTTAAATGTGGTGCTACAAAAGAATGCTGAAGATTAGATGGGTAGATCACATAACTAATGAGGAGGTATTGAACAGAATTGGGGAGAATAGAAGTTAGTGGCACAACTTGACAAGAAGAAGGGACCGGTTCGTAGGACATGTTCTGAGGCATCAAGGGATCACAAATTTAGCATTGGAGGACAGCGTGGAGGGTAAAAATCGTAGAGGGAGACCAAGAGATTAATACACTAAACAGATTCAGAAGGATGTAGGTTGCAGTGAGTACTGGGAGATGAAGAAGCTAGCACAGGATAGAGTAGCAAGGAGAGCTGCATCAAACCAGTCTCAGGACTGAAGACAACAACAACCTGTAAATACCACATTAATGCAATAAATGCTCAAAGTGATGTCCGTCAACCTCAGTGCATTTGGCAATACGTGTAACAACGTTCCTCTCAACAGCTAATAGTTGGCCTTCCGAAATGTTCGCACATGCATTGACAATGCGCTGACGCAAGTTGTCAGGCGTTGTCCGTGGATCACAGTAGCAAATATCCTTCAACTTACCCCACAGAAATAAATCCGGGGGCGTCACATCCGGTGACCGTGCGGGCCTTGCTATGGTGCTTCGATGACCAATCCACCTGTCATGAAATATGCTGTTCTACACCGCTACAACTACACGCGAGCTATGTACCGGACATACATCATGTTGGAAGTACATCACCATTCTGTCATGCAGCGAAACATCTTGTAGTAACATCGGTAGAACATTACGTAGAAAATCAGCACACATTGCACCATTTAGATTGCCATCGATGAAATGGGGGCCAATTATCCTTCCTCCCATAATGCCGCACCATTAATTCAACCGCCAAGGTCGCTGATGTTCCACTTGTCGCAGCCATCGTGGATTTTCCGTTGCCCAGTAGTGCATATTATGCCGGTTTACGTTACCGCTGTTGGTGAATAATGCTTCGTCGCTAAATAGAACTCGTGCAAAAAATCTGTCATCGTCCCGTAATTTCTCTAGTGACCAGTGTCAGAATTGTACACGACGTTCAAAGTGGTCGCCATGCAATTCCTGGCGCATAGATATATGGTACGGGTGCAATCGATGTTGATGTAGCATTCTCAACATAGACGTTTTTGAGATTCCCGATGCTCGCGCAGTTTGTCTGAACTGATCTGTGGATTAGCCGTGTCAGCAGCTAAAACACCTACTTGGGCATCATCATTTGTTGCAGGTCGTGGTTGACATTTCACATGTGGCTGAACACTTCCTGTTTCCTTTATTAACGTAACTATCCGGCGAACGGTCCGGACACTTGGATTTTGTCTTCCAGGTTGCCGAGCAGCATACATAGTACACGCCCGTTGGGCATTTTGATCACAATAGCCATACATCAACACGCTATCGACCTTTTCCGCAGTTGGTAAACGGTCCATTTTAACATGGGTAATCTATCACGAAGCAAATACCGTCCACACTGGCGGAATGTTACCTGATACCAGGTACTTATATGTTTGTGACTATTATAGCGCCATCTATCACAAAGCGAAAAAAGTGGTCCAATTAAAACATTCATATTTCTTTACGTACTACACGAATATGTGATAAAAATGGGGGTTCCTATTTAAAAACTCGCAGTTGATATTCGTTTGACCTATGGCAGGCCGGCCGCGGTGGTCTAGCGGTTCTAGGCGCTCAGTCCGGAACCGCGCGACTGCTACGGTCGCAGGTTCGAATCCTGCCTCGGGCATGGATGTGTGTGATGTCCTAAGGTCAGTTAGGTTTAAGTAGTTCTAAGTTCTAGGGGACTGATGACCACAGGTGTTAAGTCCCATAGTGCTCAGAGCCATTTGAACCATTTTGAACCTATGGCAGCGCCATCTAGCGGGCTAACCATAGTGGCATCTGGTTTCCCCCTTCAAGCTAGACGAGTTTCGTCCTTTGTAGTTTTTTCGTTTGATGCTTATTTCGTGAGATATTTGGCCCGGTCACTATCAATGGACCACCCTGTATATGTACTTAATTTGGTATTCTTACATAATTACTTTTCTTTCAATAACGAAGTTTATGAGAAATACCTAGGGCCGTAGTGTGAAGGCCTCATAGTGGATCAATAGCTGAAATATTTATCAACTATATACTCAATAAAAGTTTGAAACTGAGGGATAATATTACAACATTAGTTAATTTCTACAAGAGGTTTGTGAATGACACCATCCTGTTCGATGAACCAGATAATGGAGGGACAACTCTCTTCAATAAATTCAGTAGACTACCTAAAAATAGTCAGTTCTCACGTAAATACGAAGAGGCATCACGCACGGGCCGTGTTGTCAGTGATAACAAAGAGGCACGAACCAGCATAGTTACGTCACACTCCGGCATGCTACACGCTAAGGCTGTGAATTTACCTATGGATTAAATATCAATGAAACAGTCTTGATCGTGTCTTCATATATATTTCTTAGCAACTACTTTTGGGCCTTTCCTCAGGCATATCAACGCTGACACTGTCGTACGTCCACGGATGTTGCGCCATCTAGCGCCACCATCAGCCATAATGGCGTTGATATGCCTGAGGAAAGGGCCTAAATCAGTTAATAAAATTAATCTGAAAACGTGATAGAGACAGTTTTTATTGATTTTTAGCATTTTATATCGATTGCTGTGCTCCAATCAAGAATACTTTCTAAAATTTTATTTGTAGATTGCTGACAATTGAGTGCTGCCCTTGGTCAGTTGTATGTCACGTGGTATATGGGAGCCATTTTGGACCCAAGTAGTACATGAGAGTAAGCGGGAGAACTGATCTAATTAGCTGCTATCTTACTATATGATTGGAATACACAGACTTATTTTATATTAAAGTAATAGCCTAACAAAGGTGTCAATTTCCCTGCGGTTAAGGATGCAGCAGTGTAGTGCTATTCGAGGGCGGAGCTTGGTAATAGGTTCTTCAGAATTCCACAAGGCGAAAAGAATGCAAAATATTGCCGCATCGAATTTCAAGGGAAGACACATTTCCTTATGAGTGTGCCAGACTGCGCCAAAAAAATACACATTTATCTTATTGCGGCGTATTTAACAATGAGCTGACGTATATAGAGGTGACAAAAATCGTGGGATACCTCCTAATATCGTATCCGAGATCCGTTTGCTCGGGGTAGTGCACCATATCGATATAGCATGGACTCAACAAGTCGTTGGAACGTCCCTCCAGAAATGTTGAGCCACGCTACCTCTATAGCCGCCCATAATTGCGAAAGTGTTGCGGGTGCTTGATTTTGTGCACCAGCTGAGCTCTCAGTTATGTACCATAACCACCCCGTGGAATTCATGTCGGGCGATCTGGTGGTCAAGTCATTCCCTCGAACTGTCCAGAATGTTCTTCAAACAAGTCGTGAACAACTGTCGTCCGGCGATATCGCACATTATCGTTCATAAATTTCTATCGTTGGCTGGCAACACTAAGCCCATGAACGGCTACAAAGGGCTGCAAATTATCTCCAAGTACCGAAATCAACCATTTCCACTCGTTTCCAATGATTGATTCAGATGGACTGGAGGACCCAGTTAATTCTATATAAACTCAGCCCACACCATACTGGAGCCATCACCAGTGCCTTGTTGACACTCTTAGTTCATGATTTCTGCACAACACTCGAACCCTACGGTCAGCTCTTACCAATTGAAATCGGAACTTATCTGACCAGTTCACGGTTTTCCAGTCGTCTAGCGTCCAACCGATAACTTCACGAGCCCTGCAGAGGGTCTGCAGAGGATGTCGTGCTGTTAGCAAAAGCTCTCGCGTCGGACGTCTGCTGCCATTGCCCATTAACGCCAAATTTCGATGCACTGTCCAATGTACACGATCGTCGTACGGCTCACATTGATTCCTGCGGTTATTTCACGAGGTGTTGCCTGTTTGTTACCGCTGACAACTCTACAAAAACGCTTCTGCTTTCGGTTGTTATCTGAAAGCTTTGTGGATATCGTTTTTCCATGACTTTGTCATCTCAGTGAATATTATTATTTAGCAGCAAAAGCACATCTTCTTTTACATCGCAGTTGGCTGAGTACTGGATTTAGAATGCAGTATCGATCCTCACCGAGAGCAACTGTCTTTTTTTCGGTTGATATTTCTGTCTCCTTTACTTTAAATGTAATAGATATAACGAGCTTTAAATTCTACATTATGTTGCGTTTTAATATATGTATATTTCGACTTCCTAGCTTCGTTTTACACCCGATCAGCTCGAGATTAATCGCTAGGGTGGTATTAAGAAACTGTACTTCATTTCTGATGTACCTCATCTCTTGGAGAAACAGAGAAACAATTTAACAATTTCTTATCACATTAGTTTTCCCAGAGAAGTCGTCGAAGACATAATTTGCTAGTTCCAGGAGTCTCCATCGAGCGTGTTGTATAACTGCATAATTTTGACAGAGGGAAAGAAATGAACATTGCCTGGAGTGTCCAAAAAATATAATAAGACCGGGGCGTTACAGTAACATAAAAGGTTGTCCTGCTTGCACACTTTTAAATCATAGTGTTCCGGCAGCAATAGAGTATGCAGTATCAGAAAACACACGGTACTCAAAAGTTCTGCACATTCTATAGACATAGTTTTCTATTGGTTTAAATTAATAACCTCGACGAGCTGAGGAACTGCTGCGTTTAAAATTGTTGAGAAGAAATACGATGTCGGCCGCGGTGGTCTAGCGATTCTAGGCGCGCAGTCCGGAACCGCGCGACTGCTACGGTCGCAGGTTCAATCCTGCCTCGGGCATGGATGTGTGTGATGTCCTTAGGTTAGTTAGGTTAAAGTAGGTTAGTTAGGTTTAAGTAGTTCTAAGTTCTAGGGGAGTGATGACCACAGATGTTAAGTCCCATAGTGCTCAGAACCATTTGAACCAAGAAATACGATGATTCTGTACAGTTCCTCACGAGTTCTATTACGCTATTTGAAAATGGGGAAAACAGGTACCTGAAAATAGGTGTAGTTGTGGCAACAACTCTAGCAATTACCATTCAGATTTATGTTCTGAATGAAAAAAACTTTCCACTGTGTTTCATTGTGCTGGCTTTCACGAAATGTTGTGGAAAACCTATTCCGCGTAGTTCGAGGACATGCTCCAATTGCAGATTCCTCAATTTTAAAGAAAATTTGCTACTTCTTGCTGTGTCACAATATTACCATCCCAACCGTCATGGCAGCTGTCAGACACAAAATGGTGAATTCTTCATCGAGTGACTGGAACACAGGCGTAATTGTAATGAGTCGGAAGGCAGCAACGATGCAATATTGCGTGTAAGCTGATATTACCGTAGCAATGTAGAAGAGATTTCACACGAGGTAGAACAGTATCTATATTATCTCGTTGGGAGAAATGTGGAACAACTTAAACCGAACTACGTGTTAGATAATGTGTGTAACGTACAACTTCCCGCAAGTGAGCGCTGTGGGCTTGAACAGGTTCGTAAATTAATCTAAATTTTTGAGTTGAGTTAGTTGACGGACTACAGTTTAGTATGCGCAATCGGAAGCAGCTTTTAACATTACTCAAATAGCAGAAATTTTTTCCATATTAGTGAAAAACAAATTTTGGTATGGAAGTTCTCTTTTCCGGTACAGGAAGGAGACGCATGAAAAGCATCCAAGAAACTCTGTCACAGTGTTCAGTCTTGTCACATTGACAAAGAGAAAAATTTTACATGTATTTTTGACAACAAGATTGTATATTTGTTTGAGGAAATATAACCGCCAGGCAGAGCTGGTTGCTACTGCAAAATGTGGTAGCAAAACTATAGGCATCAGAAGTGCGATAACGATATTTTAAGAGGCGATCACTATGCAAATAATTTACTTCCTATATTTTTGGGCTAGTTAAATTCGTACCTATCTAAATGTAAAATGAGGTATAATCTGCAAAACAAACAAATATTAAGGACAGTAAAATATAGACAAAAGCTGAAAGGAGTCTATTGGGGTGCACCTACATATGGCATCTGAATATTGTTGTTGTTGTGGTCTTCAGTCCTGAGACTGGTTTGATGCAGCTCTCCATGCTACTCCATCCTGCACAAGCTTCTTCATCGCCCAGTACCTACTGCAACCTACATCCTTCTGAATCTGCTTGGTGTATTCATCTGTTGGTCTCCCTCTACGATTTTTACCCTCCACGCTGACCTCCAATACTGAAATGGTGATCCCTTGATGCCTCAGAACATGTCCTACCAACCGAACCCTTCTTCTAGTCAAGTTGTGCCACAAACTCTTCTCCCCAATCCTATTCAACACCCTCATTAGTTATGTGATCTACCCATCTAATCTTCAGCATTCTTCTGTAGCACCACATTTCGAAAGCTTCTTTTCTCTTCTTGCCTAAACTATTTATCGTCCATGTTTCACTTCCATACATGGCTACACTCCATACAAATACTTTCAGAAACGACTTCCTGACACTTAAATCTATATTCGATGTTAACAAATTTCTGTTCTTCGGAAACGCTTTCCTTCCGATTGCCAGTGTACATTTTATATCCTCTCTACTTCGACCATCATCAGTTATTTTGCTCCCTAAATAGCAAAACTCCTTTACTACTTTAAGTGTCTCATTTCCTAATCTAATACCCTCAACATCACCCGACTTAATTCGACTACATTCCATTCCGTTCAACTGCTCTTCCAAGTCCTTTGCTGTCTCTGACAGAATTACAATGTCATCGGCGAAACTCAAACTTTTTATTCTTCGTGGATTTTAATATCTACTCCGAATTTTTCTTTTGTTTCCTTCATTGCTTGCGCAATATACAGATTGAATAACATTGGGGAGAGGCTACAACCCTGTCTCACTCCCTTCCCAACCACTGCTTCCATTTCATGCCCCTCGACTCTTATAACTGCAATTTGTTTTCTATACGAGTTGTAAATAGCATTTCGCTCCCTGTATTTTACCCCTGCCACCTTCAGAATTTGAAAGAGAGTATTCCAGTCAACACTGTCAAAAGCATTCTCTAAGTCTACAAATGCTAGAAACGTAGGTTTGCCTTTCCTTAATCTAGCTTCTAAGATAAGCCCTAGGGTCAGTATTGCCTCACGCGTTCCAATATTTCTACGGAATCAAAACTGATCTTCCCCAGGGTGGGCATCTACTAGTTTTTCCATTCGTCTGTAAAGAATTCGCGTTAGTATTTTGCAGCCGTGACTTATTAAACTGATAGTTCGGTAATTTTCACATCTTTCAACACCTGCTTTCTTTGGGATTGGAATTATTATATTTTTCTTTAAGTCTGAGGGTATTTCGCCTGTCTCATATATCTTGGTCACCAGATGGTAGAGTTTTGTCAGGACTGGCTCTCCCAAGGCCGTCAGTAGTTCTAATGGAATGTTGTGTACTCCCGGGGCCTTGTTTCGACTCAGGTCTTTCAGTGCTCTGTCAAACTCTTCACGCAGTATCATATCTCCCATTTCATCTTCATCTACATCCTCTTCCATTTCCATAATTTCGTCCTCAAGTACATCGCCCTGAATATTGTAATGATACTAATATAAACTAAAATGAAACTGTTAAATTGTAAATGATGTATGTCTCCGATGGACTCTATAACGCGGATTACTGACTGTGCACGACCGTAGGGCCAAAGATACTGCATCTGGTCTGAGAACGTAGTGTTGGAGTAAGAGAGCGCTTGGCGCACAGTTGTGAGTGTGTATCAGCCTGTGATCGAAAGAGGATGCTGTAGATACTCTTTTGTGGTATGCCCTATAAAGCCACCAAGTGTTAGATTATAATGTAAGAACTAAGAGTACATGAATCATTGGAAATATAAATATGGAAGCAGAAGTCTTTTCGCAAGTAAGGTAAAGAAGTTAAATTTTTATGACTTTGGTTTTGCCAGTGTGTTAGTGTAATTGAGTTGGTTGAGAATTGATAACAGTTCTATGTTCAGTAACCCCAGAAGGTACGTAAACAGACTTGACGTATAGGCTACTTAGATATTTCCTTAATGCAGTGTTTCTAAGATTTGTTTACACAGGTACAAGTGAAACTTCACTCCGCTGCAGAGTGAAAATCCCATTCTGGAAACAGGTATAAGTGATTTGATGATTTGTCATTTTGTAGACACTGAAAGGTCTCTGTTGGATTCCTTTCATGTTTAATTTCTCAAATTTGTTGTCTTTTATGGAATAAATTCCTCTTCTAAATTTACTGTGGCGTTTCTGACTATCTGGGAGGAGACTGAGTAGTGGAACGTGTTACTTTTACACGTAAACAAGAACGATCTCTCACACTACTACACTTTAAAGCACAGTTTATATGTAATTCTTATATGTAATTCATGTCACACAGTCTCATACGGAACCTACATCCGCTTTCTTTTATATACTGTGTATGATAAGATACTGTCATCCCCCTTCCCTTCTGTGTGAGAGGATGAATGATCAAATGTGTTTGTAGCTGCATGCTTGAGGGTAGCAGACAAGGCTGTCTGCTAGAGAACAGTAGGACCAACGTTGAAACAGGTAGCTACGGTTCCTAAAAGCAGAGAGGTTTCCATTCTTAGTATGGTCCGGTCCGTCCCCTGTCATGTTGGTATAGGAAGCTGCCCCTCTGGCGCCTTCCGTTGGTCTTTGTGAGCGACTCTCGGGAGCACGCTGGGTAGTTCAGTGGGAGTCTGGCAGTTGGAGAGTAGCAGTCTGGCGGTAGGCAGTTGCAGTCTGGCGGTTCGAGCGTCTGAAATGGTAAGATCTCCGGCTAAGCGCGTGTCTGCTAAGTCGATAGGACAATGGATTTGTTAAGTTCAGCTTAACTGAGAATTTAATCATTTTATTTCGGGTTAGCTTTAAAATAGCTAAGGTTATCTTTAATTGCAGCGGAGTGTAATTCTCGTGTCCAGTTCAGATTAATTGGCGGTAGTTGCTTTGTTATTACTTTGTGAGTAAAGTGGAACCACGTGTTGGTCAGTAACTCTAAGTAAGATCAGTCTTAAAGGCAAATGCTTGTGTGATTATAACGTATCGTCTTGAAAAGATTTTGAATATACCAACTTTTCTTTATGTTCAACCCACGTGGCGTGTACTTTGTGAGACCAGTACCACGTCCTTATATAACTGTTTGACCCATCAGGTTAATAGTAAGACGTTAGTAACCAGTTCGAGGTTTTTGTTTTGTAATTTGCTTTTTGATCTAATTTATTTTATTATCTAAATTATTGTGGAGTTATACGCTTTCTATAAACCAAGTTGACCACGTGAAGGGTAATTACAAGACGGACAGGATTGTGCTATGAAAGCAAATTCTTTAACTGAAAATTTGAATCTGTTTGTAGTGATTAACTTTCTGTTGCATGTGTTTCAATGTTCTTTGTGTGTTGTTTTATGAATGCAGTGTTGTACCCAGTCTCCCAATCTTGGCCCCATATTTTATGTGTTCCGTAATATTCCAATCTCATAGTCTCACAATCGTAAATAAGGCACCAGCTCAGTTATAACTCACGTATAATATGCTGAAATTTCAATGAACAATCTTTAAAATAAATTTGGAAATATAAACTGATTTCTTTCTTTTTATTTAAATTCTCCTTTTATATAGATATATTACCCGTTGTTGTATGACTGTAAAAGATTATAATCAATGTTAATCTGATTGGTAAGGTGGTAAACCTAGACTAGTTATCCAGTCGTGAAACAGTGGCCCAGTAAACACACGGTTAATCTCCCAAGACAGCTCACAGTTTTAAACCGCTTTCATGGTCTAATTAGCACTCGATTTCAGCATACCAAATTCAAGTCACAATCTTACGCTATTCATCAAAACAAATTAGAGTTACAATCTTTCACATGGCGACCCTGTTCTGTGATTCCGCTAGACTCTGGAATCTCTGAGACGTTAGATTGCAAGCGTTGTATAATCTTAATTTTTTTTCCCTACAGCGCTCAAACAACTTTTGCGTTGTTTCTGAGCAGACGTTCAAAAGATTCACGGCGTTGTTGAGCGGCGTTGTGTTGTTTGTCTTGTTTTGTTTTCTATATTTGTTTGTTCTATATATGTGTGTTTTTTTTTTCTTCTCTCGCTTGTAAATTCCACTGTTTCGATCAAACATAAAAATTTGTTTTGCGTGTGAAAAAGTGCGTACTAGGTTGGGTATCTTTCTTGTGACTGTCGTAATTTTTTGGGGGATACATTTACTGTGATTAGTGTGTTGCGTACTGGGTGTAAATTGCACTAATGCTGACACGTAACCAAGCTAAAAGTAAGCGGTCCGACGACTTAAGCAACATGGACCAAGGGGATAATTTGATTTCCAATATTAACGCGTCGGGCGGTTCCGAAAATGCAATGGGGAATACTTCAGACGAAATGCAAAACAGCACGAACGGACTCACATCAGAGCCAGAAATTAATTCGCCTCCAACTAACCAAATTGATTTGGCGGAACTCATGAAAGCCTTATTGCAACAAAATAAAGAATCATTTGAAAAATCGTTCCGAGAACAAAAAGAATCATCAGAAAAATTGTTCCGAGAACAAAAAGAATCATCCGAAAAATCGATCCGCGAGCTAAACGAACAAATAGACAAAAAACTAATCCAGCAGACAAATAAAGTTGACAAGTCGATGCAGAGAGTGTCCGATGATATCTCACAAAGAATAAACAATCTGGCAAGTGAAATAAAAAGTGACATTATGAAAGAATTAGGCCGTACATTTGAACAAATCGACTACCGTCTGCAAGCCCTAGAACAGAGCAAGCGGTGTGGCGAGGCCGAATCTAAAGAAAGCGAAGAACGGCTACTTAGGAATTTCCAAGAGCTGAGAGAACAATGCCAAAGAGATCGTCAGCAGGTACTCTCGAGGGTCCAGAAGGCTGAAACGCATTGTCCCACGGTCGTTAGCAACACAATAGCGGACAACAGTTTAGCGATCCACGCGTTGGAACTGCAGGTCGAACAATTGAAGCAGACTGGGGCGGAGGACAAGAGACAAATAGATGAGAAGATCGCGGCATTAGCGGACATTGTAGGCACGATGAAGCTGACGGAAAGCGAGAACAATATCACACAGGTAGCGGCCGCAGAGACCGAAGAAGTGCGTTCGCTTCTTAAATTCCAGAAGGGACAGTTTGAAGTAAACAGACAGCACAAAGCTGTAACCGGCGATTTACAAGAACGCGTGGCGCATCTGGAAAACCGCATGGCGTGTGATTCCGAACTCGCCAATAGCAATAAAAATAGCCGTACGAACAGTGCAGAGAGGGACTCCGGCCACGAGGGAGATTGTGACGACAGGGAAGAATGTAATTTAAGGGGTAGACATGAAACAAATAGAAACATTCAAGGGCCTCGCCAGGAGGAAATGCGGGGATTTGATTTCAAACATTTCCTTACGGTAAGAAAATTTGAGATATTCCGAAATTCTCAAAAAGGCATACATCCACGAGCATGGCTCGAGCAATTTGAGTTCTGTCTTCCTCCCGACTGGGCAAGTTCACATAAGATAGAGTATATGTGTGGCTATTTGGAAGGCGAACCGGCGAGTCGCATGAGGTCGGCAGCGCGTCACTGCAACTCCACTCGGGAGTTTCGACAAGCCTTTCTCTCCGCCTATTGGTCGGAAGCGGCACAAGATAGGGTCAAACATGGCATAATTATGCTGCCAAATTTGAACCAGTCTGGTTTCGGCAGCCCTGCACGCCTATTCGACCACATGCTGCAGGCAAATCAATTTTTATACGACCCATACGGACCTGCGGAACTAATTAGGATATGCATCACCAAATTGCCGATGCACTTGCGGCACGTCATTCTTGCGGGACGATGCAAAGAGGACGTGGAAACATTTAAAACGCTTCTCCAAGAGTTGGAATACAATACACCAGAATGCCCGCCTAATCAGGCACAAAGTTATTACGGGGCTCAGCAGCGCGATCGCAGTCGTGGCCGTATTACTAATCAACGGCGTGACTGGTCGTCGCGACGCGAACGAAACAATAATCGAGACAGGCCGTATAGAAACTGGGGTAACAGTCGCGAACACAGATGGAGCAACAGAAATGATAGAGGATGGGGACAAGATCGTGAACGCAACAGGTACGGCAACCAGCATCGTTACTACGATGAACACGGTGGGAGTAGAATTGTAGGCGGAGCCCCACATGATGTCGAAATTCGGCCGGCCAACCCCAGACATAATACAACAAATGGGAATGAGCGAAACCGGCAATGACAAATGATCAGCCCAGAAGGCGCCAATCGGAACAAATGAGCGACATGGCAAATGAGTACATAGGATTTATAGAGAGGAGAATGAATTGATTAGTTTAAATTTGTGGCGTATGAATTTTGAATAATATGTTAGCAAAAATAATGATAAAGATATTTTTATGTGATTGATTGAAGTGATGTTGTTAATTTGTTTTCTTTCCTTGTGCAATTAGGATTTAGTTTGATTCAAACGTAAAGATAAAAGGTTTCCTTGTGAACAAGTGAAATGCTTTTTTTTTGTGTCAATTGAAAAGAGTTGCTCCTGAGAGAAGCAAGATCGTTGCTGAAATTAAAAAAAAAAAAAAAACTCAGGGGAATATCCGATCTGTGGATATTATGGGTCTGGCAAACCCAGGTCCCCAGCTGTTAGTAGCCTTGTTTCCGATTTTCTGTTTTCAGTGCTACTATCTATCTATTACTATTCTATATCTGTCGGTATAAATGAGGATCTCTTACTATAGTATGCGTGCTGTATGAATATTTTAAGATAGGAGAACTCTGAGAAAGGAATGAGTAAGTTTGGAATCTTGAAAACAGGATGCGATAATACGATTGTTTAACCATTGGCTTCCCAATATGCGATGATATGTTAATATTGATGATATATGTCTTTTTTGTTCTTTATAGCTGAGTACGTATAGTGCTGTCTGTGGATTTCGTAAGTATATTGATTCCCTTCTAGGTGAAAGAAGAATTGTGGTTTGTGTAATTTACGTGGTTCTGAAATATTATTGTGGTAGTCAAATACGAGCAGTTTTTCAGCAAATGGAGAATGGAACGGAAATGTGGATCCTTTTTGTAGTCTTCACTGATGTTGAGCCAAAGCCTGAAAAATTATTCTGCGTTAATATTTGTCCTAGAAGAGCGACGTTTATGTGTTTTGCTGATGCTGTGAGCATTACAGCCTACTGTTTTCGCTGGTGCGGGATGCACTGCAGCCTATATGATTTGTACTGTGGAAGTTTCCCTCTTGAAGGTAGAGGATGATTAAATAATTTTGATTATGGGAACGAAGGAAAGCTTGGTTTAAGGTAATAAGGATGAAGCAAAACATTTGTCATTTAAACTACAGGAGGATTCGGATCTTTTGTGTCTGTTGTAAGTTCAATATGTTAAGATGATACTGTTTTACAGAATAGAGGTGACCACAATTTTGCCATTCATGAGAAATGAATCCAGAATAACCACCACAGGCGAAATAAATGATTTGGAAGCGAAAGGTAACGTAAAGAAGGAACGAAATCGAAGCAAAATGGGTAAGAAAATGTAATATAACCTGTATAATTAAAATATTTTACCTTCTCAGAGCCGTCTGTGTGATTAATTCTAGTGACAACGTAATTTTAGATGAAATTTTCTTACTGTGTTATGTGTGAATCTATGAGTATGATAAATGTATAATTGCGAGTCTCTTTTCAGGTGTGTGAACTGGTATAAATGTTTTTGCGTGTAAATAACCATTGTTCTTTTTACTGTGTATGTTTAAGGAAAGTTTCTACATATTTATCATGTGACAAGACGTATGCCGCGAGCGTCAAGAAGAGTACGAAGTATAAAAAATGTTGTAGTGGTGTAAACACTTTGTTGAAGTAGCATTGAAGTGGCTTGTGGGATTAATTAGTAGTGGATAGAAGTAGAATTTTGAGTAATGCATGTTTATGGGTAGTTAGTTTGTAGAATAGACAACAGGTGTGCATGTGTGTGTGTAAATAACATGTGAACCCCATGCTCTCCTAACCTATACTTGCGCAAGGCATAACCCTATTCATTTTAGTGAATTAATAAGTGGCATTTGATTTATTAAAACACAAGTGAACCACATTAGTGATGTGGATTTAAATATTATGTTGTCAATTCATTTAATTTTTATTTTTACATTGTAAAGTCATTTCACTTTTATTTTTTATATTGTCAAGTCATTTAACTTTTAATTTTATATTGTCGATTCATATAACTTTGTTCTTAAAAATTGTGAAAGACAATACTAAGTGGTATTATGTATGACGTTGTGTAATCACATAAGGATGATAAAAAAAAAAAAATTTCTGTGAATGCAGTTGAGAACGTGAAAGCGAACCGGCAAAACTCTTAAGAGACAGCGGGAGCAGCCAGCTAGTTGTAAACTGGCGGGTTTCCCAGCGGGACACGCTGTCAGCCAGGCCACTTCGGGAGCGCGGCCGACAACAAAAGACCCTACGCCGCAAACACTTTCCCGTATACCTGCAGCTAATGGGCGGCCGCCCCGCGCGACCCTAGCTGAAGGGAATGACCTGAGATGGGCGAGCGGTCCACCGCGCGGAAATCCATCTCCTGGCAACCCACCTCACGCACGCGACTGTGACGAGACGGCCGCGGTGAAACAAAACAAGGGGGGTGGAGCCTTTTGACAGGTACTGTCCAAAGAAACTTGCAGACGTCAACGACGCCTATCGACATTTCCTGATGGATGCCCACTGCCAAGCGACAGTAATTCATGGTTCGATGTTCTCTGGTCGCTAAGGGTGACACATAAGAAGAGCCATTGAAGTGTCATCCTTGCTCAGGAATATCAACCTGGCATGTCAATCAAGGATACCGCACGAATTTGACAATACAAACATAGAACAAAATCGAGATGTACGTGACACGGGAGAGACTTCATGAGAGGGCAGAGACGGCGGGATTGCACGCAACAGATGGACAAAAATCCCTACTGACAGCTGCGGCGACGAACCCCCTCCCCCTCCCCTTATATTGTGCCTCGGAACAGTGGAACTAGTGAGTGTATCAGTGAACAGTGATTATACGATTCTTAATTCAATGCATATACGTGTGTTTCTGTCACAGAAACTTTGACTCGTGTGTTTTGCAGGGACTCGATTTATTGGTGTTTATTAAACTCTGACTCTTGTATTTTGCAGGTGTTCTATATTTTTGTTTTGTTTTGAAACTTTGACTCTTGTAGTTTGCAGGTGTTTTATTTATTGGTGTTTTGTTTGAGATGTTGACTATTGTACTGTCTTATTGATCAATGTTTGTTCTTGTGTTAGGTATTAGATTTGTGATATTTTGTTTTGTAAATTCATTGCTGTGGCACTGCTTCCTTTATCAGTCAGATAGCTTTTCATTCTCATTGGACTGTGATCGATTAGCCTTTGCATGGGGCATATTTATTGTAAGGAACCCCTTAAGGGTAACAATCACACAATTATTGTAGTTTCAGTATAATGACACAGTGCTCATTGTTTGCTAGCTAATTGAAATATAGTAGAGTGATTAAATTAGTGCCACATAGTTATTTTAATTCTACAAATTATTAGTTTTATAAGATATAGAATTTTTTTTGCGATAACCACTTTGTAAAACATGTTTTTTCTCTTATCATTTTTTTGCTTTTGCCGATTGTGGATTGTAATGTTCTGCCTTGTAATACTGATGTTATTTCCTGTTGCTTTTTAATTGCTGTGGCACCTTTGCTATTTTCATAAATTTTGCTTGTTAATAAACAGTCATAAATTTGCCTGTGATCAGTTGGCTCTTGCAATGAGCAAATACTGGTGAACTCCATAAGGGTAACAACCAGAAATTGTTTTCATATCAATGACACAGGAACCATTGTTTTTACTTGCTGACCGATTTAGGTCTACACGACCTTTTAAATAGGTGTCACAGATTGTGTGTTTTTTTTTTTCTCTCTTTGAAATTGGTAGATTGTAAAGATGTTTGAAATTATTGTGTTTTAGCAAGTAGCTGGTGACCTTTTGCCTTTTTCTTTACACTTTTGGTTTAAGTAGGGTGTGAGAAGCCTGCTTGGGAATGTCCTAGCATGGCCAGAAAATTCCCTGCACAGTCTTTTCCCGGAGCGTTGGGGTTATGAAAGGTCTCTGTTGGATTCCTTTCATGTTTAATTTCTCAAATTTGTTGTCTTTTATGGAATAAATTCCTCTTCTAAATTTACTGTGGCGTTTCTGACTATCTGGGAGGAGACTGAGTAGTGGAACGTGTTACTTTTACACGTAAACAAGAACGATCTCTCACACTACTACACTTTAAAGCACAGTTTATATGTAATTCTTATATGTAATTCATGTCACACAGTCTCATACGGAACCTACATCCGCTTTCTTTTATATACTGTGTATGATAAGATACTGTCATCCCCCTTCCCTTCTGTGTGAGAGGATGAATGATCAAATGTGTTTGTAGCTGCATGCTTGAGGGTAGCAGACAAGGCTGTCTGCTAGAGAACAGTAGGACCAACGTTGAAACAGGTAGCTACGGTTCCTAAAAGCAGAGAGGTTTCCATTCTTAGTATGGTCCGGTCCGTCCCCTGTCATGTTGGTATAGGAAGCTGCCCCTCTGGCGCCTTCCGTTGGTCTTTGTGAGCGACTCTCGGGAGCACGCTGGGTAGTTCAGTGGGAGTCTGGCAGTTGGAGAGTAGCAGTCTGGCGGTAGGCAGTTGCAGTCTGGCGGTTCGAGCGTCTGAAATGGTAAGATCTCCGGCTAAGCGCGTGTCTGCTAAGTCGATAGGACAATGGATTTGTTAAGTTCAGCTTAACTGAGAATTTAATCATTTTATTTCGGGTTAGCTTTAAAATAGCTAAGGTTATCTTTAATTGCAGCGGAGTGTAATTCTCGTGTCCAGTTCAGATTAATTGGCGGTAGTTGCTTTGTTATTACTTTGTGAGTAAAGTGGAACCACGTGTTGGTCAGTAACTCTAAGTAAGATCAGTCTTAAAGGCAAATGCTTGTGTGATTATAACGTATCGTCTTGAAAAGATTTTGAATATACCAACTTTTCTTTATGTTCAACCCACGTGGCGTGTACTTTGTGAGACCAGTACCACGTCCTTATATAACTGTTTGACCCATCAGGTTAATAGTAAGACGTTAGTAACCAGTTCGAGGTTTTTGTTTTGTAATTTGCTTTTTGATCTAATTTATTTTATTATCTAAATTATTGTGGAGTTATACGCTTTCTATAAACCAAGTTGACCACGTGAAGGGTAATTACAAGACGGACAGGATTGTGCTATGAAAGCAAATTCTTTAACTGAAAATTTGAATCTGTTTGTAGTGATTAACTTTCTGTTGCATGTGTTTCAATGTTCTTTGTGTGTTGTTTTATGAATGCAGTGTTGTACCCAGTCTCCCAATCTTGGCCCCATATTTTATGTGTTCCGTAATATTCCAATCTCATAGTCTCACAATCGTAAATAAGGCACCAGCTCAGTTATAACTCACGTATAATATGCTGAAATTTCAATGAACAATCTTTAAAATAAATTTGGAAATATAAACTGATTTCTTTCTTTTTATTTAAATTCTCCTTTTATATAGATATATTACCCGTTGTTGTATGACTGTAAAAGATTATAATCAATGTTAATCTGATTGGTAAGGTGGTAAACCTAGACTAGTTATCCAGTCGTGAAACAGTGGCCCAGTAAACACACGGTTAATCTCCCAAGACAGCTCACAGTTTTAAACCGCTTTCATGGTCTAATTAGCACTCGATTTCAGCATACCAAATTCAAGTCACAATCTTACGCTATTCATCAAAACAAATTAGAGTTACAATCTTTCAACACTTGTTGTGTAAATCTCATTGTTTGTGACTCAATTAGTAAAAAGGATGTAATTTTTCCGAGTAACGTAATTTCTATTATAAGATTTTTTGGAAAGCCAAACTTAAGTTCCAATACAATTTTACTATTGAAAAAGTCAGTGTTAGTAGGCCTACTGCACCCAGGTCATATGTTTTTGAAAGACACTGAATTGGTCTTAAATGTTTTCATTTATCAACCAACAGAATTTCATGTACATTTAGAAGTATTCCGGGCGATACTGCACACCGCTGAGCCTGTAGTTAGTACATTTTATTCTTCTTAATGAAAGACCAGAACATATCGCGACCCACCGTTGCTGCTTTAGAGGTAAGACAATTTTATTTAGTTGTTATGTACACAGGGACCAACGTTATCAGTTTTTAACAGGGCCAGGGGATTTATCGGTTTTGAACAGGGCCAGAGGATTCAGTACCTAAAGACCTGAACGTATTTTGCAGTGACTGTAATTCTTTACTGGTATTGGGAGTTGCATTGCCCTAACAGTTCGTATAAAGTTTTTGCTAACAACAACATAGAGTAAACACTCCACTTGCAGTTATAACACGCTACACAATAACTCCAGTTTGGTATGCATTTCTAGTTCAGGCATTCATTCTTGCATTCCCAAAAGAGACGATAAATAACATTCTAAATATCTCTCTCAAACAACATAAATGGATATTACACATAATGCTGTTATGTCTAGAGCAGATACTACTTATATCAAAAGTAACTGTGAGGAAGTTTCAATCGTGTAATGGTGGATTTACGAATGTTAGCATTGTATTTGCTTTATATTCCCAGTGGGAACAAGGAAAGAGTTAAAAACTGTAGTTCATTGTTTACTTTACGCACTGGGATATCGTATGCACTTATAGACCCGTCCACTTCTTCATGAATGAAAATTTCTTAGTTGCTCCATAACGCTGCTACAGCCGCTTGAGTCCAAAATGACAGCCGCCACCGAATTGCCGGTGCTTTCCTTATTCATGGCTTTGTTACACTCTGCAATTCAGGGTCCTCTAGCAGCAGAGGGTTGCAACTTACGCCATATAAGCGGGAAAGTCGACCGAGTGATAAGCATACCACATCTCAGCCGATACTGAGAATAGAATCAAACGCCCTCGTACTTTACTTTTCCCTGAACAGCTCATCTATTCTTCTGCAAGACTCCCGGATTTTTGCTATAGTTTCCTAGCACTGAAAGTTTTCTCTAGACAAGAGTATCAGCCGCGAAGAACCAGATTGACCTTATACACAAGGCCATCTACGTAAATCTAAGGCACTATTCTTATAACAGTCCCTTTGGGCACGCCCAAAGAAACTTGTAGTTCTGAAGATTTCTGTTCGTTTGCCTTTCTCTTCAAACGATGCTTGTCTGTTAGTGATAATCGTTAACATGAGGGATGATGATGTTTGGTTTGTGGGGCGCTCAACTGCGCGGTTATCAGCGTCCGTACAAATTCCCAATCGTTGCTCAGTCCAATTTCACCACTTTCAGGAACGATGATGAAATGATGAGGACAACACAAACACACAGTCATCTCGAGGCAGGTGAAAATTCCTTACCCCGCCGGGAATCGAACCCGGGACCCATGTTCGGGAAGGGAGAACGCGACCGCGAGACCACGAGCTGCGAACTTACAACGAAGGAGAAGCAATGTGTTAAGTTACCATTTCCAGATATGAGATAAACTGAAATAAAATTACTTTAGATTGTCTGTTCAGCTTCTTAAGTATTACCCTGTGACTATGTCAGACTGGAAGTTTTTTACAGCCGTTACGACTGTCGCGAGTTGGGATGAGCGAAGCGCTGGCCTGTGGAGTGTTGGCGCTGGCAGCTGTTACCGCCCGGAGACCGCAGCCAATGGAAGACGCGGGGTGGGGTCCGGCCGCAGCGCGCCTCCAATTAGCGCACCAGTGCGCACGCGCGACCGCCGACTGTCACTTGTCTGGCTGACCCGGCCCTACCTCCGTTAATTAAAAATCTCCACATTCTATCGCCGCGTCTGCCCACTATTTCTGATTCTAATTAAAAAGAAGCTGCATTCCGCAGTTGGAGCCCACGCTTGGCCCCGACCACGCACCGCATGCCGTGGACTCCCTTCTCCGCACGCATTCAAGCTGCGGACCTGCACCAGCGCACCCCACCAAAACACACCATTTCGTACTGCTAGAAGCACGAAATTTGACTCGCTGAGGAGTTGCAGAAATGAATATTCTGCTCTTGTCGCGACGCCAAATACACGATGACAGAGAAGAATATTTCCTGCGGCGGCGTCACATCTGCGCCGGTGTCCTGTGGAAGAAGTACAATCAAATTTTTGTCTTTGCTTGTTTCCACTAAGTCATAAAACATGGGTGATGTAATTTAACGCAATACTCAGAGAAACGCCAATTATGCGACAAACTCTAGTTACTACACTACTGCCCATTAAAATTGCTACATCAAGAAGAAATGCAGATGATAAACGGGTATTCATTAGACAAATATATTATACTAGAACTGACATGTGATAACATTTTTGCGCAATTTGGATGCATAGATCCTGAGAAATCAGTACCCAGAACAACCACGTCTGGCCGTAATAACGGCCTTGATACACCTGGGCCTTGAGTCAGAGCTTGGATGGCGTGTACAGGTACAGCTGCCCATGCAGCTTCAACACGATACCACAGTTCATCAAGAGTAGTGACTGGCGTATTGTGACGAGCCAGTTGCTCGGCCACCATTGACCAGACGTTTTCAATTGGTGACAGATCTGTAGAATGTGCTGGCCAGGGCAGCAGTCGAACATTTTCTGTATCCAGAAAGGCCCGTACAGGATCTGCAACATTCGGTCGTCGATTATCCTGCTGAAATGTAGGGTTTCGCGGGGATCGAATGAAGGGTAGAGCCACGGATCGTAAGCACTCAGTCTCCAGGCCACAGGTGGCCCATCGGGACCATCCGACCGCCGTGTCATCCTCAGTTGCGGATGCGGATAAGAGGGCCGTGTGGTCAGCACACCGCTTCCCGGTCGTTACGATGGTTTTCTTTGACCGGAGCCGCTACTGTTCGGTCAAGTAGCTCCTCAATTGGCATCACGAGGCTGAGTGCACCCCGAAAAATGCCAACAGCGCATGGCGGCCTGGATGGTCACCCATCCAAGTGCCGACCACGCACAACAGCGCTTAACTTCGGTGATCTCACGGGAACCGGTGTCTCCACTGCGGCAAGGCCGTTGCTGACGTGTAACCAATGGCACCCCATACCATCACGCCGGCTGATACGCCAGTATGGCGATGACGAATACACGCTTCCAATTTGCGTTCACCGCGATGTCGCCAAACACGGATGCGACCATCATGATGCTGTAAACATAAAATGGATTCATTCGGAAAAATGACGTTTTGCCATTCGTGCACCCAGTTTCGTCGTTGAGTACACCATCGCAAGTGCTCCTGTCTGTGATGCAGCGTCAAGGGTAACCGCAGCCTGGTCTCCGAGCCGATAGTCCATGCTGCTGCAAACGTCATCGAACTGTTCGTGCAAATGATTGTTGTCTTGCAAATGTCCCCATTTGATGACTCAGGGATCGAGACGTGGCTGCACGATCCGTTACAGCCATGTGGATACGATGCCTGTCATCTCGACTGCTAGTGATACGAGGCCATTGGGATCCAGCACGGCTTTCCGTATTACCCTCCTGAACCCACCGATTCCATATTCTGCTAACAGTCATTGGATCTCGACCAACGCGAGCAGCTATGTCGCGATACGATGAAGCGCAATCGCGATAGGTCACAATTCGACCTTTATCAAAGTAGGAAACGTGATGATTCACATTTCTCCTCCTTACACGAGGCATCACAACGTTTCACCAGGTAACGCCGGTCAACTGCTGTTTGTGTATGAGAAATCGGTCGGAAATTTTCCTCATGTGAGCACGTTGTAGGTGTCGCCACCGCCGCCAACCTTATGTGAATGCTCTGAAAAGCTGATCTTTTGCATATCACAGCATCTTCTTCTTGACGGTTAAATTTCGCGTCTGTAGCACGTCATCTTCATGGTGCAGCAATTTTAATGGCCAGTAATGTATAATCACTTCACGCATTAGCAGCATAATCAGTGGTCCACAACAGTATGTTTATATTTCAAGAGTCACAACGCAGTCACAACAAATATCCACAGTAATTCGGGTTAAGATTTTCTTTATATTTATTTCAGTTATTGTCCATAGTACTCCACATCAGGTTATTAATTGGCCTCCTTAAACCAGAGTGCCAACAGTTTTTGTTCACGCTGTTTTTAATCACATCTGAAGATGATATCATGGAAAAAATAATAACTTGATGTATCCGAACACTCCAATGTTACGCGGAATTGAACATTAGATATACATAAGCAGAAGCAGCAAAATCGGTCGGTCACTGGATTCATGTTAGTGATGAATACGTATGGACATTTCAACCCTTATAAAGCTGCTAGACGGTTGGTAATGTGATGGGGATGGTGAACGGGAAACGCATAGGAATTACCACAGGTAAATCAACACCAGGCAGGTCTCGTCTATTAAGGACAGAGACTGTCCCGCATTATCTGGTAGTGGGAGTACATGGAAGGGATATAGTACTGCCACTGAGAATTATTAAAACAGTAACACTGGTTGAATACTTATGATCGATCACGTATATCTCGGGAAGCAATGAACAAGATGTGGAAGGCAGGATCCAGAAGAGAGGAGGCGCAACATCATAAGAAAAAAAATGTTTCTGCAAACAGTGGCTGACAGTAACGCATGGTGCAGAAGGATGGACCCTGGGGGAGAGACAGAGAAGTAGATTACAGTCAGTAGTAGTGAATGTAATAAAGGGACAGCCAGTATCTCCAGAACAAAGAGGAGAAGAAATGAGGAAATTAGGAAAATAACAAGGATATGGAACAAGAGTCGTGTAAAGAATTGGGGAAGATCTCTCCTGTTGTATGATCATGTACGGTGAATTCGGCAAGGATTGTCCATACGTGGTCCTGGGATGGTAGTCCCCTGGAGGATGGACGGTCGAGAATAACATGGAGAGCGGGAATAATTGGAGTAATGGGGAAGGGAGGTCTCAAAGAGGAAGACTTCGGTGATGGTAAATGCTGGCGAATAGAAGTACAGGGCAACTGTTGAAGTTAGGGCAACTCCTTACAAGTAAATAACGTGTGGTTGAGGTTTCTACTTATCGCCCTTAAGATAACATTAAATGTTGAAGGATATGAACACATTTTACAGCACTGTGTACTGTTGGCAGTACAGGAACAATCTGGAGACGATGATTGTTTGTATCAGTGTGACAAGTAGTTTGTATCAGTGTGACAAGTTGCCCTTTCGTAAGACAGCGTCTCTGAGGCAATGGTTTATGGCCAATAACATTCCCAAAATGGTTCGGCCTGTGCAGAGTCTCGGCCAGAACCCAATGGGTGCCTTTGGAGTTAGAACGTTGACGTCACTCTAGGCTTCAGCGTCCAAGATCATTACTTTTCTGCCTCCGGCTCTTGAAGAACAATGGGCTGCCATTCCTCTAGAGACAAGCAGACACCTTAAGTAAGTGTCCTCGGCAGAGACCAAATCGTCATAGAAGAGAAGGGTGGACACTCCAGAGCAGGTGATCTCCACTAATAGATGGCGGCACACATCGGATCAGTTTGTGTATACATAAAGTTCAAGCTACGTTTGCGGAGAAATGTGGCCCCATATGCCTACGTACAGGTTACGCAATTCAGGCAAATTACGATTGGTGGCTTGTAAACTCAAAAATTTTCATCTTTACGAAGACCTAGTTCAAAATCAACAGAGGATAGGAGGTGAAGGAAGGAGGAAGGGGTTTACTGGAATTAGGAAAGTCGTTCAATAAATTATACCCCATATTTTCTTTTGCCGACCTTAATATACAGAATGTATAGAAGTCTTTGTGTCAAAGGTCTAAAGGTGTTAGATCACGCCATGGGAAACAACTTTTGTTAGAGATAAAATTTTCGCTAAACTCCGTGGTAGATTCAAACCATGTGTCGGACTGGGACTCGAAAGTGGGATCTTTGTGGGCAAGTGGTCTACCTACTGAGCTGCCCACGCATGACTCACGACCAGTTCACACAGCTTCACTTCCGCCAGCGCCGTATCTCCTGCTGTGAGAACAGTTCGTGAGTTGACCACTGACGGTTTCTGGCGTCTCTAGGAGTTCTTTAGTGTTAGTTAAGTCCGCAATAGATGGTGTGCCTAGGCGCTCTGCGTGTTATCTATAATCCATTCGTGTGCCCCATGTAAAAGGGGGTAGTCTGAGCCAATTAAAGTTCCTGATTCGCTTCTAAAACGTCTTTCTCCTCTTAGAGATACTTGCTAAAGTTTTATTATTCAAAATCAGTTTATCTATATATATATATATATATATAGGAAAACGACGTTTTAGGTATTTCCAATTTAATTTTCCTTCTACATGTGTGGGAAGATTCAAAAAATTCCGATAAATAGTGGAACCGTATTAAACTATCAAAATGACGTCTATGCAAGAGACTCGTTACAAGCATCGTTTTTAAAATAATTCTTGATTGCGGGAAACGAACCCTTGATAGGTACCCATTAATGTTTGTGTGCAGTATAGGGCAATGATGCGGTTAACTGTTGGACGATCGGCAGAGTGAACTAAAGCGTCAGGAAATGCAGAATTAGATTCTTGAATGATCAAACATATGCTAAAGATGCGTTCCCCCAAAGATCATACCAAACCACAATGTGAACGAAAAGATATTTCATCTGAAGTGCTGGAGGAATTTGAAACCAAAGGAGAGTGCTTTCCGTCTAGGATAAACACAAGTGACGAAACCAGGGTGCGTCACTTCCAGCTGGTAATAGAAAGGCAGTAATCATGAAAAATAAAAAGTAGCCAAGGCAGCTTCCTCTGCTGGCGTGTTATTTTTGTGGTTGCGGTCTAAATAGGTTCAACGATTAATTCAGAGATAGCGTTTAGAGGGTGATTTTTTTCCACCGTCTACGAGTACGAACTCTAGTGATTAATCTGTGAGAGGATATGGAACAAAAAAGTGTAGTGAACTGATGTCTGAAAATGTATGATTTCCATGCTACAGAATATTTATTCAAACATACTTTGTTACAGAGACTGCTGTCTAACACGCGCGGTACCATGCAGCCACATTATAGTATGTGTGGGTTCCTCATAGCGGGTGGTATTGTTCCTCATACGTCATGTCCTAGCGCCACTCCTGCCATAGTAATTGGTAATGTTGTGTCGGATTAGATGTGATACGGCGTTGTATACAATGGTACCGCATTCGAATCGAGAGCTTGCCGACGTGGTTTACTTAGAGAAAGGGAAATGGCAACGGGCGGCAGGCAGTTGTATCAAGAGATCTATTCCCGCCGACAACAGCCACAGCATTCAATGTATGCAATTACCCTTATCACTTACATCGTGTGCATGGCTTACTAGCGCCAGACCTTCCACATCGGAGCAGTTTTGTCACTGGTCTCTTCACCAGGCAACCAGGATTCCGAGATTTGAGTCCTCCATCTTATTCAAAGATGAGGTCAACTTTACGCTGAGTGGTATCTTCAACTTTCATAACAGTCATTTGAGGCGCAGTATGCAGAACCTCCATGGTATGCTGAAAAAGAATCATCAGCATGAATGCAACCGGAATGTGAGGGCCGCAATAAATTGGCGACCGTATTTTGGGCCCAGTCTTCCTTCCACGCCTAACAGGCCGGAACTATCGGTGTTTCTTGTGGGCGACTCTGCCTTTACTGCTGGAAGAAGTGCCATCGATGATGGACCTCCTACATGGTGATGCTACAGTTAACGTCCAGACGCATCTCAGTCGTATCTTCATTGGTCGATGGATCGGACGAGAGGATCCAGTTGCATGGCCTGCTCATTCACCAGATCTCAACCCTTGCGATTTCTAGTTATTGGGGAATCTCAGAACTATCGTATACACAGAGCCCATTCCAGATGTGGAGAACTGGAGCAGCGTATTCAAGCTGAATTTGACACTGTTCGGATGCAGCTGGCCGACATGAGAGTGTGAGATGGAACTTGCTACGACGCGTAAAATCATGCGTTGAGGCACATGGAACCTTTTTCACGACATCCTGTAACGTTGGTTGCATGATACAACAAGTATTAGACAGCCGTCTCTGCAACAATTTGCGACTGAATAAATGTTCTCTAGCATTGAAACCAAGCTTTTCAGGACTTAAGTTCATTACACGTTTTTTGTTCCGTATCCTCCTATCGATCAGTCCCTAGAGTTTTTACACAATTGAAGAAATCACTATGTATAATGTTGTGCACTACTTTTTAGACATTGAGGAGGACAGTCTGGCTATAGAGCGGTGCATCAGCTGTCGCCATACGGAAGCTGGATGCGACTAGAAATGATTAGTGAACACACTAATACAGTAAACGGAAGCTTTACTGGTTTGCTAAATATCTCCAGTTATAGCGCAGATACTTTAGAAAACAACGAATGGCAATAAACTTCAGCTATTACTGGAGAATTGTACAATATGCGGCTCCCACTCCTAATGTACGAACGAACTGTCGAAGGCTGAAGTCTGTTGAAGAGAGCGACTGAGACTGGGCCGCGCTGCTGCTGACTCCCATCCTACATCGTGGCTGCAGGGAGCACTCGCATTTGGAGCCACCGAAGGCGTGGCTCAGCAGGCCCGCATCATTGGGTCCGCCAGTGTCTCTCGGAAACGTGTGTTTCCGTTGTCAACTGTGATTTTTCGGTGAAGGTGGTATAGATCTATACCACCATGTATGTGAGAAACTTGAACAAGCTTTTACCAACAATGCATGCATGCTATTACACAGCGCTGGTATAAGGCTGTAGAACGTGAGGGAGAGTACACAGATATATAGTACGTGTAAAAGAAATGCTGATCGATATAGTCACTCAAATCAATAGAACACATATTTATGAGAAACTGTGAGTAACTATTTAGAAACGAGGTCCCGTATGTTCTGACTCATAAGAAAGCATAGAATGAAGTGTTCAAGACTGATTGTATTATGAATTGCCCCCTCTGTTTATTGATTGGATAGCCACTGAATTACTATTTATTTATTTAATGGGATAACAATAATTATTAAAAGGTGGCAATTTTATTTAAGCACCGCTTTTACTCCTTCGATTGTTGCGAGTCAGCGATAGTGCAATGCTGCTCGCTTTGGAGAATACACATTTTATAAGAATTATTTGGTCCAGGAAACACTTTTGCGATCACGGTTGCGATTTAGACGGTATTCGCGTAATTGTACTAATTAAAAGTTATCGTTTCCGAAAGACGCAGGTTCGATTAAAGCTGTGTGCACTTTCGCGCGTATAATGAAAATATTCATAACACGTCGCGTAACAAAAAGAAACATGCAAATCACAACCGGGATCAAACGAAGAAAATATATGATAACATAGATGTTCTTCGCTGTTATTCAGGACAGGCTCAGATTAGACCTCGCAATTTTTAGTTATAGGAAATGACAAGACGTTACACTTGGGAGATATTTGTTTTGAATAAATTGTATTTACCTTCTCTCTCCCTCCTTTTTACAGCCTTTATACCTTCACATCGATTAAGGAACTTTTCCTTCTCTACCGACCAGTACGAGAACAAAATTCAGACTCCACAAAAGTCTTACATCGAATTATTACATGCTTAACCCTTAACAATCATATATAGTTTCGTAGTACAAACAATGCTAATTTGTTCCGTGCACTAGAAAGTCTTTGATTCACTTCGTATGACATTTAATAATGGTACAATTTCGTGATAGTGCTGCTGGTGACGACGGCTGGCGACTTGGTGTACTGCAACACCTATGTCTCGCCCCATCAGGTAAGTCTGCGATGGACTGCGATGACGTGGCAGGGTGCGGCAAGGGATGATGGATGATGTCGCTGCAGTATGCTGCCCTCACCGACACGTGTGCTCAGCATCCCAGCATACAGTCACATGAAATTCAAACAGCAGTATCAGTTCCTTAAATTAACATCTAAATTACAAAATATATCACGCACTCTTTCACTCAACAAGAAAAATGTGTTTTTTTTTTTTGTGAGGTGTTCGACTGTTTGTGAGTTTCTTTATCATGATGCAAGTCCATTCGCCCTTCCGACGTAACTGACTATCTGCAATTAAAGGTTCATGTAATTCCGTTCCAACATTGATACAGTTCTGCAACGGGATTAATGATATAATCAGTAGCAGTTCCCAACACTGTTACGACTCACCACTGTTGCTGACTGATCGATAAAAACACTTGCTCTTGAGTTTTAGTTTGCCTGGAATGTTACGTCCACGCATGTGGTCCCAATAACACTCTGAATACTTGGCATTACTAAACACTCGTAGCACAAAATTTGAAAAAGAAATCATGGTAACACAACGCACTCATTGAGCGTCCACTTTTGTGTTAAATTCCACTCTTTCGCCAGTGAAATAGAGTTCGTACGCGCAGAGGATAATGTTCACAGGAAGTCTTTGTTCATAGGTCATCTGTGACATGTTCACTCCACCACGTAGTCACTTGATCACAGTTATCAAGTCTGACAAGTTAAAGTCCTTGTGCTACCCATAAGAATGTCTTTACACGGTCTTAGTTATATAATGATAAATAACTGAATGATTGTACATATCAAATGAAGTACATAATTGTAGTCATTTACAATATAAAAGCAAATCCTATGTCATATATTTTCTGGAAAAGGTGCTCCTGGACTTACAAAGAATTGTGCAGTGATAAACACAAGTCTGTATATGTTTGTCTGTGTAATGATCTGTTCAGTCGTGGACGACATCTTGTTCGACCTGGTTTATAGCTCATGCAAGTCCGAGCACTAACTTATGGTGGAAAATTTGTTAAACCTATACGTCTGAAAGAAAAAAAAAGAACATAACCTGCTCACCCTAGCGAGTTCAAAATAGTTAACAATCAACAAAATGAAACGTTTATTTTCTAAAGTCACTATATCCTACTGTTGTGTGAAACATGCTGTTCTGTTCACTGTTCGTAGTTTCACACGCATAAGTTCCTGAAAGTTTACTAAATCTCAACAAGTTTGTATTATGTTTGATTAAGTGTCTTAGTGTGGAATCATCTTGAAGCAATTCTTCTTCTCCTTGCTGCAGCTCGGCGTCCTCTTCTCCGTCGAACTGGAGCTGAAATTTTCTTACAGCTAATGGGTTACTATATGATGATAACGAGGTCTCAATAATTCCCCATTCCAGCATTCGTCTAATTTCTTTTGTTACTGCTTCCCTTTTGGGTATAGAGTACGTTTGATGACAGTAAATTTCATGGGGAAACACTTGCATGTCGTACACGTAACCTTTAATTAGCCCAGGTTTTTTCAAAAATACTTTACGATAATAAGTTAGTGTGTCTAATAATTGCTTTTGTTGCAGACTGTCAAGACCAGAGGATTTTTGTACTTTTTCTACTATGTCAGAGAGGTGGATATTCTCCTCGTCCTTCACATCTTCCATGACCGGGAAGGTACGGCATTTGAAACTATCTTGAAGCCGCCATAAATGTGCGCGAATCGGTTCTATCTTTAAAATTTGACAATATTTGCCATGCAATTCTTTGTCTTTACCAAGTCTAACCAGACTCTCGTGTCACCGAAACACATGCTGCATTCACCCTTTGCGAGATCGATTATAGTTTCCGTCTCTCGCAAAATATCTAATCCGTGGAGACAGTTCACGGCTAAATTCTTTACAATAAGGAAGGTGCACTCTTTGGCTCCCCTTCCAAAATTAATACAAATCCGTGTCTGTTCCCGAACTAGTTGGGCTTTCTGACTAATGGCTCCTGTAACTGGACAATTAGTGACTGGAAAAACCGGAATCTTTCTAATCTTCTTTAAGTGAAGAAAGAACGATTCATTCAGCACAGAAACAGATGCTCCAGTATCTAAAATCACCGTAGTTTGAATACCATAAATATCACAAACTATAGCTGCTTGTACAACTTCCCGTTCAAACAAATTACACCTCTTCCGAAAATCTTGACATAATTCCTCTCGTATATCGACTCCGTCATTATATCTTAACATCTGCATAGTTGAACAACGTTGTTGAGCAACATCAACAGAATTATTCCTACACACTGCATTTTTCGCGTCGTTCGACCCGATCGCTGCTGATTCTATGCGACACACATTCTCATTGTTACCACAGCTGGTTGTCTGCACGTTTGGTTGTTCGTTATTACTAACATCATTCATGCAAGTGCCCCCTAGACACCCTGCGACTGACACACGGGAGCAGAATGTCGTCCCATCTAGTTTGACTGACTGGTACTGGTTGGTGGTTGCGGTTCACTTACCTCAATGATCTTGATATTTTGATTCGGTGGTTGCCATGGCTGCGCATTCATATGCTGCTGCATGTTATTTGACATATTTGTATTGTACGGGGGCTGTACATGATTGTTGTTGTGATATTGCGGTGGTCTAGGCTGCTACCATTGCTGTTGTGCATAATTCTGTGTTGACCAGTTATGTGGTGGTTGCATGTTTTGCTGATTATTTGAAAAATTACCGTTATTGTAAGTGGCGTTAGCTCTAAAATCTCGTTTCCGTTTCTTTGAAAAGTTTCCGTTATTGTTTTGTCCGCTATTGTTCTGTGGACGATAATTGTGATCCGGTGCATTACTGTACTGTCCATTTGTGTTCATATTGTGGTTCTGCTATCCTGAATAATTCGGACTATTCCAACGATTTTGATTCCCATAGTAGGTGTTTCTATTACTATTGTTCTTGTGGTTTCGCCCATTGCCATTGCCATTACCATTATTCGACGAATTATTCCCATAATGGTGTCTGTCCTCTTCGATAACCAAACCTAAAGAGTCCAGTACAGATAGAAAATGTTCCACGTTGTCTTCAGGAATGTGAAACAATTTCTCCTTTGGATCACGCGGTAACTTCTCCTTTAATATCTTTAAAACATCACACTCAGGAATTGGTGTGGATAAATATTTCACTTTGTCCAGATACTTTTCGAAATATTTCCGCAAAGTACCGCCTTTTCTATTAAATGGCTCAGGACTATAAACTTCTTTTCTTAATCGTTCTTGTACCCCACGCGACCAATACTTGTTTAGAAAAGCTTGTTCAAATTCATCGAAGGAGCTGCATTGGTCAGCTTTCTGTGTCGCGAACAACGCTGGCTCACCTTGAATATGGGTAATGGTAAAGACAATTTTCTCTCTTTCGTTCCAACTTTTTGGCATTATTCCGCGGATCCCTTTGATAAACACAATTGGATGGGGTCCATTCTTATCATTGGTAAACTTCTGAAACTGTGAATTCTTCACTAAAGCATCCTGGGTCACCAATGATTGTGTATGGTCCTGATAAACGGATGTTACTCCACGTGTTGGATTGAAATTATTGCTCGTCTGCCCCCTACTTTCAGTTAAAGCCGTTTCATAATGATCAGGGTGTGTTTCTGTGATACTAACACACTCCGATGAACTTTTATGAGATGTTTGCATACGTGTTTCATTAAGCACTTTCTGCACGTTTTGTAATTCAGCGCCCGCATCTCGTGGTCGTGCGGTAGCGTTCTCACTTCCCACGCCCGGGTTCCCGGGTTCGATTCCCGGCGGGGTCAGGGATTTTCTCTGCCTCGTGATGGCTGGGTGTTGTGTGATGTCCTTAGGTTAGTTAGGTTTAAGTAGTTCTAAGTTCTAGGGGACTGATGACCATAGATGTTAAGTCCCATAGTGCTCAGAGCCATTTGAACCATTTGTAATTCAGCCTGGAGTTCATGAATCTTTGTGTTGTTTACATGTATCAGTTGTGTTCCTGCTCGTTGTAACATCACAGGTAGTTCCTTCTGTATAACAGTACTAATTTGTTTGTCTTTGTCATTTAGCCATGTGTTGAATGTGGTCACAACGCGTTCTTCTTGTTCTTTGCATTTTTGTTCTATTACGTTTTGATTATCAACCGTAAGGTTTTCTATACGTGTACTTGTTGTTGTTGTTGTGGTCTTCAGTCCTGAGACTGGTTTGATGCAGCTCTCCATGCTACTCTATCCTGTGCAAGCTTCTTCACCTCCCAGTACCTACTGCAACCTACATCCTTCTGAATCTGCTTAGTGTATTCATCTGTTGGTCTCCCTCTACGATTTTTACCCTCCACGCTGCCCTCCAATACCAAATAGATGATCCCCTGATGCCTCAGAACATGTCCTACCAACTGTAACGTCTTGTAATAAACAAAGACAATATATTATGTAATAAATAAAATATTAGATGTGTCATATTGTGTCATTATGTAAAATTATGTATTATTTTCTTTATGTTTTATTTTTGAGAACGTCTGTGTCGGCGAGTAATAAGACCGACACAGAAGATAAATGTTGTACAAAGATCACCAAATGAATTTGTATATAAGGCATGATGTAAAGCAATGTCTTTGTCTTCTTAATCTGAAAGCTGTGAGAGAAAGATCTCCTGTTATTGTCGTAGAGAGCGCGAAGGTAGCATTCTTTTGTCGAGATTGTGAATTGGACGCCATTGCGCGTGAATGTACACAGGTCTGTAATTATTAAGATATTTAAATGTTTAAATAGAGTTGTTTAAATGAAAACTTGTATTACTTAAATGTTAAAGTGTGCCTGCCTATTATCCCATCCTGTTAAGATATTTTTCAGCCATATAAAAATATTATCTGTGGAGCTGAGCTGTGTGGAGAAAGAAGAGCCGCTGCCGCGGCATATTTAAACGACTTACAATATAGTCGAGTATACCGCAAGGAAGCGGTAAAATAATAGTAAAAAATAATATTATTTCTTTTAGCTCCCAGACTGGTAGTGAAGATCAGCAGATTTTATGATGTGTTGCAGGTTGACGCGGGCTGCTGATAGGATATAATTTTCAGTGCAAATAATTTTATGTACCTAAAGAATCTGATAGGAAACTTGCTGTGCTCCGTTCTGACCACGGTTAAATTTTATAGTGAATACGTAATTTTCTTTAATGAGAGTCTCATGTTCTTGGGCTAGCCGTGGTATGAAATAGCATTTTAGTAAGAAATAAAATCCACTGCAAACTTGTATTTGTGAACGATCGTACGAACTGTAGCATCAGTGATCATAGGACATTAATTTCAACTTTGAATAATTACGAAGTCGGAAAGATATATTGATACTTAGCATGAGTTGCAGTTACTAAAAAATCGTTCTTTAAATTGTAGGCCAGATTCAGAACAATAATACTTCCATCATTTTATTTTGCTAAAAAAGGTAACGATGATAAAGCAATTAAAAGCACAGCATTGTTAAAAGAATTTCACGTCACTCTTTCCATATATGCGTTGTTACGCCAATAATAATTAAAAATAATTAAATAAACCAGAAGGAGCAAAAACAATTTTTATAAAAGCAACAATTAACGAAAGGGCAGTCGGCAACAGATATAGTTTTTTTTTTCAGAGAGACGTGAAACTGGCGCCCAAAAACGCGGGGCCCGAATTTGCAGTGGCCACAATTATAAAATTTTATGTATTTTCTTTCAGTGTCTATTGTTATGTAGGTGTATATGTATATGTATTTAGTGTTAAATGTATGTATATCATGATCTATGCTATGTATTAATGAATGTTCAAACACTCTTACATGACAAAACGTACTACTGCAAGCGAGTTTGAGAAGACGATCCTGATTGTACTGAGAAGCTCTAACGACTATGTAATCCGGGGGCAGCCGGACCCCGAGATAATAGAAACTAAAGGTAAGACTACAGTGTAGTTGTCCTGTTTGTAGAAGTTGAGCTCCAGTGAAGTAATCTCATATCGCTAGTGGTGTGCATACTGTACGTAGTTTGATGTTAGTATTTGTGACAGGACAAAGTTGATGTAGATAGTAATTTTTAGTGTGCAGTGTAGTGTATATAAAGTGATGTATTTTGTGTGCAAGGGGAAAAACTGTTAGATTTTGTGTTTTAGTAAGCAATTTAGGAATATGGTTAAGTTGCGTAGTCAACGTCCAAGCAATATGGATACTGAAGAACAACAATTAGCTAGTGAAGGAAATGTGGAACAGGGTGCCTCAAGTAGTACTAGTATTCTCTTTGAAGATATAACTGGCGAAAATGTGGGGGCAGGGCCACAGGAAGTAGTGCCACCGCCCACTAGTCATCAAGTTGATGTAGATAAAGAAATTGTACCACCACCAGAAAAGCAGGAACCAGAGAGTGGTAATCTGCCTGGTGGGTATTCAATTCAGACTATATTAGAGCGTGTGCTAGATTACCAGGCAAAATTTGCGCAACAGCAAGTTGAGCGAGATCGCCGGCAAGCTGAGCGAGATCGTAAGCTAGCAGAAAATTTACTTGCCCAGCAAGCCGAGCGAGATCGCCAGCAAGCCGAGCGGGACCAGCAACTTGTGCAATCGTTAGAAAATATGAAAAAAGAGATAGCAGATATGAAAAAGAATTACGAGTCGATACCTAAGGCCGTGCAGGAGCTGACTGAACAGGTCACCCACCTGCAAGTAGCAAACACTAACATGGTAGATGAAGTAGGTGTCTTAGCCAACAGAGTAGAAAAGCTAGAAATAGATTCCACACAGCTTGTAGAGCAGAAGTGGAATGAACAGGCAAATAAAATTGAAACAGAATTTAACTCATGGCTAGAAGTGAAGGAGACTGAGATTGACACGAATATTAATTCTAAAGTAGAAGCAGCAATAGCAAATAGAGATTCAGAATCGTTCAGTACCGCCGTAAATAGTCAGGTACAGAACGATGTGCAAACCATTAAACAAATACTCAGTGAGGATATTCCGCAGTGGCAAGTGAATGTTAACAAACGGATATCCGATCTGGAGAAGGGTTTAGCACAAAGCAGGAAACAAGTGGAACAGGAACCTCTGTCGCCAACAGCCCATGGTTTTGGCAACGCACAAACTTATATGCGATACAACAATGGGGAATCTGTAGTCGATAATGCGAAGAGCTGTAGCTCCGGTTCGGAGCACACAGCATATGTCCCAGCAGCGAACCCATGTAGTTCAAAAATATTAGTGGAAGAAATTTTAATTAAAAATAGACAATTTCAAACATTTACTACTGAAAGGAAATCAGTACACCCAGTGGTATTTATAAAAAGCTTTAAAAATATCTTACCCAGTGTATGGAACGAAACACAGAAAATACAATACGTAATGTCGTACATTCAAGGTGACGCAGCACTGTGGGCTACAGAAGTAGCAGACAGCTGCAAGACATACGAACAGTTTGAAAGGGCATTTTTATCGAAATATTGGTCGCCGTGTATACAAGAGCGACTAAGAAAAGAGGTATATAATCCCGAACCGTACTCACCCCGTCTTGGGAATTTGAGGCGGTACTTTGAAAAATATATAAACAAAACACGCTACTGGGACGAGCCTATATCACCGAGAGACATAATAAGACTACTCAAATCCCATTTACCAATTCAGATCAAGGAGAAGTTAATACATGTACCAGAAAGCGACATGGAAAACTTCCTGTCGGTCCTAGATTCCATAGATTTGATACAGGAAGATGTAAAATCGGCGTGCGACCATTTGCGGAATAATGGGTCGGGATGTAATCACGACAGAAACAGTAGTGCACAGAACCACAACCATAGAAATGGTGGGGGTGGTAGCAAGCGACAAGAACAATCGCAAAATGGTAGTAACGGTAGAGGCCAAAACGGGTATGGACAACCAAATTATAACAAAAAGCGTCGATTTGACGACAGATACGAATCCGGAATGTCAGGGACCAACCGCTGGAAAAATGCGCGAGGTCAGTGGCAGAGTAATTATAATGATAGTAATCGAAATTGGCAACAGAATCAGTGTAGAAGCCCAGAGCGACAGGCTAGTGACCGGTATGACAACAATAGACCACCACCGCAAAACGCGCCTATTGCGCAGCCGTGGCGGCCTACAAATCAGAACGTACATATAGTGGAGGTCGCGGACAATAGCCGTCCAAGTACCTCCCAAGTAACTAATCCAACAAACTAGAATCGGCCTCGATATGCTCTCCATCGACGGCCGAGGGATGGAGTGAGAGCAACTCGAGTAATAACAGTAATAGACCTGGGATACGCATGCTGCGATACAACGAAGGTGTCAGTATGGATAAAGATCTGCTGAACGAATCGCACGAATGTAAGAAGGATAATAACGAAAATGTGCAAGCTATTATTGAAGCTAGAATCAATGATGTTGCAGTAAACATAATTATCGACACAGGTGCCTCAGTAAGTGTGATGAGTATGGAGCTATTTAAAGCACTGGGAAAGGGACATAGTATTCCGACCTTCCCGGTTAATAATTGTAAGGTGTCTGGAGCCATTAGTGCACAGAGCCAATCAGTTAAGTACCAGGTGCAGGTGGAGATTTATAAGGAGGTCGAAGCCATAGTGAGCTCGTTCCTCGTGGTTAAAGGATTGAAGGTGGCCTGCATTCTGGGAGTAGATTTTCTCCGTGAGAGGGACGCATTGATCGACCTCTCCGTGGGGAAACTAAGCATAATTAATAGGGGTAGAAGGATTGAATTATCTATGATGAAATCGAAGGAGGTACTTGTGCCGTGCTGTAATCGAATCGATATCAAAGGTAGGAACCCTTGGGTACTACACATCGATGATTTTTCACATGCAACAGACCTCTATTACCCGAACTTAGAGGATCAAAATTTCGAAACAAATGTTGAGGCATTTCAGACTAAAGTGCACGAATCGGAAGGTTTAAATGATACGCAAAAGCAACAGTTGACGCAGCTGCTATCGGAATATACTATGGTATTTACCGACCGTCCAGGAATAGTCAAAGGGTACCACTATCACATAGAGGTGATACCCCATAATACATACTGTCGCGCAACCTACTCCATCCCTTGGTCGAGGAGGGAATTAGTAGCTAAGGAAATTCGAAAGATGTTAGAGTGGGATATCATAGAGCCCTCCTTCTCCCCATACAGTAGTCCTCTTGTAGCAGTGGCGAAAGCCAATGGAAAAATCAGGCTAGTGTTAGATGCTAGGGACATTAACAAAATTATTATACCTGTCCGGACTCGTCCAGAGAATTTAGACGAGCAAATACAAAAATTTCATGGAGTGCAGTACTTGACCTCGATCGATCTGAAAAGTTCATATTGGCAAATTCCCCTTACAACGGAATCCAGGAAGTACACAGCTTTCATATTCGGGGGGCGAAGTTACCAATTCAAGGTGCTTCCCTTCGGATTGAATGTGAGTGCTGGAGTGTTTATTACTGCACTAGACACCGTACTGGGTCCAGACCTATTGGAAAAAATTACGGTATATGTAGATGATTTGGTAATCGCGACTGCTACTTGGGACGAACACATGGAATTGTTGCACAGAGTACTAGAGAGATTTAGGCAAGCAGGGGTGACAGCAAACCTCGAAAAGTCAAAATTTGGCAGAAACAAAATTAAATTTTTAGGCCATCTTATTACACCACTCGGTATCAGTCCGGACAACAAAAAATTAGAGGCGATCCGACAATTTCCAAGCCCCTGCACTAAGAGACAATTGAAAGCGTTCCTTGGGCTGACGTCTTTTTTCAGGAGGTTCGTGCCCAATCAGCTATTAAATGACGCGTCACTACTAAATCTATTACGAAAAAATGTGCAATGGGTTTGGAATGACAAATGTCAACAAGCCTTCGAAGCGATTAAAACCGCCCTACTGAATGCGAATATTTTGCAGCACCCCGATCTGTCCAAAGATTTTTGTCTCGCGACGGATTCATGTTCTTATGGCTTGGGCGCGTGCTTGTTTCAGTGGGAAGAAGGAAACGACCCAACAACAATAAAAGTTATCGGCTTCGCCAGTAGGACGTTAACTAGCTGCGAGAGAGCCTACTCGGCAACTGAACTCGAAGCACTTGCAGTAGTCTGGGCTGTCAAAAAGTTCAATTATTATCTACAAGGGAAGGAGATTAGAATCTATAGTGACCAACAAGCGTTAAGTTTTTTAATGTCATGCAAGCTGTTCCATACCAGACTGAGGAGATGGATGCTTGTCTTACAAGAATATAGGATAAAGATCATGTACATTAAAGGCCAAGATAACGTAATAGCGGATGCTATGTCACGACTGCCGGTAGGATTACCGGAGTTAGCAGAAATGTTAGAGCAATCCGCGGAATATAAAGTATTGTTAGTGCGTGACAACACTTACATGAAAGATTTTTTATATATATGTAAAAACATGTTCGAGTTACAAAGATCAGATCCGATGTGGAGAAAAATTATTAATGATATTGAAGAGGGGGTTAACAATAGAGGTGAGCAAGATTTTAAAATAGTGAACCATATTTTGTATCATAAAATTAGCACGAAAGAAGACTGCTGGGCAGTATGTATATCCAGCCAGTCAGTAAAAGTTATGATATGGCACACGCACTTGGCATGGGGCCATGCAGAGATTGGAAAGTGTGCAGAGATCATGGCGAGATACTGCTACTTTCCCCGTATGAAACACCATATTCAGACAACAGTTAGAACTTGCGTGATATGTCAAAAAGCGAAACATTACAATAGATCCACCAAGTTTGAACTACACCCTATAGTTCCTCTCAGGCCACTTCAAATAGTATCGGTAGATGTGGCAGGTCCCTATCCCATGGCCAGAGGAGGTATGAAATATATACTGGCCATGTACGATATTTTTTCCAAACACTTGGCAATTTATTGCATAAAATCAGTTACTGCCAAAACCATGGTCAGGCGGATCAGTCAAGAATATTTGCCTAAAGTGGGAAAACCCGAAGCCATAACAACTGATAATGCATCTTATTTCACGGGTCGAACTTGGAAAAATTACTTACGGGAACAAAATATACAGCACATTCTGGTATCCCGATTCCATCCAGAAGCAAGCCTAGTTGAAAGAATATTCAAAGAATTGAATAAGTTCCTTCGAATCTACATAGGAAACCGACATACTAAATGGCCAGAGCTAGTACCGAAATTTGTAGAAATACACAATTTAACACCCCATTCAAGTACAGGCTATCCACCGGTAGAGATATTGAATGGATTTAAGGAGACACCGAATGAATGGCTCACGCCGTTGCCGAGATTGCCAGCTAAGGCAGAAACAAGGGAAGAAAAGATGGAAAAGATATGGAACAGACTAACCAACTGTGCAGCAAAGAGGAAAAGGAAGTACGACCGAGGAGTAACAAACGAACAGAAATATAATGTAGGAGACCTAGTACTCATTCGTAACCACCCTAAATCCTCAGCCACCTTAAAACAGAATAGTAAGTGGCAATTGCTATATTCAGGACCCTTTAAAGTAATAGGCGTGCCACATGAATGTAGCTATTTGTTAGCACATCCCCATACGGGGAAGATCAAAGGATTATATCCACGTAAAGACGTGAAGTTATTTATTCAGTGACACATAATATATAAAGAGTAATAGGTGTAAAAAGATTTTAATTGTGTTTTAGAATATAAGTGTGTTAGTATTTAGAAAGAAATTTGTGTGTAATGAAGTTGGGAGGAAGTGGAACCAGAAAGTGAGCAATAGCTTACACAGGACAGATTTTGTTTACAGACAATTAGTCATTAAGATATTATGTGCTTATTAAAAAATGAACAATTTTCTTGTTGTATAAAGGATTAATTTCTTGAACCATTTTCTATGTGTAGTGTGTAAGTGCAATCAATGATGCAATCTTATAGAGTAAGGGAATTGCTGTAATTGTATTAGGATAAGAAACCCTGAGAGAGAGAGTCTTTACTAGCCAGACATTGACTTTGCAATATGCAACAATGATGTAATGTGATGTTGGCTGCCAGTAGTGATTTGAGAACGACACTGGAGCAGAACCTAATTAAAAACGAGCCCGTTCCGTGGAAACTCCGTTCTGTATGTAGCAATGCTTCAATTGAAGCCTGTGTACTTGGTACACGACCTTGAATATTCATTACGCGATACGCGAGTTAAGTCAGACAATGCAGAACCTACACTGTAGTCATATAGGAAAAATCATTAAAAATAATGTTATTGCTGAACGAAGTATTTATTGAACAATATGCCCGAGTCAAGCTGTCATGCACATGGTAAAATCTGTTTGATAGATGGGTGATAATCAGGCAAGCTACACTAAAAAAAAAAAAAAAAAAAAATATGTATTAAAAAAAAAAAAAATTCACACACCGTTAAAAAAAAATTTACAAAAGGGCCAAATACGCCTAGCAACAATATGAAGAGTATGTTGTGATAAAGTGAAAACAAATAAATGCTATGTAAATCAGAGTGACTATGCAAAGAACAGTTAAAAGGTGTTAAAAAATAAACTGTGTGCATAAACACTTAAGGACAGGACGGAATATTGTGTGTAGTAGGGACAGAAAATGACTGTTGTATCTGCACCAATATATACGTCGATAAATCTAGTGTTGAGTGATAGACTGTCCTAGTGCAGCGCTCAACGAACAATAGACAGTGTATAAAAACAGTAGTTATTGATCCGTTCGGAGACGATTTACACAAACATCGCTCAACGGAGACATGTAGTATGAGTGTAACGAACCATTTTCGCGTGTTGAAAGACGCTCTGGCAGTGCATCAACCGTGGAAGTGAGTGAAAACGTGTAGTACAATGTGCGTGTGACGAACTCTGAATACCAGTGTCACGATGCCACAAAAAACCTGTTATCACGCCAAAACATCCTGTGCATACCAGTGAAGCGACGGCTTACTGAACAATAAACGCTTTTAACAAATTGCCTCTTCTTCCACAGCTAGTAATCTGTGTCCTTAAAGACAGTACACCGTGTGGAATGTTTGTTTCATGCGCCACGACGGGGAGCCATGCGGAGAAGCAGAGACGAGTGCCGTGCCGCCATCCAGCCGGTTGCGGTAAACCACTGCCACTCGCCGACAACAGCGAATGGTTCAGCGCGGTTCGCGACTGCTTGGGCGCCACGCTAGCACGACCTCACTGTTATTGAGAGCCGGTCGTCGAACCCAGCGGCCGTCGGTACGCGGCGTTCCAGACGACGCTACTCAACAATTGCTTCGCGCCGCCAGCTCCATACCACATTGTTGTCATTCAAATGAACTATTAACTATATGTATAATGTGCTAACATGAATGGTGTTTAATGGACACGCAATGACGTGATAAACATTTTTTTTGTTGTTATCCAACACGAACTCACAATATTCATGGATTTAGTGATGTATCGATCTAATATGTTTGCGTCATGTTAATGAAAGGTACTCGCACGAATGCTAGACATTTTAAACCAACTGTCGCGAGTAAGTGCAAAGACGGTTCATTATACTATTGTAAAAATGTGTAATAAGTGACTTTCATAACAATCCAGAATACAAGTAGTATATTGATAACAAAGAGACTAAAAGTGTAGCATGCTATCACAAATAGCCTTTGTTATATGTGGACATTGAATAGAGTCTAAACTTTTCGTGAGATGACCATGGCTCCGGCGCAGTTTTCCCAGGTTTTCTGATCGCACGTAGCCCGAATGGGGGAGCCAAATAAATGTAATGACCCTGGGACTAGGTTGACGGTCACCTCGCAAAGTGTAAGAACAGTATACGAAGTGTAATTAAACCTACAGTGTAAAAGAACTGAGTAGTGTAAAGTGAATGTTCCAACCAAAGTAATAAACCATAAACAAGACAGACGTTAGTGGCAGCATATTGCCGAACATTTTCATCGTTAGTCAAATGCTGCCAGGGGGCAGTGTAACGTCTTGTAATAAACAAAGACAATATATTATGTAATAAATAAAATATTAGATGTGTCATATTGTGTCATTATGTAAAATTATGTATTATTTTCTTTATTTTTTATTTTTGAGAACGTCTGTGTCGGCGAGTAATAAGACCGACACAGAAGATAAATGTTGTACAAAGATCACCAAATGAATTTGTATATAAGGCATGATGTAAAGCAATGTCTTTGTCTTCTTAATCTGAAAGCTGTGAGAGAAAGATCTCCTGTTATTGTCGTAGAGAGCGCGAAGGTAGCATTCTTTTGTCGAGATTGTGAATTGGACGCCATTGCGCGTGAATGTACACAGGTCTGTAATTATTAAGATATTTAAATGTTTAAATAGAGTTGTTTAAATGAAAACTTGTATTACTTAAATGTTAAAGTGTGCCTGCCTATTATCCCATCCTGTTAAGATATTTTTCAGCCATATAAAAATATTATCTGTGGAGCTGAGCTGTGTGGAGAAAGAAGAGCCGCTGCCGCGGCATATTTAAACGACTTACAATATAGTCGAGTATACCGCAAGGAAGCGGTAAAATAATAGTAAAAAATAATATTATTTCTTTTAGCTCCCAGACTGGTAGTGAAGATCAGCAGATTTTATGATGTGTTGCAGGTTGACGCGGGCTGCTGATAGGATATAATTTTCAGTGCAAATAATTTTATGTACCTAAAGAATCTGATAGGAAACTTGCTGTGCTCCGTTCTGACCACGGTTAAATTTTATAGTGAATACGTAATTTTCTTTAATGAGAGTCTCATGTTCTTGGGCTAGCCGTGGTATGAAATAGCATTTTAGTAAGAAATAAAATCCACTGCAAACTTGTATTTGTGAACGATCGTACGAACTGTAGCATCAGTGATCATAGGACATTAATTTCAACTTTGAATAATTACGAAGTCGGAAAGATATATTGATACTTAGCATGAGTTGCAGTTACTAAAAAATCGTTCTTTAAATTGTAGGCCAGATTCAGAACAATAATACTTCCATCATTTTATTTTGCTAAAAAAGGTAACGATGATAAAGCAATTAAAAGCACAGCATTGTTAAAAGAATTTCACGTCACTCTTTCCATATATGCGTTGTTACGCCAATAATAATTAAAAATAATTAAATAAACCAGAAGGAGCAAAAACAATTTTTATAAAAGCAACAATTAACGAAAGGGCAGTCGGCAACAGATATAGTTTTTTTTTTCAGAGAGACGTGAAACAACCGATCCCTTCTTCTGGTCAAGTTGTGCCACAAACTTCTCTTCTCCCCAATCCTATTCAATACTTCCTCATTAGTTATGTGATCTACCCATCTAATCTTCAGCATTCTTCTGTAGCACCACATTTCGAAAGCTTCTATTCTCTTCTTGTCTAAACTATTTATCGTCCATGTTTCACTTCCATACATGGCTTCACTCCATACAAATACTTTCAGAAATGACTTCCTGACACTTAAATCTATACTCGATGTTAACAAATTTCTGTTCTTCAGAAACGCTTTCCTTGCCATTGCCAGTCTACATTTTATATCCTCTCTACTTCGACCATCATCAGTTATTTTGCTCCCCAAATAGCAAAACTCCTTTACTACTTTAAGTGTCTCATTTCCTAATCTAATTCCCTCAGCATCACCCGACTTAATTCGACTACGTTCCATTATCCTCGTTTTGCTTTTGTTGATGTTCATCTTATATCCTCAAGAGTACTTATGTAGCGTATTTCTGCTTCCAAAGAAGTGTGTGTGTGTTGCAATTTATCCACATCCTGGGTTACTTGCTTTACATGGTATGTTTGTTGCATACTTGAAATGTTGTTCTGTATAGCAGACAACTGGGCATCTATTTGCTGTCGCAGCTGGCGATCGTGTTCTTTTAACCGGTTTTCAAGCTTTTGATCTATCTCTTTTGAGAACTGTGAAAAGCTTAACTGCGTACGCTCGTCTAATTGACTGATGCGTTCATCCAAGGTCCTAATCCGTTCATCTACTCTGCTAATACTTTTATCTAAATTGTTATTAATCTCAGTTGCAAACTGTTTAGCAGTTTCTTGTTCACGCTGTATCTGTGATTGTTCCTGTATTTTAAACATTTGTTCCATTTTCATCATTAAGAGAGAAAATGGATCCATTACGGTTTGTGTTGGCTCTACCGGTGGTAAATCGACTGTAACTGGTGTTTCTTGTGGTTCTGCTTCAGTAAGCACTTGAACTACCGTCTGTATTCTGCCAGAGTGTTCTACAGCAGATGAATCACTGACTTTAAATTAGTGTCCTGTTCTATATCCTCTGTATGATCTGAAAAAATATTATCAATTTTTACATCACTAGTTATTCCTTCCTCCTCTGAATGTTCTACAGTTACTTCCTGCTGTGTAGCTTTTCTTACACGTCGCACTGTTTTCACCATGTTTGCAAATGTTTGGGTGCAAGTCTAATCGGGAAAACGTCACACGCAACACATCAATTATTCCGTCACACAAAACATAAAATAATTACTACACTGCACCAGATTGAAATCAGTACTATAAATGTTCACTTTCGTTTGATTAAAATTCAGTTCCAATCTCGTTCAGTTAACCTCTACTGAAAACACTTGATGCTGTATTTTACTGATCCTTCTCGCAGTTATTTAAATATAATTGACTCATAGCTTCCTAAGAGGATGGAATGGTACAGCAAAAATATCGTGCTTAGGGTCGTCGTAGATTTTCGCTCATTGCAGCATGAAACAAATAGAAAAAACACACATTAGCACACACATATAAGCTAGTCCTGTCAATAGGTTGCCACTGAATTGCCCCCTCTGTTTATTGATTGGATAGCCACTGAATTGCTATTTATTTATTTAATGGGATGATAACAATTATTATAAGGTGGCAATTTTATTTAAGCACCGCTTTTACTCTTTCGATTGTTGCGAGTCAGCGATAGTGCAATGCTGCTCGCTTTGGAGAATACACATTTTATAAGAATTATTTGGTCCAGGAAACACTTTAGCGATCACGGTTGCGATTTAGACGGCATTCGCGTAATTGTAATAATTAAAAGTTATCGTTTCCGAAAGACGCAGGTTCGATTAAGGCTGTGTGCACTTTTGCGCGTATAATGAAAATATTCATAACACGTCGCGTAACAAAAAGCAACATGCAAATCACAACCGGGATCAAACGAAGAAAATAATATGATAACATAGATGTTCTTCGCTGTTATTCAGGACAGGCTCAGATTAGACCTTGCAATTTTTAGTTATAGGAAATGACAAGACGTTACACTTGGGAGATATTTGTTTTGAATAAATTGTATTTACCTTCTCTCTCTCTCCTTTTTACAGCCTTTATACCTTCACATCGATTAAGGAACTTTTCCTTCTCTACCGACCAGTACGAGAACAAAATTCAGACTCCACAAAATGTCTTACATCGAATTATTACATGCTTAACCCTTAACAATCATATATAGTTTCGTAGTACAAACAATGCTAATTTATTCCGTGCACTAGAAAGTCTTTGATACACTGAACACAAAAATGAAAATAATAAAATTATAATTACATTTTTAATATCATGAATACTTCTTTAAATCATGAAAATAAGGTTTAACATCGTCTTAACATTAACTTTCATCGTTGTAGCACTACAGTTAGTTGCTAATGAATATTGATTGCCTGGTTGTGGCAGAGGATACTTTTTGCTAAGAACGTCAGGTCTACGGCGAAGCTAAAAAGGGAAATGCGAATACAGGTCTGATAGAACACATAAGTTTTGTGGGATGGAGAAAGGAAAAAAGTATCATCTGCAGAAAACCTTGCTGTCCAGTCAGGACGCCATGAAATAGAGTTTCTCGCAAAGAAAGCTTTTTCGACACTGAACTGTATTCCACGGTAGTACAAGGTGTTAGAAGTATAAGTACAGACATTTGTATCGATGAGTGAGGACAGTATACTAAGCAACACTCTATCATTACTTACTTCATTTTCAGACTAAAGTTCAAATGTGTGTGAAATCTTATGGGACTTAACTGCTAAGGTCATCAGTCCCTGCCGCACAGTCCATGACTGTGGCGCCCTAGACCGCTCGGCTAATCCCGCGCGGCTTTCAGACTAATAATAATAGTTATTACGAGTAGCACGTTTTTAGATTGGTTAATACCTCCAAGTTTGAGTGGCACAAGAGATCCATTCATGTTTGTTTGCCACTGGGCAGTGAGTCAGTTGTCAAAGTCTGGAAGCGTCAAGGCAAAATGTATAATCTATATCAGTGGTCGTCAAACGCTTTTGCTCAAGAGCCAATAGTGACACTGATGTGTGGCGATTTGGGTCGAATATGTTCCGATCCTATTAGTGTTGCTAACGGACATAAATTAGTATCTTATGAGACCCCATAGACTAGCTGCAGGAAGGACGGTATAATTTGGTCACGCGCCACCAAGTATTGCATGTTAATAGTCGACACCATTCTCAACACTTCGTGTCGACCGTGGTCTGTTTCAGAATGCTGTCAAACTTAGCGACCTGACAGATGTGATACTACACAGGACGTCCCTGTAGGAAAGGTTAGTATCCAGCTATATGACAGGAAGGATCATTGAAAGCAAAAAATTCTAATAACCATAGACTCAAAGGCTCTAACTTTAGGAGCTAAGGGCACTTCTTCATCTTCGATATTGTGAAATAAATCTCTTCAACTCCAAGCTCTCTGCTTTCCATGTTTTGGGAACAGGTAACATGGACTGTCGCGTCTTCCCACCGGGCACTTTTTGATTTTATATGCAGTTTATGGTTCATAATATTTTAATTAATTGTATACTGCTTATTGTTGCGAGCACAAAAGATAACATGCAGTTCTCACTATTAGTTTCTGTAGTTCAAAAACTTTAACTTTGTGCACCTCGACCTATTATATGGGGATACGCACAACAGTAAAACATTTCCTGCAAGGAACGTGTGATCTTTAATTTGCACACTATTTTCACATAACCCTAACCTGGCCAGTTAGAAATGGAACACAGTATCATTACTGTAACTAATTATGAAATTAAACATGTTCTACTCTACTTTCATCTCTGAAATGCACTGAAAATTACTCTTATTTACACGTACAGAAGTTACAGTATGCTATGTTCGCTAAACATAAGAGCTGCAGTGAATTTTTTTAACATATGAACACTAGTGATTGCCACGACTAACACGAGAGCATGAAAAAAAAATGATATTTGATTTTAATATCATTATTAGCCAGAACAGGTTTCAGCACAGTATTCTTTGATGTCACACAAGCTAAGTTTTACCACTCTGATTTACGGAAATTATTTGCATCACCGAGATTGTAATAGCAGTTGCCCATGTCCACCTGAAAATGACATGATAAAATCCACAATTCTCCTCTGACGTCTCCGAGAAGCTGAAAGAAATAATTTTGATGTACCATTACCTGCCCGCTTAACTGCGGGAAAACTGCTTTCATTCTATAATAATTTGAATTTCCCGCGGCAGCGGCTCCTGCGATCGCGGCGCAGCTCCGCTTCATGAAAAATTCTAAATATGCTGGAAACGGCTAAAATGTGGAATAAAATACTGGGAAAGCTAGTAATAAATTATTGCAAGTATTTTTAACAATTTCTATATGCAAATGTCAACATAAATTCAAAGTACACACCTTTTTTTATAGATCAGCCTCCAATGGCGTCTTTCTCGAACAAAGAACAAAAGAAAGCTATCAAGCATTCAAGCAAGCGTCCCAGGCTCTTACAACTTTAACGGTTACAGAAAGACAGAGAGAGTAACATTAAATCCTCCACTATTTATAATCAATTCAGTACGCTAGTAAATATCTTTGTTAATTTTTAAATTATCATGTCTGCTTCGGTTTCCACACTCGCCGATCATAGACGTTATTTTCAAAATATAGATACATAAATATTGCACAAACACAACAATGAGAAATGATTTTTTCCTTTTTTATACACTCTGCATAATAGTCGACCGTTCATACACAAATGAAATAATCATAACACACACATATATTACACCGATTTCGCAAATGTGTTACCAGGAGACGTCACAGGACCAAAACAAGAAATAAATTGTTTGGTCAAGATTAGCTCTAAAATGAAGACCTGAAGAGCTACTGGGCAATTGGTCAGTAGAAGTGTTTCGTAGTATATATGTTGAACAACTGCTTCTTTTTGTTGTTTTGGTACACATATATCCAAAGCAACCTGTTTGCAGCGGAACAAACGTATTTCACAATAGCGAATATAAAGGAATGCGTATGGCTATTAAGATAAGAATCGTAGAGCGCATGTTTAGTGAAACGTAGTATTTTGAATGCTCTTCCTTGTAATATCCCCGAACAATGACCATTGATTCTGGGACACTCTGCACTTGTGTGGTGAGATGTTGTTGGTTTCAGTAAGTGTATTAGTGATGTTTGAATAATAGTAGTAATTGTACTTACCTGTCAACGCACCCTTGAATAACAGAGACAGTCACAAAAATGTGATAAATTATTTAAATGCCAGTTTCCTTCTATTCACAGTATTGTATTATAACAGCGTTAATCAGTTTAATGTTCCTTGCTACAAATAAGTACGGCATCTGAAGGTGATCGCTACGAATCGCACAGGCCTGTGCGTTGTCAGTACTGGAAAACAAACAATAAAATATCCACCCTCTCATTTCGTATCAACTAGCAATGTACGTGGTACTCGCCATTCTGCTTGGCAGAATTCATCAGTATCAGTTAAAATTAAGCACATCTTAAAATATTATCTACACACATCGAAAAATGTTTTGCATCATCTCGGTCCGAGAGTTCCGGAAATTGTACAGAAAATTGGAATAGAGATGAACATAAACATCATTTTCGTCCGTTTCATTACTCATGAAAACAACACATCGCATGTTGTACCTCCATACGGCGAGACTTTCAGAGGTGGTGGTCCAGATTGCTGTACGCCCCGGTACCTCTAACACCCAGTAGCACGTCCTCTTGCATTGATGCATACTTGTATTCGTCGTGACATACTATCCACACGTTCATTGATGCACTGTTGGACCAGATTGTCCCACTACCCAACGGCGATTCGGCGTTGATCCCTCAGAGTGGTGGGTTGGTCACGTCGTCCATAAACACTCCTTTTCAATCTATCCCAGGCATGTTCGACAGGGTTCGTGTCTGGAGAACATGCTGGCCACACTAGTCGAGCGAGGTCGTTATCCTGAAGGAAGTCATTCACAGGATGTGCACGATGGGGGCGCGAATTGTCGTCAATGGACATCAATGCCTCTCCAATATGCTGGCGATATGGAGGATGGCATTCGCGTATAGTACAAATGTTACGGCTTTTTCCATGACCATCAGCGGCATACGTCGGCCCCACATAATGCCACCCGAAAACAGCAATTAACCCCCACCTTGCTCCACTCGCTGAACAGTGTGTCTAAGGCGTTCAGGCCGGCCGGGTTGCCTCCAAACACGTCTCCGACGATTGTCTGGTTGAAGGCATATGTGACACTCATCGGTGAAGAGAACGTGATGCCAGTTTTCCCGTCCTGACTACTCTTTCGTTAATTGTTTTTATGAATTTGTTAGTCTCTTTGGTTCATTTATTTATTTTTTGATTATTATTATTAGCGTAACAACGCATATATGGAAAGAGTGACGAGAAATTCTTTTAACAATGCTGTGCCTTTAATTTCTTTATCATCGTTACCTTTTAGTAAAATAAAATGTATCTATGGAAGTCTTATTGTTCTGGATCTGGCCTACAATTTAAAGAACGATTTTTAGTAACTGCAACTCATGCTAAGGATCAATATATCTTTCCTACTTCATAGTTATTCAAAGTTGAAATTACTGTTTTATGATCACTGATGTTACAGTTCGTACAATCGTTCAAAAACACAAGTTTGCAGTGGATTTTATTTCTTACTAGAATGCTGTTTCATACCACGACTAGCCCAAGAACATGAGACTCTCATTAAAGAAAATTACGTTATCACTATAAAATTTAGCCAGATCAGAACGGAGCACAGCAAGATTCCTATCAGATTCGGTAAGTACATTAAATTATTTGCACTGTAATTTATATCCTATCAGCAGCCCGCGTCAACCTGCAACACATCATAAAATCTGCTGATCTTCACTGCCAGTCTGGGAGCTAAAAGAAATAATGTTATTCTACTATTATTTTACCGCTTCCTTGCGGTATACTCGACGATATTGTAAGTCGTTTAAATACGCCGCGGCAGCGGCTCTTCTTTCTCCACACAGCTCAGCTCCACAGATAATAATTTTTTTTTTTATAACTGAAAAATATCTTAACAGGATGGGATAATAGGCAAGCAAGCTTTAACAATTAAATAATACACGTTTTCATTTAAACAACTCTATTGAAACATTTAAATATCTCAACAATTACAGACCTGTGTAAATGCACACGTAATGGCGTACAATTCCCAATCTCGACAAAAGAATGCTACCTTCTCGCTCTCTACGACAACAACAGGAGATCTTTCTCTCACAGCTTCCAGATTAAGAAGACAAAGACTTTACTTTACATCATGCATTATATACTAATTCATTTTGTGATCTCTGTACAACATTTATCTTCTGTGTCGGTCTTATTACTCGCCGACGCAGACGTTCTCAGAAATAAATAATAAAGAAAAAATACATAATTTTACACAATGACACAATATGACACATCTAATATTCTCATTATTACACAATATATTGTCTTTGTTTATTACTAGACGTTACAATGCCCCCTGGCAGCAATTGACTAACGTTGAAAATGTTCGGCAATATGCTGCCACTAACGTCTGTTTAGTTATTGTCTGTTACTTTTGTTGGAACATTCACTTTACACTACTCAGTTCTTTTACACTGTAGGTTTAATTACACTTTGTATACTGTTCTTACACTTTGCGAGGTGACCGTCAACCTAGTCCCAGGGTCATTACATTTATTTGGCTCCCCCATTCGGGCTACGTGCGATCAGAAAACCTGGGAAAACTGCGCCGGAGCCATGGTCATCTCACCAAAAGTTCAAACTCTATTCAATGTTCACATATAACAAAGGCTATTTGTGATAGTATGCTACACTTTTAGTCTCTTTGTTATCAACATAATACTTGTGTTCTGGATTGTAATGTAAGTCACTTATTACACATTTTTACAATAGTATAATGAATCGTCCTTGCATTTACTCGCGACAGTTGGTTTAAAATGTCTAGCATTCGTGCGAGTATCCTTCATCAACATGACGAAAACATATTAGATCGATACATCACTAAATCCATGAATATTTTGAGTTTGTGTTGGATAACAACAAAAAAATGTTTATCACGTCTTTTCGTGTCCATTAAACACTTCTCATGTTAGTACATTAAACACATAGTTCATAGTTCATTTGAGTGACAACAATGTGGTATGGAGCTGGCGGCGCGAAGCAATTGTTGAGTAGCGTCGTCTGGAACGCCGCGTACCGACGGTCGCTGGGTTCGACGACCGGCTCTCAATAACATCGACGTCGTGCTGGCGTGGCGCCCACGCAGTCGCCAACCGCGCTGAACCATTCGCTGGTATCGGCGAGTGGCAGTGGTTTACCGCGACCGGCTGGATGGCGGCACGGCACTCGTCTCTGCTTCTCCGCATGGCTCCCCGTCGTAGCGCATGAAACAAATATTCCACAACGGTGTACTGTCTTTAAGGACACAGATTACTAGCTGTGGAAGAAGAGGCAATTTGTAAAAAGCGTTTATTGTTCAGTAAGCCGTCGCTTCACTGGTATGCACAGGATGTTTTGGCGTGATAACAGGTATCTTGTGGCATTGTGACACTGGTATTCAGAGTTCGTCACACGCACATTGTACTACACGTTTTCATTCACTTTCACGGTTGATGCACTGCCAGAGCGTCTTTCAACACGCGAAAATGGTTCGTTACACTCATACTACATGTCTCCGCCGAGCGATGTTTGTTTAAATCGACTCCGAACGGACCAATAACTACTGTTTTTATACATTGTCTATTGTTCGTTGAGCACTGCACTAGGACAGTCTATCATTCAACACTAGACTTATCGACGTATATATTGGTGCAGATACAACAGTCATTTTCTGTCCCTACTACACACAATATTCCGTCCTGTACTTAATTGTTTATGCACACAGTTTATTTTTTAACACCTTTTAACTGTTCTTTGCATAGTCACTCTCATTTACATAGCATTTATTTGTTTTTACCTTATCACAACACACTTTTCATATTGTTACTAGGCGTATATAGCCCTTTTGTAAAATTTTTTAAAGGTGTGTGGATTTTTTGTACATAGTTTTTCTTTCCTCCTTAGTGTAGCTTGCCTGGTTATCACCCATCTATCATACATATTTTACCATGTGCATGACAGCTTGACTTGGGCATATTGCTCAATAAATACTTCATTCATCACTAACATTATTTTTAATGATTTCTCCTATATGACTACAGTGTAGGTTCTGCATTGTCTGACTTAACTCCCGTATCGCGTAATGAATATTCAAGGGCGTGTACCCAGTACACAGGCTTCAATTGAAGCATTGCTACATACAGAACGGAGTTTCCACGGAACGGGTTGTTTTTAATTAGCTTCTGCTCCAGTGTCGTTCTCAAATCACTACTGGCAGCAAACATCACATCACATAATTGTTGCATATTGCAAAGTCAATGTTTGGCTAGTAAAGACTCTCTCTCTCAGGGTTCCTTATCTTAATACAATTACAGCAATTACCTTACTCTATAAGATTGCCTCATTAATTGCACTTACACACTACACATAGAAAATGGTTCAAGACATTAATTCTTTATAAAATGATTCAAGAAATTAGTCCTCACTTTGTCAACAAGAAGATTGTTCATTGTTTAATAAGCACATAATATCTTAATGACTAATTGTCTGTAAACAAAATCTGTCCTGTGTAAGCTATTGCTCACTTTCTGATTCCACTTCCTCCCAGCTTCATTACACACAAATTTCTTTTTAAATACTAACATCCTTATATTCTAAAACACAATTAACATCTTCTTACAACTATTACTCTTTATATGTGATATGTCACTGAATAAATAACTTCACGTCTTTACGTGGATATAATCCTTTGATCTTCCCCGTATGGGGATGTGCTAACAAATAGCTACATTCGTGTGGCACGCTTATTACCTCAAAGGGCCCTGAATATAGCAATTGCCACTTACTATTCTGTTTTAAGTTAGCTGAAGATTTAGGGTGGTTACGAATGAGTACTAGGTCTCCTACATTATATTTCTGTTCGTTTGTTACTCCTCGGTCGTACTTCCTTTTCCTCTTTGCTGCACAGCTGGTTAGTCTATTCCATATCCTTTTCATCTTTTCTTCCCTTGTTTCTGCCTTAACTGGTAATCTCGGTAAAGGCGTGATCCATTCATTCGGTGTCTCATTAAATCCATTCAATATCTCTACCGGTGGATAGCCTGTGCTTGAATGGGGTGTTAAATTGTGTATTTCTACAAATTTCGGTACTAGCTCTGGCCATTTCGTATGTCGGTTTCCTATATAGATTCTAAGGAACTTATTCAATTCTTTGAATATTCTTTCAACTAGACTTGCTTCTGGATGGAATCGGGATACCAGAATATGCTGTATATTTTGTTCCTGTAGGTAATTTTTCCAAGTTCGACCTGTGAAGTAAGAGGCATTATCAGTCTTTATGGCTTCGGGTTTTCCCACTTTAGGCAAGTATTCTTGACTGATCCGCCTGACCATGGTTTTGGCAGTAGCTGATTTTATGCAATAAATAGCCAAGTATTTAGAAAAAATATCGTACATGGCCAGTATATATTTCATACCTCCTCTGGCCATGGGATAGGGACCTGCTACATCCACCGATACTATTTGAAGCGGCCTGAGTGGAACTATTGGATGTAATTCAAACTTAGTGGATCTATTATAATGTTTTGCTTTTTGACATATCACGCAAGTTCTAACTGTTGTCTGAATCTGGTGTTTCATACGGGGAAAGTAACAGTATCTCGCCATGATCTCTGCACACTTTCCAATCCCTGCATGGCCCCATGCCAAATGCGTGTGCCATATCATAACTTTTACTGACTGACTGGGTATACATACGGCCCAGCAGTCCTCTTTCGTGCTAATCTTATGATACAAAATATGATTCACTATTTTAAAACCTTGCTCATCTTTATTGTTAACACCCTCTTCAATATTATTAATGATTTTTCTCCACGTCGGATCTAATCTTTGTAACTCGCACATGTTTTTACATATATATAAAAAATCCTTCATGTAAGTATTGTCACGCACTAACAGCACTTTATATTCCGCGGATTGCTCTAACATTTCTGCTACTTCCGGTAATCCTGCCGGCAGTCGCGACAGAGCATCCGCTATTACGTTATCTTGGCCTTTTATGTACATGATCTTTATCCTATATTCTTGTAAGACAAGCATCCATCTCCTCAGTCTGGTATGGAACAGTTTGCATGACATTAAAAAACTTAACGCCTGGTGGTCACTATATACTCTAATCTCCTTCCCTTGTAGATAATAATTAAACTTTTTTACAGCCCAGACGACTGCAAGTGCTTCGAGTTCGGTTGCCGAGTAGGCTCTCTCGCAGCTAGTTAAAGTCCTACTGGCGAAGCCGATAATTTTTATTGTTGTTGGGTCGTTTCCTTCCTCCCACTGAAACAAGCACGCGCCCAAGCCATAGGAACATGAATCCGTAGCAAGACAAAAATCTTTGGACAGATCTGGGTGCTGCAAAATATTCGCATTCAGTAGGGCGGTTTTAATCGCTTCGAAAGCTTGTTGACATTTGTCATTCCAAACCCACTGCACATTTTTCCGTAATAGATTTAGTAGTGACGCGTCATTTAACAGCTGATTGGGCACGAACCTCCTGAAAAAAGACGTCAGCCCAAGGAACGCTTTCAATTGTCTCTTAGTGCGGGGGCTTGGAAATTGTCGGATCGCCTCTAATTTTTTGTTGTCTGGACTGATACCTAGTGGTGTAATAAGATGGCCTAAAAATTTAATTTTGTTTCTGCCAAATTTTGACTTTTCGAGGTTTGCCGTCACCCCTGCTTGCCTAAATCTCTCTAGTACTCTGTGCAACAGTTCCATATGTTCATCCCAAGTAGCAGTAGCAATTACCAGATCATCTACATATACAGTAATTTTTTCCAATAAGTCTGGACCCAGTACCGTGTCTAGTGCAGTAATAAACACTCCAGCACTCACATTTAATCCGAAGGGAAGTACCTTGAATTGGTAACTTCGCCCTCCGAATATGAAAGCTGTGTACTTCCGGGATTCCGGTGTAAGGGGAATTTGCCAATATGAACTTTTAAGATCGATCGAGGTCAAGTACTGCACTCCATGAAATTTTTGTATTTGCTCGTCTAAATTCTCTGGACGAGTCCGGACAGGTATAATAATTTTGTTAATATCCCTAGCATCTAACACTAGCCTGATTTTTCCATTGGCTTTCGCCACTGCTACAAGAGGACTACTGTATGGAGAGAAGGAGGGCTCAATGATATCCCACTCTAACATCTTTCGAATCTCTTTGGCTACTAATTCCCTCCTCGACCAAGGGATGGAGTAGGTTGCGCGACAGTATGTTTTATGGGGCATCACCTCTATGTGATAGTGGTACCCTTTGACTATTCCTGGTCGGTCGGTAAATACCGTAGTATATTCCGATAGCAGCTGCGTCAACTGTTGCTTTTGTGTATCATTTAAACCTTCAGATTCGTGCACTTTGGTTTTAAATGCCTCAACATTTGTCTCAAAATTTTGGTCCTCTAAATTTGTGTAATAGAGGTCTGTTGCATGTGAAAAATCATCGAGTTGTAGTACCCAAGGGTTCCTACCTTTGATATTGATTCGATTACAGCACGGCACAAGTACCTCCTTCGATTTTATCATAGATAACTCAATCCTTCTACCCCTATTAATTATGCTTAATTTCCCTACGGAGAGGTCGATCAATGCGTCCCGCTCTCGGAGAAAATCTACTCCCAGAATGCAGGCCACCTTTAATCCTTTAACCACGAGGAACGAGCTCACTATGGCTTCGCCCTCCTTATGAATCTCCACCTGCACCTGGTACTTAACTGATTGGCTCTGTGCACTAATGGCTCCAGACACCTTACAATTGTTAACCGGGAAGGTCGGAATACTATGTCCCTTTCCCAGTGCTTTAAATAACTCCATACTCATCACACTTACTGAGGCACCTGTGTCGATAATTATGTTCACTGCAACATCATTGATTCTAGCTTCAATAATAGCTTGCACATTTTCGTTATTATCTTTCTTACATTCGTGCGGCTCATTCAGTAGCTCTTTATCCATACTAACACCTTCGTTGTATCGCAGCATGCGTATCCCAGGTATATTACTATTACTCGAGTTGCTCTCACTCCATCCCTCGGCCGTCGATGGAGAGCATATCGAGGCCGATTCTAGTTTGTTGGATTAATTACTTGTGAGGTACTTGGACGGTTATTGTCCGCGACCTCCACTATATGTACATTCTGATTTGTAGGCCGCCACGGCTGCGCAATAGGCGCGTTTTGCGGTGGTGGTCTATTGTTGTCATACCGGTCACTAGCCTGTCGTTCTGGGCTTCTACGCTGATTCTGTTGCCAATTTCGATTACTATCATTATAATTGCTCTGCCACTGACCTCGCGCATTTTTCCAGCGGTTGGTCCCTGACATTCCGGATTCGTACCTGTCGTCAAATCGACGCTTTTTGTTATAAATTGGTTGTCCATACCCGTTCTGGCCTCTACCGTTACTACCATTTTGCGATTGTTCTTGTCGCTTGCTACCACCCCCACCATTTCCATGGTTGTGGTTCTGTGCACTACTATTTCTATCGTGTTTACATCCTGACCCATTATTCCGCGAGTGATCGCACGCTGATTTTGCGTCTTCCTGTATCAAGTCTATGGAATCTAGGACCGACAGGAAGTTTTCCATGTCGCTTTCTGGTACATGTATTAATTTCTCCTTGATATGAATAGGTAAATGTGATTTTAGTAGTCTTACTATGTCTCTTGGTGATATAGGCTCGTCCCAGTAGCGCGTTTTGTTTATATATTTTTCAAAATACCGCCTCAAATTCCCAAGACGGGGTGAGTACGGTTCGGGATTATATACCTCTTTTCTTAGTCGCTCTTGTATACAAGGCGACCAATATTTTGACAAAAATGCCCTTTCAAACTGTTCGTATGTCTTGCAGCTGTCTGCTACTTCTGTAGCCCATAGCGCTGCGTCACCTTGAATGTACGACATTACGTATTGTATTTTCTGTGTTTCGTTCCATACACTGGGTAAGATATTTTTAAAGCTTTTTATGAATACTACTGGGTGTACTGATTTCCTTTCAGTAGTAAATGTTTGAAATTGCCTATTTTTAATTAAACTTTCTTCCACTAATATTTTTGAACTACATGGGTTTGCTGCTGGGACATATGCTGTGTGCTCCGAACCGGAGCTACAGCTCTTCGCATTATCGACTACAGATTCCCCATTGTTGTATCGCATATAAGTTTGTGCGTTGCCAAAACCATGGGCTTTTGGCGACAGAGGTTCCTGTTCCACATGTTTCCTGCTTTGTGCTAAACCTTTCTCCAGTTCGGATATCCGTTTGTTAACATTCACTTGCCACTGCGGAATATCCTCACTGAGTATTTGTTTAATTGTTTGCACATCATTCTGTACTTGACTATTTACTGCGGTACTGAATGATTCAGAATCTCTATTTGCTATGGCTGCTTCTACTTTAGACTTAATATTCGTGTCAATCTCACTCTCCTTCACTTCTAGCCATGAGTTAAATTCTGTTTCAATTTTATTTGCCTGTTCATTCCACTTCTGCTCTACAAGCTGTGTGGAATCTATTTCGAGCTTTTCTACTCTGTTGGCTAATACACCTATTTCGTCTACCATGTTAGTGTTTGCTACTTGCAGGTTGTTGACCTGTTCAGTCAGCTCCTGCACGGCCCTAGGTATCGACTCATAATTCTTTTTCATATCTGCTATCTCTTTTTTCATACTTTCTATCGATTGCACAAGTTGCTGGTCTCGCTCAGCTTGCTGGCGATCTCGCTCTTCTAGCCTGCGATCTCGCTCAGCTTGCTGGCGATCTCGCTCGGCTTGCTGTTGCGCAAATTCTGCCTGGTAATTTAGCACACGCTCTAATATAGCCTGAATTGAATACCCACCAGGCAGATTACCACTCTCTGGTTCCTGCTTTTCTGGTGGTGGTACAATTTCTTTATCTACATCGACTTGATGACTAGTGGGCGGAGGCACTACTTCCTGTGCCCCTGCCCCCCCATTTTCGCCTGTTATATCCTCAAAGAGAGTACTAGTACTACTTGAGGCACCCGGTTCCACATTTCCTTCACTAGCTAATTGTTGTTCCTCAGTATCCATATTGCTTGGACGTTGACTACGCAACTTAACCATATTCCTAAATTGCTTACTAAAACACAAAATCTAACAGTTTTTCCCCTTGCACACAAAATACATCACTTTATATACACTACACTGCACACTAAAAATTACTATCTACCACCACTTTGTCCTGTCACAAATACTAACATCAAACTACGTACAATATGCACACCACTAGCGATATGAGATTACTCCACTGGAGCTCAACTTCTACCAACAGGACAACTACACTGTAGTCTTACCTTTAATTTATCTTATCTCGGGGTTCGGCTGCCCCCCGGATTACGTAGTCGTTAGAGCTTCTCAATACTATCAGGATCGTCTTCTCAGACTCGCTTGCAGTAGTGCGTTTTGTCATGAAAGAGTGTTTGCACATTCATTAATACATAGCATAGATCATGATATACATACATACATTTAACACTAAATACATATATATCTATACATACATAACAATAGACACTGAAAGAAAAATACATAAAATTTTATAATTGTGGCCACTGCAAATTCGGGCCCCGCGTTTTTGGGCGACAGTTTCCCGTCCTGACTACTCTTTCGTTAATTGTTTTTATGAATTTGTTAGTCTCTTTGGTTCATTTATTTATTTTTTGATTATTATTATTAGCGTAACAACGCATATATGGAAAGAGTGACGAGAAATTCTTTTAACAATGCTGTGCCTTTAATTTCTTTATCATCGTTACCTTTTAGTAAAATAAAATGTATCTATGGAAGTCTTATTGTTCTGGATCTGGCCTACAATTTAAAGAACGATTTTTAGTAACTGCAACTCATGCTAAGGATCAATATATCTTTCCTACTTCATAGTTATTCAAAGTTGAAATTACTGTTTTATGATCACTGATGTTACAGTTCGTACAATCGTTCAAAAACACAAGTTTGCAGTGGATTTTATTTCTTACTAGAATGCTGTTTCATACCACGACTAGCCCAAGAACATGAGACTCTCATTAAAGAAAATTACGTTATCACTATAAAATTTAGCCAGATCAGAACGGAGCACAGCAAGATTCCTATCAGATTCGGTAAGTACATTAAATTATTTGCACTGTAATTTATATCCTATCAGCAGCCCGCGTCAACCTGCAACACATCATAAAATCTGCTGATCTTCACTGCCAGTCTGGGAGCTAAAAGAAATAATATTATTCTACTATTATTTTACCGCTTCCTTGCGGTATACTCGACGATATTGTAAGTCGTTTAAATACGCCGCGGCAGCGGCTCTTCTTTCTCCACACAGCTCAGCTCCACAGATAATAATTTTTTTTTTATAACTGAAAAATATCTTAACAGGATGGGATAATAGGCAAGCAAGCTTTAACAATTAAATAATACACGTTTTCATTTAAACAACTCTATTGAAACATTTAAATATCTCAACAATTACAGACCTGTGTAAATGCACACGTAATGGCGTACAATTCCCAATCTCGACAAAAGAATGCTACCTTCTCGCTCTCTACGACAACAACAGGAGATCTTTCTCTCACAGCTTCCAGATTAAGAAGACAAAGACTTTACTTTACATCATGCATTATATACTAATTCATTTTGTGATCTCTGTACAACATTTATCTTCTGTGTCGGTCTTATTACTCGCCGACGCAGACGTTCTCAGAAATAAATAATAAAGAAAAAATACATAATTTTACACAATGACACAATATGACACATCTAATATTCTCATTATTACACAATATATTGTCTTTGTTTATTACTAGACGTTACACAGTCCTGAGCGGTCCATTTGGCATGTTGCTGGGCCGATCTGTACTGCGTGGCGTGGTATCGTGATTTCAAAGATGGACCTCGCCATGGACGTCGTGGGGGTAGCTGCTCATCATGCAGCCTACTGTGGACGGGTTGAGTCGTAACACGACGTCCTGTGGCTGCACGAAAGGCATTATTCTGCATAGTGGCGTTGCTGTCCGGGTTCGTCCGATCCATAACCCTTAGGTAGTGGTGATCCACTGCAGTAGTAGCCGTTGGGCGGCCTGAGCGAGGCATGTCATCGACAGTTCTTGTTTCTCTGTATCTCCTCCACGTCCGAACAACATCGCTTCGGTTCACTCCGAGAAGCCTGGACACATCCGTTGTTGAGAGCCCTTCTTGGCAAAAAGTAACAATGCGGGCGCGATGGAGCCGCGCTATTGACCGTCTAGGCATGGTTGAACTGCAGATAACACGAGCTGTGTTCCTCATTCCCTTGTGGATTGACTGGAACTGATCGTCTGTCGGAGCCCCTCCGTCTAATAGGCGTTGCTCATGCATGGTTGTTTACATCTTGGACGGGTTTAGTGAAATCTCTGAACAATCACTGTGTCTGTGATACAATATCCACACTCAATGCCTATCTTCAGGGTTCTGGGAACCGGGGTGCTGCAAAATTTTTTTTCATGATTCAGACACAAATTAACTACAGTTTTTGGCTGTGAATGGACATTTCCGAAAGAACAGTCGACATTTTGATCCAGCTGTCACTATGAATTAAGATACATAGGAAACACTACACTGGCAGTGTTGGTTGTGTGTGGGCATTGATTTCAGTCAATGGGGAAAGCTGAAAATTTGTTGGGTCTCCTTCCTACTATGCAGATTCTCTCACCACTGATCCATCCGGACACAGTGGACATTGCAACTTGCACAACTCCTGTCAGATCCGAATTCTCAACTTATCCACACACTACGCCTGTAGTACCCCTTGACCCTCATCCTCATTAACAGTAGACGGTAGTAGTCAGCGGGAGTCGGCATGCGTCGGCTGTGTGCTCTGCTCGCGACTCTGGTCAGGACTCTGGACGATGAGTAGTACTGTTATAGAAGGTAAAGAGGCAGCCTTGCGCATAATTAATAATGTACGTTAATTGTAATTTAATTTGTTAAAAAAATGCTCCAATAATAATTTTTATAATATAAAGTAACTCTTTTGAAGAAAAGCATTCATTTCAATTTAAAGAATTTTTCCAATGCATTATCATTGCTTCCAAGAATCAAAAAATATATATATATACGCCAGCATTGCACGAAGCTGTGTCGAAAAATGACTAATTAAGAGCAGATATAATTGCAGTTTTATTGAGGTAAGAATTTTTGCTTGTTTTATTCAGAATACAGGGCCGAAGGTCAGCGCTGCTGTCCTCATAAAATTCATCAGGTTACAAAATTTTTTTTTATTATTTTGGTGTTTAGGAATTTTTCTGTTTCGAATAGAATTTTGTGGTAAGATTAAATGTGAATGCATTTCTGCGCACAGACTACAAACGGGAGCCAATTTTGTTCAGAGGTTACAATATTTAAAAAAAATCATTTAATTATTATTTTTTGTAGCGAAGCTACGCTTGGCCCATTTCCATTTAACAATATTTTGTGGGGAGATTACATTTGGCTCCATTTCCATTTCCATTATAAATATTTTTGTTGGGAGGTTACACTTGTCGACATCCGGCCAGGATCGTACTTCTTTGTGAATCTTCTGAGAGGTAGTCATATATCTGCTCTTATTTACTTAAATGTAGTTTGCATCTGGCGCAACGCATTTACTAATTTGTCGCTGTTTCTTTCACAGATCATCGGCAATTTGTTGCTCTTTGTTGTATTTGCGTTTGTTGCATTTTGAATTGTCCTTATTTCCTTTGTGCTTAATTGTGATTTGTAAAAATGCCGCGAAAAACTGTTAACAGTACATCGCGATGTGTAATGAGCGAAATAACCGACTCTAATAATTTGACCGATAATATTTGCGACACTCAGTGTAATGATGACAATCCTCCATTTACAGACAATCAGTGCGTACCGACCACTAATATTGATTTTTATCTTAGTGATGAGCAAACAAATTCAATTGTGTCCTCTGTTAATTTAACGATAATTGACGACGCGGGAGGTTCAGTTACAATGAACGCTGCCCAGCTTGACACACCCGGTTTACAAAATTTACGTGACGAACAGCCAAATTTTTCCAACGAAAATGAACAGTGTACTCAAAGTACGTCAGACTTATTTGATTCCGAGATAGTGATTAACAGTGCACATCCAAGTGGCGAAGCTTTTCAAGAATCAGAGAATGACTAATTGGTTACACAAAACGCGACAAAAGCAGATACACCATCAAACTGCACAGAGAATAGAGTAGGTAATATTGGCTTGGATCAAATTATGGCAATATTGCTACAACAAAATGAAGATTCCAAACAATCGAAAAAAGAACAAGACGACAACTTCAAACAACTTAGTGAACAGAACAAACAACTTAATGAAAACTTCAAACTACTTAATGAAAAACAAGACAACCTTAATGAAAATTTCAAACAACTTAATGAAAAACATGACTACCTTAATGAAAAATCAAACAACAATTCCAGACAGCTTAGTGAACAGATTACAGCCGTTGCCGCGCAATGTCATGATAATAAAGAACAATTACGTGAGGAAATTGAGGCTTGTGCTAGGAAAAGTAGTGAAGAAATTATATCTGTTGCCCAAGAATTAAGGGATATGCAAACAGCTGCAACAGAATCACTTAGAGACGAAATTAGTGCAGTCGGTAAACAATGCTCTGAAAAAGCAACACAGTTACGCGACGAGTTTAAATTAATGACAGCAGAACTTTCGCGTACACTGGATGCAAAAGTAGACGCGAAATTCGATCAACAGAACAGTCAAATTGACGAACGCTTTAATCACCACCTACAAAACAGTGAAACGCGTTACCGTAAATTCATACAGGAACAAAATAAAGTAAAACGACAAGTCATGGAAACAATTACCGCACAGAGACAGGAAGATAAACGTAAATTGTTTACGAAAGCAAAAACATACGTAGACAACAATATTGCTACAGTATCAGAAGAAATTAATACTATCAAATAGTTGAACACCGAATTGCGTGATGAAATTTCCGATCTTAAATCAAAAACAGATACACACACAGTAGACTTTCAAACAGTGACCGACAGAATCGAACAATTAGAACTAACACAGGATTCCGATGTCATCAAAGCTGACGTTAAAAAAATTGAACGAAACCACGCGTAAAATACAAAAACAAATTAATGCTTCTGACACTAAAAACGATGATCAGGTAAAAATACTGACTGAAAAATATGATGAATTGGCCAGTCATATTGATGTTATCAAAAGAAATAATGACAGCAAATCAGACGATACTTCACCGATTTCGTTTAATGAAGCACCTGAATTCCAAAATTTATGGCAGACGATCAGTGAGATAGATTCGTCTAATAATACATTACGTAGAAAATTGTCAACTTTACAGCAAGAGGTAACAGAGATGAAAAATGTTTCAGCGTTTAATACATCACAGCAGACGCCACTTTGCGAACATTTGTCAGACTCACACAGCCAGTATAATTTAGGTAATTTACAGAGACTACGCGACTTAAAATCCGAAAAGATACAAACAGATTCTTATGTAATCGTGAACCTGTTCACACATTCAGTGACGAGAACGTTGATTATAAGCAATTTGTATCCGAAAAAAAATCTAAGGTATTTTAATATGACAGAGCACAGGTACACGCTTTGAACTGGATACGTCGATTTATTTTTGTACTTTCTCCGCCATTTCCTGTAATGCAGAAACTAGAATTAGCTTTGGACTGGATACAACAATTTACTTTTGAATTTTCACCGGCATTGCCTGTAACGCAAAAGCTAAAGTTTATTTGCAGCCAGTAATTGACCTCAGGGGATTCATTACGCTTTAATGAATATGTGCCGTAGCGTGCACAGGGCCCCGAGCCGTAGTAGTGCTGTTTCATCTTTAGTTTTCTGCAATGCTGCCTTCTCTTCTACTATCCTTTATATCTATTAAAACAGCTCTTCAACTATCGCTCTGCCTAGTACTAAGAATGAGTAAAGAAAACCTGATAAGACAAGTTTTACCGAAAGTGACAATTTTTCATTAGACGCTCCAGAAATTATAACCACGAGAACTTTAATAACAGACAAAAATTTAATCATCAGTATGTGCAAAATTTTCAGCAGTCGCAAACACATTTTGGTAAAAATACAGGTTTTTCACCGCAGCAGCAACAAAACCAGCCGGTTAGCATACCTAACCAACAATGCAGTCTACAAGGTCAACCAAGCTTTAATGTTTCGCCGCGTACGCATATAGCTTCAGCTCCAACAAATAGTAACGCACAGCAACAAGGAAATCAGTACGTACAGAAAACACACTATTTCAATTCCTATCGCAATGCGCCGTATAGCAATGACTATCATGACAGACGTAAAAATAATGAGCACAATTTTCAGCATACATTTAATAACAGTAGGTCTTATCAGCAGCAGAATCATCCACAACGACAGACTATCATGAATGAACCAGACAGTAGGTATCATCCAGAACGTAATACGTCAGGAAGAATAACAGGACAGTACAAATAGTGGAAATGCCACAGCATCCTCCCGAAAATAATAACACGTCAGATAGAATTTGACTAGATATAGTGCAGGTTGCATATTCCAGTAACGCAAGCAATACTTTTGACACACAGAATCTTGTTCACGAGAATGTTATTTGAAACATGCTTTGTTGAATGTACCACTTTTATCACACCCAGATCTTACCAGAAATTTTTTTATTACCACCGACAGTTCCAATACCGCTTTAGGCGTACATATTTTTTAGGAAATTGAAGAAGATGGTTGTACAGTAATTAAAAACATCGCGTTTGCAAGTCGCATTCTGTCACCTGCCGAACGAAATTATTCTGTTTCAGAACTTGAAACATTATGTGTTGTATGGGCTTTTACCAGATTTAGGCATTTTCTTTATGGAAGACATACCACCGTTTATACAGATCATAGAGCGATACAATTTTTACTTTCGGCTAAATTTACACACGACAGATTAAGTAGATGGAAACTTTATTTGCAGGAATTTAATTTTACAATTGTTCACATTCCTGGTACACAAAATACTGTAGCAGACGCACTATCCCGTTCTCTTAACAACAATCAGCAAGACATCGCAACCAACTCCCGCAAAGCAAATTTTAGCGTCATGTACATTCAACAAGTTGCATTTGAAAATTTCATTTCGTCGTCATTACAAGACATAGCACAAGAGCAGAGTAAAGACAACGAGTGGAAAGAAATTAAACACCTTTGGCAAGATAGGAATAATGTTACCATTAGAAACCATTACACTGTACGCAATAACATTCTGTTTCGCCGCTCTCATCCTGACAGCAACAATTGGTTATTATGCATTCCTGACAAACTTGTTAACAAATTAATCTGGTATACTCATTTAAGTTACGCACATTACAGAGCCAGAAAATGTTTTCTTATACTGAGACAGAACTGTTATTTTATCAACATGGAGAAACGTATTCGACGAGTTTTAGCGTCATGTAAAATCTGCCAGAAAGCTAAATCAGACACGACTTCACATATTCCTCCATTACATCCCCCTGTACCTGTTAAATTGAAACATTTGGCCGCTGTAGACATTTTTGGTCCGATTCCCAGAACTAATAGAGGTTTTTGCTACATCTTTGTCGCTGTTGAACTCACTTCAAAGTTTCTTACCTTCACTCCGTTACGCAAAGCTACTGCTAAAATTGTTTCGAAAGCATTTGTAAAACATTTTCTATTTCATGTAGGGCATGTGTTGAAAGTAATTTCCGACAATGGATCACAGTTTCGATCTGCTATATGGACACGTATGTTACGAGCTAGAAACATTTCTTCGATCTATATATCCAGGTACCATGCTTCTTCGAACCCTTGTGAACGATTAATGAAAGAAATTGGTAAACTGTGTAGAATATACTGCCATAAAAAACATATTGATTGGGACACACACATACTCGCATTCCAAGATGTAATTCATTCCATACCAAATGAATCTACTATGCTATCTCCGTCTGTTATACTGAAAAATGTTGAACCACCAAACAAAATTAAAGAATTAGTAACCTTTCCTACGTCTCGTCGACTACGACACCATGAAATAATTGACATTGCGCTGAACAACATCAAACGTGCCGCAGAGCGCCGGAGAAGACAGCAAAAACAGGTTTGTACACGCCGTGACTTTCACATTGGACAGAAGATATTAGTACGTACACACTATTTATCCAATAGAGGAAAAGGTAGGTGTAGTAAATTTGAACTTCTATACGCAGGTCCATATCGGATTCGCAGCATTCCTCACCCCAATGGAGTACACGTCGAAACTTTGAGAACCAGAAAAACCAAAGGGAACCACCATATGTCGAACATCAAACCTTTTATTGAATGAACATACTTTTTTGCAGATGATAATGAATGGTGATGAATAATGATGAAGAATATGCTACTATGGATAATGAAGTTTTTCTTTACAGGTGATGATAATAATGGAGTTATGATAATATGGATAATGAAGTTTTTTCTTTACAGATGAAAATAATGATGAAGTTTATATATTTGCTGTTAGTTAAGAGATGCTATGTAGTTATTTAAGTATTTGTTGCAATTCGTTTTGACAGTATGACTTATATCGCATGGTATGATGACTGAAGGTTTTGGAAAGAACAGCTAGAGAACATATATATTTTTATACACATTTCACTACCGGTTAATTCGAAGTTCACTACTTTTCAGCATAATATGCGTTTCTTCTTTCAGTTTAATAATCTATTTTGTATATTTTGCAGGAGAAATTATTCATGAAAATAATGTGCTATAAGCAGTTGTTCATTAAACCTATGTCATTTATGAATGTGATCACATATACTCTACTTGTTTCATAACCTTGCTACAGCTGACTCATGATGAATGACGTTACACATCTTCATTTGCAGCAATAACGCAAAAGCAAATATTGTTATCCCGCAGCAATTAATTGTCGATCCCAACGCAATGCATTGCTAGCACAAAAAAAAAGTTTTGTAACTGGCCAATGAATGCCACTGATTACTGTAATAAGATGACCTATGATGCCAATGATTACAATAATTAGACGAATTATGTATAAATGCTATGCCAATAATTAACTCTCATTTTTGAATGATCACTTCAGAATAATGCATAAAAAAATGCTTTGTAACTGGCCAATGAATGCCACTGTTTATTGTAATGAGATGACCTATGATGCCAATGATTACTATAATTAGATTAATTATGTATAAATGCTATGCCAATAATTAACTCATTTTGAATGATCACTTCTGAATAATGCATAAAAATAAATGTTTTGTAACTGTCCAATGAATGCCGCTGATTACTGTAATAAGATGACCTATGATGCCAATGATTACTATAATTACATGAATTATGTATAAATGCTATGCCAATAATTAACTCTCATTTTTGAATGATCACTTCCGAATAATGCATAAAAAATGCTTTGTAACTGGCCAATGAATGCCACTGTTTATTGTAATGAGATGACCTATGATTCCAATGATTACTATAATTAGATTAATTATGTATAAGTGCTATGCCAATAATTAACTCTTTTTGAATGATCACTTCTGAATAATGCATACAAAAAATGCTTTGTAGCTGGCCAATGAATGCCACTGATTGTTGTAATAAGATGACATATGATGCCAATGATTACTATAATTAGATTAATTATGTATAAATGCTATGCCAATAATTAACTCATTTTGAATGATGACTTCTGAATAATGCATAAAACAACGCTTTGTATCTGGCCAATGAGTGACAATAATTACTATATTCAGATAATTTATGAACATTATTCTGTAATACTACATACATGGTACAGAAATGTTCAGTAACTGGGCGATGAGTGCCACCAATTACTCAAATCAGTTGTTAGACTAATGTAATTCTCAATGAAGACTACTATGTGACTTAATGTCCTTCACCTTCTGACCTAATTACCAGAAATTACTGCAATATCCGTTTGTCCTGTCTATCCTCATGATCATGGAGCACTGTATTTGGTTTTTGCACTATTTCTACGTTGGTGTACTTTACAAGAACGTGGTGTTGACACGACATGCTGTCCACCACCTTCAGCGATGGAAATGTTATTATGGTCCCACTGTTTGGTGTACCTAGTGTACTACCAAAATGATAGCATGGAATATTATTACGACATTTCAGTGTCTTGGCTACACTGATTAATACTTCAAGGAAAAGAACTTCAGATTGTCTCACTTGGTGTTGTGCTTCTGTAGAAAGATATGGACTTTCAGTGCAGCTGCGTGCAACCTAAAGTGCTACAACCATGACGCAATCCTTCCCATTCCTTTCCTATTTCTCGTAAAATGATAAAGACATATACAGTGCGTGTGCACTTCATTTCATTTGTTAATAAGATTAGTTGTCCTAAAAATGCTAAAGACTTATACAGTGCGTGTGCACTTTATTTCACTCCATGATATGTTATGTAAAACTGCTAAAGAGTTTTACAGTGCGTGTGCACTTTATGCCATTTGTTAATATGATTTGTACTCATTAAGTATACATTTTGTGATTTCCTGATATGTTCTGTACTACAGTGCGTGTGCACTTCCGTCATTTTGTTAACACGATTTGTATTCATTGCATATACATTTTTGTGATTTGCTGATATGTTCTGAACTACAGTGCGTGTGCACTTTTGTCATTTGTCAATATGATTTGTACTTATTATGTTTATTTGTTGTAAAAATGCTAAAGAGTTTTACAGTGCGTGTGCATTTTTGCCATTTGTTAATATGTTTTGTACCCATTGTGTATAATTTTTGTCATTGCCTGATGTGTTCTGTACTCAGTGCGTGTGCACTATATATTATTTCATGTTCTGCACCTATATATATGTATATATTCTGTGATTGTAAAGTTAGTTAATTATGAAAAATTTGTTGCTCATGGCAAGTCCAATTGACTCACCCTCGCTGCCAAATTTTTGCCCCCCCAGTGGAGGGTTATGTAAGACGTATGCTTTGCCGGAGATGGGCGAGGCATGAGAGACTCTCTGACCAGAGAGTAGTTTATCGTTAGTTGTTGCTTGTCTCTAGTCTGCGCTTGACTGCGCGAGTCGACAGTAGTCGAGTAGTAGTCTGGACTAGTCTGCGGGACTCGGCATGCGTCGGCTGTGTGCTCTGATCGCGACTCTGGTCAGGACTCTGGAGGATGAGTATTGTTGTAGAAGGTAAAGAAGCAGCATTGCGCATAATTAATAATGTAAGTTAATTGTAATTTAATTTGTTCAAAAAAATGCCCCAATTTTTATAATATAAAGTAACTCTTTTAAAGAAAAGCATTCATTTCAATTTAAAGAATTTTTCCAATGCATTATCATTGCTTCGAAGAATCAAAAAAAAAAAAATAGGCCAGCATTGCATGAAGCTGTGTCGAAAAATGACTAATTAAGAGCAGATATAATTGCAGTTTTATTGAGGTAAGAATTTTTGCTTGTTTTATTCAGAATACAGGGCCGAAGGTCAGCGCTGCTGTCCTCATAAAATTCACCAGGTTACAAATTTTTTTTATTATTTTGGTGTTTAGGAATTTTTATGTTTCGAATAGAATTTTGTGGTAAGATTAAATGTGAATGCATTTCTGCGCACAGACTATAAACGGGAGCCAATTTTGTTCAGAGGTTACAATATTAAAAAAAAATCATTTAATTATTATTTTTTGTAGCGAGGCTACACTTGGCCCATTTCCATTTAACAATATTTTGTGGGGAGATTACATTTGGCTCCATTTCCATTTCCATTATAAATATTTTTGTTGGGAGGTTACAGGGTAGACGTTTGTAAGTAGGCTGTTTATGTTTTCTTATTGGCAACGTTACGTAGCGCTCTGTATGAAAATCACTGGCTGTGCTGTGTGCAGTCTGTGGCTAGTTTGCATTGTTGTCTGCCATTGTAGTGTTGGGCAGCGGCAGCTGGATGTTAACAGCGCGTAGCGTTGCGCAGTTGGAGGTGAGCCGCCAGCAGTGGTGGATGTGGGGAGAGAGATGGCGGAGTTCTGTAATTTGTCATGAACTGCTATATATATTATGACTATTAAGGTAAATACATTGTTTGTTCTCTATTAATATCTTTCATTTGCTAACTATCCCTATCAGTAGTTAGTGCCTTCCGTAGTTTGAATCTTTTATTTAGCTGGCAGTAGTGGCTCTCGCTGTATTGCAGTAGTTCGAGTAATGAACATTTTTGTGAGGTAAGTGATTTGTGAAAGGTATAGTTTAATGTTACTCAGGGCCATTCTTTTGCAGGGATCTTTGATAGTCAGATTGCGTTGCGCTAAAAATATTGTGTGTCAGGTCAAGCACAGTCCTGTACAATTTTTCAAAGGGGACGTTTCACGTTGACTGTGGACATTGTATCACAGACACAGTCCATTTGACTGTGCAAGGATGTCCGTAAACCCTCCCAAGATGTAATGAACCACGCATGAGCAGCGCCTATTAGACGGAGGGTGTCAGACAGCCGATCAGTTCCACTCATTCTACCAGTAAGGAGGTACACCGCTCGTGTTGTCTATAGTTCAACCATGCCTAGACGGTCAATACCGCGGTTCCAAGGCGTCCGCATTGTTACTTGGTAGCAGGAAGGGCTCTCAACAAGGGAAGTTCCAGGTGTCTCGGAGTGAACCAAACCGATTTTGTTCGGACATGGATGAGATACAGAGAGACAGGAACTGTCGATGACAGGCCTCGCTCAGGCCGCCCAAGGGCTACTACTGCAGTTGATGACCGACACCTACGGCTTATGGCTCGAAGGAACCCTGCCAGCAATGCCACTATGTTGAATAATGCTTTTCGTGAAGCCACAGGCCGTCGTGTTACAACTCAAACTGTGCGCAATAGGCTGAACGATGCCAAAGTTCACTCCCGACGCAGATGACGAGGTCCATCTTTACAACCAAGACACCATGCAGAACAGCACAGATGGACCCAACAACATTCCGAATTGGCCGCACATGATTGGCATCACATTCTCTTCACCTGATTAGGTTGAAAGCCTTAGACACACTGTCCAGCGAGTGCAGCAAGGTAGACGTTAACTGCTCTTTTCGGGTGGCATTATGTGGGGCCGACGTACGCCACTGGTGGTCACGAAAGGTACCGTAACTGTGGTACGATACGTGAATGCCATCCTCTGACGGCTAGTGCAACCGTATCGGCAGCATATGGGCGTGGCATTCGTCTTTATGGACGGCAATTCGCGCCCTCATCGTGCACATCTCGTGAATTACTTCCTTCAGGATAACGACCTCGCTCTACTAGAGTGGCCAGCAAGTTCTCCAGGCATAAACCCTATCGAACATGTCTGGGATAGATTGCAAAGTGTTGTTATGGGCTACGTGACCCTGTCTACTTCACTATTTCCTGGAAATGTAATATGATGCGCTATTAGCCAGAGCGCAGGACGTTGGTGAATCGTTCCAAGGAATAGCTCACATCCGTCTCTCGCGATCATCTTGTGGACAAACACAACAGATTAGCGCAGGAGCGTCCATCTGAGTATCATGCGATAGCGGAATTGCGTCACCGTCGAAAGCCTTTCATTAATGTTCTTAAACTGATGATGGGCGGCGCATAGATACCCAACGCGATATAGAGCCTGACTTCCATGCGCATTATGCTGTGTTGTATTCTGCACAACATTACTGCTGTGCCTAATTTACGGTAGTCTCCCGACTTTGCTTTGATACGATTCATAGGTATAGAATGATGGATCTGTTGGCCGATGTCACGGAGGACGAAGTCCATGACCCTACCCAGACGAATTCTACAAACAAGTCACCTGTCCCTGGCAGCTTCCCACTGGTGTTTTATGGGACAATTTGTCCCCTAATGGCACTTTCCGTCCGGAAATTTGTCGGTATCTTATGCCACCTCTCGTGCAGATCCCAGAAGGTTTCCTCAACGGTTTCATCATTTCAATCCATATGCCTCAGTGTACCTCACGCATATGCGATTACCGCCCCTTCACGTTGCTCAACAGCGGCACCAAGATCTTTACTGAGCTGTTGGTTGCACCGCTAAGGCGGATGATCCGGTCAGTGGTTTGCCCTGATCAAACTTCTTTGAGAGGTGCCGATAACATCAGCCCTGCTCTCTATTGCTATTGGGAAATAATCGCGCATGCTCATGCTCGTCGTTTGCCCAGACTTTTGGCACCTCTTGACTTGAGCCTAGCGTTCGATCTGGTCGATCACAACAACCCGGAAGGGGTGCTTCTCAATATGGGTTATCCTGATACTACCGTCGACATCTTAATGCGTCTCCTTTATGGAGCTACGGTGCACGTTTTCTGAAATGGCCGTCTCATTCCTCTCATCAAGTACTGCAGTTCTGTTCGTCAAGGTGGGCCTCTCTCTGCACTGTTGTATGCTTTCGCCAAGGAACCACTGCTTTGCGACCTCGGTGGCCGTGTATTCAGCTGCACTGCTTCCACGGACGATCTCGTAATTGCTCTTCGTAGCGGTACTGAGGTAAGGGAGTAGCTTACCGTCCGAAAATCGAGCGCTGTAGGTGCGGGTCTTCCTGCGGACAACGGTGCTCCATTCTTATAGCTGTTACTATCAGACGCTTAAGACTCGATTTCGCTAGTGATTGCTAGTGATCAGTGCTCTCAACTGCCGACGCCGACTGTCCCAACTACGAGCTTGGCTCCTAGATCATCCTTTACGAGCCCTTGATCTTCTGCAGCGGACACAGTATGTAAATGCACAGAGTAATTTTTTCCATCATGTACGAACTCTAGGGATTGATCAATCAAATGTTGTGGGAAAAGAAAGGTCTAATGAACATAGCTCCGGAAATGCATGGTTTCCATGCTATGGACCATTTATTCAATCATACTTTCTTACAGGGATTGCAGTCTAGTACAGTATGTATTGAAAACGGTTTCCATGTGCCTTAACGCATGCATGTAGGCGTCGTAGCATATTTTGTCTCACATGTTCACATCGGCCAGGCTGCATCTGAATAATGTCAAAGGCAACATTAATATGCTGCCCCATTGTCTCCACATCTGGAATCGGCTCCGTATATACGGTACTTTTGAGATGGCTCCATAACGAGAAGTCGCACGGGTTGAGCTCCGGTGAACGAGCAGCCCATGAAACTGGAACACCTCGTCCGACCCATCGACCAGGAAGACACGATCGAGATGCGTCCGGACGTTAACGTCGAAGTGGACTGTAGCACCATCATGCAGCAGCCACATAGCTCTTCGATACCATGGGGGTTCGCCAATTTATTCCGGCCCACACACTGCGGTTCCACTGATGCTGATGATTCGTTTTCACCATAGCATGGGGGTTCTGCATAATATGCCACAAATGACCGTTATGAAAGTTGAAGACACCGCGCCGCGTAAAGTTGTCTTCATCTGTGAATAGGAAGGATGACCAAATCCCAGAATCGTTGTTGCCTGGTGAAGAAACCAGTGGCAAAACTGCTCCCGATGTGGAAAGTCTGTCGCTAGTAAGCCCTGCACACGATTTAAATTACGTTAATTGTCATGGATAATGTTTCACACTGTCGTCTGGTACTGACGCGGCGGTCGCCCTCCACAGTGTTAATCACATTTTACTACAAGTCAAGTGTCCAAACATTTCGGATACGTCCTTCACGATTTCCTGCTTCCTGAAACGACGCAATCTCAGATAAACGGCGACACACTGTTACATACATTAAATGCTGCGGCTGTTGTCAGCGGGGATAGGTTTCCTGATGCAACCTTGTTGCCTACCGCCCGTTGCCATTTGCCTTTCCATAAGCCAACACCATGTCGGGCAAGTTCTAGATTCGAATACGGCAGCATTGTATACAATTCCGTATCACATCCACTACAAGGTGAGTCAACAAGAGAAGTGAATCGGACAGGACATTATCTATTACTATGGCAGGAGAAGGCACTAGGGCATGCTGTATGAGGAACCAGTACCACCCTCTACGAGGACCCACACATACTGTAACTGTGACTGCGTAGAAAAGAGCGTATTAGACCACAGTCTCTGCAACAAAGCATGTTTGAATAAATGCTCTTTAGCATGGAAACAAAGCACTTTCGAACAGTTCAATAGACCTTTTTTGTTCCGTATTCTCTTATCGATAAGTCTGTAGAGTTTGTACACTGTGGAAAAAATCATCTCGTATATTTGGCAAACACGTATCCCGAACGTGGCACAGCACTTCCGATTCTGCCCTACATGGCCGCCGCATGCTAGCAGTACTGGGTTGGTATGTTTGCCGCGGCTTGCTGTTCGAAACACGGTACAAGACTCTCACCTTCCTGCGGTGCAGGGGTGGTTTAGTCCTGTATCATGTTCCTGACAGAGCGATAGCCCTTTTCATCAGATCTCACATGGCTCTGCGACGCCGTTGTCCTACGAGCCTTACCAGACTGTTGTGGGAGGGTTTGGCGCCACACTCTTATCACCTATCTACCTTTCGTACGTCCCGGCCACGCTTCTTGTACTTTCGCCAATTTTTCTTCCAAGGGAGCTACGTCCGTACTGCGATACTGGCAACGCACTTGACATCCACGAAGGCAATCCATCTCTTTCTTCAGCGGCACATGTCACCGAATGTAGTTGAGGTGACGCATCCCCACATCGACTGGCATGCTGTCTAGCGATCGATGTGCACTCGTTAACTTGCCGCTGACGTCCAGTTTCATGGTACCTTATGGTCAATGGGAAGCAAGTATGCCGGTCACGCCTTCACGGGATGCACCTTGCAGACGACCCGTTGTGTGTTACTTGTGATGTTCTGGATGCGGACGAACTTCGCTTGGTGTGCGGAGCGGCGGTAGGTGTATGGTTCTTGGGTCCTTGGTGCTACAGATGGTGGCCGTAATTACCCGTACAGCTCCCCAGCAGATTCGCCCTCGTCTGCTCCTCTTTCTGGACTCGGGCTACTTCCCGCAAGCGAAGACGAATTCCGTGAAGTGGATTAGTGGTCACGCAATTTGCTACTTGTTTGCTGAAGGCCAGAAAAATACCCTTGATTTTTGGCACTTCCTTAATGAACGTGACTATGCAGTTGTCCACAATCCCAAATACAGACAATTTTTTTCGAATTTCCTTGATAGTGTCTTTATTAACCCACCCCAGAGTTGAGGTGTTACTGCAATGAGGACTTGATCCACCCCATCTACACTCTTAGAACCGCTTGTTCTCTGGTCATCGGTAAAAAACAGGAAATTAGTAAATAAATTGCTAAATTATTGGTGTTTTATGTATCTCTAATCCACGTTTCCTAAAGGTACCTTGGTTCCTGTGGGAGGGAACGGGACATGGTGGCGAGGCGTCGCAGCGTAGTAAGCAGCAGACCCAGATTCGAATGACGGTCTTGCACTAATTTTCAACTTATCCCATGACTTGAAATCAATGGCCACTCGAAGCCAATATCTATTTTCCTTTGTTTTTTAAAATATTACAGTCCCGGCAAGTACGTCTGCTTGGTGCTGAATATGAAAACTACACTCTTTCAAAGCTCTTGACGTTAGTTGACGTATTAGGATTCGACTGTTAGTTGCTAGATGTGTATTATAGTATACGCTGAGGATCACTGGCCTCATTAAGATCTGATTCGGGACGCAGTTTTATGATCACTTCTCTATACTGACAGGCGTTGTCCACGTCGCGGCGAAGTCAAGAGCGTGCAGAGAACATCACGTTGTAAATTATCTGAGGCGTTCGTTGTAAGACTGTTGGACGAAGAGGAAAGGCAACGAACAGCCGAATCGGTAAACGTCAACTAACGTTAAGAGCTTTGTAATATGATCACAATCTGTACATATATCCCAAACACCCTATATAAGGGCTATTGAAATACAGAAACACTGGTACAATTTTAACAAAAAAGTAAAACCGTTAACGGAATATTGACAGTAGCTCCACAGAATCTATAAATTTTTTCTTTGACGGACTACAGTTTCTACATCTACATCTACATGGATACTCTGCAAATCACATTTAAGTGCCTGGCAGAGGGCTCATCGAACCACCTTCACAATTCTCTATTATTCCAGTCTCGTAAAACGCGCGGAAAGAATGAACACCTATATCTTTCCGTACGAGCTCTGATTGCCCTTATTTTATCGTGGTGATCGTTCCTCCCTTTGTAGGTCGGTGTCAACAAAATATTTTCGCATTCGAAGGAGAAAGCTGCTGATTTGGAATTTCGTGTGAAGATTCCGTCCCAACGAAACACGCCTTTCTTTTAATGATGTCCAGCGCAAATCCTGTATAATTTCAGTGACACTCTCTCCCATATTTCGCGATAATACACAACGTGCTGCCTTTCTTTGAACATTTTCGATGCACACCGTCAGTCTTATTTGGTAAGGATCCCACACCGCGCAGTAGTATTCTAAAAGACGACGGACAAGCGTAGTGTAGGCAGTCTCCTTGTAGGTCTCTTACATTTTCTAAGTGTCCTGCCCATAAAACACAGTCTTTGGTTAGCCTTCCCCACAATATTTTCTGTGTGTTATTTCCAATTTAATTGTTCCTAATTGTAATACCTAGGTAATTAGTTGAATTTACGCTTTTAGATTAGACTGATTTATCGTGTAACCGAGGTTTAACGAGTTCCTTTTAGCACTCATGTGGATGACCTCACACTTTTCGTTGTTTATGGTCAACTGCCAATTTTCGCACAATTCATATATCTTTTCTAAATCGTTTTTCAGTTTGTATTGATCTTCTAATGATTTTATTAGTCAACAAACGACAACGTCATCTGCAAACAACCGAAGACGGCTGCTCAGATTGTCTCCCAAATCGTTTATATAGATAAGGAACAGCAAAGGGCCTATAACACTGCCTTGGGGAACGCCAGAAATCACTTCTGTTTTACTCAATGACTTTCCGTCAATTACTACGAACTGTGACCTCTCTGACAGGAAATCACAAATCCAGTCACATAACTGAGACGATATTCCATGAGCACGCTCTTTCACTACGAGCCGCTTGTGTGGTACAGTGTCAAAAGCCTTCCGGAAATCCAGAAATACGGAATCGATTTGATGTCTCTCGTCAATAGCACTCAGCATTTCATGTGAATAAGAAGCTAGTGGTGTTTCACAGGAACGATGTTTTCTAACCCCATGTTGACTGTGTGTCAATAGACCGTTTTCTTGGAGATACATCATAATGTTCGAACACAATATATGTTCCAAAATCCTGCTGCATATCGACGTTAACGATATGGGCCTGTAATTTAGTGGATTAGTCCTACTACCTTTCTTGAATATTGGTGTAACCTGTGCAACAATCCAGTCTTTGGGTACGGATCTTTCGTCGAGCGAACGGTTGTACATGGTTGTTAAGAATGGAGCTAATGCATCAGCATACTCCGAAAGGAACCTAATTGGTATACAGTCTGGACCAGAAGGCTTGCTTTTATTAAGTGATTTAAGTTGCTTCACTATTCCGAGGATATTTACTTCTACGTTACTCATGTTGGCAGCTGTTCTCGATTCTAATTCTGGAATACTTAGTTTGTCTTCTTTTTTGAAGGTATTTCGGAACGCTGTGTTTAGTAACTTTGGTTTCGCAGCACTGTCTTCAGTTGTATATCTATTGCTACGGCGGAAAGAAGGCGTTGATTGTTTCTTACCACTAACATACTTCACATACGACCAGCATTTCTTTGGATTTTCTGCCAGGTTTCGAGAAGAAGTTTCGTTGTGGAAACTGTTATAAGCATCTCGCATTGAATTCCGCGCTAAATTTCGAGCTTCTGTAAAAGATCGACAATCTTGGGGATTTTGCTTCAGTTTAAGTTTGGCATGTTTGTTTCGTTGTTTCTGCAACAGTGTTCTAACCCGTTTTGTGTGCCAAGAAGGATCACCTCCGTCGTTTGCTAATTTTTTTGGTATAAATCTCACAGTTGCTGCCGATACTATTTCTTCGAATTCAAGCATCTGGTCTACACTTATATTATTAATTTGGAATGAGTGGAGATTGTCTCTCAGGAAAGTGTCAAGTGAATTTTTATCGCCGCGCGGGATTAGCCGAGCGGTCTGAGGCGCTGCAGTCATGGACTGTGCTGCTGATCCCGGCGGAGGTTCGAGTCCTCCCTCGACCTTACCAGTTAAGTCCCATAAGATTTCACAAATTTTTGAATTTTTATCTACTTTTTTGAATAGGTATATTTTCCGCTTATTTTTCGAAGATTTGGCGATTACAATATTCAGTCTCGCCACGACAACCCTGTGTTCACTAATCCCTGAATCGGTTTTGATGCTCGTTATGAACTCAGGGTTATTTGTTGCTAAGAGGTCAAGAGTGTTTTCACAACCGTTTACTATTCGCGTGGGCTCACGAACTAACTGATTGAAATAATTTTCAGGGAATGCGTCTAGCACAATTTCGGATGTATTTTATGGCTACCTCCGGAATTAAACATGTATTTTCGCCAACATATCGAGGTTAAATCAAAGTCACCACCAAGTATTATCGTATATGTCGGATACGTGTTTGAAATGAAACTCAAGTTTTCTTTGAACCTTTCAGATACTGTATCGTCTGAATTGGCAGGTCGGTAAAAGGATCCAATTATTAGTTTATTCCGGTTGCCAATAATGACCTCTGAACAAACTAACACACAGAAAGCACTACTTCAATTCCGGGACAAGTTAAACTACTTCTGACATCAACAAACACGCCACCGCGAACCGTGTTTAGCGTATCGTTTCGGAACACCGTTAGCTTCTTCGCAAAAATTTCGGCTGAGCTTATATCCGGCTTTAGCCAGCATTCAGTGCCTACAACGATTTGAGCATCAGTGCTTTCTATTAGCGCTTGGAGCTCTGGTACTTTCCCAACAGAGCTACGACTATTTACAACTGTTATACCAATGGTTCCTGTAGCTACATTCTTCCTGTGTTCAGCCTGCACCATTTGTGACTAAAGCCCTTCTTGTATTTTCGCGAGACCCTCCAACCTAAAAAACCGCCCAACCACGCCACACAGCCCCTCTACCCGTGTAGCTGCCTCCTGCGTATAATGGACACCTGACCTATTCAGCGGAACCCGAAACCCAACCACCCTTTGGCGCAAGTCGAGAAATCTGCAGCCTACACGGTCGCAGAACCGTCTGAGCCTCTGTTTCAGACCCTCCACTCGGCTCTGTACCAGAGGTCCGCAATCGGTCCTGCCGACTATACTGCAAATGGTCAGCTCTGCTTTCATCTTGGATGCAAGACTGGCAGCTTTTACCACTTCTGTTCGCCGCTCGAAACCAGAGAGAATGTTCTTCTGATCCATAGTGATACACATCATTGGTACCGTCGTGAGCCAACACCTGCAGTTGGCTGCACCCTGTGTTCTTCATGGCATCCGGGGGGACCCTTTCCACATCTGGAGTGACTCCACCCGGTATGCACACGGAGTTCTCACCTTTCTTGTCAGCCAAGTCCCGAAGGGGCGCCATAACGCCCCTAACGTTGGAGCTCCCAACCGTTTTATGGATAAGTTTTGCCTTCGTAAAGGATTACTCCCGCAAATCACGCTCGCTTTTGACGTTATTTTTGTCGGTCTACGGCATTCCCACCCATCAATCGGCAAGACTCAGCGGAACCAGGAGCACCTCTGTAGAACTACCACGCATCTCCGGACGAGATGTTAGCAACAATAAATTTTCATGGACCCCTGCCATACAATCCGGAAGATTCACCAGCAACATAACGAATTCCTTCACGAGAACAGCATCAGCTCCACAAAGAGCAGTAATTTTTCGCACAGCAGAAAAAGTCGTGTGGCAAACGACTTAATATCTCAGTTTATTGTTACAGATTGGGCCACCTTTCTTGTTTAACGGCTCTCTTGGTTCGGCGCCATTGAAGGTGTATGCGACCCCACTGTGCCGGCGACGTTACGAGAGAAGAAACTTGTTGTGCCCCCCAAGTTTTTAAGGGTTCCTGCCGAATTTATGTCCCGGAACTGTTGGTTGGGGAAGGGGGAGGGGGAGGGGTCGGTCCGTGCCGGCCAGCCATTGGACGGCGGCCTCCAATACGTCCGCGCAGCCGTCTTCCCGGCTGGCCGGCGACATTTAATTAAACAGGTTTTACAGCCGGCCGCGATGCGGACCCAACTCCAAATCGAACTGCTAAGGAAAAATGTCGGCGGTGCGCGTAATGGCCGCCGTAAATAAGCTGTGTCGACAGAGCTGGCCAACGCTGCACTGGGAGTCGGGAGCTGCGTAGAGAAGGCGACGGTAGGGACACCGGCCATCTTGCGATGTACCGCCCCACCGTCACTCCAGGTGCACGTATGACTGGAATACGAGCTGGTCAGTCGGGACAAAACATACGACTCAGTATGCAAGCAGAGAAAACTTTCTGCGTGGTTTGTGTTACTCCTATTGTCCGATTGAAATTACACTACTGGCCATTAAAATTGCTACACCATGATGATCACGTGCTACAGAGGCGAAATTTAACCGACAGGAAGAAGATGCTGTGATATGCAAATGATTAGCTTTTCAGAGCATTCACACAAGGTTGGCGCCGGTGGCGACACTTACATCGTGCTGACATGAGGAAAGTTTCCAACCGATTTCTCATACACAAACAGCAGTTGACCGGCGTTGCCTGGTGAAACGTTGTTGTGATGCCTCGTGTAAGGAGAAATGCGTACCATCACGTTTCCGACTTTGATAAAGGTCGGATTGCAGCCTACCGCGATTGCGGTTTATCGTATCGCGACATAGCTGCTCGCGTTGGTAGAGATCCAATGACTGTTAGCAGCATGTGGAAGCGGTGGGTTCAGGAGGGTAATACGGAACGCCGTGCTGGATCCCAACTGCCTCGTATCACTAGCAGTCGAGATGACAGGCATCTTAAAAAAAAAAATGGCTCTGAGCACTACGGGACTTAACATCTGTGGTCATCAGTCCCCTAGAACTTAGAACTACTTAAACCTAACTAACCTAAGGACATCACACACATCCATGCCCGAGGCAGGATTCGAACCTGCGACCGTAGCAGTCGCGCGGTTCCGGACTGCGGGCCTAGAACCGCTAGACCACCGCGGCCGGCCAGGCATCTTATCCGCATGCCTGTAACGGATCGTGCAGCCATGTCTAGATCCCTGAGTCATCAGATGGGGACCTTTGCAAGACAACAACCATCTGCACGAACAGTTCGACGACGTTTGCATCAGCTCGGAGACCATGGCTGCGGTTACCCTTGACGCTGCATCACAGACAGGAGCGCCTGCGATGGTGTACTCAACGACGAACCTGGGTGCACGAATGGAAAAACGTCATTTTTTCGGATGAATCCTGGTTCCGTTTACAGCATCATGATGGTCGCATAGTGTTTGGCGACATCGCGGTGAACGCACATTGGAAGCGTGTATTCGTCATCGCCATATTGGCTTATCACCCGGCGTGATGGTATGGGGTGCCATTGGTTACACGTCTCGGTCACCTCTTGTTCGCATTCACGGCACTTTGAACAGTGGACGTTACATTTCAGATGTGTTACGACGCGTGGCTCTACCCTTCATTCGATCCCTGCGAGACACTACATTTCAGCAGTGTATTGCACGACCGCATGTTGCAGGTCCTGTACGGGCCTTTCTGGATACAGAAAATGTTCGACTGCTGCCCTGGCCAGCACATTCTCCAGATCTCTCACCAACTGAAAACGTCTGGTCAATGGTGGCCGAGCAACTGGCACGTCACAATACTCCAGTCACTACTCTTGATGAACTGTGGTATCGTGTTGAAGCTGCATGGGCAATTATACCTGTACACGCCATCCAAGCTGTGTTTGACTCAACGCCCAGGCGTATCACGGCCGTTATTACGGCCAGAGGTGGTTGTTCTGGGTACTGATTTCTCAGGATCTATGCATCCAAATTGCGTGAAAATGTAATCACATGTCAGTTTAATATATTTGTCCAATGAATACCCGTTTATCATCTGCATTTCTTCTTGGTGTAGCAATTTTAATTGCCAGTAGTGTACTTGATAGTTAACACTTCAAGCGTTAGCGCTGGTTTTCTGCAGTCAGAGCGATGGAAGTCACGCTCTAACCGGTCTCCGTTGTCAAGCTGCCGCAGCAGTTGGTCAGTTCACTTCCAAATCCTCATCCAGCTTTCTTTCTTGATGTGTTTGGAAACTGAGTAATGGGCGTGGCCCTTTTATTTCGTATTTAATCACACATAATAACTACAACAAAAAACAACATACACAAACGCACACACACACACACACACACACACACACACACACACACACAGGCACACACACACACACTACGATGCTAACGAAATGCACGCATTCCTCAGACAGCATTAACCAAACACTACTGGATCCATCCACAGTAGACGCTAATCAGCGTCACATATCCAGTTATTATAATCACAGAGATCGGTTTACATTAGATTAAGCCTCGCGAGACATAGTGAAGCCGAATTTTTGAAGGTTCCAATTGCGACTGATTCAACAGAGTCATAAATACAACACACACAAGTGTAGTGCTGTAGGGCAGTGTTTAGCAAGTCGGTCGGATCTATTGAAGGCAGTGCAGGAACTACAACCTAAGGATGGACACCCATGTGTATTACTTTCACTTGTATAATCACAACGAGAATAGTTGAGAAACTAACAAAAAATGGTTCAATTGGCCCCGAGCACTATGGGACTTAACATCTGAGGTCATCAGTCCCCTAGAACTCAGAACTACTTAAACCAACTAACCTAAGGACATCACACACATCCATGCCCGAGGCAGGATTCGAACCTGCGACCGTAGCAGTCGCGCTGTTACCGACTGAAGCGCGTAGAACCACTCGGCCACCGCTGCCGGCGAGAAACTAACAAGTGAAAAAAAATTTCACTACGAGAAATATTACGGGAGAGTTCCAGAAATAAAAGTCCACACACCAATCAGCCAAATAAAACGGAAAGATCTTAACTGGAAGCTAGTCTGGTCTAACTTCTCGAATGCTACTGTAAGTTCAATGCTGCGCTGTACCGTTTACGTGTTGTTAAATGAAATGTTTCAGACAACATATGTGGCTTGACTGATACGGCGCTGCACCGAACAGTAGTCTGTTCACGAATCCTAGGCTTATGGAAGTGGATTGATTTTAAGTGTGTAATGATACTAATGATAACAACGACTGAAATTAACACTAAGTAGATAATGTACACCGATTTCAATTAGTTCTCGGTTTCAAAGGCGAGAACAATCACGTGGCTTACATATTTCCGTATGAATAGCTTCATCAACGATGGAAGTCAATCTGTAACTGGATTAAAATTATACCTGCACCAAGAAAGGGACACTATTGTCAGAAACAACTGTAAAAAGAAAAAAATCGACCCATTCATACAATTTTTATAAAACGTAGTATGTTTGAAATAGAGAACACTGAACAGTTACTTTCCAGATGAAGTCTCGAGTTTAGTTCCCTTATTTGAAATACAGTCAGAACATATTTTCAGTTCTTCTAGAATGCCACGAATTAAATAATAACATACCCTTAAGAAGTTAAATTTAAAGAAGAACAATGAAAAACAAGAAAAGAATTAAAAAGTAAACGTTTTAACGTGACTAGCATATGATCGTAGGTTCGAATCTCCTCAAATGCTGCGAAATTCTTTTTATTTCTAAATCTAATCAGAAGACTTTGCTGTGCCACGTCGTTTTCATCACAGAATTGACCTTTTTAATTACTTCTATTTTTCATCCTATCGTTGTTGTTTCGGTTGGCATTCTGCTAGTGTCGCCTGTAATATGTAACCAAGTACTAACGATGACTGCTCATCGGCTGGTAATGCGGCGGCTCGTGTAGCCACTGTGAGGGTAATTTCAGATAACCAAGGATATCGGGAAATTACAATTTGCTTTTAGCACTGAAACTGAAATTTATCTGTCTTGAGTTTTTCGTGGAGATAAGCTTAAATTGCCTTGAACAAAGAGATCGTGATTTTAGTTCTGATGCAGATTATGGCCGCCATTTCCTCGGATACATTGCACTTCCCTGGGTTGTGGGTAGGTAAGTATATGAGTTTAAATTCAGGGCTACAAAACGCTTCGCCTGTCGCAGTTCAGCCATTGGTCACTTAATATTAACTGTCGAAAGAGTGCCTCGAATTTCTGTCACATCTTGCGGCGGGCGCTCCACCATTGCTCCGCTTACAACGAATTTGAACTAGTTGGTCGCCTGCTATCAAACGGTAGCCGGAAGCCGATGTGGCAGTCACCTAGCGGCAAGTGACAGACATCAATTGTCACGTAATTTTAATCACACTATAGTTGCAATATTACTACAAAAAACACTGACGCGAGGGACATGTACTAAATACTAAACGCGTTACGTTCAACTATATCCACATCTATCAGTTTAAATGATACGACGGGAAATTTCACCGTGCTAGTTATACCTAAATTTTGGGTAAGTTATTCGCCGTATACGGCTCCCGTTATTATTTCGGTTAGCAATGCATCTTAAGTTCTTGTCTTCAGAAACAGCGTGCTTCGCATTGCGAGTTTTCGATACGCCTATTTACCTTACTTTATCACTGAAGGACAACTCAATTTTCCAACTTGCCTGTTAAGGGGAGCCGGAGGCGGTCAAATCCAAAAAAATTACGATTTTTTTTGCTACCGAAAATTAATTGGAACATTCCTCTTTAATGTAAACTTTGAATTATTGTTCTACTCGCCCTAGAAGTGGAGTTATTACCATTTTCCCCACGCCTGCAGAGGAAATGGGCGGCCGCTGAATGCATCTAACACCCTCTCGTGACTTCCTGGCGAACTGCTTGGGATTTTCTCGGCCTGTTACGCATACAGCGCCTTATGTTACGCATACAGGGACTGTGCAAGGGTTGTCTACATTGTTTTCTGTGACAAATATTACCCGTATTTCCTTACAGCTTACTCCTATTTTCCTCAGAATTTCGAACATCTTGCTCCATTTAATATTGTCATACTCTTTTGCTCTGGTTACGATGTCACGTTTTAGTAACCGTATATATAAGAAGAGGAAGAACGTAGGGAAAAGACCACCCTCTACAATGTCATCCTTGCCACTGGCTTCTATCCCGACCTGTGGAAAAACTCCCGTATCCTGATGTTCTCCAAACCCAATAAGCCTCCATCTGATGCCTCTTCCTATCGTCTGTCTCACATCGGTGTTCAGCAAGCTCTTGGAATCCATCCTTTCCCGGCTCATCCATCACCACCTCCGCCAAAACCACCTCCTCCCAAACACCCAATGTGGCTTTCGACCTTCCTTCTCTGCTGTTGACCAACTCCTCCGCCTCACTCATCTCCTCTCCCTCCAGCTTAACTCCCGTCGCTCCGCCATTTTTGTCTCCCTTGACCTCGAAAAGGCCTACGACCGTGTCTGGCATCCCGGTCTCCTGTTTAAACTCCAAACCTACGCCCTTCCTATCAACTACATCCGTCTGGTGGCCTCCTTCCTCTCCCACCGCCTCTCCTGTGTTACCATCCATAATGCCACTTCCTACACCTTCTACCCCTCTGCAGGTGTGCCCCAGGGCTCTGTCCTCTCCCCTCTCCTCTACCACCTGTACACGGCAGATATGCCCCAACCCCCTCCTCCAGTACACCTCTTGCAATATGCTGATGACACCGCATTCCTCGCCCTCGCTCCTACCCTCCAACGGTCCCAACGCCTTCTCCAGAATCACCTTGACCTTTTTGCTGCATGGTGTAACCAATGGCTCCTGAAACTCAACCCTTCCAAGACCCAGGCAATCATCGTATGTCGTACCACTCGCTCCTTCCGACTCCTGGATTTCTCCCTTACTGTCTGCGCCCGTCCTGTCCGCCTCACCCCCACCCTCACCTACCTTCGCCTCACCATTGACCATCACCTCACCTGGATCCCTCATCTACGCTCCATCCAATCCAAAGCCCACAACCGCCTCCGACTCCTCAAACTCCTCTCCGGCCGGCCATGGGGGTTGCACCCCTCTACCATCCTCCACACCTACAAATCCTTAATCCGTCCCATCCTCTGTTATGCCAGTCCTGCCTGGATATCTGCCCCCCCCCAAATTCTATAAGTCCCTCCAGATCCTTGAGCGTCATGCACTCCGCCTCGCCTTCCGTATACGCCTCCCGCCCCCCACGCGGATCCTCTATGATCTCATTCCTTTCCCCCATCTGCTCCTATTCCTCGAACATGTCCGCATCCTCTACACCTCCCGCTGTCTTGAACCCCCTCACCCCCTGGTTGCTCCTCTCCGATCCCCGCTCCCTGCCACGTCTTCACCATTGTGTCCCCCCTAACCTCCATCTCTACACCCTACATCTCCTTTCCCAAAGTGGCTTCCATCAACTCCCCCTCCCAGATGATGCCCTCTCTCCCTCCATTTATCCCTCCTATCAACTCTGATCCTCACTCCCCCTCCTTTCCTCTGTCCTTTTCCCAGGCTCCCTTTCCCCCCCTTCCATCCACTTTCTTCCCCACCTTCCCTCTCTTTGCCCCCTTCTCTCCCCTGTGTACTTTTACATTTCCCTCCTCTGCCTCCTCTCATTCCCTCTCGCGTCTGCCCTTCTCCCCCTTTATTAGTCCTCTCCCTCCTTGGTTCCCCCCCTTTTCGTTTTTTCCTCTCCTCCCTCCTTGTTTTTCCCCCTCCTGCAGGTCCCCCCCCCCCCCCCCCGCCCATCTGCCTTTGGCTCGGGAGTGTCGTCTTTGTGCTGCCACTTTCGTGCAGTGTTCTACAGTGAGTGTTCTACAGTGCGTGTTTTACAGTGAGTGTTCCGTGTTGTGTTTTTTGGGACTCGTTGCGAATGGCCATTATACTGTCGCTGGGTGTGCCTTTTATCTCTTGCGAACAGACACCAGACTGTCGCCATGTTTTTTTAATTGTGTGTCTACTATGTTACTTGTCTGATTCCTGTGTATTTTATCTACATTGCCAACCCCTTTTGCTTTCTGTTTTAACTTTCCGCAATTTTACGACATTTTACACTTTAAATCACCATTTTATCGCCTGTTTTTCCTTGTTTCTTTCTTCTTCCTTTATTTAAAAAAAAGTCTGTAGGCTGTAGAGCAGTGTAGTAAGCTGCTGCCAGCCCGCCCCCTTCGGGGAGAATTGAAAATCAATAAAGTAAAAAAAAATAGGGAAAAGAAAATTAACACTAATACCAAGTTGCGATACTACAATGAATAAGAGCGCGGAACATCGTCTCTTTGCTGTTTACCGTTTCGAATTAGTTCAGTATTGCGCCTGTTGTTGGTAGTATTATACTTCTTGTGTAAAGCGGGTAATATGCAGTATGTACAAGAATCAGGAGGGAACAATAAAACCAATTTTTCATGACTTAGCACAGCCAGAATTGTTACACAAATGTCTACACGGAAAGACGCAGAATCCTAATGAGAGCGTAAACAATTTGATTTGGAAAGTGATTCCTAAAAGGGTGTTTGTAAGCATAAAAACACTGCACTTTGGCATTTATGATGCAATAGCAACCTACAACCAAGGGAACAGTGTGAAGTGTGAAGTTCTGAAGGCATTAGGATTTACAGCTGGGGTGAGCACTATACGAGCACTAAGAAATATTGACAGAGAAAGGATAAGAGGAGCAGAAAGAAGAGAAAGGGATATGAAGTATGATGGAACAACAGGCCAGAAAAGAAGACAGAAGAGGAAGCTTTTGGAGGATGAAGAAAAAGACTCTGATAATCCATCCTATAGTGCAGGAATGTATTGAGAAACTTTGATAGCCATTTCCCGTAAATTAGAATTTTTCGAATATAAGGAACATTTTCTCAAAATCCACTCAAGCTAGAGAGATGAAATTTTTATACAGCACTCCTAGTGGTCACACTTACATTGTAACACAGCCATTTGGCAATATGTTCAGTAGTTTCATTTCAGTTTAATTATAAAGCAATTATTTGTAAAAAAATTGGGTCATTAATAAAAAAAATAATTGGAAGGAAACTAGAAAAGATACTCCAAAATCCCTCTGTCATAACTGCAATACTAAACCACTCTATATGTAAAAAAGAATTCAAATTTTTCTATTTTGTAGTTTATTCATAAGTGTTCCTCAAACTTAGTGATTTTAACATGGGCAGCATAGGCACCTCCGGCTCCCCTTAAACAGTCACTGTCCTTTATACCATACGGCCAGCTGATCTCGGCGATGTGTCATTTTAATGTGCCTCTTCCATTGTCTTGATTTTACATCGTTACAATTGTGCGGTACACGTCTGATATTTAAATACAATCCCGCTGTCGTAGGAGAGTCATGCGAGAGCAACGTTCCACACTCGTGAACGATTTACTACGGATTTATTTAAATCGTCGAGGATCATGGAACGTTGTTCTCGCTCGACACTACTGCGGCAGCGGTTATACACACTGGCTGACAAAGAAATTGAAGCACCCAGAAGGAGAGAAGGAGCCGAAATGAAACTTCACGGATTGAGGGGGTATGTGATATTAGTTCAGTGATTATAAAATCCACTCAGATTTACCAGGGATTTAGCGGTATGAGCGTCATTATCAGTATGACGTTACACTCTCTCTGACTTGCGTGCATGGCATTGATTGGGTTGGGAACAGCGTCATAATACCGTTGTGTCCTGTCCTGAGGCGAGGTATCACACAGTTGTTGTATCTGGCTCTCGATATCCTGAATACCTGGCACTGGCATGGAGTTGTCGTCCTAGATGCTCCCACGCGTTCTGTATCTGTGACAGATTTGATGATCTAGCTGGCCACGGGAGTGCCTCAGCATCACGCAGACGGTTTATAGACACACATGCCACATGTGGATGAGCATTGTCCTGGTACAAAATCGCTCTACGATTCTGTCACGTGAGAGGTAACGTATCAGGACACTGTTGTTCCATCAGACATCCCTCTGTCACTAGCAGCCGTGAACTTAACTCACACCCAGGAGGTGCCCACACCATGAAGCCACGAGTAACATCGCAATGGCTCTGCCAAACATTGGAAGAATCTAGTCTCTATACAGGTCGCCCCAATACTCACCGACTGTGGCCATGTAGAGTAGCGCTGATCCACGATTCATCGCCGAAAACAAGTCGACACCATTCATCAGCTGTGTGTGCTTGCCGGTCACAGAGACCACTTGTAAGGAAGCTGTATGTGTCAAGGTGTTAACGGAGCTAGTTGTTGGACACTGTTTCTCTAGTCCGAATGTTTTTAGGCTCCTATCGGTAGTGCAGAATGACACAGAAATTTGCAGGGAATCCATTGCTTCTTCTAGGATGGCTAGCGCAGATGTGAAGGGGTTCAGTGCACTTGGAGCACAACAAGGCGATCCTCGTTTGTGGTGGTCAGATGTGGTCGACTGAATCTTGAAGACGTTCAGAGGCCAAAACATTGTGAGTACCTCATAATAGAGTGTTGGTCAATCTTTGAAGGCAATACAACAGTGGTTCTTCTGAGCATTGGTTCTGCTAGTCCTTCTTGCGTTTCCGGAGGTATGTCGCACTGGATGTCTACGCACAGGTCACGCAATTCGCGTAAATTAAGGACTGGTGGTTTGAGGGCTCGGTGCTGGCATCCGACAGCGTTCCAGGTGTATTCCGTCGGGTTCTGACAAAATGAATCTTCTGACCAAGACCTGAACGTGAGTTCCTTATCATGCTCCTCGAGCCATTGTAGCACGATCCTGGTCTTGTGACAAGAACAGTTATTCTCCTGGAAAATGCAGTCACTGTCGGGGAAGATATCAACCTCGAAGTATCAGGCTTGAAGTAATACATGATCCACACGTATTCAACACTTGTCACAGTGCCATGTGTTACTACTACAGGTCACATAGAAGTCGACATGAATGTCCCACATCGCGTTCACTGGAACGTAACTGACAAATTCGTCGAGTCAATATGGGATCACATAAGGATCGCCAGCCGTTGAGATCAACAATATGGTTTGCACAGTGTGTACCGACCCCTCTGTGCCTACAGCGGCACTGTGCTCTGTCGTCAGGCCTACCACAGGTCGCCGCATATACTCTTTACAGAGCGGGCAAGACTTTGACCTCCACTTGTTGTGACGAGTCGTCGTAGTCTAACACGGTTCGCCTACTCATGGTTTTACAGCCTGTCAAGTACTTTCCACAGATGCTCACGACAGTCTTTTCGCAAATGGGACACTTCGCTTCATGTCGTTCTCACTGTGAGCATGCCTTTTTCATTGGTGTATAACTACCACCACTCATCAGTCCACAAGTCCAATTTATGTGATTCCAGTGTTGACTCAGTGGCTTTCCTGTGTCCATACAAATCTCTGTACTGTGTGTCCAATAGAGACGTACACGTGTGAGGCAATGGCTTCTCCACATCATGTTATTTTTATTTTTTGTCGTCTTCTGATTTTTTATGTTTCTCGCCACAAATTCCTCATTGTAGAGCAGTACTTGCATTCTACGGCTTCAGTTATTTGTTGGATGTATCCCGGTCTCTGGCTTTTATGCTCTACAACTGCCTCTAGTACCACGAACGTTATTACCAGATGTCTTAAGACATGTCATATCATTTTATCCTGTGTTCATGCCCTTCACAAGACGTTTCTATCTTCGTCGGCTCAACGCGGAAACTCCTCATTTCTTATCTTAGCAGCCCACCTCTTGTTCAACAGCCTTCTGTAACAGCACGCTTGAAGCACTTCGATTCCCTTCTTTTTCGGTTTTCTCGCTGTCCATGATTCACTGTTATGAAACGCCCTGCTCCTAACGTACATTTCTAGAAATTTCTTCCTCTCATTAAGGCAGATATTTCATACTGGCATTGCTAACTTTCCTTGCCCTGCTCCTCATTACTTTCGTCTTTCTTCGGTTACGCTCAAACTATTTTCTATCTCAGTAGACTATTCATTCCCATCAACACGCCCAGTAATTTTTCACTTTCACTTAAGATAACAATGTCATCAACAAATGTTACCAATGATATCTTCTTATCCTGAATTTTAATCTCACTCCCTTAAATCCCTTTTATTTCCGTCATTGCTTCTTCGATATACATATTTAACAACAGGACCAAAGGCTACATCCCTTCCTTACCACCTTTCTTTCGAAGCACTTCGTTTTCGATTCTTATTGTTCCCTCTTGGTTTTGTATACGTTGTATATTAACTGCCTTTCCCTACAGCTTACTCTCAATTCCAGCTTGACGAATCCTATGACTGGGTCTTGAATGCAGCTCTTGCTATCTTCCGTATAATATGGATGATAGTTCTCCGAAAGTTTCATGGTATGCTTCCAGACTCATAGATGCTACACTCCAACTTGAATAGACGTTTGGTTACCATTTATGACAATGATTTTAGCGATACTGAAGGAACGTTGTACATCCATTCTGCCTTATTTAACCGCAACTCTTTCCTCATGTCTTCCATATCGTATCCTATTTCTTTTGCCATGTTAGCGGATAAACCCTTGCTCCTTCTCTTTTGCACTCCCCCTCCCACTCGTAGTAGCTTTTAATGTAGTCTTTCAGTCTATCTGCTATCTCCTCGGCGTTTAATAACGAACTTGCCGTAGCATTCCTAATGCTGACGCCGTTCCTTTTAATTTCACTAAAGGCTATTTTGAACAGTAATAGATCTTACCTTCTATAAATGCGAAATATGTTAAATTATTTATTTACTTAATTTGAAATCCCGCGTCCGGCCATCCTGATACAGGTTTTCTGTGATTTTCCTAAATCGCTCCAGGCACATGACGGGATGGTTCCTTTGAACGCCGACATCCTTCCCCATCCTTTCCTAATCCGATGAGACCGATGACCTCGCTGTTTGGTCTCTTCCCCCAAACAACCCAACCCAACCTAATTTGAAGGTTGTCTTCATTTAAGTTAACGGCTGACTGGCAGTCCCGGCAACAAATTGATCCCAATGGTGGTCTTCGTGCATACCAGCACAGCTTTCTGGCGTTGTAACTTCCGTGTTAATGACAGCATCGTCTGCATATTGTTTCACCGAGGTTCTACATCTAGCTCTACATGATGTAATGTAATAAAATAAAAAAAAAATGTGACTCTTTTTCTTTGTTCTCAGTGTAATGTAATAGAATGAATATGTGCCGTGACTTATATAAAAAGGAAACACGAATTAATGCAATGGCTCAGCATAAAAAAGAAATAACTAATGTAGGAGTATTATTAACAGTGTAATATGTTGTTTAATCTAGCCCGACGAGTATAAGCACTCAGTAAACTAGCTCAGTTCTCAGTTACATAATCGTCGATGATTAATTGTCCTTTTCTTATTTACCCAACACTATAGGTATTATTCCAGGCTTGTGACAAGTCGTGTGCTTATTGCACCAGAGAATATTTGCCAAGTCTGTTCGATGTACACTACTGCATACGTAACTTAACATCGTGGTTTCGTCTCGATTCCCCATTATAAGATAACAAGAGTAGCATCTACAAAGGAAATCCTATATTGGAACTGGAATCCTGTGACCAGACATTTTCAGCGTGGGATGTTATTTCGTTATATAAAGAAAATCTGTAAGTAAAATTGTTAAATTATCAGTAGCTGCCTCCGGTCTCGTGGAATCTGAGGTAAGGTTAATCGTCCTACCTGCGGAACGTCTCGTAGATGAGCTAAAAGAAAAATGTTAAAGATTTTCCAAAATGGCGCCTATCAATAAAAAATTCTTTGTTAAGGTCCATATTTATTTAAGATAATCCAGGTATCAGACTACCAATTGATTGACCACATACACAAATTCTTTTGACAAAATAACCATTATATTTTTCGGGTTTTAAGTACAACTTACATCATCAGCTGGTACAGCAAGATGGGCTTTACGCAAGAACGTCCTTTTAGGTCCGAATCCAAGCAGATAGGATAAGTGAAACACAGTGGAAAGGTAGTTCATGCAAGTAAGTGCAAGAGTCCATGGAATAACATGTCCATTGAAGTTTCTTCTTCTTTGGCATACTTGTCGATTATTTATAAAATTTATCGTAATATTTAGTTTATACTTTTTTAAACCCAAGTCCACCCAGGAGAAACAGTACAATGACTACTCTACAGTCCATACTTAAGTGCCTGGCACAGCGTTCTTAGAACCACCTTCAGCCTGTTTCCACTCTCAAACAGCACTCGCGAATAATGAACACTAAATTTTCCCTACAATCTCTTATTTCTCTTACTGTATTACGATGATCAGTTCCCCCATATGTAGATGGGCGTCAACAAGGTATTTCTGCATTCGGAGGAGAGAGCTGACAGCTGAAATTTCGTGAAAATATTTCGTTGCAGAGATAAACTACTTTGTTTTAATGGTAGCCATCCGAGCTTGCGCAACGTATCTCCTACACTCTCTCCCCGATTTCGCGATAAAGCTGAACTGACATACGCTTCTCTGAACTCTTTGGATGTCCTCCGTCAATCCGACCTGGTAACGATTCCATACTGCGGACATATACTGCAGAAGAGGATGGACAAGCGTATTTCGGCAGTCTCTTTCGTATGTCTGTTGTATCTCGTAAGCGTTCTGCTAATAAAACGCGACCTTTAGTTCGCCTTCGCAGAAAAATTGTGTGTCATCGTTGAAATTTAACTTGTTCGTAATTGTTATCTTTAGGTATTTAATGGAGTTGTCAGCCTTTGTATTTGTGTGATTTATACTGTAATCTACTTTTAACGGGTTCCTTTTATTAGTCATGTGGATGACCTCACAAATTTCATTATTTAGAGCCAATTACCGCTTAAGTAACAAAGATACCTTGCCTAAATGATTTTGCAATTCGTTTTGATCTTCTGATAACTTTAGTAGACTGAGAATGAAAGCATCATTTGCAGATAATCTAAGAGAGCTGCCCAGATTGTCTACTAAATCGTTCTTATACACTGGTGACAAAAATTAAACCAACAAACTGCTGTTTCCCCGTCCTATGCCTAATTCACGATATAATCATTCAAACTGTCAACAGATGTCGTTCCGATCGAGTTCTGCTAGGAAGATGACATTCGGATGAACAGACAACCACGTCAGCAATGACATCAGTGCACCTATCAACGAGGCCCGCGATAGAGACAGGCCGCGGCGCTTACACTATGTGATCAAAAGTATCCGAACACCTAGATGGAAAGACTTACAAATGCGTGGTGCCCTCCATCGGTAATGCTGGATTATGTTGCTGACCCTCCCTTAGCCTTGATGACAACTTCCACCCTGGCAGGCATATGTTCAATCAGGTGCTGGAACGTTTCTTGGGGAATGACAGCCCATTGTTTACGGAGTGCTGCACTGAGGAGAGGTATCGATGTCGGTCGGTGAGGCCTGGCACGAAGTCGGCGTTCCAAAACATCTCAGAGGTGTTCTGTAGGATTCAGGTCAGGACTCTGTGCAGGCCAGTCCATTACAGGAATGTTATTGTCGTGTAACTACTCCGCCACAAGCCGTGCATTATGAATAGGTGCTCGATCGTCTTTAAAGATGCAATCGCTACCTCCGAATTGCTCTTCAACAGTGGGAAGCAAGAAGGTGCTTAAAACATGAATTTAGGCCTGTGCTGTGATAGTGCCACCAAAACAACAAAGGGTACAAGCCCCCTCCATGAAAAACACGACCACATCACAACACCACCGCTTCCACATTTTACTGTCGGCACTACACATGCTGGTAGATGATGTTCACCGGGCATACGCCATACCCACACCCTGCCATCGGATCGCCACATTGTGTACCGTGACACGTCACTTCACACAACATTTTTCCACTGTTCAGTCGTTCAATGTTTACGCTCCTTACACCAAGAGAGGCGTCGTTTGGCATTTACCGGCGTGATGTGAGGCTTATGAGCAGTCGCTCCACCATAAAATCCAAGTTTTCTCCCCTCCTGCCTAGTTGTCATAGTACTTGTATGGATGCAGATGCTGTTTGTAATTCCTGTGAGATGGTCTGGATAGATCCCTGCCTATTACACATTACGACCCTCTTCAAATGTCGGCAGTCTCTGTCAGTCATCAGACGAGGCCGGCCTGTAGGCTTTTGTGCTGTACGTGTCCCCTCACGTTTCCACGTCACTATCACATCGGATAAAGTGGACGTATGGATGTTTAGGAGTGTGGAAATCTCGCCTACAGACGTATGACACAAGTGACACTCAATCACCTGACCGCGTTCCAACTCCGTGAGTACCGTGGAGCGCCCATTCTGCTCTCTCACGATGTCTAATCGCTACTAAGGTCGCTGATATGAAGTACGTGGGATTAGGTGGCAGCACAATGCATCTAATATGAAAAAACACATGTTTTTGGGGGTGTCCGGATACCTTTGATCACATAGTGTACGTCACGGAGGTAGGACTGAACTTGCTCGGTCGCTCAGCTCAGCAGACAAAATGCCTTTATAAACCTGTTAACTCGCAGGTGGGCGCGTACATACTAAAGAGAATTGCATTTTGTACTGGTATTATGAAATCTTACCGATTACTACTCCTACAACAACATTTAAAATCAGTTCCCGAGATAAATGGTATAAAGACTTGTTTGTAGCATTTCTGCGTAACAGTCCTCATTTCATACAAGATGTGATGTCTTATGCAACTGATAATCATTCTGACGATCTTAATTTTATGGTACCGCAGTACAGCCGTAACAAATTATTAGTTGGCCAATGCACTTTCCATGATTGTAGGACTAACAATAGTAAGTATAATTGCGGATTCTAGTAGAAGATGCAATTCTCGCTTGTACATACGCACCTAGTTACGAGTTAACAGGTGTAGAAACGTAGTTTGTCTGCTCAGCTGAGCGAGGGAACGAGTTCAGGCACCTCAGCCTGTCTTTCTCGTAGGCCTCGAGCAATCAGGTTGGGTAGTGTTTTCAGGGTAGAACAAAATCCACTATCACAGTGTACACAGTCCCAGATGGTACAGAATGGCACAGAAAAGACGCCTACAGATTCTCTAATGTGGAGGGCCATAGGAAGAAAGGAGGTAGGAGAGTCGGAAACTGATGTGGCCCGATGGCTTAATGTGAATCGTTCTGTTGTTTTTTGGATGAGGTGACAGTTTACAGAGACCGATACTGTATCTCGGAGACCAGGACAGGGCCGACCACGTGTGACATCAGAAAGAGTGGACCGTTATTTGGATGTAAAGACACGCCGCACCACCTTAGTACTGCACTGCAACTGGCATCTGACCTTGCAGCATCCTTTGCACGTGTTATATCAAGGCGAACGGTGTAGAAAAGGCTTCAACAGAACGGGCGTTTTTTTTTTTTTTTTTTTTTTTTTTTTGAGACCTGGACGATCAAACATATTCTTTTAGCAGATGAGACCCGATTTTGTATGTAGTGTGGAGGGCACATGGAACACGATTTCGGGACCCAAACGTTGTAGAAAGAGGCCAATATCGAGGAGGATCATTAATGCTGTGGTCAGGGATTATGTTGACCACTCGAACACCTCTTCATGGAAATTTTACGGGTGAATCAGCAAGATGTAACTGCGGTGAGGTACCATGAGGATATCTTTGGGCCGGCCGAAGTGGCCGTGCGGTTAAAGGCGCTGCAGTCTGGAACCGCAAGACCGCTACGGTCGCAGGTTCGAATCCTGCCTCGGGCATGGATGTTTGTGATGTCCTTAGGTTAGTTAGGTTTAACTAGTTCTAAGTTCTAGGGGACTAATGACCTCAGCAGTTGAGTCCCATAGTGCTCAGAGCCATTTGAACCATTTTTGATATCTTTGGACCTCATGTGTGGTTGTTGCGAGGTGTTGTCGGCCCAGACTTCGTATTGATGGACGATAATACTCAGCCTAATAGAGCACGGTTGGTTGATATTGTTTTGAAAACCGAAGATACTGTACGCATGGCGTAGCCTGCTTGCTCTCCCAATTTAAATCCCTTAGAGCATGCCTGAGATGCACTAGGGAGACAGGTCGCATGACGTCAGCATCCAGAAACCAAGACTTGTGAGCAGCTCTGCAGGAACAATGGGGTTATTGCGTAAATATGAGGTTGATGACTTCATCAAAGGCATCTACCGTCAGTGTCAGGTCTGTATTGGTGCAAGAGGTGGTCACACCCCATACTGAGCGCATTAACCAGTTGTCAGAATGTGTGTGCAAATCCGTTAAGTTGGAAATAAACGAAGAACATTTTTGTCAACCGCTATGTATATTGTAGGTAATGACGTTCCGTATTCTTTACATTGTTTATACTTTATTATCACCTGTTTATACTGTGTTGTGGTAAAATAAACGCAACTTTGCAAAATTTCCGAGTGTTGCTTTAATTTTGGGCACCAGTGTACCATAGATTAGGGAGAGCAGAGAGCCTGTGGTACTTCCTTGGGGAATGCCAGATATCACCACTGTTTTACTCCATGACTTTTCATCGCCGTGACCTTTCTGATAGGAAGTAAATAACCCGGTCGCACAACTGAAAGATACGCCATAGGCAAGCAATTTGATTAGAAGTCACTTGGGAGTAACGGTGTCAAAAGCCTTCTCGACATCTAGACATATTGATTCACTGTGAGATCTGATATCGACAGCATTCATTACTTCGTGTGAATAAATAGATAGTTGTGTTTCATAACAAGGTTCCTTTTTAATCCGTGCAGTGTGTCAATAGATCGTTTTCTTCAGGTAATTCATTGCGTTCGTAAACAGTACATGTTCCAAAATCCTACTGGAAGTAGACGTCAGAGATATGGATCTGTGATTCCAGGGTTATCAAATAAATCATTGCTATGCATTATGAAGGCTGTTGCGCTTATGACACTCGGTTGGCGTGGTCCAGGATTTACTGCTGTATCTGACAGTTTCGTCCCGATAAACAGAAAGCGTTGAGTTCTGACTGCTATGATGCTAGGAGGTCCAGAACGCAGACATTAAACTCGTATTAATTCACGTAGTGACAGCGTGGCAGTGTATCGAATGGTTCGCGGAAGTCATCAATGCATGACGCCTTAACTGACGGTAGAAATGATTACTTCAACCTGGAGCTACGTTCTAGAAATTAGTAGCAAGAACGAAAGCCAAATAAGTAAGATGAAAACATTCTAGCTGTAGAAAAACACATTATCGGCTACCAACCCGACAGTTCTTCACGAAAAGGTAAATAATGTTCTACTTGTTAAAACCACTGTCATTTTTGCGAATTTAAATGGCTTTTCTTTACAAGCTGACGTGGTAGAACCATTCTAGATCGAGGAAAGGATGCCAGTGAGATTCATTATGTGTCAGTGTAAAGTGCCCTTCAGACCTATTACTAATTTCTTCATGCAATTTTATAAGTACTCTCTTCTTTTACAGCACATGTTGTAATACAAGGAAGAAATTTTTATTGTTACTTATCTTGAATACGTTGTCAGCGTCTAGGGGTTGCACTCTTTACAAATCTTGATAAAAAGTCGTCCGATATTTTTATTATGGTAAAACTGAGGGATAATGCAGCATTTTTAACATTAACACTTTTTATTTATATGTTCACTCATCAGGGAATTCACGTATTTAATTTTAACTCGAGTCAGAATTATTTTCATACGCACTTTCTCATGGTATTCAAACAGATGTACAGTATCTGAGTATACCAAGAGCTTGCAAGGAGTAACTGCACTGTAGACAGGAACTGAATAGACCTAACAGAGGTAACGCCTTCAGTGCGAATTTCGTGATGAGTATAAAACAGAACTCCTCCTATAAATATCTCCAAGATTCTATTAGTCTAATGAATTCACAGTATGATCTCCGCATTTAAAACACTGACGAAAATAATCACAACAGCAAAACATTATTACTGTACAGTAATAAAATTTTGGGAATACGTTTTTCTAGGTAAGTTATCAACTTTAGCAAGATCACAGGTTAATGTAAGAGCGAGATAAGCCACTGAAAATGTGAAATGCTGGTACATTAATAACCAGTACAACTGCCGGAATGTTGAATGCACACATGCAGATATGCTTGCAGAGTGTTGTACAGGTCCTTGATGTCAGTTTGTGTGATGGAGTTCCAAGGCTGTTGCACTTGGTCGTCAACAGAGCAACGGTTAGTGCTCTTTGTGGATGACGCTGAAGTTGTCGTCCAGTGATGTATGTGCTCGGCTGGAGACAGATCTGGTGATCGATCAGGCCTGGGAAACATGTCGCATGTCGGTACTCTGTAGAGTATGTTGGGTTACAACAGCGATATGTGGGCGAGTCTTATCCCTTTGGAAAACAACACGTGGAATGTTGCTCGTGAAAGGAAGCACAACAGGTCTAATCAACAATTCTGCTGCCAGGGTGCGTGGGGTAATCACGAGAGTACGAAATCACACCTCAGACCATAACTTCATGTGTAGGTCCAATGTGTCAATGTGTCTGGCACACACGGCAATTACTGGCACTGAGGCAGAACCAGCTTTCACAAGAACACACAACAGACCTCCACCCCGCCCTTCAACGAGCTCTCGCTTGACACTGGTAGCAGGGTACCGAGGGCAGCCCCCCCCCCCCATATTTTGAAATCAAATTGGTATGCAGATTAATTAAATTCATCAATTAATTATCACCCCCCCCCCCCAATCCACACCACCCTCGAATGATGTCCTGTGTTTTTCTCAGTCTGCACTTGGATCCCAGTCCCCAACCCCTCTTCCCCCTCCCCCGAATCCAACTATCCTATTGGCGGCAATTTAGAACTTTGGAGGGAATTTCTTCGTCCCAGGGCTGTGCTGACATCCCACCCCACAACCGGGAACTGACGGGAAATTAAAAATGGCGATGTCCTTTCTGGGACTCGAACCCTGATCCTCCTGGACGGAAGGCCCGAGTGCACCCTCCCCAACGCAATTATACCAGTAGAGGCGCTGGAACTGGAGGGAAATTAAAAACGGTGGTGCTCTTTTCAGGACTCGAACCCTGATCCTTCAGGATGGAAAGACCAAGTGCATCCCCCAACACACGCAACCTGCGCAGATGCAGGAGAGGAAGGTTAGGTTAGTGTGCTTTTTTCTTTTGGTTGGCAAGTTGAAGTAAAGATCGGTCCTAATTACGTAATTAATCGTACAGATTGGTACTAATTGCATAACTACAGACAGAGCGCTACACAAAGATTGCCGAAAATCGCAATACACCTAAAAAATTGACGATGTCATGCAACTGTTTTTATCCTGCTGGCAAAAAATTTCACAGTACTGCTCGAAACTGGCGGCAGCCGCATTCAACCTCTACCCTTCACCTAAACGCTGGGTGGGTGGGGGGTGTGAGGTACTATTACTATCCCTACATTTTTTTCAGGGAAATATGTTCACCTGACGCGATGCTAGTGTTGGACAGAGAGGAGTTTATGTGTCTTACCTGTACGCATACTGCTGAGTACTGTATCTATGGCTGTTTAACGTCAGAGTTCGCTACAGACACCTGCTCCATAATCACCCTGCAGCCAACGTAATCAAAGCCAATACACGCGACCATAACTGATGGAAAAATGCATCACTGTGCTAATTACACAACCAAATAGTCGTTAAAAAAAACAAACTCCCATAATGAATGGGTCACAATACAACACATGTACAAGGGTTTGGGAAAAAAATCATCATAATAACATAACTACTTCAAAAACCGACCCCAGAAGATTGCATAGGGGCAGAAGTTGCAGCTGTGTCCTCCTCAGTGGACGATCAGGAACTAACGAACTTTGAGGTAACCTTATCCACCCCGTCCACCCCTCATCCCTCCCTCCCCTCAATGCAGGTAGGGATAGAGGCCTGTTCTTGCCGCTGGTGGTCCACAAAGATATCCTATTGGTGGCTGTCTCCAGTCACGGTCAGTCACAGATAGACAAAAGACAAGAACAAGACGCTTCTTTCACTCTGCTAAACGTATTTCTTTGAAAGCCTGGACCCCCTCCCACCCCCCTCGCGGAACAACGACGACTTGGAAAACAGGAAGCCCTCCACCTAAAGCGTCCCCAGCGCACCAAATACACCCGTCTTCTGCGATGGAGAACAACTGTATTTAACGTCATGTTGATAAATGTCCTCCTTCCACGAAAATAGGTGCTGCACATTTTCTTTTAGTTTGTGAGTAAAGGCGGTATATTTTTTACTTCCGACAGCAGTATAAAATTCATATTTCATTATTTTGCGACATCCAACGAAGTGAACCACTACCGATTACATTTAGAGGTCAGGATATACATCCCAAATACACATCCAAGCTGTGTAAACTTTTGGAAAAAGAACTTCCACCATTTTACTACGAAAATTACCGATTTCCGCAGTATGTCCTCCTTGTTTCGAAATCAATCAGAGTAAAGAAAAAGACGAATTTAAACTCCGAAGAAATAACAATCTATGTTAATCAGTGTCTCTAGCGTTCAAATTAGTTCCTGTAAATAAACTGTCATGCATGTGCATATTACAAACATTTCAGACACATGAAATAGCTTTACAAAATACAATCTTTCACGCCATTAGCTCACATTTCGGAAAAAAAACAACTATTTTTACATTCATCAATAAGATTCCACAATTCAAGAGGACTTTGTTCTTTTGTACTCTACGCCAAGTCCCGTTTTACCATTCCCGGCGGGGTCAGGGATTTTCTCTGCCTCGTGATGACTGGGTGTTGTGTGGTGTCCTTAGGTTAGTTAGGTTTAAGTAGTTCTAAGTTCTAGGGGACTGATGACCATAGATGTTAAGTCCCATAGTGCTCAGAGCCATTTGAACCATTTGAACCCGTTTTACCAATGCTATGTTATATCACACTGGGCGTTTACGAAATAAATCGTGAGAGCCTGTCTTGTAATAGAATCTCCTACAAGATTTTACAACATGTCTCGCTCTCTTCCCTTACATAGAAACCAAATACCGCCTGCTTGCTTACATTTGACATTTTTGCTCCATAACTCCAATCTACGAATTTACGAAATAAATCGTGAGAGCCTGTCTTGTAATAGAACCTCCTACAAGATTTTACAACATGTCTCGCTCTCTTCCCTTACATAGAAACCAATTACCGCCTGCTTGCTTACATTTGACATTTTTGCTCCATAACTCCAATCTACCGACATAACTGTGAACATTCTGTCATACAGTAGATTCTTGTGTTCTAGTTTTGTAAGCGATTAAGCAAACACAGCATGTTTCAATCTACTCACATGTCGGAAGAAACACTATCATTTCTAGGTTCCACGAGCTATGATTCAAGCGGTGTCTACTTTATAATTAGAGGTGATGGAGAACGAAATAACAGAGCACTTGCGGTAACACTTATTTTTTAAGACACAATTGTGACGAAATAATAAAAACAATCATGATTCCATAAGAGTAGATACATCCGATTTCTATTAGCTTTATGAGCAAAGTCGGTATAGTTTTGAGAGAACAATCTGCTTCCAAACTTCAACAAGTTATACCACTCCTTATAATAGGACCTCCTATGTCTCTCTCTTTCGGTACATCGAAAAAACAAATACCGTCTAAGTGTTGACATCGAGCATATTACATATACACTTCGCCCCATTGGAGCACCTGACCAGTGCTCGAAGTCGCTTGCACAGATCTGCGTTAAATTTTGTCCACTCTACTGGAGGGTTCCTGTATTGGTCCTTCATTTATTTTTTTTTTTTTTTCTTTTTGGCTGTAACACATCCAGGTAGGGTACGACTACAGTTTTGTCCAGCTAACATGGCTTCGAGGTCTGTGTCAGGTGCTAAAACGATATTAACACGCATCGATCCTTTGGCTCTCACAGAAAGCTGAATATCACATACTGTAAACTATGCAGCTTCCGCAATAGACGCAATACACGGTAGAAAGAAAACACAGAGACAAAGTTTGTCATTGACAAAAATGTGGAAGCCATCGCAGCATATGGAAGCTGGAAGAGTTTGCGGCACTGTAGAGCGTTTCTAATGGCTATCCGAAAGTAATGACTTCCACAGTTAATCTCATCTTCCACAGCGACGCAGTACCGGATGTCTTGGTTTTCCATTCGACGAGCATTGTTTCCTCATTTTGCAGCCATGTACACGAGTACTGTTCCGGCGTTGACCATCACCACAATGTTTCGTTCACAACACGCGCAAGGTAGCAGAAATAAAGAAGAGCTACTGTTATTTCATTGGTGAAAAAAAAAAGAAAGAAAAAAAAAACATGTGGAGGGCATCGCAGCATATGGAAATAGTACTGGTCTGCAGCACTAAGGAACTCTACCAAACAACTGTCTGAAGGTGATGACCCCCCACATTTAGTACCATGCTTTACGGTGACAATAGCAGATATACAATGTTCCGTCAAGGGTTCCTTCATTTCAACCAAGTAGAGTCAGTTAGTCATTATGCGTTAATCAATAGCGTACCAGTGGACGGACGAGATGGGAAAGAAACTGTTACATGGGGCGATGTACCGTAATACAAACTGCAGTTGACAGCGCGATCAATTTTAGCAATTTTAGCAGTTGCTCCACAATTTTAACGACAGCCAATGGAACAGCAGAATGCTTCCTAATCTCTGCATCATCGCTAACTCCTCCCTCCACTACTTTGCGAGAACCATATACTAGATTGCAAATGCAGCTAGATGAATGCGCATCCATTCGACCATATACAACAAAGTATACCAGATAGCGTCCTATATCGATGCAATTAGGTCATCTACATATTTCCAGCGCATCGATCATAGTCCGGAATTTATGATTATGACTGGCTATCTTTCCCAGCGTTGATGGCCGTCACAGAGTATTCACGCATTCGCAAGATAAAGTCAGAGACTAGCAGATCCCTCCCACATTGTCCTTGACTAATCCTCCCTGCAACACCAATCTTGTCCACAACACCCACCCAAAACCACAAGATCTCTCCAGAGGTGTGCTTCCCGAGGAGGGTAGCGTCTCTTATCGGTGCATAGTAGACATGAGAGTGTTGGAGTGATATAACAGATGGCTGAGACAAAACGTGTGGATTAAACACTCATGCTCCTAAATTAACGATAATTGCAGAATGTGGTGCCACACAATGTGGCACTACACAAAAATGGCACTAATAGCATAGGCACATAGGGAACACACACGACACAGATCTGTAAGTCCTCGGTATTGGTGGTAAGTTGAGAAAATCGTCCCGAAACACATGTGCTACAAAACGCCACTGTTTCCTGCGCATGTAACCCGACATCAATATGGGATATGATCACCAGACACACGTACACAGGCCGCACAAAGGGTTGGCATACTCTGGATCAGGTGGTCGATCAGCTGCGGGAGTATAGCCTCCCATTCTGACACCAGTGCCTCTCGGAGTTCCTGAAGTATCCTAGGGGTTTGAGGACGTGGAGCGATACTTCGACAGAAAGCATCCCAGACGTGCTCGATAGGGTTTAGGTCTGGAGAACATGCAGGCCACTCCATTCCCCTGATATCTGCTGTTTCAAGGTACTCCTCCACGATGGTAGCTCGGTGGGGCCGTGCGTTATCATCCACCAGGAAGAAGGTGGGACCCACTGCACCCCTGAAAAGGCGCACATACTGGTGCAAAATGACGTCCTGATACACCTGACCTGTTACAGTTCCTCTGTCAAGGACATGCAGGGGTGTACGTGCCCCAATCATAATCCCATCCCACACCATCAAACCGCAAACCTCCGTGCAGGTCCCTTTCAAGGACATTAAGGGGTTGGTATCTGGTTCCTGGTTCACGCCGGATGAAAACCCGGAGAGAATCACTGTTCAGACTATACCTGGACTCGTACGTGAACATAACCTAGGACCTCTGTTCCAATTATCATGAACTGTGTTCTTGACACAAATCTTTACGGGCTCTCCTGGGACCAGGGGTCAGTGGAATGCTCCTTGCAGGTCTCCGGGCAAATAAACCATGTCTGTTCAGTCGTCTGTAGACTGTGTTTGTCTGGAAACAACTGTTCCAGCGGCTGCGGTAAGGTCCCGAGAAAGGCTACCTGCAGTTCTCCATGGCCGTCTGAGGGCACTGATGGTGAGATATCGGGCTTCTTCTGGTGTTGTACACGTTCCGTACTGTAGCGCCTGGACACGTTTCCTGTCTGCTGGAATCGTTGCCACAATCTTGAGATCACACTTTGTGGCACACAGTCACCATTAGCACATCTGAAAACGTCTACACACTTACTCGCTGCACCGTACTCTGACATGCACCAACATACCTCTGCGTATGTTGACTACTGCCAGCACCACCGTGCGACGACCGCAGGTCAAATGCACCGCATGGTCATACCCCGAAGTGATTTAAACCAACAAACCGCCAACCAGAGCGTTGTTTCACCGTGTATCAGCATTATCCTTAATTTACGAGCATGAGTGTACAGGATGAAGCTCCAGACGCATGGGGTTTGAAACATTTCACGTGAATCAATCCTGCTATCAATTCTGAAGCGTTATTCTACTGTCTGGAATCAGTACCAGAAAAATACCGGCACGAGAGGAATGATCGCGGAGCATAAACACACATTGTTAATGCAATACGGTTTCCGAAGTATTAGTCCTGCAGAACGCAACACTCTTAATACTCTAATACATGATTCGTTTGTCCAGCATCATACATACAACCACCCCTCAAATTTCCTACTCCAGGCACTGCGGTAACAAACTTACAATGATGAAACTACTTCCTTCTACACTAGTGTGGCGTCCTAGGATGGTCTCGTCAGTTTATATACACCACTCGAGCTGCTTATAAACCAACTGGAACGAAGTCTAAAGACCGCTGTTCTGTCTCTTAGGAAATTAATGGATTGTGTACGTGTTTTTAAGACGGAAACGTAAGTACCCTCAATCACACTTCTCGCATTAGTCGTGCTTATAATTAGTAATAGTATCAGTTCTGACGGATGCGGGTATGCCTCACTAGGAAATAGACCGAGGAATAATCAACGCGAACATTTTCGACAACTGATACATTGGGGTATCATCAGCACTCTGCTGCACGAAGATGCACACTAAGAATCAACACGATCAGCAGCAAAAGGAGACGTAACAGTCTTATTGCTGTTTACAGTAGTTTCACCACAGCTCTGGTAGCATTCCTCTTGCACAAAGACGTCCTGGCTGCTGTTAGGTAGTTTTTACCATGTGTAGGTAACACAGCAATTTCGTACTATCAGCACATTTCTCGAGTACACCCCCTCACACTATTTAAGGTGAATTCATGTTTACATATGTCTACTTTCCTACAGAACACTCTAGCCAATGGCCTAAATTCGATAAATGCATTGATTCTTCTCCTTAATACTTAAGAAATAACATTGTGAAAACTTGCCATCTGGCCATCATTCGACAATATCTATACTCAACTGCATGTGTGAGAACAGAGTTGCAGATTGGGATAAATATGTTTTGCATGCTTTAAAATAGCGGCTCTGTGTTAAACGTATTTCGCCTTTGTTGGAGTATGTATTACGAAAATCCCCGGACTTAACAAGGAGAGGGGAAGAGTTAAAACTGAATATACCCAAAGCATTATTTACAAGCTTTTCTCAGTCTTGAGTGTCCAGGTACCTCCAATCCACCTCAGTTCCCATCATTTCATGGTAGTTTTTCTCCAATTTTACGTATTCTCTGTCAATTTAAATAATTTTGCAAGTTTTTTCGCGATTTTACATACGCCGGTTCTCACAAACAATGTTATTTCTTAAGTATTAAGAAGAATCAATGCATTTATCAGACTTAACCGATTCCATAGAGTTCTCTAAAGGAAAGTCGACCAATGTCACATTTATCACCTTTAATAGAGTGGGGGGAGCGTGGTCGAGATCTGTGGTGTTTGCACGAATAGGGTAGGTGGGAGCGGTGGACGGAGAGGAGGAGGAAGGGAGAGGGGCCTGAGACCCATGTGCAGCCTGAGAAAAACACATGACATAATTTTTTTTTGGGGGTGGGGCGGGGTGGTTGGGGGTAATTAATTGGTAAATTTAATTAATTTGCATATCAGTTTGATATGAATCTGATCTCAAAATTGGGGTGGTGCCCCCCCCCCCTACCCTACTACTGACGTGACTGAAGTGACAAATGACGGTGGCTTGGGGTCAGTAGAACGCACACTGCAGAGCGTCCGGCTCGGAGCTGTTCTTCAAGTAACCGCTTAGTTTATTACGTCACTGTGGTGCAAGCTGCAGCTCGAATTGCTGCTGCAAACGCAGCACGATGCGCCAGGGCCATATAGCGAGCACTACGGTCTTTCCTCTCGGTAGTGCTAATTGGCAATCTGCAGATGGGTCTTCTTGGGGCCATACATTCTCGTGATCGCCACTGGCAGTAACATGTACAGTGGCTACATTCCTGCTAAGTCTTTCTGCAATATCGCAGAAGGAACTTCCAGTTTCACGTAGCCGTATTACACGAACTCGTTCAAATTTAGTGAGCTGCTGATAATGGCGTCATTTTCGCGTTATAGACATTCCTCACCAAATTCAACTCACCACGACCAATCTCAAAGGCAACTAACGCTCAAAAGCGTTACAGCGTGTATTTAAAATAAACCTGATACACATAGTGGTCCTACTAGCGCCACTCTAATGCTACTGGTGCCGAATCTGAGTAGACATAAATTTTCAAAAGTAGAAACACGCCTGACAACTTCCGTTTACGTCGCACAACTCATTCTTGGTGTTGCGACTTTCTCCCGTCTGTATAATAGAGACTGATTTAAATGAAATAATGTTTGTTACGAACATAAGAGCTGAACATATATAAGTGGCACATGTTACTAATCATAATACATCTGTCTTGAGGAGAAAAAATAAAAACAAGATTGCGTTTTTTACTTCATCGTGAAATTTATAGGATAACTAATTTTCGCAGCGCAACATTCTAACACAGAAATATGTAAAATTATTATTACGCAATGGACCTTCCATGAACGACACAGGACTTAGACAGTGTACTAACGTATTGTGTAACTATGCAAGAACATGATTCTCATGCTGTTTCTACGAAAAGTGGCATAAACAAAGTGACATCGGAAATTTGTGTTATCTCAAGAAGTTCCGTAAGCGCTGGGTTTGTTATATCCCAAAGCGCATGCCCCACCATGGCTTGTGTATATAACAGTCTCAGTACGCAGTATCTTTTACATTCAACGATTCTATTGATTGGCGACTCCATAGAGTGCTGTGTGCACAACGAACATATGATAAATAAAATTAGAAGTAGGGTGACCATTGGCTGTAATTTTGATGATTTATTAACACCATAATAGATTTTCGATCACATAGTGATTATCTTCAGTGCTTTAGTATACGAATGAAAGATAGTAGGCACTCGTGTCTAATTATTAGCAGTAACAGAAGCTATGAGACGATCGCAGTAACTCAAGTGTCATCGTTTCATAGCTTCTGTTACTGCTAATAACTAGACACCAATGCCTACTATCTTTAATTCGTATGCTAAAGCACTGAAAATGATCATTGTGTGATCTAAAATCGATTATGCTGTTAAAAAATCATCAAAATTGCGGCCAATTGTGACCTTCTTTCTAATTTTATTTTTCGATGATTTTGGTAACGATGGATCGTCCAGTTCCTCCAACGCAGACTTTTCAACATGTTTACTGCATGAGGTATATTCTGACATTGCGAGCGGGTTCCATTTGTCTTTGCCTATATGAGACAATGTTTGATCTCGTTGATAATCTTTACGCCTTGTTTATGCATTACGCCCGATCCTGCCCTACAGATAGGTGACGAACTTCATAAAGGCCACATACAACATTTCTTTATTCGACGTGTCACTTTGTTGGATATTAGGTTTGGTGACACTTCTTAAATAGCTAGTGGAGAACCCATCGCTCGTGGGAACGCATCTAGCACCCGAGGTACTGCGTCTCACATATTCGTCTTGTCCGCTTTACCAGCGATTTAATTGCTTCTCTTTTGTAGCTTGGATGATATTTTAAAGTTTGTGCAGGTATCGGTCCGTGTGTGTCGGCTTTCGGTATACAGTATGGCCAATGCATGCTTTCCTACCTCCACAGTAAATTTAATGTTAGCAGAGTAAGAAGATGTCACCGAGCTGTTTCTCAACATAGATCCACATGACGAAGGAGTCGACGTTTCTTGTAACACATCTTACTTTTACGTGGTACCAACTTCGGCACATGCCTTTCGAAATGCTCCATGAAGAAATCGGCAACTACCGGACTAAGTACACAATATGTTAGGCTTACAAGATGCCTAGCCCAGTGCCTGCATTCTGGAATGGTGCAGGGCAAAAGTGTCCACCACCGGTTGCTCGCAGAAATCGCCATGCGACCAAAGGTAGCACATTGTAAGATAAGCGTCAAACAGATTAGTGGGGTTCCCCGGGAAAATGAAGCGGATATCCTCCATAGAGTCACTAAGTGGCACATCGGTAAACAAAGAAACAACACCAAAGCTGATCAGAATATCAGTTGTCCAAGCGTTTCTTTTTGTACGCATGCAGACTGAAGAGACGAAAGAAAATTTGTACCAAGGCCGGGAATCGAACCCAGGTCTCCTGCACTTTCTTTTTGACCATGTTTTTTATTCCACAAAAACAGTAACAAAAATGGCTACAATGAAATGACATAAATAAGGTGACAGATAATTGCAGTTATAAATTACAGCATTTAAAGAATGAGGAATCATCTTCAGTCTTTAGCAGTAGCACAATGTAGCACCTTCGCTGTCGCCTTCAACTGGTGGCAGTTCAGGATGCACATTTTCTTCTTCTGCAGCCTGAGGATCCTCATAATCATTTCCCAGACCCAAATTAATCATTCAGTAAATCCTTGATTTGTGTTCCTTCCAGGGTAAATTAGTGGACAGGAGAGCAGTCTCGCACAGCGACATCGCAAAGTCCTTCTCTGCCTTGTTATTTTTGTCAGTTCCAGCCTTCTAAACGCATCCTTAGGGAGTTCAAGATCTTCCTTTATATTAGACACCAGATGTTTGCCGTCATATTCTTGTATCTGCTGTACTACTGATTTATTTTTCATGTCTGACTTACAGGTGAGGTTAGGGTCGTGAACGTGACCCAACCCATTCCCTCTCTACTAGGAATCCAGTTCCTAACCTATACCCATTCTATTGAAGACAATTCGGAGCATGTTACCATATTTCTTATTGTGATTCTGATATTTTAGTATTTTCTCGAATTCATTTTCCATATACATCTTGTATTCAATATGTTCGTCGCTCCCAATATTGTTAAAAACATAACTTGTGTATTTGCCCATTAACCAAATCACTGCATTATTTTTTTGCCTGAGGGCACCCTAAGCAGATACCTAACCACTACACCACCTAGGAACAGTGGATTTGCACAACTTCACGGACCACCCCAGCACGCCTCCCTCTTAATCAAAATTCCCATTCATGCCTCTGTCCATTTGTTATACTCCATAGCCTCGAACACTACTTGATAAAAGCACCTATTCCTGGGTTTCAGGGAGGATCCCCAATTTCATTCGATGCCGGTGTGCTATGCCAGAGCAGTCGAGACCTTCTTCAGTAGTTTTTATGGGGCATACCAAGTGGGCTGAGGTGTGAATGAGAATTTGCATTGAGGGGTAGGGATACTAGGGCAGTAATTGAAGTTGTGCAAAATGACAGCGCCTGGGTGGCATAGTGGTTAATGCATCGGCCTAGTCAGCAGGAATTCCAAGTTCGAATGGCGGTCTAGGTACAAAAGTTTCGTTCGTCACTTGGGTGTGCGTATATACGCCGACGTAACAAAAGTCGTGGGATACTGATACACACATATACAGATGGCGGCAGCGATGTGTACACAAGATATAATAAAACAGTGCATTGGCGGCGCTGACAGTGTACCCAGGTGATTCATGTGAAAATGTTTCCTACGTGATTATGGCTGCACAAGAGGAATTAAAAGGCTTTGTATGCGGAATGGTAGTTGGAGCTAGATGTATGAGATATTATATTTTTCAGATCATTAGAGAATTCAATATTCCGAGATACGCAGTGTTAAGTGTATGCGGAGAATACCAGATTTCAGGCATTACTCACATTACAGAAAATACAGTGGCTGACGGCCTTCACTTAATGACCGAGAGCACTGTGCTTGGTTAGAGCGGTCAGTGTATGACATAAACATACAGATCAAAGTGGGATGTACGACGAACGAATCAGCGTCGAAATTTGACGTAAATGGGGTTGACAGCAGACGGCGACAGGAGGACCTTTGCTAACAGCACGACATAGGCTGCAGTGCCTCTCTTGAGCCGGTGGCCATATCGGTTGGAACCTATAGGCCTGGAAAACCGTGGCCCGATCAGATGAGTCTAGATTTCAGTTGGTAAGAGCTGATGGTAGGGTTCGAGTGTGGCGCTGACCCCAGGAAGCCCAAAGCATTGTCCAAGCTGGTGTTAGCTCTATAATGGTGTGGACTGTGTTTACATGGAACGGACTGGGTCATGGTTACGTTGGCTACTTGGAGACCATTTGCAGCCATTCATGGACTTCATGTTTCCAAAAGACGATGGAATTTTCATGGATGACAATGCACTATGTTACTGGGCCACAACTGTTCGCAATTGGTTTGAAGAAGTTTCTGTGTAATTCGTGCGAATTATTCAGCCATCCAGATCATCCGACATGAATAACATCAGACATATTTGGGACGTTATGGAGAGGTTGGATCGGGCACAAAATCTCACACTTGCAACACCTTCGCAATGATGAAAGGCTATAGACGCAGCGTGGCTCAATATTTCTGCAGGGAATTTCCAACGACTTATTGAGTCCACGCCACGTCGAGTTGCTGCACTTTGCCTGGCAAAAGGAGGTTCGACGCGATATCTACATCTACATATATACTCCGCTAGCCACTAAGCGGTGAGTGGTGGAGGGCACAATTCCGCCATAGTCATATTCCACCCCCCCCCCCCCACCCTCACCCCCCTCTGTTCCATTCGAGGGAGGGAAAAAAATCATTCCGCGATTTGAATGCTGGTGGTAATAATATAAGCTCTACATCCTCTGTGAAGATCGGATTTCGGAATTTAGTGAGCAGCCCCTTCCGTGTAGCGCCCCGTCTATCTGCAAGTGTGTCCCACTTCAGACTTTCTATGAGATTTGTAACGGTCTCGCGATGGCTAAATGTACCAGTCACGAATCTTGCCGCTCTTCTTTGGACCTTCTCAATCTCTTGAATTAGACCCAACTGGTAAGGGTCCCATACAGACGAACAATACTCTAAGACTGGACGAACTAACGTATTGTAAGCTATTTCCTTTGCTGAGCGACTGCATCGCTTCATGATTCTACCAATAAACCGCAATCTAGAGTTCGCCTTACCCGTTACTTGTCTAATCTGATCATTCCATGTGAGATCATTTCGAATAGTCACACCCAGATACTTGACGGATGTTACTGCTTCCAAATACTGGGCATTTATTTTGTTCTCGTACATTAATGGGTATTTTCGCCTTGTTATACGGAGTAGGTTACAGTTGCTAATATTGAGAGATAACTGCCAGTCGTTACACCACGCATTTATTTTCTGCAAAGCCTCATTGATTTGTTCCCAGTTTTCGTGTGATACTACTTTCCTCTAGACTACAGCATCATCGGCAAACAGTGTAATGCCGCTGTCATTGCCATCGACCAGAGCGTTAATGTAAATCGTAAAAAGTTGCGGACCTATTACGCTGCCCTGGGGCAGAACTGAGGTTACGCTTGTTTCTGTTGAAGTCACCCCGTTCAGGACGACAAACTGCTCCTTCTCTATTACAAAAATATCTATCCACATATGTCATCGCATAGACCGTAAGCGCGAACTTTTTGGATCAAGCGTCAGTGCGGAACTGAGTCAAACGCCTTTCGAAAGTCGAGAAATATGGCATATCAGGAGGTATCCCATGAATTTTGTCACCTCGTTGGAGGTAAAAGAGACTTGAAAAGGTCTCTGGAACCATGTTAATTGCATATTTTTATCACTGTTTATTACCTTTGTTTCTTAAGGAGCCAAACGTGTGTGTTTTTATTAGAGTTAGCAGGTTGATTCTGGAAGATAAGTGCTTGTGTATTGCCGAATTGTTCATTCGAATCGTGCCCGACTTCACGTACAGGAAACACTCTCCACTGCCGCATGGCGCCCCTTGGCTGCGGCTGCATCTGCTGGCTGTGGCAGCCTAGTACTGGCGCAGACGGCGCCGCCCTGAAACCGCGGCTTAGCCTCATAATGCCGGCGCCGGACACCGGCCACTACAAATCCACTTTCGGCCGCGGCATAAATAATTTATTGCCGGGCTGTGGCGCTCCTTGTTATTACTGCCGCAGCGGCAGTGGCCGCAGCCGCGGCTACGCAGAGTTCCTCTGCGCGGCAGTCGCCCTTCTTCACCTCAGAGCCAGCTCTCGCAGTGGTCACGATACCGTCTGCTTCACGTGTCTGCAATACTCTCTTATTCCCCATTCTGTGTGCAACTGGTGTTTCTGACGAATCGTTCCCATGTTCTCATAGCAGCATCTCCAACATTCTTCCAGGCCAGCTGCTTCTCGCTTCTGTAAATGAATGACCCAATGTGTACAGATGGAAGTATTTTTTACGGTTTTCTGCAAATAATATTGTCATCTTGCACAAAACAAAGGCTTGTAATGTAGAAGCTATGTGACAGAATGAAAAATTTCTTTTAAAACCTTGTGTTTGTTGTGTAAATGGATAGCGGGGTCTGTTTTAACGTCCATTAGAGAAATTGGATGTCTAGAAAGAAATCTCAGACAAATCTCAGCTTGACATGTCAGTACTTCTTTTCCTTGGAACTGGAATTTATTGTGTACCTGGCTCAGAAGGTATAGAAGAACACTATAAGAGGGCGCCATCATACGGTTAACTCCACGCCAGTCACCTTCTCAGTTCCAAGCAGCCACTTCCAGATGCCGCTCAGTAATTGGGAATACTTTCTGCTTCCGCCGCCAAGTCTATGAGCGCACTGCATTCGTTCGCCTGCTTCAATATCAACTAAACTCATCTATGCTAATGACATTGCACTAGTAGCAGAGAGCAATAATTTTGAAGATGGTGAACGAATTCTTACGGAGGATCTGGAGAAGATGTCATCTTTCTTTAAGACCTGAGGAATGATCCCAAGCACATCAAAATCTGAAGTTTCTTGTTTTCATCTAGCGAATCGCGCTGCGAACTACAAACCAAGAGGTCTGCTCAATGGACAAACGTTGAGGTACAATCCTTTCCCAAAATATCACGGAATCACTCTAGATAGAACCCTGAGCTACAAATAGCACATCACCAAGCTTTCTTATAAAGTTGCTGCTAGGAACAACTTACTACATAAGCTCAGTGGTACCACCTGGGAACCTCTGCTGACTGTCTGCGTTTAACTGGCGTCAGTCTTGAGTACTCTGCTGCCGTGTACTGTGCACCTGTCTGGTTGGATAGTGTACATGTGAAGAAGGTAGACACAAAACTTAACGACACAATGCGCTGCATTACTGGTTCCATCAAATCAACCCCATGCCACTGGTTACCTGTACTGAGTCACATCCCTCCACCTCACTTAAGGCGGAAACAAGCTCTACTGAGGGAGGCCAAGAAAATCTCTGCGTCACCTCCTCTACCACTGCACCAGGAATTCTGTCATCCGCCAGAGCAACGATTGCGATCAAGAAGACCAGCAAGTGTTACTTCAGGACAACTCATCACGGATGGTTTTGATCTAAATGAAAGCTGAAAGCATGAATGGTCAACAGAAACATTGGGAACAAGAGCCCATCACCTTGATCCCTCAAAGAAGCCAAAAGGTTTTGACCTATCGAGGAAACTTTGGTGCCGCCTCAACAGGTTAAGGACTGGACATAGTTGTTGTAGCTACTTTAGGTAGAAATGGGGCTGGATCAGTTCACCAATGTGTGAATGTAATCAAGAAGAGCGGACAATTGAACATTTAATCCAACGCTGTCCACTTCATTCCTACCCTGGAATTCCCGATGACTTGTTCACTCTCACACTCAGCTTAATTAACTGGTTGAAAAACACGGACTTTAAGGTTTAATCTTGTCTTATATCATATGTATACCGTATAAAATCATTTGCCTTATATCAACTGTATATTGTACAAAATCACCATACGATTAAATAAATAAATTCGGTCGCCGATAGTGTTGCCAGCGGTCACAGAGAGAGCTGTCAACAGTAGATTACTTTGCTTCCTCTTGGTAATGGTGCAGATCCAGACACTTCCACCAACAGAGCACAAAAGTCGGCGTTCTCTCAATATTTCCAGTTCACCTCACCCCTGCAGGGCAGCTGTTTTGGCAATTATGATAAGGAGCACAGTTCCGCGAGTTCCTTTAAGATCGCAACCGTTCCATCTTAGCAATCGCTATTTACGGAGCAGTTGATACTTTCAGTCATAGTGACAATGTCGTAGACACCCAAGAGACAGCAGAGTCATTTATATTTCACAGCATTAGTTATAGGACATCAAATGTCACACATTAAACTGTTACCAAAGGTAAGTACAAATTTGTGTCATAACTATTAATAAATTTTATTGGTTATTTACTGTTGTGTTGCCACATTTCTGTTCTAGTGCCACTCTTTCAAGCAAGTGTTCAATAAAAATAAGTATCGTGCATATTGCCACTTTTTTTTAACCGTAGTAGAAATACGTTTTCTGCTACTGTGAATGTTTGGACTGAATTGTTAATAACCTTCACCTGCAATATCTTAAAAGAATTGTTGCATTTTCTTGACGTTGCGGTAATTCGGCTATCTCTTGCAGTGTCTGTCAAAAATGTTCTGAGACTGATTTTATTTCTGGTGTGTAGGGTAGCCAGTGTTGTAGCAGATTGAACTAACAACTGTAAACAACAGAGTGTACGTCAGTTGTGAGGATGCTTTTTCAAGTAGTGGATGTGCGGCCATAGTGTGTCAGTGCTGTTATGTCTCAAACTGCAAAGGTGCAACATCTGCAAAGTAAGTCCTCAAGACATTCTTCACAGTGTTTTGAAGAAGAGGAAAGTGTGTGGAAATTTTGCCCCTCACAACACGAGTCCTAAACAGAAACAATGACGCTTCTACGCCAAACACGACTTGATTGAAATCCATAACGGAGAAAAGTCTTTTCTGGAAAAAATCAGCACAGGTGACGACGTTTGCTGCAAAAAATTCAAATCTACCAGAGAACGACAATGGGCATAAATCCGTGTGGAGAGTAAAGATGCTGGATGTAAACGACATTCACGAGAGGGGTGCATTGTTGTCAAGATGAGGAAGATATCTTGGAATACCTGAAGCGTTAAAACCACAGTCTTAACTTTTCACAATTTTTTTTACTTGTCCAGTGACGAACATTCTTGAACCGACGAGACATATCTTGAACGCTATATGGAATAATTTTGTCCTAGCTGGTTGTCCCAAGAATTGAAATAATTACCAGGGACTTACGACTTTCAGTGCTCTGTTAAATTCTTCTCGCAGTATCATATCTATCATATCTTCGTCTGCTATCTCTCCCCTTTCCATAATACTACCTTCGACATAGCAGATAACAGATTCTTCTTGTATAACTTTCTATAGATTCGTGCATTCCAACTTTCTCTTCTTTGCTTAGAAATGGCTTGCCATCTGAGCTCTTGATCTCTACGGAGTTGCTTCTCTTTTCTCCAAAGATCTTGTGGCGGAACCGGATTATAGTATTTCGTGACTTTAATTTGTAACCTCCCCCTCACTTATCGACCTTAATGACGGTGAAAAATTAAACCGCATGTACCTAATGGAAATTTGGGAAAAGCAATCGTCACCGAAGTTAATTTGTCGGTAAAGAGGGAGGAAAGGGTTACATCTAAATGAAAGGAAAAATGCAAATGAAACTGGTGGAAATTAATTTTGAAAAGAGGTAAAGTTAATAAAGAAAGTAAATGTGCGGCCGTTACGTTAACAATTAACTAGCGGTAATTAGATATTTGAGATTTGGGGGAAATTGCGGTCGCCAGTCCTAAGGACAATTACTATAGTAACTGAAAAAGAAAGGTTATTACACATATAATTAGCACTAGAAGCGTGGCAACTGAAGGTTGACACGTGTAGTGTGAAAACTGAAAGTTTGTCAGAAGTAATAAATTTCGCTACACTCTGACTTAATTTAGCAAAAGAATTAATAAAACCGGAAAATCGAAAGTTAATTTAGTGACTGAAGTTAATAGTGAGCTTTCTTACTGAAGCACATCGAAATTCAGTTAAATACGGTTGGTCTTGGACTACCTCAACAATCATTTCAAAAGCTACTTGAATCTACGCAATTTAGAAATAAGAGATTTAACTTTGAACTTGAATTAAATGATTCTGAACAATTAACAATAGTAAATTCAGTACGTACCAAGCTGAGCTGTAGTCACAGGTAAGCTAAAATATGGTAACAAAACTCGCACTCATAATTTGTGCTTGTGTAATCTAAATATTGTAGCCAGCTATGAATACCTTAACTGAACTTTGAAATTAAAGCAGTGAAATAGAATAATATTGCTTTAATGCTGGCGTTTGAATTTCAACGAGACTCGGGTTCATTCCGGAAAAGGAAGGGACCCTGCTTGGTAATGCAATTGGGACAATGAGCAACAAAGGTTGCTGTAATTTTGTGATTTGAACATTTTCAAATGCTGAGGTCTGCCATACAGTTCTAAAACTTTACGTGCTTCCAGTCTTCCTTGTTGGTTGATTGAAGGTTTGAAGCCGTCGATCGAGGAGGTGGCGACAGTCACTCATTGTCGACCGTCGCTGTTGCAGAAGCTGGATGTTGGCGCGCCTCCTTCTCGACACGGTCACCAGGCGAAACGGGCTCTTGATGTGCGCCAGCTAACGCTTCCCGTCCGCGACACCGTGTCAGAAACTATCATAGCAAGTCGAGCGCAATTACATGCTGCCAAACCCCGAAAGCGCGGCAACTCGCGGGAGCGTCACACAACACACGTGCTCCACTGCACTACCCCAGCCAGACTCCCTCTCTGCCCGCGCTCCACGCGACAGAGTTAACACTACCAAAGATCCTAAACACTTTCGTTCTTCACACGACCTATCGATGTATTCGTTCGATAGCATAGTTTTCCCTAGGCAAGACCCAGCGTAAAATACAAATAATATTTACAAAACAAACCAATTATACATCGACATAAATGCATATATATATATATATATATATATATATATATATATATATATATATATAGTAAAACAATTACAATATATAAAGACACAGAAATGTCATATCTTGAGGTAACAAAACAAGGAAAAAAATTATAGTACAATAGATGGAAATAGGAGGATATGCATTTCCGGCGTTACAAATTACTTACAAATGACATTTCAGGTAGATTAAAAAAAGTATAAAACTAGTTACCTATTGTCAGCGAAACAATTCGTTTGATCTCAAAAATGATTATCCTGGCTAATATTTGTTACTCTGCTAACGAAATCTCGACTTGAAGTTGTGTAGAAATGTTGTCTGTAAAGTGGCACTAAATTGCAAATCATTTATCAGATTTTACACAACTGCTACTTAAGATGGAAGCACTTTTCTCTAGTGAAGGGAACCTTTAGTCACAAAATACTACCCGCGCACAACACTGACGTATGTCTTCTATCAAATTATTTCATATAAATCATCAGAAGTAATTAGGCTTCATACATCAGCAAATAAGAACTTGATATTACGTAACGTGCTGTGAGCAATATTTTTAAAGATAAAATCTGAGTTGATTTCTGTCTTTTAAAGTAGATTCGGGACCACACGTGCACATTTATTTCCATTCATTTATATCTAACAACATGTATGTTTGTTAAAATTCTCGATTCAAAAGTGCTGCCCAGATATTTTTGCCAAGATGGCGCCAGACAGACGATAGTCAATTTGTCTATTGTTATTCACGATTCCTTTTATATCATGTTAATGTATTTAGATAAAACTCTTTAAGCCTTTTATCTCTATTCTTCAGCATTTAAAGTTATTTTCAATGGAAATTACGTCATATTTTTTATACCAGCTACTAGTAAACTCCGCTGTAAGTTACTAGCGTTAATGGCTGCGCTCTTAATTACGGAGCTGAAAGTTAACACCTAAAAACATTAATTAGATTGGATTACAACTGAAATAAATACAAATCCACGTCTAGACAATAGCGACTCTATTTTTCAAATAATAATTAACAATATAGTTACAGGTTTTCTCTTTACAAACCTCACATGTCTCACTTCCGAACAGTTCATTGGTTAGCACAAGAAGAACAACTGAACCACAATTATCACAGATAACAAAAAACATTATAATTATCGCTGTCCATGAGTGTAGTTCTCTGATAATAGTTTTAATTCACACAGAAATTAAATTATTACAGAAATAATGAAATCATTCTCTTCATTTTTACACGATACAGTCCTTTAATACGTAGCATCGATAATATTTGTTGAAGTTTGCACTTAGTTCATTTTAACATTTTGTGGCTAGAACATAGTGTCGTGGATATTACAGTCTCTTCAATTTTCTTACAGATGGTACCTATCTTTTCCTGTTTTGCATTTTGTCATTATTATGAAACTCTTATTTAGACACCTGTATTTCTCGTTGCCTGCTTCTTTGCTGCATTTTTATATTTTCTTCTTTCGTCAGCTACAATCCGTATGTCGTGCATTGTCCAAGGATCTATACTGGGCTCGGTCTTTTTCCGCAATTTGATCTTACGTTGCCTTCCCTGTCTCACTTCTGAAAGCTACCCGTTTGTCTGCTAAAATGTTCCTTTCCCCTTACACTCAATATGTGCCAAATGCTCCACTCTAAACTCTCAACGAACGGGTTCTTTGAGCACATCCATTTCCCAACTCCTTGATTTCCTACTTTCCTGCAATTTCTTCGGTTCAATTTGTAGTCCACAACCAGTAATTTATGGTCAGACTCCACACGTGCTTCTGAAAATGTTTTTAGTTTAAAATCTGGTTTCGGAACCTCTCTCTGAGCATTATGTCCTCTATTCCAACATTGCCTGCGTTTTCAGGCCTCTTCCACATATACACTCTTCTTTCATGGTATTGAAAACAAGTATTAGTCATGATTAACTCATGCTGCGTGCAAATACACTCCTGGAAATGGAAAAAAGAACACATTGACACCGGTGTGTCAGACCCACCATACTTGCTCCGGACACTGCGAGAGGGCTGTACAAGCAATGATCACACGCACGGCACAGCGGACACACCAGGAACCGCGGTGTTGGCCGTCGAATGGCGCTAGCTGCGCAGCATTTGTGCACCACCGCCGTCAGTGTCAGCCAGTTTGCCGTGGCATACGGAGCTCCATCGCAGTCTTTAACACTGGTAGCATGCCGCGACAGCGTGGACGTGAACCGTATGTGCAGCTGACGGACTTTGAGCGAGGGCGTATAGTGGGCATGCGGGAGGCCGGGTGGACGTACCGCCGAATTGCTCAATACGTGGGGCGTGAGGTCTCCACAGTACATCGATGTTGTCGCCAGTGGTCGGCGGAAGGTGCACGTGCCCGTCGACCTGGGACCGGACCGCAGCGACGCACGGATGCACGCCAAGACCGTAGGATCCTACGCAGTGCCGTAGGGGACCGCACCGCCACTTCCCAGCAAATTAGGGACACTGTTGCTCCTGGGGTATCGGCGAGGACCATTCGCAACCGTCTCCATGAAGCTGGGCTACGGTCCCGCGCACCGTTAGGCCGTCTTCCGCTCACGCCCCAACATCGTGCAGACCGCCTCCAGTGGTGTCGCGACAGGCGTGAATGGAGGGACGAATGGAGACGTGTCGTCTTCAGCGATGAGAGTCGCTTCTGCCTTGGTGCCAATGATGGTCGTATGCGTGTTTGGCGCCGTGCGGGTGAGCGCCACAATCAGGACTGCATACGACCGAGGCACACAGGGCCAACACCCGGCATCATGGTGTGGGGAGCGATTTCCTACACTGGCCGTACACCACTGGTGATCGTCGAGGGGACACTGAATAGTGCACGGTACATCCAAACCGTCATCGAACCCATCGTTCTACCATTCCTAGACCGGCAAGGGAACTTGCTGTTCCAACAGGACAATGCACGTCCGCATGTATCCCGTGCCACCCAACGTGCTCTAGAAGGTGTAAGTCAACTACCCTGGCCAGCAAGATCTCCGGATCTGTCCCCCATTGAGCATGTTTGGGACTGGATGAAGCGTCGTCTCACGCGGTCTGCACGTCCAGCACGAACGCTGGTCCAACTGAGGCGCCAGGTGGAAATGGCATGGCAAGCCGTTCCACAGGACTACATCCAGCATCTCTACGATCGTCTCCATGGGAGAATAGCAGCCAGCATTGCTGCGAAAGGTGGATATACACTGTACTAGTGCCGACATTGTGCATGCTCTGTTGCCTGTGGTTCTGTCAGTGTGATCATGTGATGTATCTGACCCCAGGAATGTGTCAATAAAGTTTCCCCTTCCTGGGACAATGAATTCACGGTGTTCTTATTTCAATTTCCAGGTGTGTACTACCAGGCAGCTTCCTCTTTCAATGCTTTCTTCCAGTCCGTATTTGGCTACTACTTTTCCTTGTCTTAACATTCCTACTATCGTATTTCTGTCTTCCATCGTTCCTACATTTGTCTTCCTTAATTATCTGAAGAGAATCTCTTATCTCGTTATACATTCTTTCAATCCCTTCATCTGTGAAACTAGTTGGCATATAAACTTGCACTGTTGTAATGATTGTTGGCTTCATGTCTGTCTTGGCTCCGATAATGCAATCATTATTTGTTTTCATAGAAGCTTACACGGATTCATATTTTCTTGTTCATTACAGTGCCTACTGCTGCGTTACCTCCAAGTGATTTTCTATGTATAACTGGCCGCTGACCTGACGAAAAGACCTGTTCATCTAGCCACCTAGATTCTCCAATACCCACTATATCTAACTCCAGCCTATCATTTACTTAAATTCTCTAGCCTGTCTACCTTATTAAGGGTTCTAACGTTCTGTGCTCCGACATGTAGGATGCTAGTTTTGTTGTTCAGAATAACAATATTCTCCCGAGAGCCCCGCTCTAACATCGGAATGCGATACTATCTTACATACAGTACAGCTACATGCCTTCGTGGAAAATAGCGTCTATAGTTCCCAGTCATTCGCAGTGCCAGCATAGCAAAGCCGTGTTGACTAATATTACAAAACCAGATCAGTCAGTTGCCCAGAATATTTCACCTGAAAGTACTGTGAAGCCTGCTATCCCTCTTTAGGCACCATAGGTTAGTCTGCGGCTGTTCGTATCGCCGGGGCACACAAGCCAGCCTAAATTGGCGAGGTCCGTGGTTCGTGGGAGACACTCAGGTGGAGGTGGGTTTGCGATACCACTTACGGAGTACAAATATGAATAAACTCTGTATGGTAGCACACAGTTTTATTTACGCAGCTTCATTTATTATAGCGCTTGCAACTAGCGTCCATCCAGGTCACGGAACAGTCGCAGATCGGCGTTTTTAGCAGTGATAGTCTGCTGTAGTAACTGGAGAATCTCTGCATCGAAGTTCCGTGTCGTGTTAAGAGCTGAAGGTACCACATGCTTTTCATATGAACATTAATTAATTATTGATATTGTTATTGAAAATTTGAATCATACAGTTTTCTATAACAAAATATTAAGTTAAAGGAAAATGAAAAAGAACGTATCGAGATATATCCACGCAAGTTATCAATCTCATACAGGCGGTAGTGCATATATAGAGCAGCTATAGATCTCACAAAACATGAAAATGTTCTAAAATCTGATTCCGTAAATAATAATTAATGATGTGAGACATGTCACATAAATTGTACTAGCAGTACTTCCGTATTTTGGTAGTACACGAGGAAATTTCTGTTTGTTCAAATGGTTCAAATGGCTCTGAGCACTATGGGACTCAACTGCTGTGGTCATAAGTCCCCTAGAACTTAGAACTACTTAAACCTAACTAACCTAAGGACATCACATACATCCATGCCCGAGGCAGGATTCGAACCTGCGACCGTAGCGGTCGTGCGGTACCAGACTGTAGCGCCTTTAACCGCTCGGCCACTTCGGCCGGCATTTCTGTTTGTCTGCGATATAATTTTCTTACACAGATTGTTTGAAAATAAGTGTCCCATACGCCTACAGGAGATAGTACTTGCCAAACATGGGAACCATACTTTAATACGTATGTCTGGATACAAATACTTGTCGAGATATGGATCATAGTCCACCGAGAATGATCAGTACCTAGATGTATGGGCTACCTTGCTGTAGGAAGTTATTGTGATTGTCTCTGTACTTAGTATGCTGAAGTAATTGTCAGATGCAGTGCGTACAACGATGCCTTACATCAGTCATTCTGTACGTATCGTTCTGAGATCATACAGTCATCAGATCAGTATCAGTAATTAATTGGTATGTGAACAATGCAAACGATGAAACTGAGTCCTGTTACTCCACGCCGGAAATGGGCACGGTTTAGTCAGTGAAGCCGATCGACAGGTAAGTGTCACTCATTCCAAATGACCTCTTCAACTCTGCATTTCATATGAAAAATGCACGGCATGCTGTTCCAGTGACTTGCAGACAAAGGATAACTCTGAGTTATTATCGATACTTTTGACTATCACAATTACTATCATGGGTCATTAGTGACACCAAAAATTATTAGTATCTCCATTTACTTGTTTCAAATTTGCTATCGTAATTGTTTACACACATTCATTTTGACTTGTTTACAACTGCTTTAATCTAAATATGAGGTATCAGAAAGCCTGAAACTCACACGAAACATGTTTATTTTAATGTCTAGTATTTTTCAATTCTCAATGCAGAGGTAATTTTAAAGCAACAAATTATTCATTTTAGTAGTAACCTTTTTTTTTGCTTCATCTGCCTAGTTCATTAAGGTCCAAATTAACATCTGAAAGGGTAAATGTAATTTTTAATGCATGGTAAAGAAATTAAAAGCCATTACTTTATGCTTAACAAAAATTTCCATTTCCAAAATATTATTGTTCGTAATAAAGTTACTCTTTGTTGCATTGTATACATAATCTCTTCTGCTGAGAGTTAGTTTCTGCAGACATATTTGTTGCATCTTGAACAAATGAATGACAGTTTTTTGTTATGATTTCTTGAGTAAAAGTTACATCTTCGGCTCTTTTTAGGACCACATGAGCTTAAGGGTTGGAACTGCTCTTTCAAACGAAATGCTGAAATAATTAATGTTTTCAAAGTTGCTGATGAAGTAGGTACAGTAGCACGTTATTTCATGTGCTTTTGAGTTAGAGTTGATGACAGTTCTTTCATAAATTGACGACGTGACATCTTTGTGTTAGGATTGGAGTACTGCCATATTACGTAACTGGTAACAGTTGCAATATCCTTTGCAGCCCACCACATGGCGAGTGGCGACCTTTTACATCTTCTTCCACAGAGAGCACACTTCTGATCAAGAGCATCCACGCACCCCTTCGTAGGGGGCAGCTCGTTTTGTATTATCACGTAATAGGGGAGAGAGTGTGGCAGATATGATACGCGATTTGGGATGGAAGTCATTAAAGCAAAGACGTTTTTCGTCACGGCGAGATCTATTTACGAAATTTCAGTCACCAACATTCTCTTCCGAATGCGAAAATATTTTGTTGAGCCCAACCTACATAGGTAGGAATGATCATCAAAATAAAATAAGAGAAATCAGAGCTCTAACAGAAGGGTTTAGGTGTTCGTTTTTCCCGCGCGCTGTTCGGGAGTGGAATGGTAGAGAGATAGTATGATTGTGGTTCGATGAACCCTCTGCCAAGCACTTAACTGTGAATTGCAGAGTGATCATGTAGATGTAGATGTAGATGTAGTTGTAAAATTGTAAAACGGAATTATATCAGGTTTACCATTCAGCTGTTCAATGCGCTTGTCTTGATGCATTGATGATACATAGCATGACTACTGGTTTACTATCCCTGGAGACATAGGAGCATATTGTTAAACCCTATATGAAACCAAATTTTGTATGTTCAACTTCATATGATTTATTGGGCAAGAATTGTGCCAGAACTTGACGTTTCTGTTTCCGAAGTGTACCGACGTATGTCAGGGCAATCTTTTGTAATTCATTAGCCTGTTCTACAGAGATGAACCACTTATCCCCACTTACTTTTCTTTTTGTCTTAGCAATAGGTTGAACCTGCTTCAGAACAGATTGTGTTGGGATACTTAATTCTGATGCATTAGGCGTTGTCGCCTTCCCCGAATAAATAAAAGCGATTAGCAGATAGCGGGATTTTTTTCAACACGAACATATAATTTTTAACCTATTTTTGGGGTTAGTTACGGAGGTACACTGTAAAACAACAGCGTCCACGAAAACCTACTAGCATTTCATCAACTGTTGCAAATTGTGAGCAGCTGAGTTGGATATAAACTCGTTAAAGGATTCAGAAATAGCTGCCAACGTGTCACCTGATTGCTTCCTCTGTTCCAGTGTCGCTCGGTTATCAAATACGATAACAGACAGAAGAAAAAGAAACCGTTCCTTGGACATTGTTACTCTAAATATTGGTCTTCCTGTTAGCTCCGTAGCAAAAAGCGAGTCTGCATTTTCATGATTAGATTTACAAGCACCTGAGAGATAAATCAATCCCAAAAATCTCGCATTTCTTTTAAAGATAAATGATCAACATAAGTCGCAGTCACACCACATTTTGCACTCACTTCAGAAATTTGTGCGTTTGTGTGACCTACTATAGTGTTCACCACATCGTCTGTAACAAGCAGAGGCCATGCTTCAAATGGCGTTGAAGGTTTACGTTGCTGAGTGGGTCCTATCAATCCCGGGTAGTTGAACAATAACATCAGATTTTCTCGTTCTAGAACTACTGGGCGGGTTTCGCTTTTGAACCTGCTTTTCAAATGGTTCAAATGACACTATGGGACTTCACATCTGAGGTCATCAGTCCCCTAGAACTACTTAAACCTAAGGACATCACACACATCCATGGCAGAGAAATGATACGAACCTGCGACCGTGGCAGCAGCGCGGTTCCGGAGTGAAGCGCCTAGAACCGCTCGCCTATAGCGGCCGGCGAACCAGCTTTTCCCATAGTAGTAAATACCAGAATCAGTTTCAGAGATTTTCTCTTCTGAATCATCCCAAACAGATATTATTGTGTCTGTATTGTGAGCACTGTGTTCACTTTCACAATCTCTTATATCGGAATCATGTTATTGTCTTCGTTCTTCTTCTGCAGATTCATTTCATATGTTATCTAAATAGTCCCTAACCTCTTCCATTGTCCTAACATGTCCGTCGATGCGAATAGATTCACTACTCATTATTAGATCACACACGCACCTCAGACGGCACAATGGAATATTCAGAAATAATATGCACGTAAGTTCTATCCTAGGGTTTTCAGTGACCCCAAATTCCCATTGCTCTGTAACAAACGATGTCACGAATTGCACTGACATGTTTCCTTGAAGACAATCGACTTCTAAGAGAATACATACAATCTTTGGTACAACAGCGGCGTCATTCCACAGATAAATAAGATAATGTTTATGCTACCGTCAAAAATCACTCCACGATAATAACTGGGGAATAACTCGCTGTATACCAGGGATAACGGCAAACGGAGCGCAGTTCGCACGTCGGATGAGAAGGAGTGAGTATTCCGACGAGTAGACGTTGAAACACAAACAAGTGTGCGAAAAAGGCACAAACCACGATCTTGGGTGATTAAATATGCACAGGCAGTTGCTTTATCCATTTCACTCACAACGTGTGCAAGCTTTCAGGCCACTGGAGTAGTGTGGTAAACATCATAGGTGCCAGTGGGTTCTCAGACGGTGCTCTGAAGATCCATGCTTCAAAGCTTTCATTTTATTTACGATAAGGCAGGATTCAGACATCGTGGGACAATAAATTAGCAGAATCACCGCATGTGGGCAGATGCAATCCCACAAGAGACCATAAAGTAAGGTACCAAGTTCGCTTATCATCAATGTCTGTGCAACAAATTCTCTGCGCTAATGCAGAACATTATAGCACCGTAAAGACAACGGAGGTGGATTATACACAATGGTGCACAACTCAGGTTTCTGTCCCCCGTAGCACAGTACCTAATACAGGCCTTTAATGCTTACGTGACCGAGAACGTCAAGTATCTTGGACTCCCCGTTCTCCTGAACTTAATCCTTTATATTAATGGCTTGTGGGGAGGGAAGGGGGGCAGTTAACGCCCACACGTTATAGGAGAGTCTGCCGTATGCGTGTGACAAAATGGAAAGTGCAGCCATATATACTGGCACGAGTTAGTGATACTTTGAGACCGAGGGACGAAGAATGTGCAAGAGAGAGCATCTCCCGTCATGGTAACAGAAATAGATATCGTAAGACAGTGGCCGTATCTTTAAATGTACTTGTTTTCAGACGTATGTTTACAGGGCAGTTGATTCTTGTTATGACCAATGCTCTTTCTTGTGAGAATGTTAGCTACTTTCTTTTATATACATGCTGTTTAATGCGTGTTCGATCTATACCGGATTGATATTCAACACTTGAGTTCAACAGCAGTTTCGACAACGTGAGACGCTGTACATATCCAAACAACGACATTGCGAATGATTAAAGACGTGTATCGCAGATGATCATTACATTAATGCCAAAAAATCCAAATCAGAAAACAATAGCAGAAAAGACCTATATCTCGTGGAAATTAATTTATAACTTATAACTCTTATAAGAGCAGATTTTCAATATACATTACGTACGCTTTCCATACTCATATGATTGTGAAGAAAAGTTGTCTTCAACATATCCTGCAGAGTTTCCAGTAACAAATATTATTTCCCTGCTGTAACTGTGACTGGAACGGTGAGAAATATCAACATACAATAACAAAAGTACATTCTACAACGCTCAGTATAATGATCTACTTATTATAATGGTAGACAAGGAATTACGCAACAATAAATGATCACATTGAACAAGCAAATTATTTTAACAGGAGGAACGTATCTTAAAGTCACAATATGCCTGATATATCCTCGGTGCGGCAAAGTAGCTTCAGTCTCTTAATCAAGGCAAGTCCTCCGGTATAGATTGTAAACCAATTAGATTCCTTTCAGAGTATTGTGGTATAATAGTTCTGTACCCGCTCGCCCGACGGAAGTTCCACACCTAAGGATTGGAAAAATGCTCAGGTCACACCAAAACTGAAGAAAGCAAGTGGGAGTCATCCGATGACTTATAGACCCATATCACTCATGTCTGTTTGCAGTGGGATTTTGGAACGTGTACTGTGTTCCAACATCACGATTTACTTTGAGGAAAACTATCTCTTAACACATTACTGCACGGATTCAGAAAATATCGCTCTAGTGAAACACAACAGACTCTTTATTCTCACCAAGTAATGAGTGCTACCGACAGAGGATCTCAGATTTATTCTATATTTTTTGATTACCAAAATGTTATTGATAGCGTTCTCCACAACCAGCTTGTAATCGAATTGTGTACCTATGGAGAATCGCCCATGTTGTGCGACGGGATTCGTGATTTGCTATCGAAATTATCATAGCTCGTAGTAATTGACCGAAAGTCGTGGAGTAAAACAGAAGTGATATCTGGCCATCCCCAAAGAAGTTTTATAGCCCCTCTTCAGTTCCTAAAGTATACATAAAATATGTAGGAGACAATCTGAGCAGCCCTCTTAGACTGTTTCCAGATGAAGAGTTCTGTACCCGTCGACGTCTAGTAAAGTCGTCACAAGATCAAAACGAACTGGACAATGATTTAGACAAGATATATGTATGGCTAGAAAAGTGGAATTTGACCCTAAATAATGAAGCGTGTGTGGTTAATTACGACAGCACTAAAGGGAAACCTTTAAATTTCGGTTACACGATAAATCACACAAATACAAAGCCTGTCTGTTCAACTGAATACCTGGGGATTACAATTACGAACAACTTAAACGATCACACAGGTAATGTTTTGGGGGAGGGAAACCAAAGACTTCTTTTTATTTGCAGAACATATTAAAGATGCTACAGATCTACTAAGGAGACTGACAACACTAAACTTATCATCTTTTGCTAGGGTATTGTTGTGGTGACCCATAGGATTTACGGAGGACATTGAGAATGTTTAAAGAAGGGTAGCTTGTTTTGTGCTATTGCGAAAGATGGAGAGAGTATCGCGGATATGATTCACGAATTGGGACGACAATCATTGAAACAAGGGCGTGTTTCGTTGCGTCGAGAACTTTTCACGAAATCTGAATTTCCATCGTTCTCTTCCGAATGGGAAAATATTTTGTTGACACTTACCTACATAGCGAAAATGATTAATCTAATAAAATAAAAGAAATCGAAGCTCGCACACAGAGTTTTAATTATTCGCTTTCCCCGCGCGCTTTTATAGATTGGAACGACAGAGCAATTTTGTGAAAGTGGTTAGATAACCCTCTGTAAGGTAGACATGTAGATGCTGATGTAGAGTTCAGCTTGTCTAGACCCACACTTAACGGATAATGAAATTGTGTTTCTGAAGTGAATTAAATATTGTTATATAAGATGTAGACACATATACATAATCTGAATGCACAAACATTAGGTAATGAAATTGATTTAGTTCCCTTGGAAGAGAGATATAAAAATGCTACGTGAAATGGGTGAATGTTATCACTGCAGTATGTAAGAGGTAAATGAAACTGAACAAATTCAAGAAAGTTTCAATTGCACGGTTTGTGATTTTCAGTGGGCAGAATATTAGGAAAATCTAAATATTTACCGTAGGTATCCTCATCAAGATATTAGCCACATTCCACCCACAAAGCTGCTATAACGGAAGTCATTCCTATAATACTCTAGAGGGCAAAAGCGTACCAGCGCGCAGAGAAGAACGACGAACGAAAGGAAAGCTTTCATAAGACCCAATTTCAGATATCGACGGTAAACTTTAATATATATAGCAGCTCACATGAGGTCCGTAAGATATTACAAAGTGAGTGGAAAGTCAGCTGTGGCATGCAAGCACTTCATGCATATGAAGTGTCCCACGTTAAGTGGACGTGTCATTGACACAGTTTTTCTTAAACAAGCAGGTCATCAAGAAGTTCCGGAATAATTTACAGTAGTTTTCCTATGGCTGTTATGGTAATTTGTTGCTGAACTTCGTTACAGACTTCAGAGGTAGTGTCAGGCGTCTTTGCATATGCGTCAGACCGATACTGAGGGAGGTAATGGGCTGATTTTCACATCTATGGTAACGGTTCCGTAGCAAGCATTTAAACCATATTCAATTTTACAAGTAATTTCAGTAAATCCATTGCGGATGACGAACTGCGACTGTGATTTAACCTTCCGTTTATCTGGACACATAAATGCAACCAGTCGCTTTATCAAGATTTATTCAACCATGAACAAGTTTTCGAGTCACTGCAGGCTCATCTTCAGATGGAGGTGTTACAGAAACAATATATTGTGGGTCAAGTGTAGCTAGATGCAGTGCTGGTGATTCTGGCAGAAGTGACGGGAATTTAGTAATCGGTGACGAAACATTTACGAATCAGAAAGATTTTTTTAATGTTTTAGGTACTTACAATGCCCTGCCTTGTGGTATTCACATTAGATTGCTTCTTATAACGAGCATTTTTAAGCTATGTACACCAAAAAAAGAAACACAGTATGTAGCTAAACAGAATATTTAATACATAATTAAAAATTTTTTGTAAGTTACAGAATACCTTAGTCGTCACACATGAAGAAGAACAATATTTATACAGGAAGATGAATTATTGTCATTTTTATCGTTCTTTTGGTGCCAAGATATCCTGGAAATTCGGAAAGGAAAGCTTTTACGTTGACTCCGACTATTCATTCAGAATTTTTTGGGGTCATTTTAGTTTGTGGATGAAAATTTCTAAATGTTCAAGGAGGTCCATCTGTAGTCCTTTCCCTGTAATACGTAGCAAAGAAAGACTGTCATTGGTATCGTCAACAGCGTGTTCATAATGAGCAACATGCGACGCAAATCTGGACTTATTTAAGTTTTTGAGTCGAAGGGCATCGATATTTGTCTTTGAAGCGGGTTGCAACATTTATCGCTGTTTGGCATAAGTAGAAGGAAGAATGTGAATTTGTATATGCCAGAATTCTTATGCCGATCTGTAGTGGATTTATTATTTTGAACTATTTTATTTTGTAGTTTATTGTCAGTGTGGAAGAATATTTTTATGTTGTGTGGTCTGAAAAGATTTGCAAGTCTATATGACACTCATGCCACTCATGCCACCCGAACCAACATAAAACTGCTTTCTCCAGGTCATCTGTAGCCCGTAGACTCCGCATCCCTGTCAATGAAGAAGATGCATGTAAATGAACATACTTAAATCTATACCCTAAAATAATGGTTATAATGCCTCTTTGATAAACACCTTATTTGAAAAAAATCCAAAATAAACTCAGCCTACCACCATCACCATTACAAACTAACAAGGGAACCTCCCCATCGCACCCCCCTCAGATTTAGTTATAAGTTGGCACAGTGGATAGGCCTTGAAAAACTGACCACAGATCTATCGAGAAAATAGGAAGAAGTTATGTGGAACTATGAAAAAATAAGCAAAACATACACACTGAGTATCCATGTGCAAGATAGGCAACATCAAGGAGAGCGTGAGCCTAGAAGCTCTTTGGTCCCGTGGTCCTTCGTTCAAGTCTTCCCTCGAGTGATAATTTTAATTTCTTTATTTTCGCAAAGTTATGATCTGTCCGTTCGTTCATTGACGTCTCTGTTCACTGTAGTAAGTTTATTGTCTGTGTTTTGCGACCGCACCGCAAAACGGTGCGATTAGTATACGAAAGGACGTGCCTCTCCACTGAGAACCGAAAACATTTGATCGCAAGATAATAGGTCAACCGATTCCTCCACAGGAAAACACGTCTGATATATTCTATACGACACTGGTGACAGATAATAATTGTCTGAAAATAAAAAATTAAATTCTTCACTCAAGGGCAGACTTGAACCCAGGACCTTTCGTTCCACAGCTGCTAACGCTAACCACGGGACCAAGGCGTTCCTGATCTCGCCCTCTCCTAGATGTTGCATATCTTCCACGTGGACTACTCATTTTGTTTATTTTGCTTATTTTTTTCATAGTTCCACACAACTTCTTCCTGTTTTCTCGATAGATCTGTGTTCAGTTTTTTCAAGGCCTATCCACTGTGCCATCTTATAACTAAATCTGAGGGGGGTGCGATGGGGAGGTTCCCTTGTAAGAAAGAAATGCTAAAATTTTGCTGTCTTCCATTCCTTGCCAAAGTGTCACATGAACTTGCAAATCTTTCCAGACCACACAACATAAAAATATCTCACCACACTGACGATAAACTACAAAATAAAATAGTTCACAATAATAAATCTGTTAGAGATTGGCATAAAAATTGTGGAATATACAAACGCACTTGATCTTTTTCTTCCTTCTACATAGGCCAAACAGGGATAAATTTTGCAACCCGCTGCAAACAGCATATCGATACCCTTCGACGCAAAAACTTAAATAAGTCCACATTTGCATCGCATGTCACTCATTATGAACACGCTGTTGATGATATCAATGACAGTCTTTCTGGGCTACATATTATTGGGAAAGGACTACAGATGGACCTTCTTGAACAATTAGAAATTTTCATCCATAAACTAAAATGACCGCAAAAACTTCTGAAAGAATAGACGGAGTCAACGCAAAACCTATTCTTCCATAATTTACAGGATATCATGGCCTAAAAAAACCAATAAAAATGACAATAATTCCTCTTCCTGAATAGATCTTGTTTTTCCTGGTGTGTGACGACTATGGCATTGTGTAACTAAGAAAAAGTTTTTAATTTTGTATTAAATATTCACCCCTAGCTGTTTACCTGTTGTATGGAGCTAGCAACATTTACTGAAATGTAAAATCTTTACTAATAATATTTGTATCATAATACAGTACATCTCTTGCCAAAGACTATTATGTAGTAAAGTGCAACATCTGTCATATCCGTATTTTTTGTAAAAACATCGAGTATTTACATTTACATCTACATGGATACTCTGAAAATCACATTTAAGTGCCTGGCAGAGGTTTCATCGAACCACCTTCACAATTCTCTATTGTTCTAATCTCGTATACCACGCGGAAAGAATGAACACCTACATCTTTCCGTACGAGCTCTGATTCCCCTTATTTTATCTTTGTGATCGTTCCTCCCTATGTAAGTCTGTGTCAACAAATTATTTTCGCATTCGGAGGAGAAAGTTGGTGATTGGAATTTTGTGAGAAGTTTCCGTCGCAACGAAAAACGCCTCTCTTTCAATGATGTCCATCCCAAATCCTGTATCATTTCCGTGACACTCTCTCCCATATTTCGCTATAATACAAAATGTGCTGCCTTTCTTTGAACTTTTTTGATGTACTCAGTCAGTCCTATCTGGTAAGGATCCCACACCGCGCAACAGTATTCTAAAAGAGGACGGAAAAGCGTAGTGTAGGCAGTCTCCTTAGTAGGTCTGTTACATTTTCTAAGTGTGCTGCCAATGAAACGCAGTCTTTGGTTAACCTTCCCCACAACATTTTCTACGTGTTCCTTCCAATTTAAATTGTCCGTAATTGTAATACCTAAGAATTTAGTTGAATTTACGGCTTTTAGATTAGACTGATTTATCGTGTAACCGACGATTAACGAGTTCCTTTTTGTACTCATGTGGATGACCTCACACTTTTCGTTATTTAAGGTCAACTGCCACTTTTCGCACCATTCCGATATTTCTTCTAAATCGTTTTACAGTTTGTTTCGATCTTCTGATGACTTTAATAGTCGATAAACGACAGAGTCATCTGCAAACAATCGATGACGTCTGCTCAAATTGTCTCCCAAATCGTTTATATAGATAAGGAACAGCAAAGGGCCTATAACACCAGCTTGGGGAACGCCAGAAATCACTTCTGTTTTACTCGATGATTTTCTGTCAATTACAGCGAACTTTGATCTCTCTGACAGGAAATCACAAATCCAGTCACATAACTGAGACGATATTCCATAAGCACGCAATTTCACTACGAGCCGCTTGTGTGGTACAGTGTCAAAAGCCTTCCGGAAATCCAGAAATACAGAATCGATCTGAATCCCTTGTCAATAGCACTCAGCATTTCATGTGAATAAAGAGCTAGTTGTGTTTCACAGAAACGATGTTTTCTAAACTCATGTTGACTGTGTGTCAGTAGACCGTTTTCTTCGAGGTAATTCATTACGTTCGAACACAATATATGTTCTAAAATCCTGCTGCATATCGACGTTAACGATGTGGGCCTGTAATTTAGAGGATTACTCCTACTGCCCTTCTTGAATATTGGTGTGACCTGTGCAACTTTCCAATCTTTGTGTACGGATCTTTCGTCAAGTGAACGGTTGTATATGATTGTTAAGTGTAGAGCTAATGCATCAGCATACTCCGAAAGGAACCTAATTGGTATACAGTTTGGACCAGAAGACTTGCTTTTATTAAGTGATTTAAGTTGCTTCACTATTCCGAGGATATTTACTTCTACGTTACTCATGTTGGCAGCTGTTCGCGATTCGAATTGTGAGATATTTACTTCGTCTTCTTTTGTGAAGGCATTTCGGAAGGCTGTGTTTAAAAGAAGTGGCTCTGAGCACAATGGGACTTAACATCTTAGGTCATCAGCCCCCCAGAACTTAGAACTACTTAAACCTAACTAACCTAAGGACATCACACACATCCATGCCCGAGGTAGGATTCGAACCTGCGACCGTAGCGGTCGCGCGGTTCCAGACTGAAGCGCCTAGAACCGCTCGGACCCTTCAGCCGGCGGCTGTGTTTAGTAAATCTGCTTTGGCAGCACTGTCTTCGATAGTCCTTTGAACCAGTGTAAATCCAAGTTTAGCTACATACTGTGTTGATTGGTGTACATAGCTTAAAAATGTAAGTTATAAGAAGCAATCTGATGTGAATACCACAAGGCAGGGCACTGTAAGTACTTAAAACATTAAAAAAAATTTCTGATTCGTAAATTACCGATTACTAAATTCACATCACTTCTTCCAGAAGCACCAGCACTGCATCTAGCTACACTTGACCCCACAAGATAATGTTTCTGTAACACCTCCATCTGAAGATGAGCCTGCAGTGACTCGGAAACATGTTCAAGGTTGAATAAAAATTAAGAAAGCGACTGGTTGCATATATATTACCAGACAAACGCAAGTTTACAAGCACTAGATGTCAAGTAAGGCCAGCTGAAGACCACTGCATCACACATGTGGATTATACAGGTATGTAGCAGTTCATATTGTCTCGCGATTCTTATCCTAGACCAATAAAAGCAGCAGCGGTGGGTAATGTCAAACAAAAAACTCGGAATGGTTCGTCAATATTTGTTATTAATAGACTTTGCCATGACATACTGTGCTTTATCACCACTTGATAATCATCTCCCGCAGATTAATTGACTTCTTACTTGAACATTATGCCCCTTCTTAGTGGAATAATTGCTTGTTACATATCACGTACACCGTTGATAATGAGGTATACCTATTTGAACCAGAAAAGAGAATATTAAACCTGAAATTTGATCACGGGAACTGCTAGTTAAATGAGGTATGTTGCCCGCAATATTACGTCAATAGGAGCCCTCAGTAAGATTTTGCGCCAGTAATATTCCGAGAATACCATTCTTTCCAACCTGGAAACAACATTAACATTACTACTCTGTAACGGTTACTCTGTAATGTTGAGTGAGGTGAATGATTGTGTTCTGATATCTTCAAACTATTGTAATGTCTTCTATTTAAATAGCCCTGCTCTGTCCAGGGTGAAAAGATATAGATGACAAAGTAATCTATTCAGACGGGACTGGCGAGAGAGTAAAGACCGAGCGGAACCTCTGGGCAGAGGGTGACGCCAAAATTGCAGACGGAACACCACCCCACAACTCGGCTCTGCACCATTCGTGTGGAAAGACCGATTCTGCCCCCGGTTTAATTTACTTCCTCTCTAGCGTTTCTCTTTCCTTTTATATCGCTTTCACTTGCTTTATTTTATCTAATTTTCTTCTCCCCTGCAGCTAATCGATAGATCGATCGACAGACTCCGTTCTCGCTTTTGTAGCCAGCACAGCTGCTTCTTCTTGGCGTAAAAAAAAGGAAACATGACGGCATCCAGCTTAGGAGCAGAAAAAGAAACAGATCCTTAAGTCAATTCTTCCTAGATATTGCTACTGTCTAGGACATTTGTTTAATATATGATCATTGTGTATTTAGTCAAGCGTTTCCATTCCACTTAATGTCCGCCCCCGGTAGCTGAGTGGTCAGCGCGACAGAATATAGATCCTAAAGGCCTGGTTTTGATTCCAGGCTGGGTCGGAGATTTTCTCCGCTCAGGGACTGGGTGTTGTGTTGTCCTGATCATCATCATTTCATCTCCATCAAAGCGCAAGTATCCGAAGTGCCGTGAAATCGAAAGACGCACCCGGCGAACGGTCTACCCGACGGGAGGCCCTAGTCACACGACATTTATATTAAACTTAATCGCCACAACTTCTTGCTGTCTGTACAGTACGAACAGTGAATTTAGTGTCATGGTGATAACCTTCGGTGCTGGTGAAGAAAGGCATGTGTATTAATTTGAAATTATAAATTCTAGCTTGGAAGTACGAGCGTGAATTCAGATTCATGATGATAGCCTTCGATGCTGGTGGAGAAAGACGAGTGTATCAATTTGAGATTATAAACTCCAGCCTGGAAACGAGTGACGCGAACATTACACAGCCAGACGTGTTGTCGCATAACTTCGGCAGTACATTACATGTACGTATCAGTTCGTACAATGTTTTAGTACTTATGGAATTTTTAACATTCTAAGGTAGGCCAGTCACCCAGGTAAACCGTTTTTCTTCAGCAAGCATCCATTTGTTGCATTAATGTTATCATTTCCAAATATTTTATCATTTCCGTTAAAGTTTTACCAACTGGTAAAAATAAATGCACGTTAGATAAATTGGAAACACGCATCTGTGACCAAGGTGGATATCAAATTCGAAACAAAGATCTCAGCAACTAGCCAATCGCGGTGTTTCGACGGCCATCGTAAATGAAAGAAATCGGTCTTAATATCATGACATATCGTTTAGAGATACTCAGGCATTTATATATTCTTGTAAGACGTCTTTAATGGAACTGTTTTCCACGGTTACAGGGGAGGAATGGAATTTTGTAACCGCAGTAGTTGTTCATCTGTTTTGCTTTGAAGATAAGCGTTCGTTTAGTAAGCCAGTCAGTTCAAAAATGGCTCTAAGCACTATGGGACTTAACATCTGTGGTCATCAGACCACTAGTCTTAGAACTACGTAAAAATAACTAATTTAAGAACATCACACACATCCATGCCCGAGGCAGGATTCGAACCTGCGACCGTAGCAGCAGCGCGGTTTCGGACTGAAGCGCCTACAACCGCTCGGAAGCCAATTAGTTAGGCCGTAGCTCTCGGCTAATACACACCCATAGAGCGGCGAGTTAAGTATTTATCTGTCTTTTCCTCGTAGTGTATTTGTTAAATTTCGTTCTTATTGTTGTGCTTAAGAGGTTTTATTTCACGTTTTCGTAAGGAAAAATTCATTCAGGCTGTAGCACAATAGTTGTTCACTGAACATCCAGACACGTAGCTCATTAACACATCAGCGTACATTAATAACACATCAGGTGGGTAGCAAGTCCCATATCTGGGCTTGTGCCTGCTTTAATGGTTTTCTTCCTCAATTAGTTTTGCTAGGACGGTTACGTTGTGTGCACGCTGAGTGCGGAGACAAGAGGAGCCGGTTGCAGTTCGCGAACAGCTGAGTGCACTTTTGGCTACGGTCAATCACCTTCGGGCTGCTGCCTCGGAATGCAGCGGAGGCGGAGAGCCTGACGTGTCACATGTGTAGCGTGTCAGGCTTTAGTGACTCTAGATATTGAGCGTCAGTGTCGGAGGGGAGAAAAGGTCATTATTTTGTCGGGGATGGCGGGAAGGGAGCGTCACTTAGTGGGCGGTGGAGTGGGCTCTTTCCTTGGCTCAGTGGGTGAGACGCGAGTGAAACATTGGTGGGTCCACCAACAGTCATTTATTGAGATATAAGACTCTTTAAACAAACAGATTAATACATTGTCTTTAGACTTGCCAATTCCTCGCGGCCGCGGAGCGCTGGGGACGTAGCGTGCAGATTCCGGTGGCAACTGATGCGGCGACGGCTCGTGTTGCAGCGGCGCGTCGACAGCGAATTCCTCCCTCTGTACTTTACCCGTGACACTCTGCGGCACCGGCACGGCCTCTTCCTTGTGAATTCACTCGCAGCGTGTTAACGAGCGGCTACGGTGTGACGTGGAGTGCTCCGTCCCGGAATCGAACCAGCGACCGTAAAGTTCGGCGTCTTCCGGCGGAGTCCATCAACCTCTGAGTTCACAGGTGACCCATTTGGTGAGACCCTTGGTCCTCACCAGCCACCTGGGTATGTACTGCATGAACTTCTTTCTGGTAACATCTGGTATGGCATCTTCTGCGTTGACCTATTGTCGCGGTACCGATTCTTCTTTTGTCGAGCAGCATAGCGGCTAAATCGTTGTAGCGACTAACCATCTGTCCGTCCATCCAGGCGACGTTTCTTCGTGTCTTCTTTCTCTCCTCGAAGCACTTTCCAAAGGACCACCTAAATGGCCACATCACTTCCGTTTGAAGGACGTATTTATTCGATGTTTTTGCCAATGTCACGAAGATTCTAGGGCGGCGACTGGCTCTTCTGTCGTTGATCTATGTTTCTCACGTTGGACAAAAACGTGACCAATGTTGACACATGTGGCGGCTTTCCATTGTTCTACCTCTATGCTGGCGTGGTCAGGCATTGCCCTGTCGCCTCCACCGCATCGCCAGATAAATCAAGTATGTGAGTTTAGTATGCTGACAGGTCCTGGATCATTGACCACTGATGTGCGCACAGCGCTGATCGTTGTTTTCTTTGGAAGAATTGCCCGTCTGCTCTGTCGTTGATCTGTCGAAGTGATGACTGCTACTGTTCAAACTCCACTGGTCATCGGCCTTCTCACGTTGTGCAGAAACGTGATCAATGTCACCCACGCGCTGGCCTTCCTTGTTTGACTGCTGCCGCTTCAGAATATAGTGGCCTAACGTGTCAAAGTATCTAAAACGTTCAGTTAACTAATAAGCTTTTCTGCTCTAGACAACCATAAATAATACACAGTCATTATACATAATTATTACGCGCTCTCCTCATGGGGCACCTCAGGTGTTGCTTGTTTTTCCCACTGGCTCTGCTACCGAGGCACCTCCTAGCGTACCCGACTGCGGTGGATCGCCCTCACCAAGTGCGATTGGCGAGTGGTAATGCGTTCTCATCGCTCGGGTCGGAGGGCCAATGTGGAGACCGGCATCCATGGTGGCTACTGCTTCAGCAGGGACCGAGCAGGCACAAGAGAGAAGGCTTTTACTAGTTATCAGGAGCTCCAGTTTTAGGCGCGTTATGGAGCCCCATAGACAGAGAGCTTTCAGGGCTGGAAAGAAAGCCATTGTGCACTCCGTATGTCTGCCAGGGGGTTTCATCCGAGATGTGGACGCGGCCCTGCCTGCCGCTATCGAGAGTGCATGGTGATGTAATCTGCAAGTTGTGGCTCACGTCTGACGCATTGGTTCTGAGGCCATCTTCACTTCATACAGGCGGCTGGCAGAGTTGGTGAAGATTCCCGGCCTCATGCACGGGGTGCAAGCAGAGCTCGCAATTTGCAACATTGTTCCAAGAGTTGATCACGGTCCTTTGGTTTGCAGCCGACTGAAGCATATCAACCAAAGGTTTAGTCTCTGTGACGGTCTTTGGTGCAAGGGTACCTTTAGACCTGCGATATTCAGTGGGAATTTGTAGGACTCCACTTGATAGGGGAGGGCTACACGAAGAAAACATCTTCTCTGGTAGCAGTGTACTTGTGGAAAGCACATTGTAGTTTCTTAAGGCTTATGGTAGTTTGAGATACTCTAATGTACACTAGCCAGTTGATACGCAGGAAGGGAAGTCAGACCACATTCAGAGGAAAGACACTTCAACTGTCAAAATCTTATTAGTAAACTGTCGAAGTATTCGTAACAAAGTTCCAGAATTTATCACCCTGCAAGAAAGTTCTGGCTCTAAAATATACTTGGGACCGAGAGCTGTCTGAAACCCGAAGAGGAGAGCTCTGAGATAATTGGTGGTGGTGGTAGAGGTATGTTGCTATGGGACCAAACTGCTGAGGTCATTGGTCCCTAGGCTTACACAGTAATCTAACTTAAACTAACTTACGCGAAGGACAAGACACACACATGTGCCAGAGGGAGGACTCGAACCTCCGGTGGGGGAAGCCGCGCGACCCGTGGCAAGGCACTCCAGACCGCGCGGCTCTGAGATATTTAGCAAGGCTTGGACGTATATCGGAAAGACAGATTACAGACTATAGGAGGAGAAGTGCTCATTACAATTGACAAAAATACTGTCTGTATTCAGCTTGAAGTGGAGTGTCATAGTGAAGTTATTTGGTCTCGTATAACATATGTGGGTGAAACCAAGTTAATTGTTGGGAGTTTCTACCGGCCACCCAACTGCCCTGTGACACTTCTTGAGTCATTCAAAGAAAGTCTACGGTCAGAAGCGCGTGTATACCCCAATCATGTAATACTGATTGGAGGCGATTTTAACCTACCGAGTATAGATTAGGATGTATATGGACTTTTTTCAGGTAGTACGGACAGATAATCATGCGAAAACTGTGTTGAACGGCTAGGTCGGCAACCCACACGCAATGGAAATATCTTGGTCCTTGCAGCTGTAAAATAGGCCATATCTTAACGCCAATATCACTATAGTGATAGGGATTAACGATCATGATGTCATTAAAGCAACTATGTTTACGAAAGTAATAAATCAGTCAAGAAGTCTAGGAGAGTGTTTCTGGTAGGTGGAGCAAATAGGCAGTTGTTAGCATCACACTTAAAGAGTGAATTGATGTCACTTAATTCCAGTATGATGGAGGTAGAGGGACTGTGGGCAGAGTTCAAGCAGATTGTAAGTCGTGGTCTGGAGAGTTACGTGACTAGTAAGTGGATAAAGAATGGAAAAAGCCAAGTTTAATAACGAAATTCGGAAGATGCTGAGGAAGCAGAGGCTGTTTCACGCTTGGTTCAAAAGAGAACGCACAAATGACGACAAGAAAAGGTTATTAGAGATTCGTGATTCTGTGGAAAGATCTACGCGCGAAGTATACAACTACCACCATCATACCTTAGCAACAGATGTGACTAAGAACCCGAGAAAATTCTGGTCCTATGTAAAATCGCTAAGCTTCTATTCAGTCCTTTGTCGACAAGTCTGGCGTGGCAGTTGAGGATAGCGAAACGAAAGACGATGTTTTAAATTTCGCGTTTACGCAAGAGAATCGTACAATCGTACCGTTATTTCACTGCTGGACAGACTCCCGAATGGACAACATAGTAATAAGCATTCCTGGAGTATAAAAACAACTGAAAGATTTGAAAGCAAGTAAGTCATCATGTCCAGATGGAATCCAAATTCGGCTTTACAAAGAGCACTCTGCGGCCCTTAAGCAGTTTTCGTTTATCGCGAATCTGTAGCCCAGTACAAATTTCTAAGCGACAGGAAAAACGCACCGGTGACTCCTCTACATAAGAAGGGTAAAAGAACGGAATAGCAAAGCCTCGTTTTAGTGCAGAATCCTTGAACACAATCGCAGTTCGAATATAATAAATTTCCTTGATATTGAGAAGCTTAATTCCACGGATCGGCTTGGTTTTAGAAAGCATCGAACATGCGAAACTCAGCTTGTCGTTTTCCCACGTAATATACAGCGAACTATGGATGAAGAGCAGCAGGCAGATACAATATTTCTAGATTTCCGGAAACCCTTTTGCCCCACTGCAGGCTATTAACGACGGTAAGAGTATATGAAATAAGTTCACAGCTATGTGAGTGGCTCGAAGATTTCTTAAGTAATAGAACCCAATATGTTGTCATCGACAGCGAGTGTTCATCACAAGCGTGCGTATCGTCAGGAGTGCCCAAGGAAGTGTGATAGAATGACTGTTGTGTAGAGGTAGATACATAAATGATTTGGCGGACGGGTGGGCAGCAATTTGCGGTTGTCTGCCGATGATGCTCTGGTGTACAGTAACGTGTCGAAACTGTTTGACTGTAGGAAGATACTAAGTGACTTGGACAGAATTTCTATTTCGTTTGATGAATGGCAGCCAGCTCTAAATATGGGAAAATATATGTTAATGCGGATGAGTAGGAAAAGCAAACCAGTAATTGAGAGCTGGTTACTCAGGATGGGACAGGATAAGAGTCCGACTGTGGACGGGGCCGTATTCAGTTACTCTCGGTTGCACAACAAATTAAAATTTTAAAACAATCTCTTAAAAACACAATTGACTGTATGACCGTTGAAGGCCTGAATTATGAGCCAGAAGAACAATTCCAAATATTAAGATATATACTTCGGTTTAAAACAAACTGTAACATGGCTGAAGGCCTTATTATAAAAGAAGTGTAATTATTACTTGGCTGAAGGCCACAAACAATTTCAAATAACAAACGGCTGAAGGCCTGAATTATAAATAAAAAAAAAACAATTCCAAATAGCACACATTTTAACAAATACTTTGCTTTTAAAACAAGTTTAAATTTAAGAAAAAACTTATTGTAACCCGTCTGAAGGCCTTATTATGAAACAAGTGAAATTATTGCTCGGCTGAAGGCCACACACAACATTAAATCACGAACGGCTGAAGGCCTGAATTAGAAGTCAGGAAAAAAATTCCAAATAGCACTTCTAAAATAAATCCCTTGCTTTTAAAACAAGTTTGCTGAAAAAAACTTACTGTAACACGGCTGAACGCCTTATTATGAAAGAAGTGAAATTATTGCTCGGCTGAACGCCACACCGACAATAATTAGAAAATTACAAATATCCTTAAAACAAACATGACAATCTAAGGAATCAGGACAAGCGGTTCTCAGCAAGTGTTCCAAGGGTCGGCCAGGGAAGGCAACTCAAACATAAGGTAAGGTGAGACAGGCAGCCAAGAGTTGTAGTCACGTAACAGGATGGCCACTCAAACTAGGGGCAGCTTAAGCGCCGACCAACCGACTAACCAATCCGCCTAACGTCCGATAACCGGTACAACGATGGAATATTTTTAGGCAATGGCGAAGAGACAGGCAGCACTACGTCTTCAGAAAAGACCCAAGGCCGAAGGAAACTCTAGAACCAAGGTAGACCTCCCCAAAAAGTATGCACAGTACAATGGAAGAGGCTGCCGAACTACACGCCGTGTCGGACAGCATCAACACGATGCCGGAAAAGTATGCTAATGTCCAGGGCAGGTAACTGGTGGGGGGGTTAGCGGCCACAAGGTAGAAAGTACTGCTGGTTGAACTTCACTAATAAGAATAATACTAAATTCAATGATGGATAACAAATAGAGAAAGATGGCTGCAATATTTCACCGCCTCGAAACACTTGACTCGTTGTCGCTAGGCTCAGCGGCCCTGGGAGCAACAACCCGCCGACCAAAGGCGAGATCTCAGAATAGTCAAGTTTGCGTTAGCAGTTAACTCTTCACTCTACTTAAACGTCCAGGGTATTAATTGAAAACAGTCTTGATTGCAATTTTAGTTTTTTTATTTATCAACTATGCGTTTCACCTTATTTAGGCATCTTCAGACTGATCTTAATTTGGTATTTCTTAAGATGAACCCTTAGACAGTGTAGCTGTAGGGCATTGTCGAGTACATCAGACCAACATCGCCTTCGTTAACCTCAGTATATACTTTCTAGATGGACTAGAGTGACACCAAGACCTGCACAAGCTAACTACTTAAGCCCCATGTTATTCTATTATGTGCTCCCGTGAACGCGAATGCGTTATGCAGGTCTTGGAGTCACTCACATTCATGTAGAAACTATATACTGAGGTTAACGTAGGTGGTGTTGGCCTGATGTACTGGACAATGCCCTACAGCTACACTGTCTAAGAGTTCATCCTAAGAAATACCAAATTAAGATCAGTCTGAAGATGCCTAAATAGAGTGTAACGCTTAGTTGATAAATAAAAATACCAAAATTGCATCTTAAACATCCAGAGTTTGGTGTGCAACGAAGTCGTCGCACTCGCAGCTACCCCTCCTCGATCCGGCAGCGGCAGCACGCCGCCAGCGGCCCCGGCTTGTTCTCGCGCTGCACAGACGTGCTCGCTGCTCCGCCGCAACCGAACTGATCTCCGTTCGCAATCCCCCACTCCGCACAACGCAGCCTGGAAATACTAGCGGTCTCTCCAGAGATAGTACCACAGTACTCTTATTGATAAGTGCTGCTGCTGCCACTCAAGCGCAGGAGAGCCAGCAACTTAGGGATGCCAGTAAATCAAGAAACGATATGCCATAACCGCAATGACAAGATACCAAGCAATAAAAGGCATGAACACGAACCGCGCACGGCTCAGAATGTTCAGATACAGCATTAGTTGCGTACTGCTTCACACAGTCGCGTCGTTTAAATATGTTGCAAAGCGATATGAAATGGTACGAGCATTTGAGGAGTATGGTAGGGAAGCCGAATGGTCGACTTAGGTTTATGGGGTGAATTTTAGGAAAGGCGACCACATATAGTACGTTGGTGCGACCTATTCGTGAATACTGTTACAGTCTTTGGGATCCATACCAGGTCAGATTGAATGAGGACATCGAAGCAATTCAGAGGTGGCCTGCTAAATTTGTTACCAATATATCTGAACAACTCGTAAGCATTGCGGAGATGCTTCTGGAACACAGATGGGAATCCCTGGTGGAAAGGCGACGTCCTTTTCGAGGAAAACTACTCAGAAAATTTAGAGATCCGACATTTGATGCTAACTGCCGAATTATTCTACTGGCGCCAACGTACATTGCGCAAATGAACCACGAAGATAGGATACGAGAAATTAGGACTCATACGGAGGCATATGGATAGTCGTTTTTCTCTCGCTCTATTTGCGAGCAGACAAGGTAAGAAAATGAATACTAATTGTACAGGACACCCTCCGACACGCACCGTAAGGTGGCTTGCGGGGTACCTTTGTAGATGTAGATTTAGAATGGACCCTAGAAGAAAGAAAAATTATCTTACGTAATATATTTGTTCATCGCTTCAAACCGTGTTTGAAGTACAATGCAGTAGCTTAGAAACTCAACAGTATTCTATACAGGGTGAAAGAAAATATTTATTTAATAGTTGTAATGGCTAAGTATATTATTATGAACCCAGATTTACCCGGAGGTTGTTGTATATACAAGATATTGTGGCATAACTTTGTTACTGTACAAATAATTTTTAAAGATGAGAAATTTATGGTAAAGACTTATGGGTCCAAATTGCTGAGGTCATCGGTGCCTAAGCTTACAAACTACTTAATCTAACTTTAACTTGCTCTAAGGACGACACACACACACACACACACACACACACACACACACACACACACACACACACACACGCACACACACACAAACACACACACCCATGCCTGAGGAAGGACTCGAACCTCCATCGGGGGGAAGCCGTGTGGACCGTAACAAGACGCCCTAGACCGCGCGGCTACCCCGCACGGCCTTTAAAGGTGAATTTGGCACTAAAATATAGAGTTTCTATTTCGTATACGACCAGTCTTTAACGGTACTGTACTACACGACGTGATATACTCCCTACTGGACTGAAAACACATGTTTAAACTGTTTGCTACAGCAACAAGAATCGTGCCGCAACACAATCAGTCCACTAAGACATCGCACGATTAGATCTGCAGGAAACGAGTCCGTGACTACACGAGCTGGGTGAAAACTGACGGCTGGCTGTAAGTCTTTGTTATCGCACGTATTAATTCCCAGCGGCTTGATGTCTGGAGGAGGGCAAGCAGAAGTCGTGTATCCACGCGCCTTATCTGCACAGAGGGCAGTCAGTTCTAACGACTACTCGTGTGTCATCCGTGGTGGTCTCTCTCGAGTCCACCTCCACAGCCCGAGAAGCGATACAGCGTCTCACAGATTTCCGCGAAGACAGACATGTAACTAAGCCACTTTCTTATTATCTGTCTACTATATTTCGCTTCATTCAACGAGATTAGCAGATTCTTCCAGATCTGTTGCGATATAAAGCACATACGTAAATCTATATATCAATTCCAGTTCCTATCGAGAACTGAATACCTCCTATGAGGCTTTTTTCTTTTTTTTTTCGAAAGAAGTATAATCAGTCAGTTTTATGATCCATGGATCATTTGTATGATTAACCGTAATGATATGGAACGAATGATTTTGCACTGATTTCGTACATTCAGGTGTAAATAAAGCTACATTTTACCATTTACACGATTTTTAATTAGTAATTTTGTCAAGGAGAAGCACTTTCACTTTGTTTTCAAGTTTTGCTTTGCAGTCATATCATATCATTAGATAAGTGATCACAAATTCTAGTGACAGCAGCTGTAAGTAATCATAATGTGTTATAAAGAATATTTTACTTTTCTGGTGTTGTGAATACGTTCATAATCCGTCCTTTTGAACTGTAACGGGTTATTTACAATTAAATTCATGACGAAATAAATACAGTGTGGAAGATCAGTCCTTGAACAGATGTCTACAAGACATTCTTCTTACAGCATGTTTTTTAGTAATGTAAATTTTCTTCCCCATAGATGAGTAGAACATAATGCCATACATTATTGAATGGCAATACACAAAATATGTTAACTTACTGATTTGCCTCCTCCCAAGATTTCCTATGATCCGAAAGGCAAATACGACTTAAAAAAGTCATTTTTCCTGGTTAAATCCTCATCCGAATATACACCTACAAATTTTGTATTTTTAACTCTAGTTATTATTTCCTTACAACTCTCCTTAGCATTGGTGTAGAACCTCTAGATGTGCAGAATCTAATATTTTGCGCCTTGTGAAACTGAGAGTGAGATCATTTGCAGAAAAAATTAGTAATACTTTTAACAACATTAATTATCGTTTCTTCTTTTGCTGTATGTATGTTTGGTCTGATTACAATACAAGTGTCGCCGCCAAAAAGAACTAATTCTGGATGTTGTATATCAAGTGGAGGCTCGTTTACGTGCACGAGAACCAACCACGGACGTAAGACTGTGATTTTCGGAAGCCATTACATAATCTTCCCAGTCATAAGACTCTCCACTATTGAAATTGGTTGCGTTATTGAATATAGACTTTTGGTTACGTCTGACAATATGCAGTTTTATAAAACTTCAATTTACCTAGGAAGACATTGCTATTCATACAGTCAAATGCCTGTAATAAGTCACAGAAAATGCTCACTGGTATGACGAATTACACCTGCTTAATAGCTTTTCTAGCTTCTGCGTTTGCGCTTTAATGTTTTCATCTTATTCACTGTTTAGCCACAACTATAGAATTTGTTTTTATTGAACCCTCACGTCTCTTAAGGAGCATAGAGGTTAAAGTATGGTGCTAAGATTGAAGCAGTGATGGAAGCATTTGGTACTGATACATCAGCTACCAAAGACATTCCATATGTTTTCCCTAAACAATGAATGCAGCGGAAGCATGAGATTCATATATGTCATACATTTGCAGATTCTTTTTCAGACGTAACCTAGGCATTTTATAAATACATAAACCTTGTCTACATCCACTGTTACCTCCTCCCGGAAACTAACATACAGCTTTCTAACTGGACAAACAAATTTGCTCAGTTCTGTGGCAGAAACACAGGCGTTCTAGGATTAGTTGTTGGTGAAGACAATATATAAATATAAAAGTGCTTTAGCAAGATATTGGAACGGCCATATCAAAAATAATTTTTTTTAAAATCGTTCTCTAACGTGGTTACATCTACATATACACTGTGCAAGCCACCGTGCAGTGCATCCTGGGGGTATCTCGTACCGCTACTAGCCATTTTCTTTCCCGGTCAACCCATAAATGGAGTGAGGGAAAAACATTATCTAAATACCTAGTCCCAATTTCTCTTACGTTCGTAGTATTTTCTCTTACGTTCGTAGTATTTTCGCCACAGAAAAACCTTTTTGCAGTGAGCGACAAGTGCCGCTTCAAATAATTTTCTCAATAGTGCTTCACGAAAAGAACATCGTCATTACTCCAGGGATTTCCATCCAACAATCACTTTTCTGACGTTGAGGAACTACTGTTTTTTTGATCACGAACCGTCTTTGCTTTGTGATGTTCTCATCCTATGTCATCTGACGACGAACTATTTCCTCTGCTTTTTATGAGTCATCATACTTCTAATTGGTATGATGCGGCCTGCCACCAATTCCTCACCTGCGCTAACCTCTTCATCTCAGACAAGCTCGTGAACCCTCCGTCCTAAATTATTTGTGCGATGTGTTCCTCTACAGTTTTTATTCCTTAAAGCTCTCTCCAGTACAGCAGAAATTATTTAATGGTGATCGAACTTACCTCCCATCATCCTGTCTGTTCCTCTTGTCCGTGTTTTCCATATGCAGAGTTCTTCGCTAATTCCGAGGAAAATCTCTTCATTCCATGCCTTTTCAGTCCAGTTAACTAACATTCTTCTCCAGCACCACATCTCAAGCGCCTCGATTCTATTCTGTTCTGGTTTCCCAAGTGTAATGCTGTGGTCCAAACGTCCATTCATAGAAATTTCTTCCTTATGTTAAGGCTTTCGTTTGATACTAGTGGACATTCTTTATTCGTGATTGCCCCCATTGCCTGTGTTAGTCTACTTTTTATGTCATTCTAGCTTCGTCCGTCATGGGTTGCTTCCAAGGTAGCAGTATTCCTTATTTTCGTATATTACGTGAACACTAATTCTACTACTTCTCATTAGTTTCGTCCTTTCGGTTTATTACGAGAGCGTGCTGAAAAGTAATGCTTCCGAATGTTTCACGTGAAAACTCTTAAAGCTTTTTAAATAAAACAAACGCTTTGACATTCTACATTTTTATTCTTAATGTCTACAGATTTGCAGCCATTTACCGCTAGAGGGCTCTGAATCGTAGCGCGTGAAGACGGTATGTAACGTAACTTTATCGGAGCGTGAGAAACAGCGACCAGTAATGGAGTTTCGAATTCGATGAATTCGTCCACACGTGGAGCACTCTCTCCTTCAGCATGACAATGCTAGACGACACACGTGCGCTATGATATCTGCAACGGCCCACGCCCTGGGTTCACTGTCGTGGATAATCCTCCACACAGTCCCCACTTGGCACCAACCCAGTTTCATCTCTTTCCAGGACTTATAGTACATCTTCAAGGACTTCATTTTGACTGTGATGAAGCGGTGTAAGCAGAGGCGAATCTGTGGCTCCGTCAACAAAGTGAACATTCTGCACTGATGGCATTAAGGAACTGGTGTGCCGTTCGGAGAAGTATATTCGTCTCTAAAGCGACTATGTTCAGAAATAAATATATGCATACGAAGAATAAAGATGTAGAATGTTAATAAAGTTTGTTTAATTTAAAATGCATTAAGGGTTTCAACATAAAAATGCAGAAGCATTACTTTTCATCACGCCATCGTATCAATTCATATTCCATACACATCAGGCTCTTCATTCCATTCAACAGATCCTGTAACTCTTCTTCATCTCCTCTTATAACTGATATCCTTTCACCTCTAATATTAATCTCACTCTGGAGCCTTTCTTTTATTTCTGTCAAAGCTTCGTGAACATATAGATTAAAAACCAGAGGCGAAATACCACATCCCCATGTTATTCCCTTTTCAGTCCGAGCTCTTCGTTCTTGGTCTTCCATTCTTAATTTCCCTCTTGGATATTGTACTATACTGGCCATTAATATTGCTAGACCAAGAAAAATTGCAGATGATAAACGGGTAATCATTGGCCAAATATATTGTACTAGAACTGATATATGTTCAAATTTCACGCAATTTGGATGTATAGATCCTGAGAAATCAGTACCCAGAACAACCACCTCTGGCCGTAATAATGGACTTGATACGCCTGGGCATTGAGTCAAACACAGCTTGGATGGCGTGTACAGGTACAGCTGCCCATGCAGCTTCAAGACGATGCCACAGTTCATCAAGAGTAGTGACTGGCGTATTGTGACGAGCCAGTTGCTCGGACACCATTGACCAGACTTTTTCAGTTGGTGAGAGAACTAGAGAATGTGCTGGCCAGGGCAGCAGTCGAACATTTTCTATATCCAGATAGGCCCGTACAGGACCTGCAACATGCGGTCGTGCATTATCCTGCTGAAATGTAGGGTGTCGTAGGGATCGAATGAAGGGTAGAGCCACGGGTCGTAACACATCTGAAATGTAACGTCCACTGCTCAAAGTGCCGTCAATGCGAACAAGAAGTGACCGAGACGTGTAAACAATGGCACCGCAAACCATCAAATGGTTCAAATGGCTCTGAGCACTATGGGACTCAACATCTTAGGTCATAAGTCCCCTAGAACTTAGAACTACTTAAACCTAACCAACCTAAGGACATTACACACACCCATGCCCGAGGCCGGATTCGAACCTGCGACCGTACCAGTCCCACGGTTCCGGACTGCAGCGCCAGAACCGCTAGACCACCGCGGCCGGCCGCATACCATCGCGTAGGGTGATATGCCAGTATGTTGATGACGAATACACGCTTCCAATGTGCGTTCACCGCCAGACTCGGATGCGACCATCATGATGCTGTAAACAGAACCTGGATTCATCCGAAAAAATGACGTTTTGCCATTCGTGCACCCAGGTCCGTCGTTGAGTACACCATCGCAGGCGCTCCTGTCTGTGATGCAGCGTCAAGGGTAACCGCAGCCATGGTCTCCGAGCAGATAGTCCATGCTGCTGCAAACGTCGTCGAACTGCTCATGCAGATGATTGTTGTCTTGAAAACGTCCCCATATGTTGACTCAAGGGTCGAGACGTGGCTGCACGATCCGTTATAGCCATGCAGATAAGATGCCTGTCATCTCGACTGATAGTGATACGACGCCGTTGGGATACAGCACGACGTTCCGTATTACCCTCCTGAACTCACCGATTCCATAACAGTCATTCGATCTGGACCAACGCGAGCATCAATGTCGCGATACGATAAACCGCAATCGCGATAGGCTACAATCCCACCTTTATCAATGCCGCAAACGTTATGGTACGCGTTTCTTCTCCTTACACGAGGCATCAAAACAACGTTCCACCAGGCAACGCCGGTCAACTGCTGTTTTTGTATGAGAAACCGGTTGGAAACTTTCCTCATGTCTGCACGTTGTAGGTGTCGCCACCGGCGCCAACGTGGTGTGAATGCTCTGAAAAGCTAATGATTTGCATATGATAGCATCTTTTTCCTGTCTGTTAAATTTCGCGTCTGTAGGCCTATAGCACGTAATCTTTGTGGTGTAGCAATTTTAATGGGCAGTAGTGTATATTACCAGTTTTTTCGTATAGCTATGAACGTGTCTTTATTTTTCTTCAGTGTTGCTTCCATTATAAAGAGCAATGTCTGAACTAGCTCTCTGGTGCCTGTAGCTTTCCTAAAGCCAAATTGAGCGTTATCTAACAGGTACTCAATTTTCTTTTCCATTCTTCTATATATTATTCTTGTTAACAACTCGGAACCATGAGCTATTATGATGACACTGCGATAATTCTCGCACATACCTGCTCAGGCTGTATTCGGAACTGTGTGGATGATATTTTTCCGAAGGTCCGTTAGTTTGTCGCCTGTCTCGTACATTCTTCACACCAATTTGAATAGACGTTTGGCTCTCACCTCCCCCAGTGAGTTTAAAAATTCCGATCTAATGCTATCCATCCCTTCTGTTTTAGTGGATCTCAAATTTTCCGAGTCTCTCCCAAATTATGACTCTAGTGTTGGATCACCAATCCTTTCATATCGTTTCCTGTTCCATGTTCTACCAAGTCATCAGAAAATTCCTCCTCGTCAAAGAGGCCTTCAGTGTAACTTCCCACCTATCCGCTCTCTTCTCTGCATTTAACAGTGGAATTCCCACTGTACTTTTACTGTTTCCGCCCTTGATTCTAATTTCATCGAAGGTTGCTTTGACTTTTCTTTCTACACTTAGATTACTTTTCCTATTTCTTCATGTTTTTCCTGCTGCCACTTCGCTTTGGCTTCACTACACTTCCCATTTATTTCATTCGTAACTGATGTATATTGGTGTGTTCCTGTCTTTCCCAGAACAGTTTCATATTTCTTTCCTTTGTCGATCTTCTGTTACCCATGATTTCTTAGCAGTCACTTTTCCTGTGTCTACGTATATCTTTCCAACACCTGTAATTGCCTTATTCTTGGAGGGGTCCACTCTTCTTCAATTGAACTTCCTAATCTGTTATTACTTGCTTCAGTATTCACATCGTTAGAGAACTTCAAACGCGCCATATCATTCCTCAGTACTTCGGTGTGCCACTCCTACCACCCCTACCACACTGATTCTTCCACACGACTCTGTTTAAGTTCAGTTTACTTTTCATCGTTACTCTGTTGTGTTCAGTGTCTATATATGCTCCTGGTTACGCCTTACAATCGAATATTTGATTTCTGAGTATCTGTCTTACCATGATGAACATCCAGCTGGAATCTTCCAGTCCCTCCTCTTCTTGTGATTTTTGAACAGAGTATTCGCTATTACTAGCTTAAATTAATTGTAAAAGTAGGCTTTTCTCGTCTCTTTTTCCTACTAAAAAGCCCTCATTCTCCCTAACTCTTTCTGTAGGTCCTTTCCTGACAACCGCATTCGAATCTCTTACCATTATTAGATTTTCATCTCCCTTTATATTGCGAATTAACCGCTCAGTATCCTCACACACTTTCCTCCTCTATCTCTTCTTTTGCTTGTGACGTAGGTTTCTGTACCTGAAACATTGCTGTGGGCGTGTGTTTGCTCTTGGATCTAATGGCAATAACACTATCACTTCACTGTTCACAGCAAAGCACAGTCTGCCCTAATCTCCTGTTCATAACGAATCCTACACCTGTTATACCATTTGTTGCTATTATGCTAATTTAGTCCGACCAGAAATCCTTGACTTCTTTCCATTTCACATCACCATGCCCCGCCACCTATACCAAGGGTGAGACTTTGAATTTCCGTTTTCCGATTTTCTAGCACCCAACCAAGTTTAAACTGCCGAATTATCGTAGAATATTACCCTTCGTTGGTTATCCATCTTTTTCTCGTAGTTACCCCCTCTCATTTTTTCAGCCCACACCCGGAGTTCCAGATTGGGGACCAAACCTGGAATCATTAGCCTATGGAGAGATCATCGTAACACTTTTTCAATTACAGGTCATATGTCCTAGGTTCGAATGCGGGATCAACGAAGTTTGGTTACAAGTCGATGACGTGTCTCGAAGGCCATGGGAGTTTATGAAGCAATAACTGATTTGTCATCAAATAGATAACAGATTATAAACGAGAAGTGATTATTCTCTACTTATATTACTATTCTGTTCTGCCCAGAAAAGAATTCAGTTAACTTAGTAGGGATAAAAATATTATGAATTTAATTTCAGTTTTTATGTTTCTAGCTGAACAGATTTGATTTATAAAGAATGGATTTATTTACTTGAATAATAAGACTATGAGTAGTCTTAGTAGTGAATAAATAATAAAGTATAGTTCCCAGGTATACCGTTTTTTTTAAGTATTGGTCGGCATAGGAACAGGTCAAATTTTGGATCTTCCGCGAATATTATGTGTGAGTAGGTTCGATGGAGTTGGCGTGCTTCTATGTTACTCTGTTCTACAGCAGGAACGAAATTCACATCAGTATATACCTAAATGACAAAAAATGATGACTTCTTCTGCTACCATGCAGGTTGTGCCTTGATGTACCGCGGTCCGCCATCCTGGCTTCTGTCTCCGTGATCTTATGCCTGGTCAAGGTGGAGACCCTCCACCTTGAGGTTTGTATGAAAAGCTTCTAAATTAATCTTGTCTCGGTCTTCCGACAAATCGTTTACCATCGGCTTGAAGGAAATCCTCCTTACTAACATAATATTTGATTTGCTCGAAGTATATGTCCATACCACCGTAGACAGGTTTCCCTCATCATCTCAAAGACAGGTGTCACTCCTCACCGGCTGTTGATGTCACTGGTCACATGAACATCAAAAGTCAGACTAGTTGTCCACTGAAGCAAATTGGTTTACAGTACAGCATGTCATTACCGTGCTTCTTTTGCCGAAGGCCAGCAATGTACACTACACAAGGCAACTGGGTAGACGGAGAGCAGTACAATTGAATCACTCTGGGATGTTCTAATCATGAAACATACCAGTTATTGCCCACCATTTCAGCCAGAGTTGCTAAGGCAGTTTACTATTTGGGAATGAGTGAGTCGTCGGCAGCGATTTTTGAGCCAAGGTACTTGATGAAATTTGTCTTTCACAGATCTGTCCCATCGAATGTGTTGGTTTCCCTATTGTTTACATCTGTTGACATTTTGTTCAGTATTCTTTACAATGAGAAAAAGTGCGAACTGTTCTGGGTAGTACTTCCATGTTTGCATTTATCATTGAATGTTGCCCTTCAGCAGCCCATAGAATATCATCATCATACAGCTCTGTCCAAGGTGCTAATTTCCAAAGATCTATGGTGACCGTGACTATTATTAAGAGGACAGGAGGGGCACATACTGATGGACACCCACAGAAACGTGAAAGTCATCCCACTAGCAGAATACACTTGGCTATTAGGATTGTGATAGAGCAGACGGACCCATTCATGTAATTCTTCACATACTTCATGCTCTCAAAGAGCAAAACACATGATATGACGAGGTACTCGTTCAAAAGTCTTTTCCAGTACCAGGAAAGTGAAGTGGAGAAACTTCGACTACTCACACTTTTTCACAATACGCAAGCGAATCGCGTGGATATCGTCGGTTGTTCCACAGCCTTTCATATATCCACACTGTTTGGTGTTAACATAAATGCCTTGGGTATTTTACGGTCTGTTATGCGCTCTAAGATTTTAATTCTACATTGCAGGTGACGCACAGGACAGTATTTGAAATATTTTCCAGGTCTCTCCTTCGTTTTACAAACTGAGACTTGGGCTCTATGTCTACGCGGTTGTTACCTTCAATAATCTTTTTGAGAGTAGCCATCAACTATTCAGCTGCCTCTCAGGGCCTTGCTCTCGCACCTCTTCATGTTGCTGTGCTGGTACTGCGAACGGATGAAAGCAAGGGAAACTACAGCCGTAATTTTTATCGAGGGCATTCAGCTTCAATGTATGGTTAAATGATGATGGCGTCCTCTTGGGTAAAATATTCTGGAGGTAAAATACTCCCCCACTCGGATCTCCGGTCGGGGACTACACAGGAGAACGTCGTTATCAGGAGAAACAAAACTGGTGTTCCACAGATGTCAGCGTGGAATGTCAGATCCCTTAATCGGGCAGGTAGGTCAGGAAATTTAAAAAGGAAAATGGATAAGTGGAAGTTAGATATAGTGGGAATTAGTGAATTTCGGTGGCAGGAGGGACAAGACTTCTGGTCATTTGAATACAGGGTTATAAATACAAAATCAAATAAGGGTAATGCAGGAGTAGGTTTAATAATGAATAAAAAATTAAGAGCACGAGTCAGCTACTACGAACACCATAGTGAACGCATTATTGTGGCCAAGAACCCCCACTTAGCACAGTAGTACCAGTTTACACGCCAGCTAGCTCCGCAGATGAAGAAGAGATTGAAGAAATGTATGATGAGATGAAAAATTATTCAGATAGTGAAGGGAGACGAAAATTTAATAGCCATGGGAGACGGGAATTCGATAGTAGGAAAAGGAAGAGAACGAAAAGTAGTAGGTGAATGTGGAATGGGGATAAGGAATGAAAGAGTAAGCCACCTGGTAGAATTTTGCCCAGTGCATAACTTGATCATAGCTAACAGTTGGTTGAAGAATCATGAAAGAAGGTTGTATACATGGAAGAAGCTTGCAGATACTGACAAGTTTCAGATAGATTATGTAATGGTAAGACAGAGATTTAGGATCCAGGTTCTAAATTGTAAGACATTTCCAGGGGCAGACGTGGACTCTGACAAAAATCTGTTGGTTATGAGCTGTAGATTAAAACTGAAGAAACTGCAAAGAGGTGGGAATTTAAGGTGATGGGACCTGGATAAACTGAAAGAACGAGAGGTTGTCAAGAGTTTCGGAGAGAGCGTTAGGGACAGGGGAAAGAAATACAGTAAAAGAAGAATTGGTAGTTTTCAGAGATGAAATAGTGAAGGCAGCAGAGGATCAAGTAGGTAACAAGGCTAGGGCTAAAGAAATACTTGGGTAACAGAATATGTTGTTGTTGTGGTCTTCAGTTCGGAGACTGGTTTGATGCAGCTCTCCATGCTACTATATCCTGTGCAAGCTTCTTCATCACTCAGTACTTACTGCAACCTACGTCCTTCTGAATCTGCTTAGTGTATTCATCTCTCGGTCTCCCTCTACGAATTTTACCTTGCACGCTGCCCTCCAATGCTAAATTTGTGATCCCTTGGTGCCTTAGAACATATCCTACCAACTGGTCCCTTTTTCTTGTCAAACTTCTCTTCTCCCCAATTCTATTCAATACCTCCTCATTAGTTATGTGATCTACCCATCTAATCATCAGCATTCTTCTGTAGCACCACATTTCAAAAGCTCATATTCTCTTCTTGTCCAAACTATTTATCGTCCATGTTTCACTTCCATACATGGGTACACTCCATACAAACATTTTCAGAAACGACTTTCTGACACTTAAATCTATACTCGATGTCAAAAAATTTATCTTCCTCAGAAACGCTTTCCTTGCCATTGCCAGTCGACATTTTATATCCTCTCTACTTCGACCATCATCTGTTATTTTGCTCCGCAAATAGCAAAACTCCTTTACTACTTTAAGTGTCATTTCCTAATCTAATTGCCTCAGCATCACCCAAATTAATTCGACTACATTCCATTATTTATTTATTTTGCTTTTGTTGATGTTCATCTTATATCCTCCTTTCAAGACACTGTCCATTCTGTTCAACTGCTCTTCCAAGTCCTTTGCTGTCTCTGACAGAATTACAATGTCATCGGTGAACTTCAAAGTTTTTATTTTTTCTCCATGGATGATAATATCTACTCCGAATTTTTCTTTTGTTTCCTTTACTGCTTGCTCAATATACAGATTGAATAACATCGGGGATAGGCTACAAACAAAATGGCTCTGAGCACTAAGGGACTTAACATCTGTGGTCATCAGTCCCCTAGAACTTAGAACTACTTAAACCTAACTAACCTAAGGACATCACACACATCCATGCCCGAGGCAGGATTTGAACCTGCAACCGTAGCGGTCACGCGGTTCCAGATTGAAGCACCTTGAACCGCACGGCCACACCGGCCGGCAATAGGCTACAAACCTGTCTCACTCCCTTCCCGACCGCTGCTTCCCTTTCATGTCCCTCGACTCTTATAACTGCCATCTGGTTTCTGTACAAATTGTAATTAGCCTTTAATTCCTTGTATTTGTCCCCTGCCACCTTCAGAATTTGAAAGACAGTATTCCAGTAAAGACTGTAAAGGCTTTCTCTAAGTCTACAAATGCTAGTATATCGAACGTTTGGCCGGATTTGGCATAGGGAAAGGGAGTCTGTGTGTATCGTTGGTGGTTACGGAACTTACAAGCTGCAGAACTTGTTGATGCTGCTGGCTGGCGAGAAGACTGGGCTGGATGAAAGGGTGCGAGGTTCCGGGTCTAGCAGTGTACACTAAATTCTTCTAGAATCTTCATATGTCAATGATGCTCTAAGCCTCCCCCCCCCCTATTCTAACTCCGATTTTACTGTTGCACATGGATTAAAAAGAAACGCGAACTGACTGTAATCGACCCTGCAAATGGAGTAGAAAAGAGTTTGGCAACTGCAATAATTTTATTTGATCAATAAGTTAAATAAAGGAAAGTTTCACTAACGTAGTGATAAATGATAGGGTTGCTCTACCGATTAACAGAATGAAAGTTCTGTCCAAAACAACAATATGATTTATTATGACTAAACTCAAAGTAATAAACAAAACACATGAAACATTTACAATACATCAAATTGGCTCAAAGTGGATACTCAAATAAATGCTGTGAAGGTGAAGTCGTCCCTAAACTAGATTGTGACATTTATGGTTTTAAATGGCTCTGAGCACTATGGGACTCAACTGCTGTGGTTATCAGTACCCTAGAACTTAGAACTACTTAAACCTAACTAACCTAAGGACATCACACACATCCATTCCCGAGGCAGGATTCGAACCTGTGACCGTAGCTGTCGCATGGTTCCGGACTGCGCGCCTAGAACCGCGAGACCACTGCGGCCGGCGTGACATTTATGACGAAGTGGTATGTGGAGCCAATTCCTTGCAACTCAAATCTTAAGAGGAACACACAGCCAACCCAACATTAATTGCTGCTACAGTGGTGAGAACTCAGACAATGAACACCCAAGACAGAACAAAGTTAGAAAAGACGAACAGGCGTGCTCTGCTGAGCTCTGATTATCACCAAGCAAAATTGCCTGCTTTGCCGGTGCTGCGGACGTACATTACCAAGCTGTCTTCTTACCTGCAAGGACACGATCTGGCGTACCGGAGGTGATGGCTGGTTGCTTCGACGTCCCGTCGTGGTGATGATAATGTCGCGAGTATAGCCCGAAACAAATTATCCTGGTCTGCTTGTTCCAGACTAAAGACTTCCTAGCAACACAAATGCGCCTCTGACACAGACGAAGAAGGCTCGCCACACAATCACTGATGGTACAGTGATTAATTTGAACAAGCGAAGTCACACAGTAACTCCGATACAGTCGACTTTAGCCAAAATTGCTCAAGACAGACAACATAGGCCGCTTGTACGCAGAACGCTCAATTGCCAACTGTACTCGGAAAGTTACGTTGAAACCGAAACTTCAGCAACTTCGTCAAACAGTTACAATTAAATAAAATTATATTAGACAGCCAACGGAAGACAGGCTGTCCAGAGCAGCGAGAGCTCAGTCTTGTAACCTACTCCGACCGAAAGGCGAGAGCCGACCCTCTCAAGAGCAGCTGTACAAGCCGAACACAGAACATTCCCGCCCCCACGACAGTGGCCGTGGTTAAACGTTCCAATCAGCAACTCGAAAACCGGCGAAAAATTCCACTCTATTGCCGTAGCACTACCATTCCACCAATGGAGATTCTTGGCGCCAATTTCTGCGCCGAATTTGCTACATCACGGAGCTATGCCCTGAGCAAGCCAATCACAGTTACGATTTTGCAGAAAACTCGGGAATTTGCCCGCCAAGACTGCCTGGGAACCCAAGTCATTCCCACGCCTCGCTGGTAGCCTGCCAGAAACGGTTTTCACTAAGTTTCTGCGAAGTAACGGACTCTCTAACCCAGCCGCCCCTTCCGGCGCCTCTGGGCGTATCACTCCCGCTCTTATGACAATGTCGGCTTCTGGAAAGCATCCACTCGACTCCCTCACACCCGTCGGCTAAACCCTTTCAAGCTAAGCGGAACTCGCCTGTCACCGGACCACCCGGGTGACGAGAGACGCTACGTGGGAAGTCCGCGTGTGAAGGAATAGCAACTTTTCACCGCGTGCAATTAAAGAGGAAAATCGAATTAGAGTAAGATAGAAATTGAGAGGGGGCTTCTGCCACCTCTCAAGGGCAGTTGTTGATATTTACAGAGATTTAAGAATGCCAAGAAGGAAATATTAAGGAAACGGTCAGTCTCTGGGCAGTAGGCGCCTTTCGCTCGATAGAGGTCAGGTAGACCATAATTATCAGCTCTAAATGTAGAGAATTGAAGAGATGTACTTAACATTATGTTAAACTGGTTTGGCCTTTTCAACTGAAATATGTCTGTTCTCGCACAAACACTGATCAGGGGTGGGACATGAAGTGAGACTGTCACAAACGCCTAGCCGCAGCTACAACTGATTTCAAGTTAATGACGTGTATTCGAATGACAGTAGAAAATAGCTACTTCTGTACAGAAGAGTTTATTCCAACACGTACGGTCCCAAATTACGGTCACAGATGGTAGAAGTGCTTGTATAACGAAGTGTCGCATCACCTTACAACGCCTGTGGTGCTAGCTATTTGATATTAGCGATTTGAAAGAACTAGTCATGCACTGCAAGTAGTCATGGTCAGTAATATAGAGGTGACTATAACATACATAATCTGAAACTCAAGACAGCTGGGTAATCCCATGTTCCTCTTACAAAGAGTTGTTTAGTTCGTCTCACCTCGTTATCGGTTTTGGAAACTGTTTAAAATTTTTATTCACCTCTGATACCTAGCTCAGCAACTATTAACAGATTCTTTTCAGTATTCAGTCCATCGACACACACACACACACACACACACACACACACACACAACCACACACATACGCACACACAGAAAGAGAGAGAAACGTAAATAAAATCCAAATTCAGAGCCAAACTCTCTCGGAAACAAATGAACACCGACGGGGTTAGGAAAGACAACAACATTGTGCTCACCGCATTTTGCGGAGTAAAAAGGCGTTTATAAAGAAAGAAATTACACAAAGTACATTAATATGGGTGTCCAGTGTCCTCGGAACGTAAAAAAAGAAATATCAATGACAACAATACGTACAAAGTAACAAATGTATACACAAAACAGTTTGACACGCCAAAATCACGTTTTTTTTAAAAAAATCAAGGGATGTGTTAACTCGCCAATGAAATTCACATTTACGTCGTTTAGTCTGCAGTTGACAAGCTATTAGAGCAGAATACCAAGCAGTTGTGCCTGCAAAACCATAAAACGTAAAATCACGGTAAGGATCAAAACGAACAAAAACTTCTTTAGGTCTCACTTTGTTGGATAAGTCTCAACGTAAAATATGTTCACTTTTTATAGTTTTTAGTAAACAGAAACCCACTGACGATGCCACAGAGGTGGTGAAACATGTTTGGGTAAAAAAGAAAGAGCAGTGTGTTCGCAAAAAGGCGGAACCAGTAACCTGTAATTGTGAATTTATATTAGCTATACACTGTCTATATTAGTAGTAGATACCCGTCTTATTATTTCATATTAGTTATCTAAAACGCAAGAACACCACCAATTTCTAATACTCATACTCATGTCCAAAGTCGATATCCAAGCTGTCACGTTCACTTCATGAGGCAACGGAACCGACAGGAGAAGATTAGATTTTGGCTTTGTGTGACAAGCTGACGAAGAGGATTATGCTGGAATATGTCTTCCTGTTATTTAGGTTACAGGTAATTGGCTTCCGGGCCAAAGAATCATTTTGTTAGTGGTAATTAGAGCTACTTTATATTTTTAAGGAAGGGCCTGGAATAGAAGATCGGGAATCTGTTAAAATCAGTAGTATATACTATTTTCCTTAACAAAGGGACGAAAGTGAATCAAATTTAACTCAACCTTTCAATGACAGATGCCCAGTGTGCTATAGCCTAAATCATTTTCTCCTTCACTTTATGTATTACACAAACTGTTTCTTTCGCCACTACATCTCTTGCATGGTCTTCCTACATTTCTTCCTCCAGTGCTTTTGTAAGTGACAGTCTTCACTGGGATCTTTCTCCATTCATATACATTCCTTCTGTTTTCTCCTACTACCGTCTAAATAAGAGCAGCAAACGTAATTCGCTCTACGCAGATATCATGCTACTATCATATGACACCGCCAACAGCTTTGATAATAAAGTTTCTTTATGCATTCCATAAGAAGTTGAGCTACTTGTTTGTGATCAGATCGTGCAGAGACACCAAATTGCGAGGATGTTGCTAGCTGCATTCTACTTCCAGCTCCAAGGAGTCCTAGACACAATCTTCGAAGATGGGAGTGTACACAGACTACTCACCAGTACCTGATGTACCGAGTATGTTGAGTTAAACATTCTAGTTCTTGATCAGCGTAACTTAAATAAGAGAACCAAATCCACGGTACTGGAACCACCCCGAAACATCACACAACCACCTCCGATCGTTGCTAAACCCTAGTCTCATTGGGCTTCATACGGCCGTAGCTGCAGTGCATCGTTTCAAAACTCGTCGGACCACATTACACGCCTTCAGTCAGCGAATGTCTAACTTCCGTGTTATTTGTCCCTTGGATGACGTGCAACTTCGTAGGCCGCTGTCAACAATAGTCTTTTGCGAGTAATACGACTCGAAACGTCCACGGTGTCACCGACAAAGCGCGACTCTCGTATCCGCAATGGAGTTTACAATATTTCTACGATCACTGGGCTAACACCACTTTACAACACAGAGAGTGGTGCAGCATTTCTTGTAGTCATGTTGGTCAATCTGGGTACATACATCGACAAATCGGGCAAATTAATGGATCATGTTGTCATGGGCATTGAAACCCGATTCCTCATTTCTGTCTCTAACACGTCTCCGCATCGATCCATCTTACTGTGATTCTACCGTACAACCGAGTGGCACAAACACTGTGCTTCACTGCAAAGACTCACGTGAAAGGTGGAGGGTCAATGTCCTCTTGGCATCAATTATGTACGAGCACCTGCGAGTCAAAGCGAGCTCTTTTACGCCTTTGGCTAATGCTTTACCAGATATGGTTACACGAAGATCGGTGTAGCAGTTTCAGATCTACGGCAATTATATCTGTACAGTAAGAAATTAAATAATATCATTATTGCAGTCCTTCGCGGCGATCTAAATACGCAACTTCGTCATTCTCACCAGTGAGTGATAAGGATTTTCACGCAAACAAATAACAATCCGCACTAGCTAATATAACACCTGAATATGTTGCAGAGTCGTACCCAACCCCCTCCCCCAAATATTGGATGTGACAACAGAAAATTACAGTGACTGCCAGTGTGTTCCAGTGGGGCTCCGTGGAGCCTTAGCAACACTAGACCACGAACCCTCCAACGCGCATTGATACATTGGCAGCCGTGAGGGCGATACGTGACTACGCCACCGCGGTAATTGCTTCTATTGAAACATACAGTCACGTACGTCTGCGATTTCGTGTTGTTTGGGGCAGCGAGCGGGCCCATTCCGCTTTATCTGCACGGACTCCCCGGCAGTAAGTCACGGAATCGATCAGCTTCGCTTAATGGGCTGTGGTGTACCCACCAGGGCTACAGGGCTCTGCGTGGTAAGGCAGCTTCCAGGAGGAGCATTCCGTGTAGCGGCATTCACTGAATCCTCACAAGTAACTTTTCATATAAATACAAAAAAGTAATAATTGAAAAAACATACAGGGAGGCGCAAAGTGGGTGTTAGGAAGTATTAGTCTGCTCTGGTTCAATTGTATGCCGTAAATGTTTCTCCTTGTAATACTGTTATACTGTAGCTCTGAAAATTCTATAGTACACTAACCGATGTCTCAGTTCACGTTTAGAATGGAACATTAACACTGGAATAGGGTTTCTTGATCGTAAAGAAATTTTGGACAAATAATGGATGTATTGTTGCGGTGCGACGTGCATTCAACAGCACAGAGCTCCAAGAAAGACACGATCCAGGATAAACTCATTTCTTGGTGGCATTGCAATACAGAACCGAAGTGAAATTCTTGTGACAAAATTTAAACATCCCCCGACACAGATTTTATGAAATGTTTTTCCTATTTTTAACAGGTTAATGAATTATTTTGAAAAGACTAGATCTCTGCATAATTCCAGGAAGGGCCAGTCAGGATGACCAGCCTCAGTTATAATCCTGGAGAATGTAGAAAAAATGCGAACCTTATTCAGTGAGGAGCCCACTATATCAACAAGACATGCAACGCAACTCAGAATGTCACGACTGTTTCTCTAGAGGACAATGAAAGAGAAATAACCTTTTACCTCACAGAATTCAACAGTGTCAACCGTTGAAGGTGAATGATGCGGAGCGGCGATATTCTTTTGGAAATGAAATAATGGACGCCTTTTAAAATGGAACAGTCGATACGGATCAGATCTGGTTTGTGATAAAGTACACTTCCATCTCCATAGATACGTCAACAAACAGAACTGGTGTCCACTGCTTTATGCGGAATCAGGGCACGATGCTTATTTGGGCCAATTTCTATTACGGGGTCTGCTACAGCAGACAAATACAGACAGATACTGGAGGTAAAATAGTTCCCCATTCGGATCTCTGGGCGGGGACTACTCAGGAGGATGTCGTCATCATGAGAAATAAGACTAGCTTTCTGCAGATAGGATGAAGGAATGTTAGATTCCTTAACCGGGCAGGTAGGTCAAAAAACTTAAAAAGAGAAATGGGTAAGCTGAAGTTAGACATAGTAAGAATTATTCGCTGGAAGGAGGTACAGGACTTCTGGTCAAGTGAATACCGAATTATAAATACAATTTCGAATAGGGGTAAGGCAGGAATGGGTTTAATAAAGAATAAGAAAATAGTAATGCGGGTAAGCTATTATGAACAGCATAGTGAATGCATTTTTGTGAGCAAGACAGACACGAAGCCCGCACATAACACAGTAGCACAAGTCTACATGCCAACTAGTTTCGCAGATGATGAAGAGATTGAAGAAACGTATGATGAGATAAAACTAATTATTCAGATGAAGGAGACCAAAATTTAATTTTGGTGGGGACAGGAATTTGATAGTAGGAAAAGAAAGAATAGAAAAGATAGTAGATGGGCTGCCTAAAATGAAAGAGGAAGGCGCCTGGTAGAATTTTGCACGGAGCATAATTTAATCATCGCTGACACTTGGTTTAAGAATTATTAAAGAAGTTTTTATACGTGAAAGAGACCTGGAGACACTGGAAAGTTTCAAACTGATTATGTAATGGTCAGATCGACTTTACATTGTAAGACTATCCAGGGGCAGATGTGGACTCTGGCCACAGATTATTGGTTATGGACTGTGTATTAAGACTGAGGAAATTGGAAAAAACAGTAGGAAATTAAGGAGATGGGTGTTCCATAAGTTGAAAGAAGTGGAGGCTGTTGACTACAACAGGCGAAAGGAATACACTAGAAGACGAATGGGTAGCTTTAAGGTATGCAATAGTGAAAGAAGATCAAATAGGTAAAAAGACAAGACCTAGTAAGAATCTTTGGATAACACAGGATACAATGGATTTAGCTTACAAAAAGGAGGGAATTTAAAAACGCACCAAATGAAACAGGCACAATGGAATACAAACGTTTGAAAACCGGGAGAGCAGAATTGCTAAAGAGGAGTTGCTGTATGACAAATGTAAGGATTTAGAAGCATATTTAACTAGGGGAAAAAATAGATACAGCCTACCGGAAAATTAAAGAGTGTTGTGGTTGGCAGGAGAGCCAACACTGTGTTACTAGAGGAGGCCGAAAGGCACGCGTTTTAGCTCACGCAGGCTGGCGTGAGGTCTGGAACAGGACAAGGAAATTAGAATTTAGAAAAACGGACGTAGCTGGTGGAATACTTAACTTTAATCCATTAATGATGAACGTCGCTCTTGACGGTACATGATTCACAATATCAATAGTAACTGAATATGGCGCCTTGCTGGGTCGTAGCAAATGACGTAGCTGAAGGCTATGCTAAACTATCGTCTCGGCAAATGAGAGCGTATTTTGTCAGTGAAACATCGCTAGCAAAGTCGGTTGTACAACTGGGCGAGTGCTAGGAAGTCTCTCTAGACCTGCCGTGTGGCGGCGCTCGGTCTGCAATCACTGATAGTGGCGACACGCGGGTCCGACGTATACTACCGGACCGCGGCCGATTTAAAGGCTACCACCTAGCAAGTGTGGTGTCTGGCGGTGACACCACATTCCTCCCCCGCAAATCGCCGTACGGTTGTGGCATAAGGCTTCCACCCGCCGTAGGGAAGACCCAATGTTGACGTATGCGACGAGGTGGGGAGCCTAACAACAGGCGAGGCTGTTCCACCCGCACCCTGCCATTCGGACCGCGGGGAGCTAGGATACGCCTGAAAACCTGCTCCAGGCTGCACACCAACATGCGGTGTATGCGCCCGCAGAGAGACAGGATGGGCCGAAGGGTCGACCTCCATCGGGCCGGGGCACCCGACGTGCGAAGACGGTGTCCGGAGCGGGCAAGAGTTCGATGTCGGAGGACAACTGGTCACGGGAAGCGATCGGCGGCGCGTGAGCCAGGGAGGCGCCCGGCGGTTGCAGCGACGCGTCCACTGCGGGCGTCGCCGGCGGGAGAACAGGCGGCGGCGGCGGTGGCGGCGGCGCGTCGCCATGGGTCAAAATGGAAGGCAGCGTCACTAACACCTGGGGCTGAGGCGAGCCAGTAGATGTGTCCCCAGGGCGCTGACCGGACGGCACCGTCGCTGAAAGCAGACTGGGAGTGGCAGATCCCGTGCGACGACAGAGGCGCAGCTGATTGAGATGCCGACGCACCTCATCAGAGGCCCCCAAAACCAGATACATAGCGTGGCCGAGGCAGCGATGAATGCGCCCTTCGAGCCAACGCCCTGAACCTCGATAGTGGCGATAGTAGACAACGTCGCCCGGAGCAAAAGCAGGTGTCTGCCGCTACACAGGAACCTGATGCGGCGGATGTAGCAAAGACATCAAGGTTCGATGATGACGACCGTGGAGCAACTCAGCCGGCGAGCGATCATCTCGGGGCTGAGAGCGATACAAGGACCAAAAGAGCAATAACGCATCCTCCCGAGAATGCGACTCTTTCAACTTCAACTTCTGTGACTCGAAAGTCCTGACCAATCGTTCAGTGGCACCGTTTGACTGTGGCGAAAACGGCGCGGACGTCAGATGTTGAACACCATTGGCCTTGCAGAATGACTGAAATTCTTCGGACATTAATTGTGGGCCATTGTCGGAAACAATAGTCTGTGGAAGACCTTCAATGCAAAAGATAGCAGATAACGCTTGGATGGTGGCAGATGACGTCATGGAAGACATCCATACAACAAAAGGAAAATTACTGAATGAATCTACCACAACCAGCCACCGATCATACCAGAATGGACCAGCAAAATCGATGTGTAAGCGTTGCCAAGGGAAAGTGGCTTTTGGCCATGGAAAGAATTTCCGCGGTGGTGCTGATTGTTGTTCGGCACACACCATGCAAGAAGAACACATATTCGTAATCGCGGCATCGATTCCGAACCAAGTACAGTGCCGACGAGCAAGTTGTTTCATTCTCACTATACCCCAATGTCCTTGGTGGAGAAGCTGTAAGACAGAGGACTGTAACGAACGTGGGACCACGACCCTGGACTGATCATTATCAGAACGCTACAGCAAAACACCATGTCGTACAAAAAGTCTCGCCTGGTGAGAAAAAAATCGGCGAACCAACGGATGCCCGATCCATGACTTTGACAAGTGCCATTGCGTAGCAACAAAACGCAGAACAGTAGCAAGGACAGGGTCGGCAGCTGTGGCTGTAGCTACACGACGAAAATCAATCGGAAACGATTCGACCACGTCATCGGTTTCCGCTTCAATGAACATGCAAGCAAGTTCGGAGGAATCGAATGCCCTATCCTCAGCAACAGGCAAGCGGTACAACGCATCGGCGTTTCCGTGCTTAGCAGTGGACCGATACAAGATATCGTAGCGGTACTGCGAGAGGAAAATAAACCAGAGAATGAATTTCTGCGCTGTACGTGGAGGTACAGGCTTGGTCGGATGAAAAAGCAACGTCAAAAGTTTGTGGTCTGTGAGGATGGTAAAGTGACGACCATACAAGAAATCATGAAACTTTGTAACACCAAATACGAGAGCCAATGCTTCTTTCTCGATCTGTGAATAATTTCTTTGCGCAGACGAGAGCAATTTGGACGCAAAGGCAATAGGGCGATCGTGCGATCCATCTTTGTGCGCAAGCACAGCACAGATCCCGAAATCCAATGCATCCCATCAACAAAAGGGGCTTCTGGGGATCGTATGGCGTAAGGCAAGTACTGGAAAGCAACGCCGATTTCAACTGGCGAAAGGCGCGTTCGCATTCCGTCGTCCAGACGAACGGAACACCTTTACGGCATAAGCGATGGAGCAGAGCTGAAATGGAAGAGGCGTGTGGAACATATCGGTGATAATAGTAGATTTTTCCTAGCACACTCTGTAGCTGCTTCAAATTCTGCGGCGAAGGCAAGTCTCGTATGGCACGGAGGTGCTCACGACTGGGAGATGTGCCTTGGACATTGAGTACATGTCCCAGGTATGGTAATTCACGAGCAAAAAACACACATTTGTCCTTCCGCAAGCGAAGACCATTTTGTCGCAAGACCTGAAATACTGTTCTGAGATTGGCTAAACGTTCTTCTTCCGTCTTTCCGGAGATCACAATATCGTCCACATAGTTTGCTGCAGTAGGGACCGACGCACAAACAGTTTGTAAATATTTCTGAAACAATGCAGGGGCGGATGCACCATCGAATGGCAGTCGTTTGAATTGATAGAACCCAAGATGCGTGTTAACCACCAAAATGCGCTGGGATTCTTCGTCCACCGGTATTTGCAAGTATGCATCTGCGAGGTCCACCTTCGAAAAATATTTACCCGGGTACAGTTTGTCAAAAAGATCTTCCGGGCGGGGTAAAGGAATAGTTGCAATCACTAGTTGTGGATGCACTGTTGCCTTGAAGTCCACACAAAGTCTCAATTTTCCAGAAGGTTTTGGCAAAATTACTATGGGTGATGCCCAGAGAGAAGCCTGCACACGTTCAATTACATCTTGTGATTCCAAATCGTGTAATGTTTTTGCGACCTCATCACGCAATGCGTGGGGAAAATTGCGCGCTCTGAAAAATTTCGGTTGCGCGTTTACTTTCAGTTCCAAATGTGCTTTATAGTTCTTAGCGCAACCGAGGCCCGGTGCAAAAATGTCTGCAAATTCTTCACATAGGCGAGAAACACTGAAGGCACAGTCTGGTTCTCTGATAGGACCTGATTTACTATAGACAAGTTAAAAAGTGAAATCAATCGAAACCAAACAAGTTCACTGCAGAAGAAGAACGAAGGACATAAAATGACACAAGTTTTGTTTGTCCTTTGTATGTTGCAAGAAGGCTGTACTGTCCTAACACAGAGATATCTTGACCTGAATAACTAGTCAACATTTGCGGCACACAACGGAGGTGTGCCCAGCAGTTTGTAAGTGTCTTGATTGATCAGTGAAACTGCAGCCCCGGTATCGAGCTGGAATGGTATCACTTTGCCGTTAATGTCCAAGTCTACAAAAAGTTTATTGTCCTGCTGATGACAAGAATGACTGCCTCGTGCAACGTGAACTGACACTGATACATAATCACTTGCGACTTGACGGGATTTCCGGCGATGTCGACGCACACTATTTGTGGGACAAACACAGTCACTGTTAGAGAGAGTGGCACTGAGCGGAGTGGAATGAACTACATGAATTTCCATGGGCGAAGTTTCGCGAGCCTGAGTATCCTTGGTTCAATTCCGATTCGGGCGCGAAGTAAAGGGCCTGGAATGGTTTTTGAGCTTCCGATCTGCGCTTTTTCTGGCAAACACTCTGAACATGTCCTTTTTTATTACAGAAAAAGCAAATAGCTTGACGTGACAGGCAGTTCTCACGCGAATGTCTAGTAGCGCACCTCGGGCATGATTTTATCACGGCATTTGCTTGCCGGCGCGGCACACGTGGCTGAGAGCCTGGCGGCAGCGGCGCGGCCGGGCGCGAGGGCTGTTTACTGCTCCGTGCAGCTCGCCCGGCGGGTCGGTTAACCTGACACACGGGTGGCGAAGTTTCAAATGATTCCTGAGTAAAGTCAAGTGTGTCCTGCCGATCCAATATGTCCATCACTTGTTGAAGGGAGGGATTGAATAATTTCAAAATCTGTTCCCTTATACGAACATCAGAAACGTTCTGTGCAATTGCATCACGTACCATAGTATCTGAATAAGGGAGTCCACATTGACACTCAAAAGCACAATCCCTAGTAAGGCCTTGCAACGTTGCAACCCACTCCCGATTAGTCTGACCTGCCGTATGTTTTGTACGAAAGAAGGTATACCTTTTTGCAACTACATTGACTGATTCTTTGAAATATGCATCTAATGCAGACAAAATTTCTTCGTAGGACAGAGTTGCTACGTCATGTGGGGGAAATAATTTGACTATCACACGGTATGTTTGTACGCCGACCGATGATAAGAGATAAGGCTGCCGCTCGTTACCTTGAATTCTGTAGGCGGCGAGATGGAATCCAAATTGGCGTGAGCACACCGTCCAGCTTTCCAGTGCAGCATCAAAAGGTCGAAAAGTTGGTGCAACTGCGTGTTGTGGCTGCGTTAACGGAGAAGCAGCTGCTGCCGCATCGTTTTGCATCGCACGTTGACACAGGACGAGCTGTCCAAGAGCATCTAGTAGGGCCTGCGTCTGCTGATTCTGTAAGCGATAAAATTTGGACAGTACATCTGGAGATTGGGGCGAATCAGGGCAATATCGATAAGAACGCGGTTTTGCCTCATCGCCAATGTTGTGGTTGGCAGGAGAGCCAACACCGTGTTACTAGAGGAGGCCGAAATGCACGCGTTTTAGCTCACGCAGGCTGGCGTGAGGTCTGGAACAGGACAAGGAAATTAGAATTTAGAAAAACGGACGTAGCTGGTGGAATACTTAACTTTAATCCATTAATGATGAACGTCGCTCTTGACGGTACATGATTCACAATATCAATAGTAACTGAATATGGCGCCTTGCTGGGTCGTAGCAAATGACGTAGCTGAAGGCTATGCTAAACTATCGTCTCGGCAAATGAGAGCGTATTTTGTCAGTGAACCATCGCTAGCAAAGTCGGTTGTACAACTGGGCGAGTGCTAGGAAGTCTCTCTAGACCTGCCGTGTGGCGGCGCTCGGTCTGCAGTCACTGATAGTGGCGACACGCGGGTCCGACGTATACTACCGGACCGCGGCCGATTTAAAGGCTACCACCCAGCAAGTGTGGTGTCTGGCGGTGACACCACAAAGAGGCCTTTGGGCAGAGAAGAAGCGGCTATATGAATATCAAGAGCTCAGATGGTAAAGCAGTCAAAAGAAAAGAAGGGAAAGAGGAAAGGTGGAAGCAGTATATAGAGGGCCATACAAGGGAGATGAACTTGAAAGCAATATAATAGAAATGGAAGTGGATGTCGATGTTGATGAGATGGCTGATATGATACTGTGAGAAGAGTTTGACAAAGCTATGAAAGATCTAAGTCGAAAGAAGGACCCGGTGGTAGACGATATTCCATCAGAGATATTGATAGGCGTGGGAAGGCCAGCCATGCCAAAACTCTTCCATCTGGCGTGCGAGGTGTATGAGACTTCAAGAATAATGTAGTAATTACAGTTCCAAAGAAATCAGTTGTGTAACGGATGTGCAAATTACCGAAGTACCAGTTTAGTAAGTTATGGTTGCAAGATACTGACAGGAAATCTATACAGAAGAATCGAAAAGTTGGTAGACACCGACCTCGGGGAAGATCAGTTTGGCTTCCAGAGAAATTCAGGAACACTGTTGGCGATACCGACCATACGACGTGTCGTAGAATATAGGTTAAGAAAAGGCCAACGCAGGTTTATACCATTTATAGACTTAGAGAAAGCTTTGGACAATGTTCAATGAAATACTCTCTTTGAAATTCTGAAGGTAGCAGGGATAAAATTCAGGCAGCGAAGGGCTATTTACAACTTGTACGGAAACCAGATGGCAGTTATAAGAATGGATGGGGCATTAAAAGGAACCATTGGTTGAAAAGAGAGTGAGACAGGGTGATAGACCATCCACAATTCAATACGTAAATTGAAAAGATAGTTAAGGGAACCAAAGAAAAATTGGGAATAGAAATTAAAGTTTAGGACGAAGAAATAAAAACGTTGAGGTTTGCCGATGACACTAATTCTGTCAGAGGCAGCAAGGCACTTGGAAGAGCAGTTGAAAGGAATTTGATAGTGTCTCTAAAAGATGACATATCACGAATAAAGATAATAGAATGTGTCTAATTAAATCAGATGATGCTAGGGGAATGAGATTATGAAACAAGACACTAAAGTAGTATATGAGTTTTGCTATTTGGACGTATACTACCTGATAATGACCAAGTTAGAGATGATATAAAATTTAGACCAGCTATGGAAAGAAAAACGTTTCTGGAGAAAAGAAATTAGTTAACATTAAATATAGCTTTCAGTATTAGGAAATCTTTTTTGAAGGTATTTGCCTGGAGAGTAGCCATGTATGGAAGTGAAGCATGTACGATGGACAGTTTAGATAAAAAGAGAATAGAAGCTTTCGAAATGTGATGCTACAGTAGAATGCTGAAGATTAGATGGGTCGATCACAGAACTAATGAGGAAGTAATGAACAGAATCGGAGAGACAAGAAATTTGTGGAACCAATTGACCAAAGTAGAGATTGGTTGATAGGACACATTCTGAGACGTCATGGGATCACCAGTTTAGTATTAGGGGGAGGGGGGTGTGGGAGGGGGTAAAATCATAGAGGGAGACCAAGAAGTGGATAAAGTAAGCAGATTTAGAAATATGTAGGTTGCAGTAGTTATTCGGAGATGATGAGGTTCGCACAGGATAGAGTAGCATGGGAAGGTGCATCAAACTAGTCCTCGGACTGACGATGTCAACAACCACAAGTGGAAAATGAATAGTACCGGCTGCACGACGTAGCCGAATGCTCAGAAACTACTGGTTCATGCAGCAAGGAGCACGTCTGCATTCGTTCTGCAGACGTTTTCGAATTCTGTCGGTAGACGTTCAAAGGTCAAATTTTTACCGTGTACACCGTAGTATTCATTTAAGATTATGTGGAATGGCCGCCTTATAGTCTTTATTTCAAACTATGTGATTATTTCTGATGGGGTTATCCGAAGGAGAGAGTCTTTAAAGATGCCACTGCAGCAAAAAACTATGTTGCTACTGACATTTTCAGAGAGCTTCATATACCCTAAATAACGTTCTTCAGAAAGTCTTGACGGAATTCAATTCAGTGGTCTACGCATTCATTTATGTAGAAGGAAAGCACTCTGAAAATCTTCTGTCATGAATTTTAGGTTGTCTGCTGTCTAACCTATCACTCCATGCGGCTGTAGTAAACAAACACTTTGTGACACGTATATTGCACTACACTGTAGGTACCTGACGTGAAGCTACATGTATTCCTCAAAACGTCTGCATGACGATGATGAGGTCCCATACTCCGAGGAGTGTAGGGAACAATGCGGGAGACCTGCCCCGCTGACTAGGCAAGGTCTTAGCGGAGGTGGTTGCCATTGCCTTCCTCCGACCATAATCTGGATGATGATGAAGGCAACACAACAACACCCAGTCATCTCGAGTCAGGGAAAATCACTGAGCCCTCCGGGAATCGAACCTGGGTCCCCGTGCGCAGGAAGCGAGAACGCTACCACAAGACCACTAGCTGCGGATGGTCTGCCAGAAACTCACTCTAAAATACGCAAAAGCTTTGGTGTATCTCGATGCCGACATTACGAAAAACTATTAATATCTGAAGGTATCACCACATAACTTCGTACAACTCACGAAGAAAAAATGTTATTGATCCAGAGTTTCCTTCATTCGCTGTACATGTTGTTAAAAATAAAAGAAATTTTGCTTCAGGTGATAACTTATTTGAAAACGTTTAAATCTTCCCAGAATGTAAAATGTACAAGAAGATGACACTACAATTTAATTTGTACTTGTCATAACCTCCGCTGAAAATTATCGCCGATGTTCGGAATCGTGTTTCTCATATGAGAATGAGAATGGCTTGTATCAATTTGATTCTAGACATTTTACGCTTTCTAGTTTCGAGTTAGTCAGTTCAGCTACTGTTTCATTTCTATATGCGTTCATTTACTTACTGATAATTCACTATTACAACATGGGTGCAGCTGATGGTAATTTGATAATATTAGTTATTTAGTCGAGGGATGTGCTCCACGCATGGTGGCGCTCCTCTAAATTTCAGTATATAAGTTCCCATAATAAACATAGACAATACTGGAGGATATGATTACAAGTTTACCGGTAAACTTCAGAAACCTGTCACTTCTTTGGGAGGGCTTTTCATTTCCTTCGCTCACACCTTTCTTTCACGAAGAATGTGTTGTCACGTTGCTAAGTCTATTTGATAGCCAGCCGCTGTGGCCGAGCGGTTCTAGGCGCTTAAGTCCGGAACCGCGCTGCTGCTACGGCCGCAGGTGCGAATCCTGCCTCGGGCATGGATGCATGTGATGTCCTTAGGTTAGTTAGGTTTAAGTAGTTCTAAGTCTAGGGATCTGATGACCTCAGATGTTAAGTCCCATAGTGCTTAGAGCCATTTGACCAATTTTATATTTGATACTAGTTCTTGTTGTGGTCTTCAGTCCTGTCCTGGATGACCCGGATGCCCCCAAGCTTCTTCATCTCCCGGTACCTGCTGCAACCTACATCCTTCCGAATCTGCTTAGTGTATTCATCTCTTGGTCTCCCTCTACGATTTTTACCTCCACGCTGCCCTCCAATACTAAATTGGTGATCCCTTGATGCCTCAGAACATGTCCTACTAACCGATCCCTTCTTATAATCAAGTTGTACCACAAACTCCTCCCCAATTCTATTCAATACCTCCTCATTTGTTATGTGATCTACCCATCTAATCTTCAGCATTCTTCTGTAGCACCACATTTCGAAAGCTTCTATTCCCTTCTTGTCCAAACTATTTATCGTCCATGTTTCACTTCGATACATGACTACGCTCCATACAAATACTTTCAGAAACGACTTTCTGACACTTAAATCTTTTCTCGATGTTAACAAATTTCTCTTCTTCAGAAACGCTTTCCTTGTCGTTGCCAGTCTGCATTTTATATCCTCTTTACATCGACCGTCATCAGTTATTTTGCTCCCCAAATAGCAAAACTCCTTTACTTTTTTATGTGTCTCATTTCCTAATTTAATTCCCTCGGCATCATCCGACTTAATTCGGCTACATTCCATTATCCTCGTTTTGCTTTCGTTGATGTTCATCTTATATCCTCCTTTCAAGACACTGTCCATTCCGTTCAACTGCTCTTCCAAGTCCTTTGCTGTCTATGACAGAATTACAATGTCATCGGTGAACCTCAAAGTTTTTATTTCTTCTACATGGAGTTTAATATCTACTCCGAATTTTTCTTTTGTTTCCTTCACTGCTTGCTCAATATACAGATTGAATAACATCGGGGAGAGGCTACACCCCAATCTCACTGCCTTCCCAACCACTGCTTCCCTTTCATGTCCCTCGACTCTTATAACTGCCATCTGGTTTCTGTTCAAATTGTAAATAGCCTTTCACTCCCTGTATTTTCCCCCTGCCACCTTGAGAATTTGAAAGAGATACTTGTAATTGACTGTAATGTGTGTGTGTGTGTTTGTGTTTGTGTGTATGTATGTATTTACGTGTATGTGTCATGTTAGCGTTTTACAATGATACGAGAAGGAAGGTTGGGAACTGGCACACAACCTAATCCTCTTGAAGAACACTGTGGCAGAGCTTTACGTCCCCTTCCGACGGACGAATCACCACCAACAATGACATATGCCCTCAATCCATGAGATATAGTGGAGAGCTTGGAAATTAATTCACGTTATTAGCACAAAATTAGGTGAACAGGAGCTTTACGGCACAGCACATCAATCTTCCCCTATACCGCAAAGGAAAAGAGAAAGTAGCGAACAGCACATGGTGTACCCTTCCGGTGAACTGCCCAGAACCGGCTTTGTCTCCGGCCTGTAACCTGTATATTCAATGAGGCGAGGCCTCTGGCAACGTACAACTGAAATGTGTGCTTTGGGAGGCGATTGGAGTCGTAGACTTGCTGGCCGCATTCCACTTATGAACTGTAAACCTGTTAAAGTGGCTACTGGCAGGGTCCCAGCGTAGTCTACTTACAGTTCTGTGCCGAGCACGTGCGATGATATTGATTGTATTTACCACGTATTTGTCTCTGGCCAGTTTTTGGGATACCATAGGTGGCTTCGCCAGAAGAGAGCGCGCTTAGCAGGGGAAGTTGGATATGTAGGATCATGCTCAGATAGCGATGGGGATGTCAGCTGCTGGCAACAGTGGGCAGTTGGGGGTCCGCATTTACCGAGCACGATCAGCGCTCTCTCTGGCCGATCATACCTGGTAGGCAGTGGCCTGGCCTGTAGAGTGTTGCCGGCCGTGGTGGCCGAGCGGTTCTAGGCGCTTCAGTCCGGGACAGCTAAGGTCGCAGGTTGGAATCCTGCTTCGGACCTGGATGTTTGTGATGTCCTTAGGTTAGTTAGGTTTAAGTAGTTCTAAGTTCTAGGGGACTGATGACCTCAGATGTTAAGTCCCACAGTGCTCAGAGCCATTTGAACCATTTTTTGTGGAGTGTTGCCGGCGCCATTACGCCGGTTGGAAGTTTGACTATCATATACTCGACCGCTGACTGGAGCGAGCCTGCTCAGGAAACCGTTGCTACGTGTATTATGGACTTTGGTGAGACCTTTTAGTAACAGGTATTAATTTTGTTCTTAACTTATGTGTGAACAACTGCATTCTGGTTCTCTTCGCACATACTTGATACCTGTTTCATTACTCTGGTTTGGTGTTGTGAGCTAAAGTTGGTCGTCTGTGTTTTGATATTATGCACTTATTCGCGATCTGTGGGGAACATGCATTAAAATCCAAATGTTATTGTATACTTGCTGCGTTACTGAGCAGTGTGAGTGGCATGCATCATTTTGTAGATGGCCTGCTCTCTTCTTTTGTGTCATGTTTTTCAGTTTTAGGACGTTTTGTATTTTGCTAAGGCAGTGTTAAGATTAGTTATAATCTAAATGTCGGACATATTATGCAGTGTTTTGTGTTTTATGGAAATAGTGGTTATTCAACGTACATCATCTTTTGATGGTTTTGGCTTTTCATTAGACTGCTGTTTGACACCAGCGGTTCTAGGCGCTTCAGTCCGGATCCGCGCGACTGCTACGGTCGCAAGTTCGAATCCTTCCTCGGGCATGGATGTGTGTGATGTCCTTAGGTTAGTTACGTTGAAGTAGTTCTAAGTTCTAGGGGTCTGATGACCTCAAATGTTAAGTCCCATAGTGCTCAGAGCTATTTTGAAATTGTCATTTGTCATTTTTCGAACTAGCTAACTGTACGGTAGTTATTTGTTTATTTACCACTCTACGCGCCGGCCCTGCCCATGCTGTCCGTGTATTTCATTCTATACTACCTTTGTTTGCTTAACTGTTACCCTTGAGGTTAAGCGTTTGTATTACCTTTTTCAATAATTTAAGAAACGATATTCATTAGTCGACATTAATGTTGTCTTTAGCACAAAAAGAGGCACACAATGCTGCAACTAATATTTTTCATCACTTGCCAGGTGATTTAAGAAGTCTGATAGAAAGCAAAATAAAATTTTAAAACAAGTTAAAAGTGTCTCCCCGTGACAACTCCTTCTACCCTGTAGAAGAATTTCTATTATTGTAATTAGTTTCATACAAATTCCTAATATTTGTATTAAAATTACTAAATCAGAAATTCGCATCTGCGTGTGTTCTTGAAAGAAAAGGAGAAGAAAACTAATAAATGTCCAAATAAATATACATTTCCCAAATAATATATTTCCAAATAAATGGCTCTTTCCACATCATTACTAAGACCCATGAAATATCGGCAATGGAGGGTGAAGCTTTGACAATGCCAGCCACTCGTGCTGGCGAAACGTCAGAAAAATCAGTAGATGAACGTCGGCCGAAGAACCCGAGACAGAAGCCAATAGGTAGTTTGTCAAATATGAAACTAACTCACTTCTGTACCACAGATAAGACCTGAACAGTTATAATTAGTCCTTTTTAACAGAAAACATTTGTAAATGGCCAGCAGGTAGCCGTATTTTTCCAATGTTATCGTCTTTTACACATATATCGACATGGAAACATTTAGAAAATGAATACTGAAACTTACATCAGTTATGTATACAGCGAAACACTACAAACAAATGTAAATAAAGGCTTTCTCGATGAACTGGAGGAAGAAGAGGACAATATGATTAGGGTAATCATGAGATTCAATTACAAGAATGGCATCCATGAGAAGGCATCCAACAAGAAAGTCTCTGGAAAAACAAAGAAAATTAAAGACACCACCCGCAAAAGACGTGTACGATTTTATGATCATCTCAAAAGAACGTACAGGAACAGGTTGACATAAAAGATCTTTGAATGTTTTTCATTCAAACCCAAAAATGACAATGCTCCAGCTTATACATACCAAAGAAGACCTCCAACTTCTACGAATCTAATCCTAAGACTCCAGTGATAGGGATCTCTTTTGACAGAAGATAGTATGGAACGTGCATAGACAGAGGCGAGCAATCAAATAGAAGAGGCATTTCCCCTTGGACGGAGGAACATAAAGCGCCCACTCACAAAGAATGAAGGAAATCAGTCGTTTTAATAATTATATATAGGTAACTGTATTCGTCTTTTACTGTATCAGAATTGGTTTCTATGATAGTTATCAATATTTTAAAGTCTGGTACATGTATTTTACTTAATGTGTTTTATCAGGTTATGTTTCTAACGTAAATGGTGACTATATCTTAGCCCACATTAGCGACATCTGTGTAGGATTTAGACAAACATATTTCTGGTAACTACTATACTTCAGTAGCCAGTTGCAAAAATGACTGTGTTGACGATGTGGCCTATTCTGCACCTTATTTTAGATCTATGTGACGATGCTGTACTGAATATATTTATACATTTTGACGATGCCATTACGGCCTTATCACTTTAGGACATGGTGTAGAGAAAGGTACGTGTTACCGTATTTTATCTGTACATTTCCCTGGTTGTATGATAGTATATTGTGATACATAATGCTGTATTGTCTTGAAAGAAACACTGCTCAATAAGTGTATATATTTTTATGTTGTAGATCTGAGGATGGTCATTACTGACTGCAACCGGTCATCGTAAAAAAAATGATATTATGATCAAAGACTGGAATAAAAAACATTTGACAAATAATTCAAACTGACTGACTTTGGAGTCTCAGTCTGAAGCTAAGCAGTAATATCCAACGGGATGTTTGATTCTAAGAAAACAGAAAATAAGGTGAATTTGGAGTGCGTTGGGATGTGCTGCATGACGACAACTCCCGTGTTCGCTGACAACCGGTCGTAAAATGTAAACGGATGCAGGATAGGTTGCCGAGTGCAGAGCAGGTGGCAGCGTGACGTCACGCCCCCTGTGCCGGTTCCAGGCCGCTACTCCAGACCGCCAGCACGCCTCTTGCCCGGCCAGTGTTATTATCATAAATCGTGTTTTATGGTCGTAGTTTATATTGTTGAATTGCGGCCGAGGGCAGGAATGTTTGTGGTTTTGATATACGCTTTATGGCGGCCTCGCCCCCGGCTGGCCGGCGCAGCGCGTGCGAAGCCTTAAATTACTCTGGCGCTGCCACCGCGCTCTGCTCACTGTGCGAAGGCCGTGGAGCTGAGGTCAGCCGCCGGGGCGAGAGGCGCTCGCCCGCCAGCCGCCAGCTCCTCTCGCGGTCAGTAGCAACAGCTAATTTCAGAACAGCACACCGAAAGGAAAAGTAGCGCTCTCCGTGACCGCGACAGGTAAATGTACAATATTCTGTAAGTGGTCTGCAAGGCTTGCTTAAGTCTTTCTCGCTGTACTTTTGAGTATGAGGTTTTCAGTGTCGATCACTGAACCGTATTGTAGTCAGTATCACTAAAACGCTAATCAGGGGACAAGATTAAAATAGATAAAAGTCAATCTAGTGAAATACACACACACACACACACACACACACACACACACACACACAAACGCGCGCGCGCACACACGCTTCAAACGTAATGTCCAGCTTTCAATTTTCACTCGGAGCGTGCGCTGACCTGAATTATGATGATGATAATGATCAGTGTTTTAGGGCGCACAACAACGAGGTTATCAGCGCCCGTTCCCAAAAGAAATGTTGACCAGTGCAGCCAAGATCTGTTAAACAAGGATCAATTCAGAGTCCATCTTTGCGAGAATTGTAAATGTTCAAATTTCAAGATTGGGCACAGCACATCAAAACAGGAAGATAAAACTAAAAATAAAATACCAGTACAAAACAGGTAAAAATAATTAACGGTGGCTGAGTGACCACTTACAAAGCTTGGGTGACCAAACCACTTTACAGCACAATAAGATCTCAATTCCAATATTTTGGGAAGAAGTCCAGACATCACACAGAAACGTAAAACTCTAACGGCACTCGCCTCATTATTAGTTAAAATAGAGGGCAGGTCTGGTGGGAAACTGAAATCTTCCCTCAAACCCGCATATAAAACACACTCAGTTAAAATATTTCGTATCTTTAGCTGACGTGAAACTTCCTGGCAGAATAGCATTGTGATCCAGACAGAGACTCGAGTCCGGTCTGACACACAATTTTAATCTGCGACGACGTTTCATATTAGTGCTTGCTGCAGTGTGAAAATATCATTTTGCAATCAATCACCCTGGCTGTGACTCCATACTATTCTTTTTTCCTGGAGTGCTAGTCCCGCAAGGTATGCTGGAGAACGTCTGTGAAATGTGAAAGTTAGGGGATGAGGTACTGGTGAAAGTAAAGCCGTCAGGGTTAGTCTTTAGTAGTGCTTGGATAGCTTGCTTGTGAGAGCATTATCCAGCGGAAGATAAAGTTCCCAGCTTCGACTCCTGTCCCGGTACACAGGTTTAATCTGCCATGTTTTGTATTTTATTATGACCACCTGCTTATTGGAGTGTTGGTCCACGTTTGGAACGCAGCACAAAAGCGATTCTGCGTAGCATGGATTAGGCGGGCCTTGGTAAGTATACAGGACATAAAAACCCGTCTGAGGCCTGCAATCATTTTTATGTTAATAACTGGCAACCAATGATGTACAATCCAATAAAGTCATGAGATGTTACATTAACTCTTTTATTAGAACATGTTACTCCTTTGGGGATTAGACCCACTTCAGACATCACAAACTTCAACTCCTTCCTAACCAACCAGGCGTACAGCCCTGACAACTCAAAGAAAGTGTCGAATAACATATGACTGTGACACAAGCAGTCTTGAAGCAGAGCAGGAGTTGAATTTTGTGATGTCTGACGCGTAACATGTTCTAATTAAAGCGTCACTTGGAACATCTCATGACTTTATTCTAACTGTGCTGCATTGGTTGCCGATTATTAAGCCTTGGTAGGTTTCCGGAGATATGTGGCGCTAGATTTCAATGCTCAGGTCATGGAATTCCCGTCCAATTACTGGTCTGTTGTTCGTCGGCGTGAAGCGGACGCCAGTTAGCATCCCACATGTCTTACATTGCGTCCACATCAGGAGCATCAGGGGACGAATTCCTGAACGTTAGTTCAATATAATGCTTACCACACAACTGTATCATGATATTCGTTTGTACGACAGACAGTTCTACAGCTATCGGGAATTATATAAAAGAAAGGAGGTAGTCAGCATTGTGTTCTCAGCGATAGGCTACGAATCTCTTACGCCTGCAACAGCATTATAGTCCGTCGTAGATCGCGGTTTATCTTGCTTTACAGTGCAGACAAGACTCTGACCCCCATGATCTGTCATAAGAAGAGGACATCCAACAACTCACCTACACGCGATTTCACCGTCCGTCTTTTAGTTTTTATACTGTCTCAAGGCAGCCTTCCAGCGTCGCACTAACCAAGAGTCACGATCCCCTGCGCTGGGCCATATCAATCTGTCAATTATAAAATTCGTTTAGGTTAGTGGCTTTCCATATTTGCAGCCTGTATCGGTTGGAATGATCTCCCATTCTTCCCTGCTCCATTTAAATACGTTCATGAGGGCTTCACCTGCCCGCAACGCCAACCGGCAGTCATTCTCAAAGGTGTCAGCGGTCAGGGAAGAACTATAAGGAGTCAAATATTATCTGCTACTTTTGCATGAAGTGGACTTCAGTTATGAGTCGGAGGTCATGAAAGGGAAGTGGTATTTGAGAAAGGACTCTGATAAGGTTGTATACATTGACCAAACATTTAATGAAACCAACGAAAATTTACAAAGTGAAATGAAGTTCAATGAGTGTGCCAATAAAAACAATGAAGCTCGTTGGTGACACTATAACGCTGCTCGGTACGGCAAACGGCTTCGAGAATCAGTTGACTGGGAAGGATAATGTTTTGAAAACGGGTCATAAGACGATCAAAGTAAAATTATGATACTGGCAAGTTGTCGAATTAAATCAGGTGATAATACAACTGGATCAGGAAAGGTGATACAAAAGTTGTAGATGAATTTTGCTATTTGAGCAACATAGCAACTGACACTGGCCGAAGGGGATAGAATATAAAATGCAGAGTGACAATAGAAAGAAAAGATTTTCTGAGAAATAGAAATTTAATATTATATATAAATTTATACGTTAAAAAATTTTTTTGTACGAATGTCTGTGTAATGTGGCCTGATAAGGAAACGAATATCGGTAGAAGTGCAATTCGTATATGATATCTAAATGATGTACAGCTTTTCTCCAACACCGAGTTCCTTAATGCGTGCAAATGTTGATATAAATTTAGATATAGCTCTCTCCAGTTACATCAGCGTGACCACTTGTCAATATGTTCCCCAAGGACATATGAATACAAGTTCAAAATGGTTCAAATGGCTCCGAGAACTACGGGACTTAACAGCGGAGGTCATCAGTCCCTTAGAACTTAGAACTACTTAAACCTAACTAACCTAAAGACATCATACACATCCATGCCCGAGGCAGGATTCGAACCTGCGACCGTAGCAGTCGCACGGTTCCAGACTGAAGCGCCTGGAACCGCTCGGCCACTCCGGCCGGCTATGAATACAAGTGTTGATCCATTATGAGTTCCAGAATGACTAGATGATCCAGGGAATGCCTCAATAACGTTCTCCAGACCATAAAGCTCCCTCCTCCAGCGTGCACCTTTCCGACGATTGTTGCAGGGTATTTGCTTTCAGAGATTTCACGCTGTACAGGCCAACGGACATCTATCAGATGGAGCATATAACGTGATTAATCCGAAAAGGCCACCTGTCACCACTCAGCGGACATCCTGTTGCGACATTGGGGAGAAAATTCTAAACTTCGTCGCCTATCAACAGTGGTCATGATGGGTGCAAAAACAAGGTGCCTGCAACTGAGGTCCATAAGTAACAATGTTCGTTGAACGATCGTTGAGCAGAATTGTAGGTAACCCATTGGTTCATCTGCGTGGTCAGTTGCTCAACAGTGGCACATCTGTTCGCCCGTACACATCTCTGCAGCCTTTGTTCACCTCAGTTATTTATGGCCAGTGGTGCGGCACAATTGCCTCGGCGCCAGTTTTCGATAGCGCCAGTTTTCCACATACTGTATAGTTTAACCACAGGGGCAGGGGGACATTTTACCTTTACCGTTTCGGAACTGCTGACAGCTTCGACCAGAAGGCCAAGGACCATGTTGTTTTGGACGTCAGATAAATCTGTCCGTTTTCACATTACAGCGACTGTTCTCCACCTCACACCGACACACGTTATATACCGGCCAGTGCTAGTGCTGCCATCTTCCGTCTCTGAAACATTGTTGCACTTTGACGTCGAACATAGGTGCTGATCAAAATAATGACACTGGACCGAGTAGGCCTTTGTGGTTTCATGTAAATGTTACTTGGGGGTCACACCTTGATTCCTAATTTTAATATTATTGGGCAAAATTCATTATCACTTCAGTTGAGTCACGAGAGCTTATAGTGACAACTTCAATGTGACGGCTACGAGCGACAGGTGCGGCTGTCATACTGGTCCGGGCGTGACACGTGTTCCTGGCCGCGCGCGGTCCCTGGGGCACGCGGCGCTCCTGGCGGGTAGTCCACACGCCGCACACACGCCGCCGGCGCGTCCGCCCTAAAGTGATTACCGCTGCCGGGAGACCGCGGCGGGCCATCCGCGCCTGCATTATTCACCGCAGCAGCCGGTGAATCATTGAAGGCGCCGCCACCGTTATTGTCATAACGGCCAACATCCTTTATGTGTCCCGCGGCGTAGGCCGTCTGCCACACTATCATATTCGCATCCCTCAATATTGTACACCGAGGAGCCCTGCGGCGAACACATTTGCTCCTCCAAACAGAGACCGGCCTTACAGCACGTTGCTGCTAGACTGTGTGCGAACGCACTCTTTGTTGAATTACTGGACGAGCTGTTGGAAACTGTGTTACTGTTTGTGTTGATTTGGAGTATAAGTTCGCGAATTAGCTATACACAGGTGACAAAACTCATGGGGCAGCGATATGCACACATACAGGCAGCGGTAGTACCGCGTGGATAAGGTATAAAAGTGTGCTGAGAATACCAAATATGAGACATTATCCCTCACAAAGGGGGAAAGAAAACGAGTTTTAAGAGAGATTAGTAGACACACTCAGTTTGAGAAAACAGATGAACAGGGGTCAGATTTTAGCATACAGCCTCCATTTAAACAATGTTTAACAGAAAGTAATCAGAAACTTCCAGTTCATCTTCGCCAAAGCAGTTATAATCCCATTAGTATGCAGTATCAGTTATCTTTATTACACGAGAACATTCCGGGACTCAGAAATGAAGTTGATGAACTACTCATTTGTATTGATGAAATGAATTCATCTAGCCAAATTGACATAATCTGCCTCTCTGAACATCAAGTGACCATTGGTATAGATATGTTAGACATTTCCGGATTTAAGCTAGCTTCCTACTTCTGCAGAGTAGATATGGATAGAGGAGGAGTTGCCACATATATTAAAAACTGCCATAAATTCAAGAACATTGACAATAATAAACTCTGTTTACAGCAGTATCTAGAAGCATGTGCAACAGAAGTAGAGTCCCATAACAGATTTTTTTATATAAACAAATGATGTATTGTCTATATTCATACTATTAGTATTGTTATTTCAGCTTAAAAAAATATTGACATGTTCCACATCCACGAGGATCTCCTCAGCACGGATCTATGGAACGAAAAACTAATCTAATCTAATATAATCTAACGATCGAGAGCAGCGGTGATCGCATAGAGTTGTCAGTGGTGACGGACAAGCGACACTGCGTGAAATACCAACAGAAATCGATGTTGGACTTACGATGTAGGTATCCATGTGGCCAGTGTGGCAAAATATGTCGTTAACGGGCTATGGCAGCAGACGAGAGACGCGAGTTCCTTTGTTAACAGCACGACATCGCCTGTTGTGCCTCTCCTGGGCTCTTGACCATATTGATTGGACCCTAGACGACTGAAAAAACGTGGCGTGGTCAGTTGAGTCGTGATTTCAGTTGGTAAGAGTTGATGGTAGGGTTCTAGTGCGGCGCAGACCCTACGAATCGTTGTCCCAATTTGTCAACAAGATACTGTCCAAGCTGCTGGTGGGTCCACAATGGTGTGGGCTGTGTTTATTTAGAATGTATTAGGTCCTCTGGTCTACCTGAGCCGATCATTACCTGGAAATGGTTATTATAGGCTACCTGGAGATCACCTGCAGCCGTTCGTGGCATTCATGTTACCAAAAAACGATGGATTTTTTTTATGGGTGACAATGCGCCATGTCATTGAGCCGCAGTTGTTCGTGATTGATTTCAGGAACTTTCTGGACAATGCGAGTGAATGCCTTGGCCATATAAATCGCCCGACACAAATCCCGTCGAGCATTTATCGAGAGATCAGTTCGTGCACATAATCTTGCACCGCAACAATTTTGCAAATTATGGACGGCTATACCGGCAGCAAGGCTGAATACTTCTGCAGTGGACTTCTGACGACTAGCTGAGTCCATGCCACGTCGTGCTGCTGCACTAAACCCTGCAAAAGGAGGTCCGACACGATGAATGGATGACATTTGTCTCCTCAATGTAGGTTCATTACAGACAGTTCATGTGGTACACACAGACAGATCGGAAGCTGGCTGTCACATCTGCATCTTTTAGTATTTAACTTGCTACTTTTACTACTCAGTATTTCGCTTATTACTTTCCACAGGTTCACATCAAAGAGTACTGTATGTAGTTAATCGACTGCAGACAACATAAGCTGCTGTTTTGGTCAGTCTTTGAGTTCCGGCTGAGCTGACCAATCACGTCACGATCCCCACCGCTGGGAATGCTAGGACTCGTATTTGAATACAACTGTGAATAATATACTTCACGTTCTATATACGATATTTGTTGTTCTACGGAAAGTATCTTCATTCTATGCCTAATATTTGCAATCTGTTATTACAGACTAGATAAAAATGCCCCATAGCGCTGCTAAGCACAATAACCAACGTTGTATTACACATTCACGCTTGGTAATGTACAGTGTTCAGAAGAATTAGGGGAACATGTGTATCAACGTTCGGTGTGTTACATCTATTTTGATACAGGCGGTACCAGTAGTCCTACTGCGTGTCTTGAAATCTTCGCTTTGAATGTAGGCAAAAATTAAAACCATTCGCCATCTATTGACTACGTTACGCATTATTGCGTCGGGTGACTCCTCGGAAAGAAGTGAGTGCCGATGTCCTAGTATTTTCTGGTGAGGTACACAGACGGCAGTTGCCACCTGTGGACGTTGTATTCAGCTAAGCACATGCAGTGCGACATCATAATGCAGTGAAAGCAGCTAGGGCGGTATGTTTGATCCAAGAAGGATAGACTTTCGATCATGTTGCAGCAGATGCTAATGTATCTCAGTCTATCATCCATATGTTGTGGATGCGCTGCAGGGAAACAGGCCAGTATGCATAACTAGTTGGACAAGTTCGCCGGCGCATTACAACCCCAACTGAAGACCGACATCTGCGTTGCGGAGTCGTACGGATAGCGGCAGAGAAACGCAAGACGGTCTCAGGATGGCCACTGGAACCGCTGTGTCCTGCCACATTCTAATGAACAAGTTACGAGAAAAGACCTTACGACTCACACGTCCTGTTCGAGTACCTTGCTTGACTCGATAACACTTCGCAGCTCGCCTTCAGTTCTGCCGTTCCCACGTGAACTGGCAACTTCCGCACGTGTTATTCACAGACGAGTCCAGATATCCTCTGACGCAAGATGATGGCCGTGTTTGCGTGAGAAGACCCATCGTGAGTGATACCTGCAAAATGCTGTCCAGGAAATCGACGGACTTCCATGGTTCTGTCTTGTTGTGGGGTGTTTCTGTGTTGACAAAAAATGGTTGAAATGGCTCTGACCACTATGTGACTTAACATCTGACGTCATCAGTTCCCTAGACTTAGAACTACTTAAACCTAGCGAACCTAAGGACATCACACACATCCATGCCCGAGGCAGGATTCGAACCTACAACCGTAGCAGCAGCGCGGTTCCGGACTGAAGCACCAAGAACCAGTCGGCCACAACGACCGGCTGTGTTGACAGACATACGGATTTTATCCTCGTCCATGGTCGCCTTGCCGCCAAGCAGTACACTGAACAGATCCTGTTGGACCGCGTGGTGGATGCTGCGTCCGATGACGGTCCTGAATTCCTTCTTCCCGACCTAATCTCCACTGCGCATGTGTGGGGCGTGCGTGACAGACGTGTTCGTGGTCTTTCTGTTCAAAAATGTTCAAATGTGTGTGAAATCTTACAGGACTTAACTGCTAAGGTCATCAGTCCCTAAGCTTACACACTACTTAACCTAAATTATGCTAAGGACAAACACACACACCCATGCCCGAGGACTCGAACCTCCGCCGGAATCAGCCGCACAGCCCAAGACTCCAAGACTCCAGCGTTCCTCTCGGTCGTCCTGTTCCACCACCTGTTCTCCGGGTTTATGCCCTCTCACTGAACTATGGAAACGAATACCACAGAGTGACCTCGGTAGACCTATACGACGCAAGCCACATAGGTGTCAGGCAGTGATTACTGTAGCTTCCAGAGCTCAATAAAAATGGCTCTGAGCACTATGTGACTTAACAGCTTCCAGAGCTCAATAAAAATTACCAGGCACTACAGGATGAATGATACTTTCCTCTTTGTTTTCGACACCTGTCGGACATTTCACTTTTTTGTTATATAATTGATTGAGGATGTAATGATGTTTGTTGTGTATTTAATGTGTGGTAGAAAAGGTATAAATTGGCAATATGCCCAATCCTCAATGGAGTATGGTAAGACGATAAATTTCATGTTCTCCTGATTTGTTTGAGTAGTGTATTTGGTATAATCATTCAGATTCACATGAATATAATTTTGTTTTGCTATACTCATCATTTTGTGTGAAGTAAGCGTTCTCTGTCTAGGTAATTTTCTGTAACATGAGTGCATTGAAATCGCGTTAGTAGTTAGTTTCATGCGTCTAAACATTGTACATGAGAGGGCATTTTTCTTAATTCAGGACATATTTGGACTTACTGTCATAGGTAATCCGGTTTCCAAACGTGACAGGAACCTTACAAAATATATGATTAATGCATACGATTGCTGTGCTGAAGGGCGCAACCATACTAACTTTGACAAAATGCTTAGCTGCCCGTAATAAACTAAGACCAATCGTTGTGATTTCGTGACCACACTGGGACTAATATGAACACAAAATGAGGTATCACTGGTAGCATCATCTACCAGTTTAACTGTATTTCACAAAATAGAACAACGGGTTTATAGCTATAATGCTCTCATTACCAGGTTCATATGTAGTCAATATAATTTAAAAATCTCTCACAAGGCATTAGCGGCGATCGAAAAATAAAAGCCCGCATCTCGTGGTCGTGCGGTAGCGTTCTCGCTTCCCACGCCCGGGGTCCCGGGTTCGATTCCCGGCGGGGTCAGGGATTTTCTCTGCCTCGTGATGGCTGGGTGTTGTGTGATGTCCTTAGGTTAGTTAGGTTTAAGTAGTTCTAAGTTCTAGGGGACTGATGACCATAGCTGTTACGTCCCATAGTGCTCAGAGCCATTTGAACCATTTGAAAAATGAAATAATTTACAGTAATCTAATGAGACTCGTGTTTTAATCATATCAACAATCTGACGCTAAGACCATTGCCTCTCGAAATTTGTAGCTTTATTTTGCGAAATACAATTAAAATAAATGAAATTACCCCGTATTACTGATAAAGTATGATAACTGTTACCTCGCATGGGACAAAATTGTAGTCTTAAACCAAAAAGTAATTGTATCGAAATGAAACATCAGAGATTGAGTCAAAGAGGAGGTACAAGGTAAGAAATGATTACCCTGAGGACACAAGAGAATGACGAGGACTAATATTTACAGTACTAAGATATTAAAGATCATCTGCACTATGAAACGCTCTAGCAGAATATTTCTTAACTAGAGTACACCGTGTTAATCTATTAAATAACTGATAATCAACATGTATGAAATTGATGAAAGCTATTAGACTGATGAAAACACTGTTCGATAAGTCAATTGCTTAACAGCATGAGATACGAAACTCGCATAGTTCAGATAGCAAACTTAGTGTCTGTGGCTGGTCGCGTTGGACACAATTAGTTGAAAAATTTTATCCTTGTTTTGGCACTGCGATTACGATGTCAAGCGGCTCGTATCTTGTTTAAATAGGAACATTACTTCACAATAATTTTTTCAAAGTCCTGTGGAACGTACACTACTGTAGAAGAAACTGACAGAGTCTGCGATTTGGATTTATAGATTTCAGATATCGTTCGCGAGCAGTACTCATACTTGTTCAGCTGTCGAGGCTTCCTACACTGCCTTCAACTGCCAGTACTTTTCTGCTGCTCTCCAAGCTTCGCAGACGCCCTTTTGCCTAAAAGAACACTACTCATAGATTACGGAAGGTTGATAAGGTTTAAACTACACGTCAGGGGTTGCTTTCGAAACGTGTCACACGATGTGCGTCGTTACATAAGGCTGCTACATTCGAACCCTATGCTGAGTCACACACACTTTGATCATAACTTGTACGGACATCGATGAGACAATTCGAAATTACTAAAGAATATTCGCTTCATTCTGTCATCAGTGATGAAATTACCGTCTGTTGAGATTCATGAGAGTTGCAGCCACGTGTTCGCATATTCAGAAAGCTGTTACGGAGAATCACCCTCTTAACTCTCTCCACAGAACAGTTTCAGCAAGAAAAGTGCTTATTCAGCATTGTCATATTAAATTACTCCTTCCATGTAGGCATGAAATCGGTTAGTTGCCACGGATTTTACAGAAACGTATATCAGCTGTATTTTAATAGTATAGTATACCGTGGAACTGAATGTCAATGAAATCGTATAAAAGTAAGTGTGAGGGTTTAAGATGCAAACGAAATTCCGAATGTTTCATTCTGCCATCAAAAGGACGATAATTTTTAATGTGTCTCTACAGTTCTGTATGTGTTATGGTGGGCCTAGAAGAAAGAACTTCTTGTCACCCTCGTGCAACTGATAGACGAGATCAGCGGACAGGGGAGGAAGGATGACTACCGCTGGAAGTGTTTTGTTGTAGTGTTTAACGGTTAACTTCAACAAATACAGTGGAAATTGATGACGAGACGTAGTGCTGCTTTCAATTTGTCGGTTGTATCTACACTCCTGGAAATTGAAATAAGAACACCGTGAATTCATTGTCCCAGGAAGGGGAAACTTTATTGACACATTCCTGGGGTCAGATACATCACATGATCACACTGACAGAACCACAGGCACATAGACACAGGCAACAGAGCATGCACAATGTCGGCACTAGTACAGTGTATATCCACCTTTCGCAGCAATGCAGGCTGCTATTCTCCCTTGGAGACTGTCGTAGAGATGCTGGATGTAGTCCTGTGGAACGGCTTGCCATGCCATTCCCACCTGGCGCCTCAGTTGGACCAGCGTTCGTGCTGGACGTGCAGACCGCGTGAGACGACGCTTCATCCAGTCCCAAACATGCTCAATGGGGGACAGATCCGGAGATCTTGCTGGACAGGGTAGTTGACTTACACCTTCTAGAGCACGTTGGGTGGCACGGGATACATGCGGACGTGCATTGTCCTGTTGGAACAGCAAGTTCCCTTGCCGGTCTAGGAATGGTAGAACGATGGGTTCGATGACGGTTTGGATGTACCGTGCACTATTCAGTGTCCCCTCGACGATCACCAGTGGTGTACGGCCAGTGTAGGCGATCGCTCCCCACACCATGATGCCGGGTGTTGGCCCTGTGTGCCTCGGTCGTATGCAGTCCTGATTGTGGCGCTCACCTGCACGGCGCCAAACACGCATACGACCATCATTGGCACCAAGGCAGAAGCGACTCTCAACGCTGAAGACGACACGTCTCCATTCGTCCCTCCATTCACGCCTGTCGCGACACCACTGGAGGCGGGCTGCACGATGTTGGGGCGTGAGCGGAAGACGGCCTAACGGTGTGCGGGACCGTAGCCCAGCTTCATGGAGACGGTTGCGAATGGTCCTCGCCGATACCCCAGGAGCAACAGTGTCCCTAATTTGCTGGGAAGTGGCGGTGCGGTCCCCTACGGCACTGCGTAGGATCCTACGGTCTCGGCGTGCATCCGTGCGTCGCTGCGGTCCGGTCCCAGGTCGACGGGCACGTGCACCTTCCGCCGACCACTGGCGACAACATCGATGTACTGTGGAGACCTCACGCCCCACGTGTTGAGCAATTCGGCGGTACGTCCACCCGGCCTCCCGCATGCCCACTATACGCCCTCGCTCAAAGTCCGTCAACTGCACATATGGTTCACGTCCACGCTGTCGCGGCATGCCACCAGTGTTAAAGACTGCGATGGAGCTCCGTATGCCACGGCAAACTGGCTGACACTGACGGCGGCGGTGCACAAATGCTGCGCAGCTAGCGCCATTCGACGGCCAACACCGCGGTTCCTGGTGTGTCCGCTGTGCCGTGCGTGTGATCATTGCTTGCACAGCCCTCTCGCAGTATCCGGAGCAAGTATGGTAGGTCTGACACACCGGTGTCAATGTGTTCTTTTTTCCATTTCCAGGAGTGTAGAACATACCAGTGCTTCCTATTACTCATAGTGTCTTCGTTCTGCAAAGGTCACTTGGACAAAGACGGATTTCAAGATATCGGAAAGATTCTCAGTTTTCAGAACAGATCATTGGAGAGATGCACATGATTATAGGTCCGTAACATCGATGACAATCGTATAATGAAAACTATACTGAAGAGCCAGAGCATGAGGAACACCGGCCGCCACGAGATTAAACGCCGTCTGGTGGCGTTACAGATACGCGACGCATTAGTGAAACCACATAAGTGGAGCAGACGCGTATGATGAATTATTCTAGCGGCGATACGAACCGAAGAATGGGGGAGTCCAATGAAACAAGCGATTCTAAAAAGGAGCAGATTGTTATGGCACGGCGTCTGAGAAAGGTGGAACAACAGGAAATGGTGAACATGGCCAGCTTAGAATGCTACTGTTATGTCTGTGGAAAGTGGCTGAAAGATGGTGAAACCAGGAATAGGCTACAGGGTTTTGGACGTTCACGCCTCATCACAGAACGGGGAGGTCAGAGGATTTCCCGCTCTGTAAAACAGGATAAACGGCGATCTGTGTTAAATCTGGCTACAGAGTACAGTTTTAGTGGAAGTACAAATGTTCCGAATCACAGCACACATTGCTGAACGTAGGCTCCGCAGCAGAGGAACCATACGTATATTCGTGTTGACTGAATGACATCGCCAGTTACGATTGCAGTGGACACGAAATCACTGAGACTGGACCGTAGAGCAATGGAAACGTGTCACCTGGTTGGATTAATCACGTTCGTTCTTATACTGTATCCATGATCGTGTGCGGATTTACAGTCATACTGTCGAATGACTGCTCGATACATGCAAAGGACCACGGCTGCATGCCAGTGGGAGCTTAGGTTTACGCTGCTATAGGAGACATTCAAATGGTCTTCCACGATACTTGTAGAAGTAATCCAAGGCATCATGACAGCTATGGACTACGTGAACGTAAGTGCAGACCACCTTCATCTCTTCATGCTTGACTTTTTGCTCGGTGGCGATAGCTTCCCCCAACAGCATAACTGTCCGTATCACACTACCAGAAACGTGCTAAACTTCTTTTCGGAGCACGATAATGAACTCATGTTGACGTAGTGGCCACCATGTTCACCTGATCTGAACCCGATGAAGCACATATGGTATTTTACCGGGCAGTGGCTCCGAGTCTACAAAACATCGCTCCGTAATTTACGGAAGATGCGTAGCCTGTGCATAGACATGCGGTGAAACATACCTTCAGAAACGTAACAAGGACTTCTCTAATCCGCGCCACGCAGAATCGCTGTTCTATTGCATTCCAAAGGTGAACCACAACGGTATTAAACAGGAGGTCATAATAGTTGGCAGATCATTGTACTTAATGCTCACTTCTTACAATTCTTAGGGGAACGAGAATCAGGTCTACAAAAAACAACAGGTATGTCGCAAACAGAAGTTCTGTGAAACTCAGCTCTTTTATTTCGTTCATGAGGTTCAGCTTTCAGTAGATTACATCGGCCACGTTAGATACTGCAACTTAGCGAATGAAATACGAAGTTAGGAAGAATCGAATCACCTTTAGGAGTAAGTTCAGGACTTACAGCAGATAACACGTCTCACTTATCAGGGAAACATTTTCCAATTAGAATCTCGAACTTACTGTCACATTTAGGATAGTTGCATCGCGGGAAAATTTTAGCAAAATGAAGGAAGACCTTCAGACGAAAGATCCTTTGACCAGTGTCTGGTTGTTGATCCTCAATGTAAATAAACGTAACATATTACGAATAAATAGATGAAAACGAAGAAAAACGTGAAATATATGGGAGTAACCGTCTGGAGGCCCACCCGGCTAGCCGCGTGGTCTAACGCGCTGCTACCGGAGAGTGAAGGCGTGCTGGTCCCCGGCACGAATCCGCCCTGCGGATTAGTGTCGAGGTCTGTTATGCCGGCCAGCCTATGGTCTGTGGGAAAACTGGGAATGAGAAAATAAAAGCGTTGGAGATATATTAGTATAGAACAGTGCTGAAAATGAAGTGAACTGATGTGATGAGACATGAGGAGGTTCTCCGCAGAATCATCGAGGAAATAAATTTGTTGAAAACACTGAAGGGACAGGATGAAGGACATTTGTTAAGACATCAGAGAATAACATCCATGGTACTAGACGGAGCTCTAGAGGATAAAAACCGTAAGGAAAGAAGCTAATAACTGGGGATGTTGGGTACACGTCCTGGTGTGAGATGAATAGGTTGAAATTCGTCGTGTACCACATCAAAGCTGTTAGAAGACTGAAAAAACTTTTGCTTTTAGTGTTCCTAAAGTAAAGTAACTAGATGCAGTCTCGGCCATCAATCGTCTCTATCGTGTCACTGAATCCTTGCAGATACGAGAAGTGGGATGGTTATTGCTGTTCTTCCCCTCTGTTTCTTCTCATCATATCGTAGTTTTATTAATAACATTCTCACTAAATTCGCTTTTATGGCATATGGGTACACTAATCCGCTTCACAGGCGTGAGCAGGCTTTGTGGCTTACTACAGAGCGTGGTTAAAATGGTGTTTGGTCTTGTATTACCTCAAAAGCTGCTTAACATAATTACCTTTCTCCGCTGACAAATGAAAATACAGCAATGAACTGGTGTTACTACGGGCCGTCATTTACAAGGCGTATATTTACCACGCCAAAGTCTGTTCGGGCCTTATGAGCTACTAGTGGCGCGCATACGGCGTGTTAAATGTGTCGAGGCAGTAAATTCTACCGCAGTTTTACACATCACAGGTGAGCGGAGTGCTGAAGTTGACGGATGGGAAGAGGCAGTAAGTCTGGAAATTTAATATAAGGTAATAGGAAGATGAATGGTTATTACGCGCACTAGCGCCAGGCGATATTTCAGCATAATGTGCCAGGTATACGGCCGGGTAGATACTTCAGAACTCGCGCGTGCGATTTATTAGCTGACGTCACAGACGCGGGTTGCGGCGCACATTTTAATGAAATAAAGAGTGGACCAACTCCACGCGTCGTGCCTCCTATATTCTGCTGCAGTCCATGCCGGTCGCAGTCGCGTGACGTCGACATTTATGTAAGTGTCGTGGAGTGGGCATCGTGTTTGAATTACGTCTTCCTGTGTCACCGCGTTTGCAGAAACCTAATTTGCAATGAGCAGTTTCACGATTGTTGAGTAGATTGATTTACATCTAAGTCATTCATTTTTCGTGTGATTTAAAAAGTTGCATTGATATGAGTATTTTATTGTGGTATTAAATACATGTTGGACATCAACTTAAAAACGACTAAGGAAGTAGCCATGATGGGTGCAGATAGCCACCTTATCGGCATGTCACAGAAAGCATATATACTTGTCCTTACTGAATTGCTTAATGCATTGCCTCCCCATAGCGACTGTCAAGCTCTACTTGAGTCCGTTTCAACAGAATTATTGCGTCAGATATAGAATCCCTCAAATAGACTTATGTACAGGGCAATAGGATCCTTCTTCCTTCAAATTATGTCTACAAATCTAGTACAGTACGTAGCTTTTAGATATTACACAACTTTCATTCTTTAAAAGTTGTAACTTCACTCTCTTTTTCGCATCAGTTCAGTTGGCTTTCTGGTACAGAACAGAAGATGACTGACGATTCGTTATACAGTGAGCTTTATAGAAACTGTATGTCTTAGCACAACATCGTAAAAATGTGCAGTGTGAAAAGTCAAAAGAAGGTACATGTAAATTTGAAATTCGGTCTCATAGTAAATTATTGATTCTTACCCGGAAAATATAAGTATGAACAACAGAAGTGTTTCAAAAAACCATGTATGCAGTGCGCCCATGTGAGAATGTACGCTGTACTGTGGAACTGTATAAATCCCAATAAACAGACTGACGATCTGTATTACCAGTGACACGCCTTAATACTACGATAACCTTAACTTGAACCGCAACGCTTTCAATATGACGCAGAATATTAAACTTACTGCAAGAGTAAAACCATGCCTGTTAAGGGGAACACAGACTTGCAGTCGATGAACAGGTAGCATGTGTCGATAGATAAATTCGATGTTGAGATCAGTCCCAATCTCTGAAGAAAAAAAAAAAAGAGGAAGAGGGAGAGAGAGGGAGAGAGAGAGAGAGAGAGAGAGAGAGAGAGAGAGAGAGAGCACTTCCCTGGCACGACCGTCATAGGAAAGTATAGAGATGAAAGTAAGGCAGAGTAGAAATCTTTGCAAAACTGTGATGTCGATATGTAGATTACCAATATAAAAAATTTTTCAGGCATAAGTTAATTCCCCGTATCCATAAAATACCCTTATATGGTAATTTCTGTAGCTACCAAAGGAAATAACATTAACGAACTGTCCCATTAGTTCTAAAGTTTCCCTCCAATTTCCAATATGTATTCTAATAAAAAGGGTCTCCTTTTCTTGTCCCTTTTTTAAGTTGTCACTTTATTAGTATTATTTTGTATTTCATCTTCTATTTATGTTTTCAGTTTTAAATATCAGCCGTTCACAACGTTGCCAAAATTTTATATTCTACTATAATTATTACATTTAACATTCTTGAAACCTGTTTTGTATATTTTGATATGTGCTAATAATTTTTCTCCACCGTTCAAATCAGTGCTCCATAATATATTTCTGTAAACCACAACAGATATATGGCTAACCTAGAGCTTCATCTGTTTATGATTATCCACGAACTTCCTCCTTTGTCTTCTTCTTCTAGAATCTCTCCTTTCAACAAATGAAAAACTGCTTTGCCTTCCAGCAGTGACAAGTGATTATAGATCCACGAGAGATCTTCGGCCATTTTCAAGTCTTTCACTAGGCCCTTCCCTAGATAGCTGTGATACCTGCCGTGACGTCACTGTTTTCCAGAGAATCATCGTAAAGGACAGTGTTTGCTTCCTAAATCTCTGGCGCCAGCTTTAAATTCGTGATAGTCTGGTTCGACACAGTAAACTGTAACCCGCCGTCTTCACGGAAGGTGGCCTAGGTTTTTGACCTCTATAACATCTTTTAATACGATATCACGGAAATTGTTAGTCCGCGCTATACAGAGGGTCGCAGGAGGAATGGTCAGTATTCAGGGGTATGAGAGAAACAATATGTCGAGACAAAAATGTTTAGTAAACATGAGCTCTGAAAGGCGTACATTAAGAGCTGTTTTACTTTCTTATTTGGTCCATACTAACACCTCTAAAACATGGACAGCTGAGAACTTGCAGTAGGAGAGATTTGTTTCAGACCATAGATGGTGAAGGAGCGCTCATAGCCATTAATAGAGGCATATTGGAACTCATGTCTTCTGTTTCGCATGAACCTTCCTGCCGTATGCCTGAATACTGACCATTCCTCCTGTATGTTCGCCACCGAGGCGAAGAACGTTCTTCCATAGCCTCTATCTGGACAGTACTGTCGCAAACATCTATAATACTAAATACAACTTTGTTCTCTAGTGGACGCGGTCTGATCGAAGGAATACCCTCGACAATGAGAGACTGTTTAAATGCAGGAAGTGCTGGGGCCTACATTATATTTCGAAGACAGGACGTCCTAAAAGTGAATTTCCTGGCTTATATTCCCCGTCACAGGATCAGAGAACGGCAAAAACGCATAAGTTATGCTCTTTTCAGGGCTGTTTTACTTTAGGATATGCCCACAAATTGCAGCTATTGTAATGGAAACCATTCATAGACGGCGAGTTTCTAGCATCACAGGCGGTTCGTGGATGAGTAACCCTTTGATGCGATGGGAAACACGAGATTTTTTTTTATTTACCCATGTCACAGTGACATTAAGCATTCGTAAATCATTATTTCATACTCGATATGTCTACTTATTTTTTTTTTCTTCTGGAGTGGCTGCTATTCACGTTTCGTCGTTATTGGTAAATAACCAATACTTCTCCAGTGATTTCTACATTTTGTTGTTGTGATCTTTAGTTCGACGACTAGGTTGATTCAGCGCTCCAGTATATTCTCTCCGGAACGAGAATATTCCTCTCCACATAGTTATAGTAATTTCCATCTGTTTACTGTGGTCAATTTCCTTCATCCCTCCCGTCGAAATTTCCTGTCCCCGCCTCCCTCCCACAGTATCAGACACGAGACTCCTCGATACCTACGTATGCGTCTCGTCAATCGGTCTATCCTCTTGGTCAAATTCTGAGACAAATTTGTTTCCTCAGCAGTTCGATCCAGAACCTATTCATTAGTTATCCGATTTACCTATCCATCCTTTAGCATTCTTCTCTTGCACCACATTTGAAGACCTATTCTCTTCTTAGTGTTATTGTCCATCTTTCATTTCCGTACAGGTCTACACTCTAAACAAATACCTCCAGAAGACTCTTTCTGGTCCTTAATTTATTTGTACATGGTCTGCTCTTATGAACCATAGATCTTAACTCGAGGAATACATTTGTGAGACTTACGTTCTGAGTAAGCGCTGTATGGTACTGAATCATGGACTGTTGGAAGAAAAGCGAAAGCACATAATCGAAGCAACTGAGATGTGATTTCGTAGAAGGATGCTTAAAATTAGGTGGGTTGCTAGCATGTCTTAAAGCTTTAGGGAATAACTTCCATGGTACTAAGGAACTTCAGAGTTTAAAAACCGTAGGGGCAGGCGGAGATTGGGACACATCCAACAAGTAAATTGTGACGTAGGGTGGTAGTGGTATTCCGAGGTGAAGAAGTTAGCACAGGAGACGAATTCATGACGGGTCGCATCAAACTAGTTGCAAGAAGGAGAAAGAAACGTTGAGACACGCTAACCATCCCACCACGGCAAAGTCCATGGTTCGTCGGAGACTAGTTGTGAGGTGTGCGTGTGTGTCAGTGGTGAGGGTTGGGGGTGGGGCAGAAAATATTTGTGTAGTAGCAAAAATCTCCAAAATGTGAAGATCAAAGAGTGTCGTCTTACTATCTGCCTAAAATAATTACAAGTGCTACAATTACGAATGCTGCCAGAAACGGGTATATCAATAATTGTTATCGTATAGCATTACAGAACAACATATAAACAATTGTATTACGTCACAGAACTAGGTATAATTACGTGCAACAGCCGGCCGATTTGGCCGAACGCTTCTAGGCGCTTCAGTCTGGAACCGCGCGAGCGCTACGGTCGCAGGTTCGAATCCTGTCTCGGGCATGGATGTGTGTGATGTCCTAAGGTTAGTTAGGTTTAAGTAGTTCTAAGTTCTAGGGGACTGATGACCTCAGATGTTAAGTCCAGTAGTGCTCAGAGCCATTAGAACCATTATGTGCAACTCTTCCTGATGTTTTTTTCGAAGCATTAGCGCGCAGTTCTCCACATCACTTGCTGTTGTCTGTTCCTTCAAACCACAATCATACGCATTAATATCAGAAATACCAAATTTGTTCAAGATGTAGTAGCTGCGTCTTCCTTGTTCAGTTCGGATACGATGCATTCTTGACCATTTGTAATGGAACGCTCGAAGCCAGCAACCTTTGTTACTGGGTTTCAAATTAGATGATTGTTGTATAGTTGTTGTTTATATCGGAAGGAACGAGTGAAATGGCTGGGATAAACATGTACGGCAAATACTCGGTTAAGGGGGGTAGGACGTGAAACGGGCCGACTTGGAGCAGGAGAGGCACCTCAGGACATGTTATTTTCTACTGTCTATACTTTTACAAATAAATTCATAAAACTTTGTCAGCATGACCAGGAAGAATTCAGGATTGACACTCATAGCAGTGGAAGCGCAAAAACATAACAAAATAATTTTTTTTATATATGAAATTTCACCATTTTTTCACTTACTGTTGGCTGCATTTGTTGCTATAGGTACATTTTTGTTCACAAGTAAGAGAGATTCTTTGATGAATTTTGCACAGCATACAAACCATAATTACAGGTGTATGAAACTCTAGAATTTTCCACATCTATTAAAAACTGTGGTAAAAATTGAGATAATTAACTACAAAATTTGATTTTTTTCTAAACATAAAGTTTAAAACGTAACAACTCATTCATTTTTTCATAAATTAAATAGATTCTAGAGTTTCAGACACCTGTAAGTATGGTTTGTATGTTGTGCAAAATTCATCGAACAGTCTTTCTTACTAATAAAGAGAAGTGTACCTATAGCAACAAATGCACCCAATAGTAAGTGAAAAAATGATGAAATGTCACATGTAAAAAAAATTATTTTGTTATGTTTTTGAACTTCAGCTGCTACGAATGTGAATCCTGAATCCTTCCTGGTCATGCTGACAAAGTTTTATGAATTTACTTGTAAAAGAATAGACAGTGGAATTTAAAATGTCCTGTGGTGCCTGTCCTGGTCCAAGTCGGGCCGTTTGACGTCCTACCCCCCTTACAGGGCTACAAAAACAAGCTGCACAGTGTTCCTTGTAATAGGGCGTTGTGTTTGCAGAGGCAGAAATATCTCGTAAACGTACTTTCCAAATGAGATCCTAGTAATGACTCGGAAGTAGGTACCGCTGTTCGGCTGTTTCGCTGGTTTGGCGCACCGGAAACAAGCAGCACTATGGCGGCCGTACTGAAGAGTCGTACTTGTCGGGCAGCGAGGCGGAATTTATGAGAGCGGGGCGCACGATGCCGGACATTAATTTGCGCTTCATTTGTGTTTAGTAATCTGTGGCGGCAGTGTCATGGGATTGACCCAAAGCCGTTGGCAGCGGCGGCGGTTAGCGGGTTGCGATGTTAGTGCCGGCACGTGGTCGCCTCCAGAGATTGCGCCAGCCCTGAACTACTGCTCTGCTTCCCTCCCTCTCTCTCCCTCCCTCTCTCTCTCTGTCCGTCTGATCCTCGCCGTCCTCTTCGTTAGCCCATTCCCAGGCCGTCGTTCATTATTGACGGCTCCCTGACCCCATCATTTGTGCCGCGGCGCGCACTGCGGATGCGATTCAAGTCGATAAATAATTAATTGGTTCATCCGGCGCGGTCTGCCCGCGAGAAATGATTACGGTATCGGTCGGCCCGCCGATTAGCTGCCCGGCACAGCTGCCAAAGCGTCGGATACATCCCACCACCACAACCGCACGCCGCGTGGTCCCGTACCACTGCAGAATGCGGCACACGACGCTGCGAAGTTCTAGCGTTCACAGCCGGCATTAAACACAAAGACTATTTTTCACATAAACAATAAGAAGAAAAGACTACGCCATATCGAAGGTTACACAAAAATACGCTGCCGGAAAAAATTAGTGTCGCCGTTTAGAGGTTATCAGTTCACTCAAGATTTATTGTTGCAACAGTGCATATGGAGTACATAAACGACTACGTTTACAGATCAACAGCACAGCCACTTCTGAGGTAGAAGGTATATGACCATGCTGAAACACCGACATTAGTAAGTGGTGTACTTCCACCGGTCACTGACTCTGGCATCCAGTCGAGCGTGCAGATGACGAATACTGTCTGGGTACATTACGCCACACGTAGTAGACCTATTTACGCAGTTCTGTAAGAGTTGTTGGTTGATGAGTCGCACGAGTCACTTCTCGTCCTATCATATCCCACACGTGCTCGACTAGAGACAATTCCAGAGATCATACTTGCCAGGGAAGTTGCTGCACATCTTGCAGAGCACGTTGGATTTCACGAGCGTGAGTTCGCGAGCATTATCCTGTTGGAAAACACATCGCCTTCCTGTTGGAAGAACGGAAAAAGGTCCAACAACATTCTGTACTATCGATTGCCGGTTAGCGTCCCCTCCAGAAACCGAAAAGTGAACAACAGATGTAGCTTATCGCTCTCCATCAGCCCAGGTCATTGGGCCTGGAGTGGATCCTTTGTCTCTTGGACGAATGCACCATACGAGACAGCGCTCACCACGTCTACGTCGTACGTATAGACACCCATCAAAGTGGTTCAAATGGCTCTAAGCACTTTGGGACTTAACATCTGAAGTCATCAGTCCCCTAGACTTAGAACTACTTAAACCTAACGACATCAAACACATCCATGCCCTAAGCAGGAACCTACGACCGTAGCAGCAGCGCGGTTCCGGACTGAAGCGCCTAGAACCGCTCGGCCTCAGCGGCCGGCCAAACACCCATTAGTTACCTGTAGACAGAATATTATTTTCATGACTGAAGGCCATGGCGCGCCATTCCGTCTTTCAAGTGATCCTCTGACGGCACCAGTCGAGCCGTGCACGTCGACGATGTGGCATGAGTGAAAGACAAGCTAGAGGTGTGCGTGCCGGTAGTCCCACTGCTAATAACCGACTCGTAGCAGTTAGTGTTGAGACGAATGGGCTCACAAGTCCTCTTACCTATACTGTGGTAGCTGTACGATCTGCCGCTGCTGCCCGTACAATACACGATCCTCACGGGCATCTGTGCTGCTTGGACTTCCAGAACGCCGTCTACAGATGTGAGAATTTTCGCGTGACCACTGACACCATCATCGTGGCATAACTGACGCAGCACATTCAAATTGTGTGCCAGTTCACTGAAGGACTCATCCCGCCATTCGGAAGGCTACAATTTGACCCCTTTCAAACTCGCTCACTTGGCTGTAGGAAGCACGAATGTGTCTCCATCGTTAGTTTGTCAGCTTGCTTCGTGCGTCTGCACCACACTGAGTCTTCGTGGTGTAATCATTTCTTATTGGAGGGTAGACGCAGACGGCACTCTGGTAACTATGCCACTACGTCACCTGTTGGCGGACGAAACTGAAACCTTTATCAGCACATTTACCATCCCGCCCAAGTGGCATATCCCGCCATCGCATCAAAATCGATGTCGTCTTCGCGGGTGTAATCTTTTTTTTTTTTTTTTTTTTTTTTGTAGTGAGTGTACGCCATTAACATCAGTATAGATGGAAAGCTTTCTTGGATGTATCACGTTCGGGATCTACTGCACTTCTCTTCAAGAATAATCTCCACTATTCTGATACTGAAATACAAACGCTTGGTTACCTTGCTAACCTTCTTTCTATTCTCTCGAATATGGTATTATTTTGGGGAACCCTTGTGCACTCACCCAGAATATTCATAGTCCAGAATACTGCTGCCACAGTGATCCGCAGTATCTGTTCGCGAACTTCGTGTAGGTAGTTGTTCAGATACCTAGGAATTTTAACTCTGCCATTCCTCGACACACTAATCGGCTAGAACGTTAGTAACATCGAGCTACTATCGACATAAACCCTTAGCAGCGTCACCTGTCCAGCAATTACTGCTAATCGGACACACGACCGTTTGAATGCAGTATCAGTGAGCATACTGTCCATGTGTAGAAGGGGGAAGGCGCGCAATCTCTTTGAGTTTGACCGAGAGCAGATTCTAATGGCCATCAGGCTCGGCACGAGCTTTTTGGAAACTGCACTGGACGTGGGTGTAGCGCCAGAGCGTTGCATGTCTGATGAATATCGATACCTTCTCTATAACGCCGATGGGAGGGCGCGAATCCGTCGTCCTTCGGGGAACAACTCCTTCACAGCTGTACTGCTAGACGGAGACAACCTGGCGGCGACTCCGTTACGCACTGGGGATCATTCACGTGGGCATTCATGGGTCCAGTGGAGCTCGTGCCGGGTACCATGGCACCCAAGGGGTGTCGTACACTGGTTGCAGACCACGTACTCCCTTTCATGACGACCGTGATTCCCGACGGCAGTGGCATTTTTCAGTAAAATAACGCGTCATATCACAAGGCCAGGAGTGTGATGTAGTGGTTCGAGGAACGCAGTGGCGGGTACCAATAAATGTGCTGGCCCCTCCAATTCGCCAGATCTGAACCCGATCGAACACATCTGGAATGTTCCTGAACGTGGTGTGATAGCTAATTGCCTGCCTCCCCGGAAATTACGGGAATTAGGTGACATGTGTTTTCAGATGTGATTCCAACTCCCTCCAGCGACCTACCAAGACGTTTATGTTTCCATGCCACCACGCGTCGCCGCTGTTATCCGTGCGAAAGTTGGACATACCGGCTATCAAGCAGGTGATCATTATGTTTGGCTGATCAGCGTATGTATTTCATCTTTGGATTTGCCGTTAATATAGACTCATTGAATGCGATATTCAGTCGGAGTATCGTACACTAGACGGATAAACGACATGCACTTGGATAAAGCATCCTTAAGCATATTTATAGAACAATAATTCCGCTTCAGTTTTAAGTAATTTCTTAATTTATCTACGATCAGTTTCAAAGCATAAAGCTCCGTCCTCAGTTGCCACCAACTGCGAACAAGAGGAGGGGCTATTGGCCTACAAGTGATATGGGGCTGACATGCCAGAATGAAAGCTACAGTTCGTGAAACAAATGCATGTGACTGGAACAAAAACGCTAGCTTTGGGAAGCATTTCGCACTGAAATGAACTCGGTAATAATGCAACTGAGTTTGCAAGTAGGACCAGAAACCACAGCGCTCGCCTGGACAGCATGACAAGTAAGTGACTAGTCGGAGCAGACACAGCTGACAGCGGCGGAGGAAGCGACTGACTTAGGAACCAGTGACGTGGGGAACTAAAGTAGATAACCGCAAAAGAGCGGGGAAACGGAGTCCCGCTTACATAAGTCTGCATCGCAAGATCGACACGAAATAGAACTACAAACATAACAATAACCACACTGAAGCGCCAAAGAAACTAGTGTAGGCATGCGTATTCAAATACAGATATATGTAAACAGGCAGAATACAGCGCTGCGGTCGGCGACGCCTACGTAAGACAACTAATGTCTGGTGCACTTGTTAGATTGGGTACTGCTGCTACAATGGCAGGCTAGCAAGATTTAAGTAAGTTTGAACGTGGTGTTATAGTCGGCGCACGAGCGACGGGATACAGCGTCTCCGAGGTAGCGATGAAATGAGGATTTTTCGAGTGTATTGTGTATTGTGAATATCAGGAATCCGGTAAAACATCAAATCTCCGACATCGCTGCAGCCTTGAAAAGATCCTGCAAGAACGGAACCAAAGGTGACTGAAGAGAATCGCTCTACGTGACAGAATTGCAACCCTTACCTCAAACTGCTGCAGATTTCAATGCTGTGACATTAACAAGAGTCAGCGTGCGAGCCATTCAATCATCGATACGTGGTTTCGGAGCCGAAGGCCCACTCATGTATCCTTGATGACTGCACGACACAAACTTTACGCCTTGCCTGGGCCCGCCAACACCGACATGGGACTATTGATGCTTGGAAACATGTTGCCTGGTCGGACGAGTCTCTTTTCGAATTGCACCGAATGTGTATAATTGTACTGGTATGGAGACAACCTCATGAATCCATACACCCTGCATGTGAGCAGGGTACTGTTCAAGCTTGTGGAGCTGGCCGCGGTGGTCTAGCGGTTCTGGCGCTGCAGTCCGGAACCGCGGGACTGCTACGGTCGCAGGTTCGAATCCTGCCTCGGGCATGGGTGTGTGTGATGTCCTTAGGTTAGTTAGGTTTAAGTAGTTTTAAGTTCTACGGGACTTATGACCTAAGATGTTGAGTCCCATAGTGCTCAGAGCCATTTGAACCATTTTGAACCAAGCTTGTGGAGGCTCTGTGATGGTGTGGGGCGTGTGCAGTTGGAGTGATATGGGACCCCTGATACGTCTAGATACGATTCTGACAGGTGACAAGTACTTAAGCATCCTGTCTTATCACCTTCATCCATTCATGTCCATTCTGCATTTCGATGGACTTGGGAAATTCCAAAAGGACAATGCGACACCCCAGAAGTGCAGAATGGCTATAGAGTGGCTCCAATAACACTCTTCAGACATTAATCGAGTTCATGCCATGTCGTGTTGCGGCACTTCTGCATGCTCGCGGGGGCCCTACACGATATTAGACAGGGATACCAGTTTCTTTGGCTCTTTGGTGTATAATAAGATACAAGCACGAGGAATCGGCAAAAACTGTGTGAAAAACATGACAGAGTATATCAAAGAGTTGTCTTGTGACAGCCAGAGCGAGAGCACCAGCAGCAGCGAGTACTGTTTGTATAAAGCGTTTATTTTGCATTTTGTTTACGACCTTCCACTAAGGAAGGGATTCTATTTGTGTTTATCTGCTCTGCATAGAAACTAACAGTTCTTGATCGTTAGGAGAGAAATTTATTTTCTACTTATTTGCTGCGCTTAGCTTTTAAATAGTTTTTCTGGGAAAACCTAGCGTAGTTTTCGCGTCTCGTATTTCAGTGAGTGTTTCTTGATTATCAGAGTAGCTCATCAGAAGATTATCTTGGGAATTTGTCACCGTATAGAGTAGGGTAAACATAGTCATGTGTAGGGACTGTGGTTGTTGTGAGCGGACGCAAGGAGAATTGGCCACTCTTCGGGGGCAGGTGGAGGCTTTGTCTGTTAGGCTCGTCGAGCTCGAGGCGCAGGCGTCGGCTCGTAGTGGCGTTGGGGCAACTGTGGTGAGACCTATGCCTACTTCGGTGGCCTTGGAATCACATGGAACCCCTGATGTCGCTGCGTCTTCCGGCAGTGAGCATCTTACCGGTCAGCCATCACTCCAGGGTGAATGGCGGACAGTGGTGGGCTCGCGCGTGCCTGGCCGAAAGGCGAAGGTGGGATCTGGCCGCATGGCAGCTGCCTTACCCCTTTCCAACAGGTACGGGGTGCTTCCTAGTGGTGATGACATCGTTTCCGAGCCACCACAGGATGCCTCGCCTGTTGAGCCAGTGGCCGATTCTCCGGCAAGGTCCCGACAGTCACAGAGGGCGGGCCTATTAGTTATAGGGAGCTCCAACGTTAGGCGGGTTATGGAGCCCCTCAGGAAAATAGCGGGTAGGTCGGGGAAGAATGCCAGTGTGCACTCGGTGTGCTTGCCGGGGGGTCTCGTCCGTAATGTGGAGGAGGCCCTTCCGGCAGCTATTGAACGCACTGGGTGTGACCGGCTGCAGATAGTAGCACATGTCGGAACGAATGACGCCTGCCGCTTGGGTTCTGAGGCCATCCTTGGTTCCTTCCGGCGGCTGGCTGATTTGGTGAAGACAACCAGCATCGCACGCGGAGTGCAAGCTGAGCTTAATATCTGCAGCATAGTGCCCAGAGTCGATCGCGGTCCTCTGGTTTGGAGCCGTGTGGAGGGTCTAAACCAGAGGCTCAGACGACTCTGCGACTATAATGGTTGCAAATTCATCGACCTCCGTTATTGGGTGGAGAACTGTAGGGCCCCCCTAGACAGGTCAGGCGTGCACTACACACCGGAAGCAGCTACTAGGGTAGCAGAGTACGTGTGGCGTGCACACGGGGGTTTTTTAGGTTAGAGGGACCCCCCCTTGGGCGAAACGATAAAATACCTGACGGCTTACCAGAGAGAACATCAGCATCGTTGATAAAGAACGTCCGTCCTCAGAGACCAAAAACAGGAAAAGTTAACGTAATATTGGTAAACTGCAGGAGTATCCAGGGCAAGGTTCCTGAATTAGTATCGCTTATTGAAGGAAATAGTGCGCATATAGTATTAGGAACGGAAAGTTGGTTAAAACCGGAAGTGAACAGTAACGAAATCCTAGACACAGAATGGAATATATACCGCAAGGATAGGATAAACGCCAATGGTGGAGGAGTATTTATAGCAGTAAAGAATTCAATAATATCCAGTGAAGTTATTAGCGAATGCGAATGTGAAATAATCTGGGTTAAGTTAAGTATCAAAGGTGGGTCAGATATGATAGTCGGATGCTTCTATAGACCACCTGCATCAGCAACCGTAGTAGTTGAGCGCCTCAGAGAGAACCTGCAGAACGTCGTGAAGAAGTTTCGTGATCATACTATTGTAATAGGGGGAGACTTCAATCTACCAGGTATAGAATGGGATAGTCACACAATCAGAACTGGAGCCAGGGACAGAGACTCTTGTGACATTATCCTGACTGCCTTGTCCGAGAATTACTTCGAGCAGATAGTTAGAGAACCAACTCGTGAAGCTAACGTTTTAGACCTCATAGCAACAAATAGACCGGAACTTTTCGACTCCGTGAATGTAGAAGAGGGTATCAGTGATCATAAGTCAGTGGTTGCATCAATGACTACAAGTGTAATAAGAAATGCCAAGAAAGGAAGGAAAATATATTTGCTTAACAAGAGTGATAGGGCACAAATCGCAGAATATCTGAGTGACCACCATCAAACGTTCATTTCTGAGGAAGAGGATGTGGAACAAAAATGGAATAAATTCAGAAACATCGTCCAGTACGCCTTAGATAAGTTCGTACCGACTAAGGTCCAAAGCGAGGGGAAAGATCCACCGTGGTATAACAATCATGTACGAAAGGTACTACGGAAACAAAGAAAGCTTCATCATAGGTTTAAGAGTAGTCGAATCATAGCTGATAAGGAAAAGCTGAACGAAGCGAAAAAGAGCGTAAAGAGAGCAATGAGAGAAGCATTCAACGAATTCGAACATAAAACATTGGCAAACAATCTAAACAAGAACCCTAAAAAGTTTTGGTCATATGTAAAATCGGTAAGCGGATCTAAATCCCCTATTCAGTCACTCGTTGACCACGATGGCACCGAAACAGAGGACGACCGAAGAAAGGCAGAAATACTGAATTCAGTGTTCCGAAACTGTTTCACTGCGGAAAATCGTAACACGGTCCCTGACTTCAGCCGTCGCACGGACGCCAAAATGGAAAATATTGAAATAAACGATATCGGAATTGAAAAACAACTGCTATCACTTAGTAGCGGAAAAGCATCCGGACCAGACGAGATACCCTTAAGATTCTACAGTGATTATGCTAAAGAACTTGCCCCCTTTCTATCAGCAATTTATCGTAGATCTCTGGAAGAACGTAAAGTACCTAGCGACTGGAAGAAAGCGCAGGTCGTTCCCATTTTCAAGAAGGGTCATAAATCAGATGCGAATAATTATAGGCCTGTTTCGCTTACGTCAATCTGTTGTAGAATAATGGAACATGTTTTGTGTTCTCGTATTATGACGTTCTTAGATAATACAAATCTCCTTCATCATAACCAACATGGATTCCGCAAACAGAGATCATGTGAAACTCAGCTCGCCCTATTTGTCCAAGAAATTCACAGTGCCGTAGACACTGGCGAGCAGATTGATGCCGTATTCCTGGACTTCAGGAAGGCATTTGATACGGTTCCGCACTTACGTTTAGTGAAAAAAATACGAGCTTACGGAATATCGGACCAGGTTTGTGATTGGATTCAGGATTTCCTAGAAGAAAGAACACAACATGTCATTCTTAACGGTTCAAAATCTGCAGATGTAGAGGTAATTTCGGGAGTACCGCAAGGAAGCGTGATAGGACCTTTATTGTTTACAATATACATAAATGACTTAGTTGACAACATCGGTAGCTCCGTGAGGCTATTTGCAGATGACACGGTTGTCTACAAGAAAGTAGCAACATCAGAAGACTCGTACGTACTCCAGGAAGACCTGCAGAGGATTAATGAATGGTGCGACAGCTGGCAGCTTTCCCTAAACGTAGATAAATGTAATATAATGCGCATACATAGGGGCAGAAATCCATTCCAGTACGATTATGCCATAGGTGGTAAATCATTGGAAGCGGTAACGACCGTAAAATACTTAGGAGTTACTATCCGGAGCGATCTGAAGTGGAATGATCACATAAAACAAATAGTGGGAAAAGCGGGCGCCAGGTTGAGAGTCATAGGAAGAATTCTAAGAAAATGTGACTCATCGACGAAAGAAGTAGCTTACAAAACGCTTGTTCGTCCGATTCTTGAGTATTGCTCATCAGTATGGGACCCTTACCAGGTTGGATTAATAGAAGAGATAGACATGATCCAGCGAAAAGCAGCGCGATTCGTCATGGGGACATTTAGTCAGCGCGAGAGCGTTACGGAGATGCTGAACAAGCTCCAGTGGCGGACACTTCAAGAAAGGCGTTACGCAATACGGAGAGGTTTATTATCGAAATTACGAGAGAGCACATTCCGGGAAGAGATGGGCAACATACTACTACCGCCCACATATATCTCGCGTAATGATCACAACGAAAAGATCCGAGAAATTAGAGCAAATACGGAGACTTACAAGCAGTCGTTCTTCCCACGCACAATTCGTGAATGGAACAGGGAAGGGGGGATCAGATAGTGGTACAATAAGTACCCTCCGCCACACACCGTAAGGTGGATCGCGGAGTATAGATGTAGATGTAGAAAGAAATATAAGATGAAAACACAACTAAAACAATGGAAACGGATGTTACATGAAACTAAATCTAAAAATTGAACAATAAGACAACGAGAAGTAAGTTCTGGTGGGAGAATAATGTCAACTGTTAGAATCGGTACTCGCGTATAAATTCACATTAAAGAGCAAAATCGTCTTAATGTAAAAGGCTTAGTTTGAATTAAAACGATAACCGCATCATAATAAGAATGTACACGTGACTGACTGGCCGAGTCTCCACACATTTATGTTCCCACATTTTCTATGTAAGTACATCACTTTCATTTCGGTATGTCAACCCCATACTACTTGTACGGTAGTAGCCCCTCCTCTAGTTCGCAGTTGGTGGTATCAGATAGTGGAGCTTTAGGCTTCAAAACTGGTCGTGGAGTAAATTAAGAAATTACTGTCAACTAAAGCCGATTTTATTCTACAAACACGTCCCTCAATTGCGGATCTTCACTCGATCAAATGTTTGTACATCCTTAACCGTTTTATGGAAAGGCGTACTCAGTTCCGCAGGTGACATTGTCAACAGCAGAACTCAGATGCCTGTGGGTCCTCATCGCTAAGCTTCCTGTTGCTAATCAGCAAGTGTGCAGTTTAGAAATGTATTATAAATTGATGCGTATCTCATAGACGTAGATTTGTTAACACATTTTATGGTTGTAGGTTACACACTAATACGTCAAAAAACCCTACAATTGTCTCTATAGATCAGTATAATTTTTAGATTGATCAAATCTTGAATTAGGCAAGTGAGAAAAGCTAATATCGAGGCTAGAGAAGAAAACAATTGAGGCGCAGCAATATATATCGCCGGTAGAAAATCTGAAAAAAGCTTTATAACGACACGCAGTAACTCATGGCCCTAGCCTGGCTGTGAGAGTAACATAAACATACCAGAGACAGAATACTGCAGACATCAGTATGAGTTATTAAAAGCAATGCTAGTATAATAGATATTTTGTGCAAGGATCTTTTTTCGTTTAGTAGTTACGACCAAACTTAATGGCATTAACTCACTTTGCAACTTGTTCACATTAGCAGTGGGTCCAGTTCCTTTTTTACAGTTTTTATCAGCTTACACGTAGCTAGGGCAGGCCTTACATCTGAAGAACTCGATGTTAACAGAAAGACGGAGGAGGCTGCGCCATCACGCAATAAAGATGTAAGGAATGGAAGGTCAAAGTGCAATTGTGATTGAATGGAGCGATGACAGCACTAATTTCAGTAACTGAATATGTCCGGGAAACGTTTTGTACGTGATACAGCACAAAATAAAAAGCAACAGTATAATTATTCACTGATTTTGAATGTTTCACACAGAAACAATGAGAAATCTTGCTTCCGTTGTCACACTAAATTTTAATGTCGCTACTTAAACCATTTAGTTAACGGTGCAATACGCAGTGCACGCTCTCAAACTACTATATGAATTAAATGGAAAATAACACAAAAAATTTAAATTTATTTTCTGCCTTTTAAATGATGAGAGATTTCTTTTTCTAAATGAAATACAAGAAGAGAACTATTACCACCAGGAATCGGAATTTGTTATGAGAAGTGCGAAGTATTGTGTTTGCTGCTTGAGTGGATTTGTCAGATTCAGACGGCCTTAAGTCATGTTTGCTGCATTTACACAGTTCCATAAGAGAGGCGACAGCGCGTTTCAGAACTGCAGGTGACGAGGTAGCAACTTCCTGGTCGTCTAATCCAGTTCTCTCCGACGATGGGGGGCGATTGCTCGACAACGTGGCTGCTGAGATTGCGCACCATTCTATGGAGCAGCGCACCAAAGGGTCGTCGCAGCTAGTCTGGTGGGGCGCACCGCGGAATTTGATTCCCGCCAGGCGTCTTGGACGTCGAAGACCCCTAGACGCGCCGTAAGCTGTGGCGGCGCGCGCGTCCTGGCCTGCATTTAGTGTGAGGGCGCCACAGTGGAACACATTGTTCCAGCGGCCAATAGCGGCACCCTCGATAGAGTATTTAAGCGCCTGCCTCTTACTCAGCCAGCAAGTCTGATCTTGGGTACGTCTGTGCACGCATTGCCTCGCGTTAGACAGCTTACTTGCTTTCTTGTTCAGTGTACGAGTGGACGTGGTTGTTAGGTTTTCTTGTGACCCCGTTGTTTCGATCTTCTTGTTGTTCGTTCTGTCCTTCGTTGGTCGTGTCCGTCCTCTCCCGTTTTGTTGTTCGCGGACCGTTCCGGTCGCAGTTACAACAGCTAGTGACTGTCGTGAGCTTGACCAGAAGAAGAATCAAATACAGCGGAAGATTTTGATTCTCGCGAGGGGTACGACCTTAGCTCAAAGAGCTAGGGCGCTTCCAAAAGGAAAGGCGATCACTGGAGTAGGACTTTCACCTAAAGCGAAGGAGGAATCCGTCAGACGACACACGACATCCTCAGTAACGCTCAGCTTTCCGCACGTAACGTCTCAACATGAGGGGGAGCAGTCGTCAAAGAGCTGCGCGAGAACGAGGACATAACCGTTCTTCTCCCCAAAACAGACTACATGTAGAGGATTGTGACAGTTTCGTTCAGGTCAACTCACAGGAAAATTTGCAAAGATTGCACATTTGTCATCACAAGGAAGACAACCATAATCCTGGGTACTTAGGAATAACTGCGGAACTAACCAGGTAGGGGATGAAACCACAAGCACAGGCGCTACATCTGTACGGTCCCTCTAAATTGTATGAGGCTGGTGTACCATTAAGGCCCATTGTAAGTGCCATTGCATCACCAATGTATGCCCTGACAAACTATCTGACTCCAGTACAAGGTGTCCATGTGGAGCATTGCCGCTCCCACATGTTAAGAGAAACTAGATCCAAGAGAGATATATTGGTGAGGTCTGATGTTTTTTACTAGAGAAAAGTTTTGAAGTGTCTTGAAAGGAGGATATAAGATGAACTCCAACAAAAGAAAAACGAGGAAATGGAATGTAGTCAAATTAAATCAGGTGATGCTGAGGGAATTAGATTAGAAAGTGAGACGCTTAAAGTAGTAAATGAGTTTTGGTATTTGGAGAGAAAAGTAACTGATGATGGTCGAAGTAGAGGGAATATAAAATGTAGACCGGCAATGGCAAGGAAAGCGTTTCTGAAGAAGAGAAATTTGTTAACATCGAGTATAGATTTAAGTGTCATGAAGTCGTTTCTGAAAGTATTTGTATGAAGAGTAGCCATGTATGGAAGTGAAAAATGGAGATAAATAGTTTAGACAAGAAGAAAATGGAAGCTTTCGAAATGTGGTGCTACAAAAGAATGCTGAAGATTAGATGGGTAGATCTCATTCATAATGAATAGATATTGAATAGAACTGGGGAGAAGAGAAACTTGTGGCACAACTTGACTAGAAGAAGCATCAAGGGATCACCAATTTAGTATTGTAGGGCAGCGTGGAGGGTAAAAATCGTAGAGGGAGGCCAAGGGATGAATACACTAAACAGATTAAGAAGGGTGTAGGTTGCAGTAGGTCTGAGAGATGAAATAGCTTGCACAGGATTGTGTAGCATGGAGAGCTGCATCAAACCAGTCTTTGGACTCAAGACCACAACAACAACAACAACGAAGTTTTGAACATCAAATGGTAAAATTATTCTGATTAACAGCGTAGTTCCTGTATGGCGGATAGTTCGATGGATTCCGATGGTGTAATCTCTGCCACTTGTTATGGTGAACTTTTACATGGAACAATTTGAAGAAACTGTAAAAAGGACAACACCTCACCCACCCAAGTATTCCTACAGATACGTCGATACACATTCGTGGTGTGGAAATATGCGAGGGACTCTGTAGACGAATTCACTGATCACCTCAAGAAGATTCAGTGAAACAACTGCCTCAGTTTTGAATATTCAAGTGCAAACAAAATCTCATGGTACTCTGGAACATGGTGTATACAGGAAACCCACTAACGCGAACATGTATCCACCACTCATGGTAGCGAGATCGACGATGTTGCACAGAGCGAAAACCATACGTGATGACAGCCAGAAAAAGACGTTCGCTCCCACCATCTACAGAAATGAAATAAGTTAGAAGGGGCTGGGGAAAGGGAGACACAACGACAAGAGCAAAGAAGGAGAAACCTATTAAAGTGAATAGAAGATTGCGTTTCTGCCATATATCGTTACAGATTTCACTAGAAAACCGACAGAGGTCTTTCTAAGAAATGTATCACTCTCAGATTTCTACCACCTGCGCTAATAAGGAACGTTCTGTACACAGTGAGATATGGAGTACGTACAGCTTGAGTCTATCACATTCCATGCGAATGTGGAAATCTTACATCAGAGAAACGACCGTTGTCTCTGCCTACGTCGCACAGGATAAATAGGCAACGTAAGACTCACACCGGAAAAAAAATCTGCATTGACTGAGGACATCTTAATGGAAAAGAACTTCCTTCGTCTCTTCAGTAACGGTTTCTGGGTCAGAATTGACACAATCATTAAGCATTAAAGACTACTGTTGATGGTGTAACGTGAAAGAGTCGTCGTTGATTGACAGTAGGAATATACAACATAACTTAGACAAAATTGCTAGTAGGTGTGATGAATGGCAGCTTGCTCTAAATGTAGAAAAACGCAGTTTAGCGCGAATGAATAGGAAAATTAGTCTCGCATCTTTCGAATACAGCATTAATAGAATGCAACTTGACACAGGAACTTCGATTAAATGTCTGAGGAGCATCGTTTCAAAACATTTGAAATGCAGAGGACGGTAAAATACAGTTTGATGCGTTTTCATTCCAACTGTGGTTTGCCCTTTATTGCTGTTGAGTCACATAAAATCATTCTGTGTTCTTTCCCGTAGCAATGTAATGCGGAAAATCTAGAACTGAGCCAGATCGTATTAGATACACCGCAGCCGACGATTCAGATGGTATTACGCGTATATTCGAGCTGTATTTCCCAGCCTTCGTTATTAGGCAGCTGGTCTATTGGCTGTACCCACTATTTTCATCTTGCAGTTTACAGTGTGGCGTTGATTGCATGACTGCACTTTAGATCATCATCGAGGCCTATTTACCCTTGCGAGAGCGACCGAAAGGAAGGTGAATGAGAATTACAGTTGCGAAAACTAAAGGACAGGGTGAAAAGGAAGCTCAGCTCGTAAAAAGTCTGGTTTGTTTTACGACTGATCATTTTCAGTGAGATTTGTAACGCCAATGCAGATTCAAGTGTGGGAACATCCAAGTATTCTACCTGACGAAAGCAAAAAAAAAAAATAAAAATAAAATAAAATAAAAAGTCTACAGCTTACGAAACAAAGTGGAACAACACCGCAGGCTCACTTACAACATGAAGGTTACATCTCCAAAACCACAAAGAACTGGAAACCATTATGCAGGACAGCGTAGTCGGAATTCCATTGTTGTGTCATATGAGGTACGTTACAGCATTGTTTATAATACCGCTATTAAAGCATTAAATTGCTATGTGGTTTTTTATAAATCATTATCATTCTGCAGTAAATAGCTCCCACATTTATTTCTGCCGTTGTTTCACGCAGTTTTGCCTGTCTGTTAGCACTGACAACTCTACGCAAACACTGCTTCTTTCGGTCGTTAAATGAAGGCCGTCGGCTACTGCGTTGTCTGTGGTGAGAGGTAATACCTGAAATTTGGTATTCTCGGCACGCTCTTGACACTGTGAATCTCGGAATACTGAATTACCTAACGAATCACCAAACGAAATGTCCCATACGCCTGCCTCCACCTGCAATTCCGCGTTCAAAGTCTGTTAGTTCCCGTCGTGCGACCTTAAACACGGCGGAAAGCTTTTCAAATGAATCAGCTGACTACAAATGACAGCTACGACAATACATTGCCCTCCTATACATTGTATACGTGATACTAACGCCATCCGAATACGTACATATTGCTGTCCAGTCACTTTTTGTCACTTCAGTATGGATGTAGATTAAGGAGACAATCGAGATGCGAGCGTCGATGAGTATTGTAAATCGATACATGGGTTTTGTCCTTAGCAGAACTTGGCAATCAACATTATATGCATTGAGACGGGAGAGGCAACAGTCTATGTAGCATAGGGCAGCGATGGACAGCGAATACGGGTTGCCAGCTGCGTAAGCAATGGGACGTGCCACTTATAGACTGCTGTGGGGCGGCTACAGAGAGGTTTAATTGCTCGCCACCAGCACCTGAATGAGGGAACCGACAGCGGCATACTGGTACTTCGACAGAAGATGGAAAAAGACAGTCGCTTTCCCGAAACATAGCGTAAACAGTGCGACCTTGTGAGGCAAGAAACACATCAAGATTTGTTTACATTGATGGTACAAAATGGTTCAAATGGCTCTGAGCACTATGGGACTTAACTGCTGTGGTCATCAGTCCCCTACAACTTAGAACTACTTAAACCTAACTAACCTAAGCACATCAGACACATCCATGCCCAAAGCAGGATTCGAAACTGCGACTGTAGCGGTCGCGCGGTTCCAGACTGTAGCGCCTAGAATCGCTCGGCCACTCTGGCCGGCCATTAATGGTAATTTTTATCTTTAATAAGGATGTAATTTAATGTGTTTCTGAAGAACAATTTGTAAATAACAGATCTGTGACAGTCCTGCTGTTCTCGAACATTATTTAAATTGGGAATGTCCGAACTACGTGACTGATAACGTTTGAGATGCAAGGACTACGATACCTTGAATACCAGTGGGGGCCTCGAGAAATACGGGCCCCACGACGAGCTTGTGATGTCATCCTAATCGCCTTGCACGTGATGCTTCACGATGCTCTGCTGCGTCGACGGGCCATGGGAAGTCAATACGTCACTGAAAAGGTACCCACTAAAGCTCTAACATTTCCGTGTCCTGTTGAGAGCTTGCATGTATTTAAAAGTACAGATAAGAATGATTAAACTCGTCTCAAATAGTTACTCGCTCCTCGCCATAGACGGCTGATGACGATCGTAAGGCGTCAAGTGTAAAGTGCTGTGACGTACGCGCCACGTCCGTCTATCTTGTGGGCATATGAATTCCAGCCAATTAAATACGTAAAGAAGCATGCTGTGTAGGGGAGGTGGTGCTGTATGTAAGAGGAACAGCTGCGACAGCTTACTGTATTAAATTTCAACCAAAACTGAAACACAGTAAAGATTTTATAAACGTTATGCATGGTCAAAACCTGCGTTCAGTGTTTCCTCTTCTTGCACTGAAATGGTTGTAAAGGCTATGATCTGCAAATAATATATTCTATCTCGCCATTTTCATTGGATAGCGGAGGTATACTAGTATTCGTTAGACTCGTCAGTACTATTTTAATAAATGAGGTCTTCATTTAGATTTTATGTACAATATGGCCAAGATCTATTAATTTTGTTGGTTTATATACTCAAGACGTTCAATGAACAAAAGGTGACCTCACTTACAAAAGTACACGTTATTCATTTCGTCATACTTTTGGAGTTATAATTTGAGGCTGTATCGAAATGATGTACATAGAAAGGATCTGTTTGTGTCGGTTGATACATGCTCGACATTTACAGATTTCTAGACAACACTGTGGGCTACATGAAAATTAAAAAGTGCCAGATTTTGACACTTTTAGCTCTAGCAAAAATGCTGTTTTTGGAGAGCATAACAAACACGCTAGTCTTCTAAGTTATGAGTCCTGATAGCTGTCGATAAAAATATATGTTTTGAATAGCAGTTGTCTAGTTGAAACTATCTTAAATTACATTTAAAACGTGGCTAGCTACTTGTCAGGAACTTTGTGTTACTGCCAAAAACTATAAAATAATTTTGCGGCTTCATACTGAATGCCTCGCGGTTCCCTTTGGTACGTATACGGAAGGTATTTTTTGTCCTTGTCAAGCAGCTGCTGTTATAACTATACTTATGGCGAATTTATTTGGGTTATATGGATAGATATGTTTTAAAGATGCATGCATGCAAGAAGAACCAACCAAACTCTATTCTGAAATCAACACTTTCTTTCTGATAAGTATCCGAGGAAAAAAATCAAAATTTAATGAGTGGTATACAATACCGGTAGAATTTTCTTCCAACTCTATTAATTATGCAAACAGCAGAGGTAGCTGACATAAATCAATACATTTTACCTCAATACAGAGAACTAGAAAATTTTGAACTCATGGGGGACTCCGTCTTATTGGATCCTTATTTCCCCAGCCACTCGTGGGACCAAAATGGATCCTCCTAAATTTATATCCCCTCCCAGTCGAATGGGTGGCACAGTGGAAGGTACCAACACCCAGTCTAACAAGAGGGCTCGTGTAACCAGTCCTCCTGATGCAGTCAGTAGTAACAGAATATATGCTGTTTCGCAGGATGTGTTTCTTATAGTTAAAAGAAGAGAGGGTAGTTCTGAATAAGTGTCTCCATTTTACATACAGAAAGGCTTAGAAGGCATTGCTAGCATGTCAAAATCTGTTAAGCGGTTGCACAATGGGACCCTGTTGATTGAAACATCTAGCTCCCAACAAGTCAAGAGCCTTCAGAGAGCTTCATGCCTCGGGGAAAACGCGATAGAAACTGAGTTGCACAACACCTTGAACTACAGCAAAGCTGTTGTGACTTGCAGGGATCTAATTGACATGTCCCGAGAAGAACTGAAAGCCGAATGGTCCTGGGAAGGCATTGTCGACGTGCAACACATTATGAAACGGGTAGATGCCGATCTCGTAAAATCAGACTTCTTTACCCTTACTTGTAACAGCACCAAACTACCAGAACATGAGGAGGCAGGTTTTCTATGCGTAAGTGTATGGCCTTACTGCTCATATCCAATGCAGTGTTTTAAATGCCAACACTCTGGGCACACTGCTCTTGCCTGCAAAGGAGAATCCTCTTGCACAGATCACCCTGTGTGGTGCAGGGACTGCAGAGTTTTCCTTGAGGAATGGAAGATCCAGAGGATCAAAACGACAGTGCGCATGCCAAGAAGTTATACAAGCTATTGCAGTCATCCACGTTCACTGCCTCCTTTTCTTCCATTCTGAAACAGCCAGTCCTGGAAATTGATGCTGCTACACAAATGGAGATTGCTACTGTCAGCACTAGTACCTGCGTTGTGCTGCTGCAGTTCCTTTAAAGCCTGCCCCTCCCCTCAAAACTTCAGAAAACGTCATGGTTCCTGACATGATAGACCTTTCTGCTCCTCCACAGGTCAAGTCTTGTGCACCGCCCAGTGCTGCTACAACCACTACCAGTTCTGAGGTTGTGGCTCCAAAGCCACCTCAGGCCAAAAAATCGAACTTGATGGCAAAGAATCGCCGACTAAAGGAGACAGGAGGTACGCTGTCCGATGATGTCGATGTCATCCTATCTAACGTCTCTTTCGAATCCTCTTCAGAGGTGATGGAGGTTGATGTCACACTGGGGCAGTCATCTCGCCCCAAAACTGAGCCTCCACCCATTGTCGGCTCCCCTCCCCGGTAGAAAGTCAGGGTAAGAGTACTACCCCCGTGATAGATGGCTCCCATTGTATAGAGGAACATAAATGGACTCAGGACAAATTTGGAGGAACTGAAACTCCTAGCACAGCACCACTCCCTGTGATTGTGTTTGCAGGAAACACATTTAAAAGTATCTGATGCCCCTCTGTTATGGGGATAGACACTATATGGCAAGGATGAGCCGACTGGGGAAAGGGCCAAAGGAGGGGTTGCTATGTTTGTCAGCAACAGGAACCATTCATCTGCTCTTCCCCAGGATAAAGACCTGCAGGCAGATTCAGCTGAAATTCATGCACGTAAAAGGATTACAGTTTGCACTCTTTATTTACCTCCATTGGATGCCAGACGCTCTGACAGATTTTATGGAATAACTTCCCTGACAATTTCTCCTCCTGGAAGACTTCAGTGCCCACCATGTCCTGTGAGACTCGACCTCTACTTGCCTTCTGGGTCGAGGTTTGGAGAGCTTTCTGTCATCTCAAGAGCTGTGCATCCTAAAGATTGGTACTCCAACTCATTTCTGGGTAATTCTCGGCCATCGACCTCTTTCTTGGCTCTCCAGCCCTCGCTAACTCCAGTGACCATTGCCTGATCCATATTCACCTACTGGATGGTGGATTGCTGGAATAGAAGTCCCCAACATGGATGATTGGCAGGGCTAACTGCGGGTTATTCAACCAGTTGGCTGTTTTTGAAAGCGTCTTAGAATGCGTGGACCGCATCATGCGTGTGACCCATCATGCCGCCGACCTATCCACAACAAAGTCTTTCGGTCCTCGTAGGAGGTGACCTTTACCTCCGTGGACAGAAGAGTGCTGTTCAGCATCCATGACAGGCGCGTGGTTCTTTGACAATTTAAATACTGCCTAACAGCAGGCAACCTCACACCCTTTCGAATCACGAGACTCAAGGCTCGCCACGTCATTCAGGAGAGCAAAAAACGGCTATGGCAAAAGTTTCCGGACTCCATCAACCGTTCCATTTGTTCTACATAAGTATGGGAAGCCATCCGGAGGATATCCAGTAAACTAAGTCCTTTACTAATAGCAGCAGTGCTGAAACAAGGGTGTCTCCAAACGACGCCCAGTCCATTGTTCAGACGCTGGTCGAACATTTTGCAAATACTAAAACCGATGCAAGCCAGGATCCAGCATTTAGTCGCTACCGTGAAACTGTCGAGAGGGGCAAGTTGTACCTCAGATCCTCTGTTCTGAGGCCTACAAGTTTCCTTTCTCCATGTGGAAACTCGAATCAGCACTGTCTGAGACTCATGATACTGCACCCAGGCACTACCAAATCCGGTACTGCATGCTTCACCGTTTGCCAGCGGCGTGAAAGGAAATCCTCCTGAAATGTTTCAATCTTATATGGACAGACAGACAACTACCGAACTCGTGGAGCGATGTAGTTGTAATATCTCTCCTGAAAACAGTAAAGCACCATACATGTCCCAGAAGCTACAGGAGTATCGTCTTAAGGAGCTGCATAGGAAAGACCCTGGTGCGAATGGTTAACCAGCGTCTGGTCTGGTTATTAGAGACCAGACAACTTCATAGACGCTCTCACTGTGGCTTCTGGAGTTTTCAGTGCACTGTCGACAACCTGAACCTGCTAGAGGCGGTTATTCAGCAGTCTTTCCTACGCAACCATCACTGTATTGGTATCTTCTTTGACATCAGTAAAGCACATGACATTGCTTGGAGACACTGCATTCTCGCACAACTGCATCAAGGGAGCTTTGGTGGCCACCTCTCCACCATCATAAGGTCTTTCCTGTCTCACCAATTTTTTAGGACCTGGTATTTTAGGACCCAAGTTCGTGCCTCAATGTGAGATCGTTTTGAATCAGAGAACGGTGCCCCTCAGGGCAGTGTTTTAAGTCTTACCCTCTTTGCCATTGTCATCAACAGTACCACGTTTACAGTAAGAAGTCCTGTACAGTTCTCCTTACGTGTAGACGATTTTGCTGTTTTCTGTTCCTCCTCCAGTGTTGCAACAGCGAGCCTCTGGTTTCAACTTACTCTGCAGTGGTTAGAGGAGTGGTCTGCAAAGACGAGTTTTCAGTTTTCTGCGGAAAAGTTTCTGTGTGTTCATTTTGATTGTTCTCGTGGTCTTTTTTTAATTTACCTATCTTCAATATGGGGGACGCCATTGTACATTTTAGAGACTCGGTGAGGTTTCTGGGCCTCATTTTTAACTCCATATTGCCGTTGTTTCCACACCTGAGAGATCTGAAAGCCAGAACGCTGAAGGCACTGAATATCTTAAAGTGCCTTAGCCATAGGTCTTGGGGGGCAGACAGGGCGCGTCTCCTCCAGTTTTATAGGGCATCTGCAGCTGGACTAAGGGTGCACGGTGTATGGGTCAGTGAGGCCTCTTATTTGTGGATGATTGACACTGTCCTCCATGAGGGGATTCGGCTGGCCATCGGTGCTTATCGGACAAGTCCCGTAGGCAGGCGCTACAGTCTGGAACCGCGCTACCTCTACGGTTGCAGGTTCGAATCCTGCCTCGGACATGGATATGTATGAAGTCCTTACGTTAGTTAGGTTTAAGTAGTTCTAAGTTCTGCAACAAAGCCGTTGGCCCACACTGTACAGTGACCATTTCGTAATTACATGCTGGATAGTGGTAAGGATATACTGAGATATTTCCATGTTCATCCGCACTAGCTGAAAAATTTTACCGTTTGTCTCATAAGTTGTTCATGAATGTGAAGAAATTCTCCTAATCTGTCTTGTTTGCTTGGTGTAGGACTGACACAGAAGTCTCGCAGCTTTAATTTGGCTTTTTTCTTGGTGAAGTAGGCATTTTATAGAAAGTTCAAATCTCTGTCCTTTGCTCAGTCAGGCAGTTCAGTTGCCTCGCGACCGAATGACTGCTAGCCGTGTGTCGGATGCGAGGCCGTAGGCCGTAGGCCTTTTTTCCAACCATCCACGAGCCACAATGCCTTTGGGATCCGCGTGCAGCGAGTGCTGGAGTTACTCATTGTGGAACTAGTACAATACCAAATCCAGGGTTTTAACTGTCTGCTGCCCAGGTTACTGAAGAGACTCAGAGTGATTTTAGATTTGGTGTGGTCCAGGAGAGACAGCACTCCCGCTTCCGCGTTTAATGCGATATTTTCTGCCATTTTATCTGAGCACCACTACTATGTTCCTCTTTTCAGGAATTGCTCGAAACAGTGGGGATTTCGTTGGTTGCTCTGTTGTCTTCCCAGGTCGCGTCGTCAAGGGTAGACTGCCTCAAGCCGTTACTGTCTCTGATGTAGAACTGTACGCAATCTTGCAGGCACTGGAGCAAATGAGACTTTCTTGAAGTGCTACTTTTTTTTGTCTGTTGCGATTCTCTGAATGTCCTTCATTCTCTGAAACGTTTGTACCCAGCAGATAAAACGGTCCAGACTATCCAGGGTGGCCTCCTCCACCTACAATGGCTGGCGAAGGAGGTGTCTTCTGCTGGGTACTAAGGCATTAGCGAATTGTGGGAAATTAAAGGGTGGATCTAGCAACGAAGATGGCGTGCCTTGATCCTCAGGTCGTTCTCTGTGCTATCCCCGTGCGTGCTACGATGTCGCTGTTCAGCTCCAGAGTCTTGCGTCGGTGGGAGGTTGAGTGGCTGGAAGTAACCGTCAATAAAACCGTCTTGTAAAGCCCACAACGAGGCCGTAGCGTACCTCCTTCCAGCCACGTCGGTGGGACGAGGTTCTCCTCATTCGCCTTCGCATAGGCCGTAGCACTTTGACGAACGGCTTTTTACTCCGGCGAGAGGACCCTCCAGCTTGTGGTGTTTATTGCGGACAGATCACTGTGCGCCGCATTTTATTAGGCCGCAGTTTATTTTCCGACCAGCGGGACGCGGCTGATTTTCCGACGGATCTGCCGTCTATTTTAGATAATGATCAAACTAATGTAGTTCAACTTTTAAAGTTTTGTGAATTGTCCAACGTTTTAACCAAGATTTTAGGGAGATGGTTTTAATATTTTCATGGCGTGACTGGATCGCCCACATTTTAAGTAAGTGGCCAGTGAGTGACATTTTCCTGTGCCTTCGTTTTAGGGCCTTTTTTGTTTTACTTGTATTTTATCCTCCTGTACAGCATCTTTTCTTTTTCCTGATGTATAACGTGTGTGGTCACATTTTACTACTTCTCTCCATATTCGTTACTTTTAATGTGAGTAAGGGCGCTGATAACCTCACCGTTGAGCGTCCGTAAGCACTAAACGCGAGCGCACACACACACACACACACACACACACACACACACACACACTGTAAGTAGGCTGTTTAGGTTTCTTTATTGGTAACGCCACCTCTGTATGAAAATCACTGGCTGTGCTGTGTGCAGTCTGTGGCTGCTTTGCATTGTTGTAACACTCGCCATTGTAGTGTTAGGCAGCTGGCTGTGAACAGCGCGTAGCGTTGCGCAGTTGGAGGTGAGCCGCCAGCAGTGGTGGATGTGGGGAGTGAGAGATGGCGGAGTTTTGAAATTTGTCATGAACTGCTATATATATTATGACTATTGACGTAAATACATTGGTTGTTCTCTATCAAAATCTTTCATTTGCTAACTATGCCTATCAGTAGTTAGTGCCTTCAGTACTTTGAATCTTTTATTTAGCTGGCAGTAGTGGCGCTCGCTGTATTGCAGTAGCTTGAGTAGCGAAGATTTTTGTGAGGTAAGTGATTTGTGAAAGGTATAGTTTAATGTTAGTCAGGCCCATTCTTTTGTAGGGATTTCTGAAAGTCAGATTGCGTTGCGCTAAAAATATTGTGTGTCAGTTTAAGCACAGTCAGGTATAATTTTTCAAAAGGGGACGTTTCATATGTCGACCCTTAGCCGAGGATACCTCACTGGAATCTTCTGAATTTTTTCTTGTAGTTTGTGTAATTAGTGTAGCTTTTGTATATTGCTAGCGCGTAATTATAGAGAGAATTTCCTTTGTAGTTGTAGTTTTTCATTTTTGTACAGTAAAGCAGTTGTGGCATGCATGTAGATTTGCAGCAAGTATTTCGTAGCTGCGCTTGCAATTAACTAGATATTATTTTCAGTGCTATGTTAATGTTTTCCCCTAGTTTTGCTCTTCAAATTGTGTTTTTCTGTGTTGTCGTGTGAAATACTGTGACAATAATGGCGTGTGAAAAACGTAATACTAGGCTCCAAAGTAAACTGAGAAATGACAGTGAAAACGAAAGCAGTGTGTTAGCGCCACCGAGTAATGAATTAACTGATGTTCAAAGTAGTAATTTGGTAATTGTGCATAGGGAAATGGAGCGGGCGGCCAACAATGGCGTAGACAGTGAAACAATTAGTGAGCAGGGAAGCATTATCGATCGGTCGGTCGATAACAGCCCGCCTCAGGAATCGGGAATGACAGGACACAATTTTGCAAATATTGTAGACTCAGGTTCTGGGTTCTCACCGTTTTCTCAAATGAGTCAAGACACATTTTCCGCTTGTCAAAATGTGAGTGTTTCCGGTGCAAATTCACTGCCGAAAAGCACTGAGGAACATGTTTCAGACACCAATGCATTGTTATTACAATTAATACAACAAATGGGACAAACACAGCAAAAGCTTGAAAAATTAGACACAATGGAACAAAATCAGAGACAAACACAGCAAAAGCTTCAAAAATTAGACACAATGGAAGAAAATCTTCAAAAGTTAGACACAATGGAACAACACCAGAGACAAACACGGCAACAGTTAGACGCAATGGAACAAAAGCTTCAAAAGTTAGTGGAAAATAAGCTTGAACAAACACGTGAAGATTTAACTACCGAGTTACATAAAATCGAATCGAAATGTCAAAAAGTCTGTAATGATGTAAAAACACAAATTTGTGAGCATTTTCAACCTATTTTTTCGCGGCATGAAAATGCATTACAGAATCACGAAGCAGCCATAAAAGAACTGCAAATTATTGTTCATGAAAATCATGAGACCTTGCAAGCTAAAATTGACTCAGTTGCATCTACCGATTCGGTTACGCAACTTGCAAAAACTCAGGAAAACTTAAAGGACACAGTAGATACTCTGAAAATTGGTTCTGAAAGACACATGGAGGAAATTAGTTCATTATCAGAGAAAGTAGTTGAACTTTCGGATCAGCTAAATAATTTATCTACGAAGGTAGATGATAATCTGAATGACACAAAACCGGTAGTCTTTAATGACACAGAAGAGTGCGAACAAATTAGGAAACTGAAACAAAATCTGAATCAAATTAATACGCAACACCAAAGAGAAATCCGGGAAGTACAAGATCAGCTGACACAGGTAATACAAGAATTACGTATTTCAAAGGACACTCGCGCCCCAATACTGGAAGAGGGACAAAGAAATACGGAACAGCCACAAAATAATAACACAGGGCATTTCGGAAATTATGAAAGAAATTGGCAAGGTGCACCGAATTTTGAGATGGAACCGCCGACACGACGTAACAATGACCGATATGTTACTCGCCGACATGATGACTTTGACTATAAGCTGTTCATTACTACACGTAAATTCAAAGCATTTAAGAATTCTGGCAACGACATTCATCCACAAGCATGGCTCCATCAATTCTCTCATTGTTTTCCTCCCAACTGGTCATTAGAGCACTGATTAGAATTTATGTGTGGCTATTTAGAGAATGAACCAGCTGTAAGAATGTGATCGGTCATTCATGATTGCCACAGCGAAGGAGAATTTTATCATGCCTTCCTCTCAGCATATTGGTCTCAAGCTACACAAGACCGAGTAAAACATAGCATCATGATGATGAAACACTTTGAACAATCAGAATTTTCCAGTCTTGTCAAATATTTTGAAGACACGTTGCACAAGAATCAGTACCTGTCAAACCCATACAGCCCCTCAGAACTCATCCGCATTTGCTTAATCAAATAACCTGAACATTTAAGACATATTATTTTAGCAGGACGTTGCAAAGACGACATTGAAGCTTTTCAGGGACTGTTACAAGAATTAGAAATTGACACTGACAATTGCGGGATGCGAAAACAGGAAAACAATCATTACAGGTCACATCCGTCACAATTCCGTGACGACAGAAATAATAACTGGACACCACAAGGCTATTCTTACAACGCAAATCGTGACCAAAACAGACACCACGCGTATGACAACCGTTGGCAGAGTAAAAATAATTACAGAGAAAGATCGCATTTCCATAGTAATGACTATCACAGAGACTACCAGAGAAACAGACAATATGGGAACCAAAATAATTATTATCAAGGGAGACAGAATAACTTCAGACGCAACAGTTCAGCGCGCAGTTACGATTCAGGAAGAAATTCTCCACCACATGACCGACAAGAAAGAAATTATGAAATCTACCGACATGACGACATACGAGATAATCATAACGACAGACCTGAATTTCATCAGAACTGGCGGGATTCAAACAGAGCAGGGAATTTTCGACAACGTGAATTTGTAGAAGTTAGGTCTCCAAATCCCAGTAACGACGCACGCCAACAAAGAGACAGACAATGACTCGCACAGCAGGCAGCCGCGTGCGCCGGCTGGCTCAGAGAAAAATAACACAGACGCTAACCTTGAGAAAAGATTTAGCATTCCTTACCGACGTATAAAACATGACAATTGCTTTTCAGTTGAAAGTCTGCGTACTAGGAAGAGTAAAGGTTTACACCACATCTCACATGTAAAACCGTTTATTGAAAGATAATCTGCTTTTTAACTCTGTCTTTGCCATATAACTTTTCACTTCAAGTTACTAGTAAGCTTTGTCACACTTACAAACTGTTAACATGCAACAATGTTTGAAGTTAAATATCCAGTCTAGAACCTAGGGAACATTTTTAAACAGAAATTACGAATGCATTGTTATTGTGAACAGACGACACAGAGTTATTGTGTGTGTACTTCTTGCTTGTTAGTTGCTCGATTACGTAACGACTATAAGGGTTACATACTTAGGACACATACTGGTACTGCTAATGAGATTTTAATGCAACATTTTGGTTTACTTGAAAATACATTCTGGATTTAAAGTACTTTCAGTGAGATACCAGATGACACAGTGGTTAGTTTATGTGACAGCTACACGATTTTTATCACGACGCTACTAATGAGTGACAATTTACAATGTTGCTTTTGCGGTGCATCTGTTTTATATCTGCACAGTTTTCTGAATTCTTCTGGAAAGAAAAACATGTTTTAGTAGTAACTTTTGTGGTATAGCTACAATGAGACAGCCTTTTCCGTAGCACAACAATATGTTACAGCACAGTACTTTCTTCATCACGGCAATAAGCGTAATAACTAAGATATCTATTCGCAAAGCATTTCATTTTTGTGTATCGTGAGGTAAGTACATTGACTTCTGCAGAACTTAGCTTTCGGAAGACGATAACTACGACACTTCCACAGAGATTATCTTACAACAAGACGCACAGTTTAGCGCTACAGTACACGCATTTGAGTGATTAATTTTGTACTTAAAATATTTATTTTTAAAGATATTTGAAGTACAATGATACAAAGGTATTCCGTGATACATTTCATTCCATTGCTGTAATCTGTAACACCTGAGGGTATTATTCATTTATCCTCAGAGGGGTACACGCTTACTTTGTGTACCATGTGTTTGGCAAGCACAAGGAGCCCTAGCTAATATGGTATTTGCTTATACAACTTTTCACATCGGTACCATATTTCTCTAACACACATAATTACACAGCTATCTGATCATTTAACTGAGAGAGACAAACTTTCTTACTACATCAGTGACACATGTTTACGCAATTTCACAGTTGGGTAACTTCACACTTATGAAATTGTATTTTGTCTGTACTTTGTGAACTGTTCATATTTTTTCGGAACCATTGTGATACTATGAGAGCTTTGAATGATGTATTTGGTAAGGGAGCATGATCTTTAAAGTATGTTTCAGGTAGATGACACTTTTGAAAAGAGCAGAAAATTTTTTTTAGGTTTTGAAACTATTGGAGGAAGCTACGACGATTTTGAGATTTGGCTGAGGTTTTATGATGTTATTATTACGATGATGATGTGTATTATGCTGTTGCGGGATGTTTATGATCAGTAAGCTGATGCTATATGAGTTATTTGATTATGCTACATACCTGTAATGATGAAATATTGAAGAAGTGTCGACGAATAAGGTAAGAAATAATGAGTAGTGGTTAGGGACGCTGATTTGTGAAAAAGGTTGTTGGTAACCAAGAATCGTACTTTAAGAGTTATGAAATGTGTGTAAATGCATGAATGTATCACAATGCCGACGAAAACGTTTTGAACACTGTTATATTCATAGGATTTTGTATCTACACATTTGCAACGAAAATTCTCGACCTCTGAAATTTTTTATATGAGACTGCCACTGTAGCGGAAACTGCTGTCGTAAATATTTCCGTAAGAAAGTTAAGTGACCACCTGCACGTAATGCGTCGTGGGCACCCAGATGGGCGACAGTCGCCTGGAAAGAAGTCATTAGTGTGTGCCAGAGGCGCAGGTGGAGAAGAAAAAGCCATTAGGCGCAGAAAAAAAGAGACCATTAACCTCACTATTGACATGCCTTTGTAGAAAGCATCGCAAATACGACACGCTCAAACTTGAAAACATGATTATACTGTAGCGTTCTTAATTTATGATATTTACCTAAATGAAATGATGAGAAACATTTTATGTCTATTGTCTTGCTAGTTGAAAGATTGTTTACTGCATTATGAAATCCCATATGGCTAGTGAATGACGTTTCACGCCTTGCTTCACCTATTTTGTTTAATATCTAGTTTCTAGCTGCACTGCAGCATTGGTTAAAATAAAATTTTATAGATGTACTAATATAAATATTTTCTGTCTACAGATCGAGTAAATAATAATTTTTTTTCAAAAAAATGAGGGAGCACAAAAAAGACATTTTCCTTCACAGGAATTGCATAAATAATTTCTTTACGATTTGGTAACTTATCTGCTAGTGTAAGTTCTCGTGATGCATCACTCTAGTGTTAAGATGTGACATAGGTATTAGACATGGCCATATTTAGTGTAAGATTTTTCTGCTTGAACTTTGTCATGTTTAGATATAATTTATTACCTTTGCTTCTGCTGTTTGCCAGGCATAGTGCTACTGAATTTTAATTTGCATCACTCTGCTAAGCCAGATTTATTTTTCTTGTTTGCTGTGCATTGCCTCATATTAGTTGTAATGTTGAATTGCTTGGTAATTTAGATTTACTGTAGCTTGCTTTGCAAATTTCCATTTTTTTTGTTGCTGTTTGTGTTAATTGTTCTGTGCTGCTGCATTGCCTCGTCCCTTAGTTTAGCATCTGAGCTCAGTAGATTTAAGTTAGCTTAAGAGGGGGTAGACTATATAAGAGACTGCGTTGTGATGAATTGGAAGAAATGCATTGAGAAGTTATATGAAAACGTTTTGGGCCAAAATGAGTATTGTACAATGAGCCATAATTATTTTGAAAGAAATATGGTTGGAATACAAAAAGGAGGTATAGATAGGACTTTTTGGGAATAATGATGAATGAAGGGAGATCTCCAAGAACAAAAAAAGATTTTGTTCGCAAAATACTGCAGTAAAACAAACCCTGTCCTTTCCTTGTATTATTCCGCTATATGTTTGTGTACCCTTGTGTATTTATGTTCTTCCTGTCTTTATATGTTTATCTGATAAGACTTATGTTGTTGAATTTTTCTAATACTCAGCTACATGAACTATGATGAGGAATACTGTTATCCTCAAATATAATTTGCATTAATAATATGTTATTTTCTTTGTAAAGATGTTTATAGACATTATTAATTCTGTTTTGTTTCAATGCTCATGTGTGAAGTTGATGTTTCAATAATTATTCTGATCTTTTATGTATTTACTTATGTCATAATTCCTGTAACACTGTTGTATATGTTATTTTGATTCTTTTGTAAAGCCTGTACTACAAATGTTATCTGTATTGTTATGTTCTTTAATGATGAATTTTGTACCTTTGTAATTGTATTCTTATGTTATAAAATTGTAATTGACACCAGTTCATCAAATTAAGTAACTTGTAAGCATTCATTTCACTGCAAACATTTCTGTTGGTCATAGTATATGGACAATATGTGAGTAGTAGGGACTGATAGTGTTTGCACATGTGTTAATAATTCAGCAAGGGACTGGATAACAGCATTGTTGGTTCTAAGGACAATTCCAAAAACTTTGTGAGTGCACAAGTGGTGGTTATGGACTTGCTATATTGTCTGCAAGACTCTTCGATGGTGATTGTGCACCTGCACAGTCGCAGCAGATGGCTGCTGGCCATCTCTACAAGGACTACAGTGGGTCTGCATCTTTGATGACCCACCAGTACCATTATCTCTACAAGGACTACAGTGGGTCTACATCTTTGATGATCCATCAATACCATTATTTCTACAAGGACTGCAGTGGGTCTGCACCTCTGGTGGCCCACCAGTACCGTAATCTCTACCAGGACAACAGTGGGTCTGCTCTGTGATGACCTACCTACCAATACTCTTCAAAACTTCGACTGACTCTGCTGTGGGTTTGCTCTGTTGTGGCCCATTACCTGTCAGCATGTCAAGAGTCAGCACTGTCTTTCCGTTGGAAGGACAACACTACTTCTTCAAGACTGCATGGAAATCCACTACTTCTGTGTGCAATTTCTTTTACTAATGAGACTTTGTGAAAAAAAAACTGTAATTACTATTATGATGAATGATCAGAACTATCTTTATGGACTGTGAGAAAATTTTAGCTTTTGACCAACATTGTATCAATAAGTGTGTGCATTTGATTTCTTTGTTATTGTAATTACGATTATGAAAAATTTTAACAAATATGTATTGCCCAGTGCCCAAAACAATTTGTAAAATTTTTTGTGGGGAGCATGCGGGCTATGTAAGTAGGCTGTTTAGGTTTTTTTATTGGTAAAGCCACCTCTGTATGAAAATCACTGGCTGTGCTGTGTGCAGTCTGTGGCTGCTTTGCATTGTTGTAACACTCGCCATTGTAGTGTTAGGCAGCTGGCTGTGAACAGAGCGTAGCGTTGCGCAGTTGGAGGTGAGCCGCCAGCAGTGGTGGATGTGGGGAGTGAGAGATGGCAGAGTTTTGAAATTTGTCATGAACTGCTATATATATTGTGACTATTGAGGTAAATACATTGGTTGTTCTCTATCAAAATCTTTCATTTGCTAACTATGCCTATCAGTAGTTAGTGCCTTCAGTACTTTGAATCTTTTATTTAGCTGGCAGTAGTGGCGCTCGCTGTATTGCAGTAGCTTGAGTAGCGAAGATTTTTGTGAGGTAAGTGATTTGTGAAAGGTATAGTTTAATGTTAGTCAGGCCCATTCTTTTGTAGGGATTTCTGAAAGTCAGATTGCGTTGCGCTAAAAATATTGTGTGTCAGTTTAAGCACAGTCAGGTATAATTTTTCAAAAGGGGACGTTTCAACACACACACACACACACAGACACATGCATACTGGATCACACCTTGCAGTCCATCGATTGGTATATGCGACTATTGAGGTGATTCTGCACATCGATATCAAAGTGTGCTGGAATTCTGTCGTGTTGCAGCCACATATCCATCCGAACATTTAATGGCACTACATCTAATAGGACAGACAAAACATCTCTAATAAATTTGAGGTAGGTTGGTCCTGTTAGTTTGTTTGGCAGTAGATATGGGTCAATGGTATAGTCAGTAACTATCTCGGCCAAAATGTTAATATCGCCCTTGTGTTGGCGATTTTGAATCAGCGGCTCACGTCGAATTTCATCCGCCCAAACTTGCATGTTGTACAGTTTTAATATTCCGCCCCTAGTAAACGCGCATTCATCCGTGGGTAGCAGCGAGCTCGGGAATTGTGACTAAGGTAAACACCATTGTAAATACCACTGCTGCGCAAAGAGTACCCGTGATGGGAAGCACTCCTCTCGTAATGCCTGAACGTCGGCAGATGATATGGATCGTGCCGGCGTTCATGGGCACCACGCCACACGGCACTTTTACTGGGTCCTATTCTCACGATGCCAGCACGTCTTCCTTCAAATGTAGAGTTCGAGCCGAGCGTGGAAGACTCGTATCACATTTCGTCACCTACCAAAGGACAAACAGTAGAATGAGGATATTATACTCAAGAACCAAAAACAAACTGCTATTACTTTATTGTCCATAGGTAAACCGCTGGCAGAAAATACTTATGTGCAATTTTTCGGCTTCTCTGGAGCGTCTATCGATGACAGCGAACGTAGAATGAAATGGGGTACGTCTGTTATGGAAAACGTTCTGCATACAATCTTGTAGCAGCTCTCCCAATCCGCTTTCTCGTTTGCAAACACCATGACGGTCATTTCCGCAAATGTGTACTGGCACATGTCACATTTCTGTCACCGATGATACTGCAATGGCAGTCCACGGCAAGGTCCGCAGTAGAATGCGCACAGGAGGTGTGTGGCGAAATGTGGCGCATGCGCTGGAATGTTACTAGGCTCAGGTCGACCATCCGCAGAACATAGATTGCTAAAGGGTTCCGTATTCCGACACCAAAATAAGATCGGAACGAAGTGTCACAACCGGTCGTTCTCAGACTTCGACACTCTCCAGAGCCCAAAACCATGCGTTCCCCGATACGGGCTCCTTCTTTAAAACCGATCAGTTTACCTTATCGTACAACACACTAAGCGCTGTCGATCTTTTCTGGGATACCCTGTGTAGAGACTGAGGCATTTAAATCTGTTTTTAGAAAGATTTGGAGAACTACAAATATGATTAAAAAAAGTGTGAGAAAAGTTGTTCGTCTCCTAGTGGGATATCCAAAGACACCAAACTCATTTCCGCACCCCAATCTCCCAGGAGCGGGTGTGGGGTGAACTTTGAAATCTTAAATAGGAACCACCATTTTCTTTTCGGGGATTTGGATTCTCTTGGAAAAGAGAATCCAAACTATGAACCACTTCCTCGAAACTGGAAGTGTTATGTATACAGTGAGAGTATGAGCACAGTTTGCGACTCATGATGGCAGTCCGTCCTTCCTAGAACGTCAGTTGTAACGGTAAACACGTGTATCGCAGAAAATCGTCGTCATTTCGAAAATTTGATTATCATTTCTCACCAGTTTTAACCATTTTGAATTGTTGTACAAATTTTCTTATCATTTCTCACCAGTTTTAACAATTCTGAATTTTTGTACAGAGCCATCTTTCACCCAACGACAGCAATTTCAAATATTAATGTAAGGTATTTTTTCCCGGAGAATCAGGATCCGCAATAACAAAACGGGGTACATGTCTCAGATTTCAAAGTCGACCCACCTCCTGCCCCCTCTAGTGGGACAGGTGATCGCATTTGGTGCCACTGAGTGTCCCACAACGGGACGAACAACTTCTATGACAATCTTTTTGTAATCAGATTTATAATTTAAAATAGTTTTAAATACGTTACCCTATATATATGTGGTCCTAAGGCTGAACTTATTGAGTCACCAGCAGTAATTTTCCCCAGCTCTAGAAATTGCTACCCTTCTATTATTGTATCAGTTATTCAATAAAACGTTTACATTGTGTCTGCGAATCAGTTTTTTCTGTAAGCATTAATTACTTAAGAATTAAGTATTTAGAATGCTACTGGAATCAGTTTTTTCTGTAAGCATTAATTACTTAAGAATTAAGTATTTAGAATGCAGTGGAGCACTTACTTTACAATATCAAGCGTAGGAGATTGCGTTCAGCTACAAGGTTCCACTTCCACTGGAATCTGTTTTCTGCCGGTAGTCATCCACTACTCCAAACTGTAGTAACTCCTCGTGGATTCCATATGTCTACCTTCCTATTGGTCTATCCAGTGACCAAGCACGAGGAGTAAAATCCATAGATTTTAAAGGCCCTCGAAATTTTTTCATCCATCTGATATTATTTGTTTACTAAGGCCATTTGGTTGTCAAGATCTCATTCAGCTCACATTTATGCTGGATTCCCCATTCTGCACTGACAGCAGCTTGTATCACGCTACTGATCTTCCTTAAGAGGTTCCGTTCCACAACAAGACTATTACTAAAGTCATTATTACGAACACTCCCAGTGTCACAACTGTAGCAACACGGTATATTCAAGGCTATTATGCACCAGGATGTGTGAGAGAAGTTGGGAGGGAGAGGTTGATCTAGACCGTAATGCACGGTGAAACAGTGGTAGCATTAACAGGTGTATATTTCCACCATCAATGTACAGTGGAATGCGCTGATGCGTACGGCGCTGGTGACGTCCGTTGCCCTTAAATTAGGTGGATGCTACTGCGGCCCCTTGTGGCCCATGAGTAGACGAAGAAACGGACACAACTCTATAGGGCCTCTGGAGTTTGACCAGCAATGCACCAAGGCTCTTATTCGTGATCACCATGTTGTCTGCTTGAGTGCGATAGCAGACACTAGCTATTTAATACCGAGTATCTATGGAGCCGGTCATCTACATCTACATCTGTTTGTAGCCACCTTGCAGTCTGTCAGCTGAGGTCCCTCAGAGGACAGAGGCTGGCAGCACACCAGCTTCTCTAATTACTTTCCAAATCCATCAAGTGTTGCACCACACATGTGGTGTGCCTCGGGCTGGAGCATGACAAGCTGATCAGTAGGAAGGCAGCCAGCAGATCTTCACTACCATGGTGTTAATCGCGGTTGCTCAGAAAGTAAACAATTGTTACTGCCTGTGGTTCATGACACAGACTGGATGGCAACAAGGCTGAATATCCCGGTCCCCTAGACTCTATTATTATTATATTACTTGCTTTTACGGCTTCATTGGAACACTTTAGTCAATCATTTCCCGGTCCTCTTCTTCAATAAGCGCATGTTTCATTTTTTCTTAACTGCCCAATATCTTTTCATTCGTTCTGATCTTTCTTGTCTTTTCTCATCTGTGAATACCCTTTTCACTGTGTGCCGTTTGTCTACTTTTGGTTTAAATCTTATTTTTTTGTCTTTCAGTTTCTTAGGATTTTATGTCTTGTTTTACAGATCATCCAAGCTTTCATCTAGTTCTCCCATATCCTCTTTAATTTCCTTCATCCATCCTACTTGTTGCTTCAGATTACACAGTTCCTGCATAATTTTTCCTGCTAGTCTGGTTTCTGCTATCCTCATTATGTGGCCAAAGTAATAAATCCTCTTTTTACCTATAGTATCTTTTTATGAATAGTGTCTGTGATGGTCTCCAGTTCCCTGTACACTACTTCATTCAGCACTATCCGCCATTATCCTTCCTTCTGGTATTTTTTATCTATGCATGTTCTAGCTATTCTTCTCTCTACTTTTAGTATTTTGTCAACTCTATTTCTCTGAGTGACTTTAAAAAAGAGTCTCGCTTGCGTATGTCACCTCTGGCTTAACCACCGAATTGAATTGATAGACATTTCTTATTGTATGTAGATCATGTTAGTTTCTGAGCTTTTATCATTTTATTGGTTGTTTCCTGTCAAGCAGGTTTTTTATCCAAGTTGTGTGTTATAATCTCTCCTAGTTATTTAAATTTAAATTGCTTCACTATTTTATTTTTCCTGTTGTCTACTGTTACGTGGTCTATTACTAGCGGATACCTTCATCTCAGTCTTTCCGAAAGATATCTGGAGTCCTACTTTTTGCGCTGTATTTTGCTGGCTCATTAATTCATTTCTGGCTTCTTGTACATTATTAGCTAGTAATGCCAAGTCATCTGCGAATCCCAAACAATTCAGGTTTATATCATCTTTCTTGGTTCCAATTGTTATGTTTTTAGGATTCTCTTTGTACCATTCTCTCAGAAAGTATTCAAGAGCACAGTTGAAGGGCAGTGGTGATTGACTTCTACTCGTCTTAACCCCATTTTAATCGTACATGGCTCAGATAGTTCACCTCTGAATTTTACACTGGATTTGGTGTTTGTAAGGGTTAATTTTATCATTTTTATTAATTTGGGATGAAGTCCTAAATTTCTTAATATGTCCAGCATGGATGATCTGTGGATGCAACCATAAGCTTGAAACGTCCCCTTAGAAAAATTATTGAATTACTGTGCTGATAAACCTCTTACATTATTTGATTTTCAAACAGCTGAGCAGAACTGAACGTACTCAGACATTGCGATCTTTCCCTACTCTGATCAACACTAAACTGACACACAATATTTTTAGCGCAACGCAATCTGACTTTAAATAATCCCTACAAAAGAATGGCCCTGACTGACATTAACCTTTACCTTTCACAAATCACTTACCTCACAAAATCTTCGTTACGCGAACTACTGCAATACAGCGAGCGCCACTACTGCCAGCTAAATGAAAGATTCAAACTACTGAAGGCACTAACTACTGATAGGCATAGTTAGCAAATGAAAGATTTTGATAGAGAACAAACAATGTATTAACCTTAATAGTGTTCAAAAGTCATAATATATATAGCAGTTCATGATATCCATTGTTATAAATGTACTGTTTGTGATGGACACACGTCCAGATCATCCGCTCTCAAAAATCCACCATCTCACTTCCCCACATCCACCACTGCTGGCGGCTCACCTCCAACTGCAACGCTACGCGCTGTTAACAGCCAACAGCCCAACGCTACAATGCCGACCAGCCTCAGACTGCACACAGCACAGCCAGTGATTTTCATACAGAGCGCTACGTGGCGGTGGCGTTACCAATATAAGAACCTAAACAGCCTACTTACAAGCTTTTTTGAAGACTATAAAGGTTATGACTAGCTGCTTCTGTCTCCGTTTGTAATCATCCATAATTAATTTTAATGTGATGATCTGTTCTGGGCAGCTTCTCCAGGGTATAAATCCGCCTTCATATTCTCCTAGCTCCTTTTCAAATTGATCTTTACAGCAATGTAGAGACTTCTTGACAATATTTCATATGTGCAATCCAATAGGGAAATCCCTCTTTAGTTGTCCGGATTTTATTTTTCTCCTTTTTTGTGTAATGTGTGTATGATAGCTGTAGTCCAATGTTCTGGTAGCTCTTCTCCGATCCAGATTTTAACTATGCATTTATGTAATGATATCTTCATGGATTCTGCTGCGCATTTCCACAGTTCTGCGTTTGTTTGATCTTCTCCACTTGCTTTCTAGTTCTTGAGGTCGCACAAATCTTTGTAGACTTCCTGAATTGTTGGTGGTTTTATATTTTCTGGTGGGGTTTTTATTGGAGTTTCCGTGTTTATTTCAAGAAGCTCAGGAGGATCCTTGCAATTTAGAAGTTCGTTAAATATTTCTGATAAAATTTCTGAATCTATTTTATCACTATGGGCTATCTTATTGTTTTTATCTTTTAGCATTAGTGTTGGGGGATCATATCTTTGGAGTTGTCTGCTACATGTTTTGTAGTAATCACATTAACTATAAAAGAGGCAAATAGAATATAGGAAATAATAAATGCCCATACCCCAACAACTGACAAAAATAATAGAAAAGACCACAGAGAAGATGTGGATGGATTTTGGGAGCTTTTGGGTCTGACAGCAGCAAACATCAACAAAAATCACACCAAAATTTATAATAGAGACTTTAATGCCCAATTAGGAAGGGAAAAGAGATACAGAGATGTAACAGGGAAATGGCTAGCACAACGAAGAACAAACCAGAATGGCATGAGATTGGTGGAATTCTGTAGAAACATGACATGATTTCAAAATCAACATACTTCATGAGAAGACCTAATAAACTTAAAACCTGGAAACACCCAGACTGGAGCAAATGAGGATGGTAGTTGGATCATGTCTGCATGGATAAGAACTACCACAAAGAAATCTACAATGTGAAAGTCCCGAAAGGAACTGACTCCGGATTAGATCATTACTTGATAAAAATAAAAGGTAAATTCACCCCGCTGAGGAAGAAGAAATTCCACCCAAAAAAGAAGAGAACCTATGACTCTCATAAATTGATAAATAACAAGGAATATGAAGAACAAACTAGGAATGTAAAAATAACAGATGATCTTGATGAAATGATTCCCCGATTGGAACAAATAACTGAACAAGTTGCCCCAATAAATCCTAGGAAAAAACACCAGTCGTGGAATGACGAATGTGATAAAACAGTGGAAGATAGACACTACGCCTGGTTAAGGTATCTTAGTCAAAGAACAGTCTTACTTGGAACTCACAAAACAAAGACAGATAACTCAAAGAAACATTAAGCCGGTTTAAACATCAATATCAAAAAGATATACTTCCAATGATAGAAACAAATAGAAAGAAAACGAACTCACGAGATTACTAGACTCTATTACAAATACACTTATTGCTACGCATATGACGTAGTGTTCAAATGGTTCATATGGCTCTGAGCACTATGGTACTTATCATCTGGGGTCATCAGTCCCCTCGACATAGAACTACTTAAACGTAACTAACCTACGGACATCACACACATCCATGCCCGAGGCAGGATTCGAACCTGCGACCGTAGCAGCAGCGCGGTTCCGGACGTAAGCGCCTAGAACCGCTTGCCCACAGTGGCCGACGACATAGTGTTAGGTGGGGTTGGGGGAGTGGATTTATTCCACATTACCACATTACTTGCCCTGTGCAGCTTTTCCTGGCTCTCTGACGGGCCCCACGTCAAACACGTGTTGCTACGTGCAGTAATATTTACAACATACGAGATTTCGGCAGCACGCAGTTGCTTAGAGCTAAAATATGTCGGTCACACCATGTTGCATCCTTAGCTGTACTACGCACATTGCCCATGGGCAGTTTTGGGAACCTGTCCATCTGTAGTGTTTGACATAATGCCAGCAATAATGTTCAGTAGCCTACTTGATTATCACGCTGGGTCGAGCTGGCTTCTGTTGCCTGGCAGTGGCCGGAATAAAACTTTAAAATAGTTTACAATTCGCGCACCGAACTTGGTTTGGGTGCAGCACGCCTCGCTTCTAAAGATGCGTCCCAAATCTTTCAAGACGATTTCACTTTACAATTATTCTTCAAAAATGGTTCAAATGGCTCTGAGTACTATGGGACTCAACTGCTGTGGTCATAAGTCCCCTAGAACTTAGAACTACTTAAACCGAACTAACCTAAGGACATTACACACATCCATGCCCGAGGCAGGATTCGAACCTGCGACCGTAGCAGTCGCACGGTTCCGGACTGCGCGCCTAGAACCGCGAGACCACCGCGGCCGGCAGTCAATTATTCTTAACCTTGAATCTATATAGTGTTCTGACAGCAAGACTCAACTTGAACAGTAAGATATCCTACATGGGATATGTCCCTTATCTACTGTTAACATGAGCTTGACTTCCAGATCCAGATTAAAATGCAACTTTACACTAATTAAATACAGTGGTTTTCCTTCCATTAACTGACTATTCTGGCTAATCACTTGAGTGACGGAAATGATGCTTTGGTAGTTTTTTAGAGTTTGCATGTCTACATTTATTACAGAAATAAAGTATGCAAATACCTAATAGAAACACCCCACAACTGGCAGCTGAAATGTTTACTGAAATAATATTGTGGTGAGGATTTTCTTGAAATTATGAACTGATTGTAACATATGCTCCATTAAAATTTTCCCCTGCTGTGACTCGATAAATGAATGCATAAGTTCAGAGTTTAGGGTGGCATTAAGGTGACCTGAATATTGGGTAGTTAGTACTTTCAGTGACCTTTATGGCCGATACAACGTATTTCGCATGAGTGTCATGACAGTCGTACCAGTAAGCCCAGCCGGAAGACCAAAACCCGTCCTGACAATCTCACAACCTCTACTGTTAATGCTAACACAGCTTAACTGTAACTAATTTTCTCAACACCTCGGTTTCACTTTTACATAGCAATTTCTCAACGCAGCTTCTGGCGAGAGGACCGAGTAAGCCCAATGTATTCCTACATTTCCGGAGCAAGACCGTGGGGGAAAAATGTGCTTTTCACGTCTTATCTCATTTTCTTCAAAAACATACTCGTCTGACATGTCCGCATCAGTCTGTACTCCATTGCATGCATTTAACATACTCGTCTGACATGTCCGCATCAGTCTGTACTCCGTTGCATGCATTTCTCCATATCACCTAACTACGTAACTACATGAGCTGTCTATTGTCGGGAAGTAACAGTACTTAATGCGTTTTTATACATATTCATTTCCCTGTTACCCCCATTCCAGTGGGTATTTCTGAATGATGAGACACTGAAATGTCTCAATAACTCCTACTACTGGTATGTGCACTGCTATATACACACTTGCTCCATCCGTTCTTTCACTTACGCTATACTGTGATCATCATAAGAATAAACCTGACGTAAAAATTACAGCATTTAATCTTCCGCATATGTCTGAATCTCATTTACTTTCGTTTCACTTGGAGTGGAAGCCAAGCTGTGTCCAGTACAGTGAAGTACGATCATAAGGATACGTTTACACTATGTTAGACACACATAGACTGAGAGATAATGCGGGACAACAGCTTTACCGGCGCATTTAACCTGGATAGCACTGGCCAGATAGCTGGTACAACTAACTTGCCATAACGTTAGCAGCTGCAGTTCAGACGAGCTGACAAACAATATAGCTACGAATGTAATTTAATTTTAAAAAAGAGAATGAAATAATATTCGGCAAAACTCCAGCACTACCGCACGCTTCTTAGGTGATCAGAAAGCATAAAGTGCTCTCGTTCTCACCCAAAACAGTTTTCTAATTACAAACAAGAGTGACGAAGATTCCTAACTTAAACACAGAGTTGTTCTGAGTTGATGCAAGAGCATACTGCAGGGGTTTAAATGCTGAAGCCAATCAAGGCATTAATTCCAATCAGTCATCTGGTAACCTCTTAGCTCCTTCCTTATCTGAATCAGGGAAAAATATTTCTGTTCTTGAACTGTCATCTGCTACGTTGATATCGAGTCGATCAACAACATAATCCACGAAGCCATCCAGCCGCCGCATTTTCTCCTCTTCCTTTATGACGTGCCGTTCTACCTCCCACCAGCGTTCGACAGTGACGTGCGAAAAAGCTGCGTGAGTTAATTCGAATACGTCTGGCAGCTAAACACTCCTGTTATTTCACATGACAAAACCCTTAACTTAGCTCCAGATCAGTTCTGTTCGGTTCGTATTGTAATGTGACAGTGGCAACTGTAAAAATGCAACATTTGGATGGTGTGTTTTATGTTGTTCGTGTCAGACTACATCTATGGTATAAAACACTGAACATAGTCTAAATAATGAGTATTGGGTTCTTCATTTCTGTCCTAAAAGATCAAATTGTTTAGTTTTCTTAATTTAAGCAACTTTTATTAACACTCTTACATAGAGTATCGTTAGTTAAGAATTTATATTTGAAATGAAAACAGGAATTTCGCTTCCAATTTGTAATTGGAAACAAGAATACGTGCATTATTCACACAAAAAATGATTATGAATTTCACAATTACGAGATATATGCATCTCAAATTGAACTAAAAAAAGGATATTCAAGGCGAGACTTTACTAGCGCTCCATCAGTTGCACGAAATTATAAATCTGCTGCGCTACCGATTTCTGCTATACACCCGGAGTTGATGATGATGTTTGGTTTGTGGGGCGCTCAGCTGAGCGGTCATCAGCGCCCGTACAAAGTCCCTATTTTTTACACAGTTCAATTTAGCCACTGTCACAAATGATGGTGATGACGAACACAAACACTCAGCCATGTAATATGTAAGAAGGACCTTCTTCCAAAAGCGCAACTACACCAGTGTGCGTGTGCTATTGCTTCTGACCAATCATCGCGTTCGTGTTTGTTTGCATCAGGTTTATTATTACTATGAACAGAGAATAGTCATATGGGAAAATACTGCTAAATTATTTTCTGGCATTTCTGCTGTGTCTTATTTCTGGTGAGAACTATTTCTCTGCGAGGCTTAATCCTAATATAAGCTCCCAGAGTGGTATCAAAACCAGACTGAGCTTCCCGTTTACCACATGATACACTGCTTCCAGCAATACCGCTAGCTCGCGCCTACTTAAACCAAGCAGATTTGCCAATGGACGGAGTAAACTTACAATCGCCCACCCGGTTAGCCGTACGGTCTAACGCACGGCTTTCCGAATCGGAAAGCAGCGCCTGGTCCCCGGCACGCATCCGCCCGGCGGACTTGTATTGAGGTCCGGTGAGTCGTCTGGTCGATGGATGGTTTTAGGTGGTTTTCCATCTGCCTCGGCAAATGCGGGCTGGTTCCCCTTATTCCGCCTCATCTACACTATGTCGACGATTGATGCACAAACAAGTTCTTCACGTAAGCGTACACTACCATTACTCTTCCTCGCAAACATATGGGTTACACTCGTCTGGTATGAGACGTTGAAAGAGTTGTTCAGTGTGGGGCGGCGGAGGGGTGAAGTGGACTGCGGTAGTCGTTGAGGTGTTGTGGACCACTGCGGCTGCGGCGGGGACGGAGCCTCTGCATCGTTTCTAGGTCCCTGGTTAACATACAGTACAATACAGTACAAGCTTACAGTCGCCAATATGTTAGCTAATGAACTTCATTGCCTCTGTAGCTTCTCCAGATCGCTATTCACCATTTTCTTCATATTACTAGTAAACCATGTTAATTTCACCACTAACTCTCGTATTACCCTTTCATTTTTCAATTCTCCCTGCTCCAAACTAGACAATCACGTTGTGTGCCATTCTGGACAACTTTGGTAGAGCTTGCCATTTGCTGGACCTGACCCACTGCATGATTTAATTTTTGAACATCCTGCTCATCACTCATCCCGAACACCGTTTTTAGCAATTTTCTTCCTGCGTTCAACCAGTCTTTCTCCCTCCGAGTAACTTTCCACGCTATAATATCCATCAGCTCTCACAATTGTGCCCTTAACTTACCATAGCTGAGCTATAACTCATAGTATTAACCTTGCACTTTCCTGTGCTCTGTTCTCCCACTGGCTTAAGGTTGGAACAGGCTCGTTTGTAACCGCCGCGCGGAGTGGCCGCGCAGTTAGAAGCGCCATGTCACGAATTGCGCGACCCCTGCCTCCGGAGGTTCGAGTCCTCCCTCGGGCATGGGTGTGTGTTGTCCTTAGGGTAAGTTAGTTAAAGTTAGTTTAAGTAGTGTGTAAGTGTAGGAACCAATGAGGGCAGCAGTTTGGTTCCTTAGGAATTCACACACATTTTTCGTTTGTAACTTCCAAATATGTAACACATTGCATACTTGTTTCATAAATTCTGAAACGAAGTTCATAGCCTGATCCATGACTAAATTATCAGCTACTCCAAACTTCAGTATCTAACATGTAAGTAATGCCTGTGCTACAGGACAGACCTGTTGGTCTGGAATTGCTTTCATCACTGGAAACTGTGAAAACTGTCGATGGTCATAAGCACTTAGCATTTCCCCCACAGGTGTTTTGTTGAGCTATCCAAGGAAGTCGATCAAAAGCATTTGAAATGGCCTTGACACCTCTGATAAACTCTGCTTAGGGATTTTCTGATGTAAAATATCCAGTCTCTGCAAGCATAGAACACTGCCCTTGACATACTGCTCAACACTGCGCATTCTATTTCTCCACCAAAACTGTTCCACAATACATCTATCTGTTTATCATCGGTCATCATTACAACAAAACATGGTCAAGAACCTGTTGTAGCACTCCCCTTTGAACAGCTGTTGAGACCACGGCACATGATCGGCACCTCTGCACAACAAATCCTCATGTCCGATAACGTATGGCTGTGACTTACAATCTTTATCGTCTGCCTGTGGTTGCTGACATTCTAACACTCTCTTGCCCCATGTACTTAAAATGGCTACTTTTCGACTTACTGTGTTCATCTGTTTCCTACCTGGCTTATGGATAACGTCATAACCAAAATCACTGAACAATAATTTCCGATAATTTAGACGACTAGATGGGTCTTTCAGACGAAGCAACCATTTACGTCATGTATGATCCGTGACACCTTTAAATTTGTACCATATAAGTAACACCGGTAATACGTAATACTAGATATGGCGGCTAGCATTTCCTTCTCAGTTGCTGAGTAGCTTTATTTATTTGCGTCTACCCATATGGCACTGGATGCTCGTGTCTATTAACAAACTTAACCTAAATACAGAACGGACCCCCAACTTTGCCTTATTTCACCCTGAATCAGACTGTTATTGAAACGAATTGTTTCCAAAGACTAATTCTCCTTATCTTACCGAGAATTTTCATCAGTTAATACACGCACTATCTCTGTTAGAGCAGCAACAGGTTCGTTAGTAGTAGTTAAAGATAATGTATCCAGTACGCACATAAATTAACTCTAACAACTGAGAACAGATGCAGAATCTAACATAAACAATGTGAAACTCACCCAACAACATTGTGAGCTGATACTACTGAACTGGAGATCTGCTAAGTATCAATACCAGTGCTCGGCACCAGACTACGGCGTTGGTTTCTGAGGGTTCCCCAGCATTCGCTTCTCCCGCCAAGCCATAACATTTGGACGTTGAACGAACACTTCTAGGCACAACCTGTTGCGTCCGGAAATGTAACCAGCACTTCTGACAGCAACTATGGCCATCCGGCCTATTCAGTGCAACAACACAGCAGAATAGGTGAGAAAATTTGGTGTAGTGGAGTTTGATATAAGCTGCAGCGCGCAGTGAAACAGTGGTAGCGTTAACGTAAATTTATTGCTATCGGCTATATAGACTGTGATGGCCATCTTCTAAGTTGCCCAGCACTCGTGCACGCACAGCCAGTTGCGGAATGCGCTTATGCCGACTTCTGCCGTGACGTCCCATGCCATGAGTCGTGAGAGGATGCTACTGCAACCATGTTGGCTCGCAAGCATGTAAAGATAAGGTCGCTGTCAGCTCAGGGTCTCCTGTACTTTGTCAGCTCCGCACCCACGTGATCACACGTTGTCCCCATGCCATGCACTTGTATGTGACAGCCAACGCTAGCTCTTCGGTGCCGAGCAGCAGTGGCCCCGAGTCACATCGCAGGTCAACCACGATATTGACCAATGATGTCTAGGTGACTAGCAGGCCACAAGGGCGCACCTTCCCCAACCGCTCTGTAGACGCTAGCAGTCTGTTGGACAAGGTTCCTCAGAGGGCCGAGGCAGGCTGCACTTTAGCTTCCACGTCGGTGACGTTTGCTGCTGCTACGCTCTGATGTGGCATGCCTCGAGTTGGCACTAAACAAGTCGATCAGTGAGCAGGCAGCCATCATCTTCATCACCAAGGTGCTAGCTGCGGTTTTTCTGGAACTCAACAGATCAACATTCACTCAGGTTCAAGTTGCAGACAGAATGACGGCACGACTAAATACTCTAAGCCGCTCAATTCGATTATTTATTACTTATTGCTGCGCTTCTGTCACAGTTCGACCGGCAAATGGGGAGAGGAGTGGGGGGGGGGGGAATTTGTTGGATGTTACTTGTCCCACCACCTTTCCCTGGCTTGCTTCTAGGCTCCGCACAGAGCACGAGTTGCTAAGTGAGGTCATATTTGCAACGTGAGGGATTTCTGTGGCATGAACGTTTTCAGAGTTACAATATACGTATATTACTGCTTCGTCGGTCATAAAGTGTTGCGGCGTTGCGACGTCGCAAAACCGCCAAAAAGGAGTATATGACGTGATTTCAACAATACTGGTCAGTGGCCTAAACGATACGCAGATCAGGACGAACTCGCCTGTATCGTCTAGCAGCGACTTGCTTGAATGATACCCATGCCTCTCTCTCATGTAAGGTCATTGTGGATTCAGAGTTAACATCAAACATCAATTTTTTAATGCCATGTCCGACAAAGACGCATTCTTTTAGTTTAGCCTCTGAAAGGTGTGGAAACTTTTGGCAGACACACTTAAAACATGGTCCATCTTTAGGCAAAGGCTTTACAAGCTGTTTCATTAGGCCTAACTTTATATGTAGAGGTGGTAGGAGTAGGTTTTTCGGATCTACAAGGTTTTTGAGTAGAATGTTTATCTCACCAGGTTTTAAAGACTCCCTCACAGGCCAGTTATTTCTGCACCAGTGCTGATCCCTAGCCCTACCGTCCGATTCACACAAGAAACATGGAAATTTGGTAAAGCCACCTTGTTGACCAAGGAACAAGCATGTTACTTTTAGATCGCCGCATATCATTCAGCCATGAGCAGAATAGCCTATTTTATTTAGCACTATTTCTTGGTTTTCATAGCTTTCTTTCATATGTACCAAATGTCCAACAGGTATACATGCATACGTGTTACCATTATGTAATATAACAGTCTTTAAACTAGTTTTGGATGAATCAGTAAGCAGTCTCCAGTCTTCCTTTTTGTATATAATACCAAACTCATTCATCAGACTGGGAATGTCTGAGCAGTACACTAAATCACCTTCTTGTTGAAAAACCCTGGAAAATTGCTGCTCTCTCTTTCTGTACATGTTTATGTTGGTTCCAACTGCCAATAAGTTCTTTTCTTTTAGTCTAGAGCCAAGTAATTCAGCTTCTCCTTTCGTTATGCCCAGATCCCTAACCAAATCGTTACGCTCGGTCTGAGTAAACAATTTGGGCTCTAGACGTTCTGTATTACAATGGAATTCGTCATTATCTGGTTCATCTAAATCAGATTGTACATCAGAAAATACTTCTGTTGGAATTGAATTTAAATCATCTGGTGGTTCAGGAACCGGCAAATATGCACCATGTCCTACTGGTCGGATGGTGGACTTAAGGTTCGGGTAGCTTATTTCCTTCATGTTTTTCGAATTATGACCAGTAATATCAACATCGCAAAAGTAGCAAGCATCAGAATGATTTCTTGGCTTCCTCCATATCATAGTAACAGCAGTCTATGGGCTTTTTTCTCCTTTTTGGACCATTTTCTGAGACCTTCAACACGCACACGCAGAATTGCGACGCCGTGCGTTGTTACGGACAAGGAGAAGTACCTGTATATTTTTGTGACGATGAACACGCTGGTTTTTTGAGGGTAGTGCAATACACCTCAGAACTGATCGTCGTACCATGAGGGAGGACATCAAACAGTAAAGTCCGTCGTCATGACTTTACCGGCTGAGGGCGCAGCTTTGAACTTTTTCCTTAGAGGGGAGGTGATGTGGCGCCACTGCAAGGTTTGCCGTTTTCTTCCCAGATCGAAGAGATGAACCCATGTTTCATCACCAGCTAAGAAGTTCGACAAAAAATTGTCACGGTCAGCTTCTTAACGGAATAGCAATTCCGCTTAGATGGTTGTACACTGCTCACTATGGTCCTCTGTTAGGCGGCGAGGAACCTATCGGGCACACAACTTCTGAGTACCCCAACAGGTGAACGAGGTGTCAGCGCAGCCAACAGAGACATCCAGTTGTGCAGGGATTTGTTTGATTGTGATCCGTTGATCACGTGGAATGAGAGTGTAGGCACGTTCCAGTATTGCAAGAGTCAGCTGAGTGCTGCCGACCGGCATTCGGGAGAACGGACACGTTTGCACGATCTTGTTGCGATGGTGACCGACGTCTCGCACATTGGCTCGCCGTGCTTTTGTTCACAGCCAGGTCGCCGTAGACATGCTACGAGTGCCTATGAACATATGCGTCATTCTGGTTTTCACCAAAAGAAACTCAACGACAGATATCTGCTTGGAGCACACCTCCGTTACAGACGCCATTTTGAAGGCTACGTACAGAACCACCACCTACCGAAATTTCATAAAACTATAGACGCTGACGCGGGAGTACTTCACGATGTCTCACAGCAAATTCCGCAGTCCTTCACTCGAAATTGGCAGAGAAAAAAGTGTTGCAGGTTTTAATGTTTCCAGCTAGGTAATGATCCTCGAGACATGGTTAGCTGCTTACAACTAGAAAAATAACCGCCCGAAATTTCATCGGCTCCAAGCTGTCTGCTTGCATCATATTTATCACACTCTCCCGCAGATTACAAAATAGTCACAACCAACGCAGCACTTTAAGCACTACGAAAAGTCTATTTTGCTCCCATTTAGTGAGCTTCAACAACTCAGTTTCTTGAAACAAGATGATTACAGATCACTTAGCTCCATAGCGTATGAAGGATCAGATATTAAACGTTAAGATAGCACGGATTGAATCACAACGCTCACCTCTAAAAACTAGACTTCCCAATTAAATTTCAGTTTCGTATACAGGATCGTTGATCTCGCATTAAAAATCTGCTCTTGGAAAACAACCCATCCACAAAAGAGTCGCTTCATCCTAATGGCAAATTCCAAAAAGTGGTCACTCCACGCTGTCATGTTTAAGTGACGACAATCTTCGTGCTTCATTTCACGGGGATTCACAATCAACTGTGCCTTCTATTGCTGAAAACTTACAAGCTTTAGTCTCAGGCACAGGTATTCAGTAGGATCTATTTTAAATATCTACCGAGTGCTGCTATCTCGAAGGACTTGGTGACTGATCTGTAAGCAGAGGACCAGAAATCTTTCTTCGATGTCACAGAAAACCTTTTGAGATATTACAACAGTTTGAGAAACTATCTCGGTCTCTCGGCAAACGGAGAAAAACCTCACGATGTGAACTGCATCCCAGTAAGGATTTCATTAAACGCATGCTCACAAATAAGCTGCTTAGCGTGGTAGTAATTGTAATGTGCATATCTTTCGTAAACAAGTTACGCAACTGTGATTACGTAGACTTTCCTAGCGAAATGATTGGTAATATTCTTGGATATGCAGCCGGATAATATAGTCCTTTTGACGCTGTATCTTAACGGACCAACCGGCCGCCGTCTTCAGGCGATTGTGCTGAGCTTCCAAAAGAACTAGCGGCTCCTCCGTACACCGCTGCCGGCCCATCGCGCATGCGCGAGGAGTAGCTGCTACCTCAAGCGCAAGCGAACTAGCAGCGCACCTGTGGAAGAAATAAGCAAGAAGACTTATTACTCGCAGAACACTAATTACGAGAATCCGCTGATCGAAATGATTATTGTTCTTCTTATTTCATGAGCAACATTTTGAACAAGGTTGGTTGGTTGGTTGTTTGGGGAAGGAGACCAGACAGCGTGGTCATCGGTCTCATCAGATTAGGGAAGGATGGGGAAGGAAGTCGGCCGTGCCCTTTCACAGGAACCATCCCGGCATTTGCCTGGAGTGATTTAGGGAAATCACGGAAAACCTAAATCAGGATGGCCGGACGCGAGATTGAACCGTCGTCCTCCCGAATGCGAGTCCAGTGTCTAACCACTGCGCCACCTCGCTCGGTTTTTGAACAAGGGGGCGGTGTCACCATGGGAGGCCCTCTGTCTCCTGTGGTGGCCAATTATTTTATGGAAGACTTTGAAGAAAAAGCCTTCTAGTCAGTTACTCTCTTGTTTTCTGCAGTATGTGGATGATACATTCGTGGTATGGCCACATGGACTAGATACTCTACGTTCCTTCAGCATCTAAATTCGCTTCATCCGAATATAAACTTCACAATGGAAGTGGAAAAAGATGGTGCTTTACGTTTTCTTGATGTCATGGTACGAAGGAAAGCAGATGGAACCTTGAGACAGAGCGTCTAGTGCAAGCCATCGCATACAGATCTATTTCTGCAGGCCACAAGATGGCATTATCCTGCACAATGGGGTAGTTCATTACGGACGTTAGTTCATAGAGCACATGTGGTATCTGATCCTGAGAGACTGTCGAGTGAAATACAACATTTGAAGACAGTGTTCGACAAAATGGTTATTCTGAGAGACAGATAGGTAATGCATTCAGGCCCAGGCGAGTTCAATCTATGGAGCAGAATGGAGATACGACGACACCCACCACTCTGGCAGTTTTGCCGTATTTTGGTGCCATGTCATCGAGAACCGGAGGAGTCCTCGGAACATATGGAATCAAGTGTGTTATTCAACCATCTGCAGATACTGAGAAACCTGTCTGGTTCGGTTAAGGATGACCTTGGCCTGAGGAAATGTGGTGTGTACAAGATTCCTTGCCAGTGTTGGGCAGCGTATATAGGCCAAGACGCGCCGCACAGTACAAGAACGCTGCGATGAACATCCGCGTCACACACGCCTTCGTCAACCGGAAAAGTCGGCAATTGCGGAACACTGTTTGAATACAGGACATAGTATGATTTATGAAAAGACGGAGGTTTTATCCCGGGCATCATCTTTCTGGGATTGCGTGATTAAGGAAGCAATACATATCCGTACAGCCGATAAGCTCATCAACAAGGATGAGGTACTTCTGCTGAGCACAGCCTGGAACCCTGCATTGGCTGCTATTAAATTACGACGCGAAGATCAAGATTCTTCGATAACAGGCCCGCCATAAAACTGGCCTAGTACGGCCGTTGGTGAGTAACGTCTGGCCGCACTGTTGACAAACGCAGCGAACAGCGCACGCGCGGGAGAGCCGCTCTGCGATTTTCCGCAGAGGGAGTTTGAATATGGCAAATCATTGCGCATGCGCGATTTCCGTGGCTGCGCCTTCTTCGCGTGCGTCTTCTATAAACGGAGCACCGACGTGCGGATACCGTCAGCCGTACCTAGCCACCATCAAGGTTGAACCACCTGAAGATGTCGGACAGTTCCTCCGAGGAAATATTGTGGAATTTGCACAACGTGATCCGGCGGCAAACCCGTGAAGACTATCCACAACACATCCGCCGAGAAAGCTTGATCATTGTTGTTTAAGATCAGATAAAATCAGATTCTACAGCTTACATAAAGGGAAACGCTTATTCATTTCAATAATATTATCAACTAATCGAATTTCAACAGTTTTCTGTAGAACACATTCCAAGCGGTGGAAAGCAGGAGCGATAACTTGCATCTCATTAGACGTCATCTTATGTTCCTCATTAAGACAGTGGTCTACCACTGTGGTTTTCTCCGGCTGGAGCAGACGAGTGTCCCGACTGTGTTCTACACATCGGCCCTGAATAATACGGATAGTTTGGCCAAAATAAACCAATCCACAGTGACAAAGAATTTTGCACGCCCAAGTCACCCTTTACTGATCCGAGAAGGGCTCTAATCTTAGACGGTGACATAAATGCCTTTATGATCTTATATCTCCGTAATAGTCTTGAAACTACTGAGGAAATACTATCAGCAAAAGGTACCAAGAGTTATGCAACTGGCGACCACAGTCTTCCAGAAAGACTGTTTTGAAATTAGTTACAGCGGTGATGAAAAAGACGATAGTGAACTGCTGGAGACGTGACGTTGCTCAGGCAAACTGTTGCTTCGGTCGAAAGGCGAGCGGCGTACTCTGAAGGAAGCAACGACCGGTAGTCCAGAAGAGTGGCGCGGACTGTCTGCCCGATCGACAGCGGCCTCTAGCCCTGCAGCACTCGAGTTGAGCCGTCATTGAATAGTCTCATGCTAACCCCATCAGGCCCACCCGGTTGGCCGTGCGGTCTAAAACGCACGGCTTTCCGGGCGGGAAGGAGCGCCCAGATCCCGGCACGAATCCGCCCGGCGGATTTGTGCCGAGGTCCGGTGAACCGGCCAGTCTATGGATGCTTTTTAGGCGGTTTTCCATCTGCCTCGGCGAATGCGGGCTGGTTCCCCTTATTCCACCTCAGTTACACTATGTCGGCGATTGCTGCGCAAACAAGTTCTCCACGTACGCGTACACCACCATTACTCTACCACGCAAACATAGGGATTACACTCGTCTGGTGTGAGACGTTCCCAGGGGGGTCGACCGGGGGCCGAACCGCACAATAACCCTGGGTTCGGTGTGGGGTGGCAGAGGGGTGAAGTGGTCTGCGGTAGTCGTCGTGGGGTTGTGGACCACTGCGGCTGCGGCGGGGAGGGAGCCTCTCCGTCGTTTCTAGGTCCCCAGTTAACATACAATGCAATACAATACAACCCCATTAGAGTCAAAGAATTAAATCACTGAGACGTAAGTGACACCAAAGTTCAAAAGGTGGACAGTGCAATGGAGTGTAACCCATTTTGTACATACCTCAGTGCTTTCATCGATAGACATTAAAATAAAAAGTTACAATCCATTGCGACATTACATTACAATTCTCGTCATGAAATTCTATACTGCAGTCAGCCAGTGAGAAATGTATTGTTACTTGCTTTCCGTGTCCGTTATTGTCTCAGTGCCTCCTGTTGTGCCACTTCCACGCCGTCGTGACACAGGGAAGGACTTTTTTACCTGTACGTTAAGGAGTAACGACAGGATGACGCTCACGTCTCTCTCTCTCTCTCTCTCTCTCTCTCTCTCTCTCTCTCTCTCTTTCTCTCTCTCTCTTCATCCGTCCCTTCCGACTCCGCTGATCTCGCGCGATGGCCAGCAGTTGTAATTCCGCGCCTTGCTGTCACAGTTACGGATCACATGCGGCACACGTGGAAAAGAGTGCGATGACAAATTACGACCCATCAAAATGACGCCCGAATTGCTGTTGCACTGTATAACCTCCCGGCCCTTTGCATTCATGGGAGGACATTAAAAAATTTATTGCCTTGCAAATATGCATCGCTAATATTTCACGCGATAATAAAGCGGTCACCTCCGGCGGAAGTGCGCCGGCGGCGGCCTGCAAAGCGCCACCGTGCTCCCCTCTCGCTTCGGCACGTAGCCTGTCAGCGATCGTTCACGGCCGTACGTGTTTGATGAAATGGCCCAGCAATAAATCAGCCGGCGCATGCGCGCGGGTTAATTTCTGGGCGCCCGCCGTCGCTGCGCTGGAAGGCAGCCCCTGCGCCCACGGCGACTCCGCGCGCCACCCCCACACCGCCACCCACCAACAAGTCGGCCCCCGCGTGCGGCAGATATGAATCAATGCCCCCCGCTTCTGCCGCGCTGTGCACGTCTCCAGGCCGCGCGCCGGCACCGCCCACCGGCGGTGATATATGGAACATTCAATACCAGACAGCTCCAGGACACAATACTTCTTCCTCCAGTGATTGAAGTGATTTGTGGTGAAAGTATAAATGCACAAAAGGGAACTTTTGGATATATTTGTCTCGTGCATATTCATTGCTCTTTATCTTCCGCTTTCGCAATTCGAAACCCCTTTCTGTTACCACGTCTCATCGCCCCTTCTCTTCTCTGTCTTCCGCTGCCTGTCCACCTTCTTTTGTTTTCACTCGACTCGCGTGCGTGTCGGCGAATGGACCGCGATCGCGATGTACCTCGTGACATCTCTTCCCTCGTCGGAACTGACATTTAAATTTATTCGTGATTTATGCGATATGGAAATGAGTTGCTTTGACTGGGACAGGTGATGCCCAGTATTTCACTTGCGAATCGATACATATTCCCGTCGACCTGCTTTCTGAACTTTCACCTACTCTCCAAATGTTTTCTGAATGCAGCGGATTGTTTTAAAAGCGTCTCGATTTCAACCCTCTCCTACTTATTTATAGCGATTTATGATATATATTTCTCGCAGAAACGGTTTCATTTGAATTAGAACAGCAGGAAACCTTGCATTTTTTTGTATTGGGTTCAGTTTTCTGTACTCTAGAGTAAAGTTTAAGCTAATATCTTTTTCAAAATTCCTGCTGCGATAACAAAGTGTATTCGGGTTTGTTGAGGGTTAAAGTTACCACAGTATAATAAAAACCATGCGATTCTGAGACTCGTAGTTCATAAACTATTCAAAGTAAAATCCTATAATAAATTCAAAGGGAATGTTGTATTTTATAGATTGAGGTGGTATTATGGTATTTTTTGAAATTAAATTGAATGTGATTTCCATCATGTTTCACATTTTTTCTGAAATACGCTATTTTAAGTGGACTAAAAATCATGCCTCATTGTTCAGCATTCGATTTAAAAACGATGTTACTAAACATTTTATGGTATCTTCTAAAGGGAGGTGTAGAAAAAGTAAATAGTAAATAGACATAGCGGTAAAACACACTGGCTGCACTGCGCCGCATAACGCAACACCATACTGCGAGAGCACATCCCATGTTGAGTAGCTGACAGCAGCCTATCGTAGCCTAAATACAGAGTGAGTGTAAATATTTATCACTTAATCAACTTTTTTTCCTTCTTTCAGACGAAGGTCTCCATAAAACTTAAAATTGAAATCAAAGTGTAATAAAAAGAGATTCAAGCCTATATAAGTTCAATCGTTATGAAAACTTAGTTTATGTTTAATACTTGAAATAAAAGTTTGTAAAAATTTTATTAATTATTTTTATGTTATTTTAAATACCTGTCTTAAACAGCACACATTTAACATCAGAATGAATCGTCCTTCACTGAAATTCGAATTAAGGTTCTCGAGTTAACCGGCAGACAAAATGTCTCGTTCGGAAAACAATGCAAACCTTTACTGAAATTTAATTCGTAAACAAGTGAACTTTTATGAGATAACTTTATCAAAGTTGTTTAATTTTATAGTAAATGGCACATGTAGTAATAATTGTAGCGCTGTCGTTAGGCATTTGTTTTGTTTTCGTACGTCAGTGGCACTTGTCTGTCTAGCAGGCTCTCAGAGACCAGTGTGGCCTTTGCCCCCAGCTGGTGCACATCGACAGCGCAGAAAGATACGTATATAGCTTCATTCTGTGTTTACGTCGTAGATTCTCACTTACATTGCGTGTGAGTTTCGTATAGAAGGTGTAATTTCGAGATTTAGTTACTGTAATCGTAAATTCAGTCAGATTGTAGCGCAGTCGTTAGGCATTTTTACAGGTTAGTTCATACATTCTTTGCGTGTTTCCCTTGCGTTATCTAGGCACGGACTCGTGTTTCAGTAACTGTTGTTCAACATCGATTAGAATGGACAGGGAATGTGATTGCTGTGTTCGGATGACGGCTGAGGTGGCATCCCTTCGCTCACAGCTACAGGCGGCGCTGACTTCGGTCACACAGCTTCAGGCTGTGGGCAGCCGGACATGGGCATCACGGGGATGTCAACCTCGTCCCGTCTGTCCCCAGGTCGGTCTGCCGCTGGGGTTGCCCCGGTTGCTGCCCGCAGTGGGGCTGAGCCCCCGCCTGTGGTTGATTGGGAGGTCGTTCAAAGGCGTGGCAGGCAGCGAAAGACGTCCCCGGAGGCTGATCAGAAAGCCTCCCCGGTGCGTCTGACAAACAGGTTTCAGGTACTGTCTCTTGCTGAGCCAGATGCAGCTGCCTGCCCTGTTTCAGAGGATGATTCTCAGCCTTCAAGGTCTCGGCAATCACAGAGGGTGGGTTTATTGGTAGTTGAGAGCTCCAGTGTTAGGCGCGTAATGGGGCCTCTTAGGGGTATGGCGGCTAAGGAGGGGAAGAAATCCAGTGTGCACTCCGTGTGCATTCCGGGTGGAGTCATTCCTGATGTGGAAAGGATCCTTCCGGATGCCATGAAGAGCACAGGGTGCAGCCAGCTGCAGGTAGTGATACATGTCGGCACTAATGACGTGTGTCGCTTTGGATCTGAGGAAATTCTCTCTGGATTCCAGGGGCTATCTGATTTGGTGAAGGCTGCCGGTCTTGCTTACGAGATGAAGGCAGAGCTCACCATCTGCAGCATCGTTGACAGAACCGACTGCGGACCTTTGGTGCAGAGCTGGGTGGAGGGTCTGACTCAGAGGCTCAGACGGTTTTGCGACCGTGTTGGCTGCAGATTCCTTGACTTGCGCCATAGTGTGGTAGGGTTTCGGGTTCCGCTGAATAGGTCAGGAGTTCACTACACTCATCTGGCGGCTACACGGGTAGCGGAGACTGTGTGGCGTGGAATGGGCGGTTTTTTAGGTTAGAAAGCCTCGGGAAAGTACGGGGTGGGCTGCAATCTCAAAGGGTGCATGGCAAATACAGGACGAGCTTGGATTAAGGAACAGTCGGAATTGTAGTTGTAAATTGTTGTAGTTGTGCTGGGAAAGTCCCTGAGCTTCAAGCGCTAATAGAAAGCACAGAAGCTGAAATCGTTATGGGTACAGAAAGCTGGCTAAAGCCTGAAATAAGTTCTGTAGAAATTTTTACGAAGTCTCACACGCTGTTCATGAAAGATAGATTAGGCAGAATTGGTGGTGGAGTGTTTGTGTCTGTCAGTAGTGGTTTATCTTGTAGTGAACTCGAACTAGATACTCCGTGCGAATTGGTATGGGTGGAGGTTATACTTAACAGCCGAACTAAGTTAATAATTGGCTCCTTCTACCGACCACCAGACTCCGATGATATAGTTGCTAAACAGTTCAGAGAAAATTTGAGTCTCGTAACAAATAAATACCCCACTCATACGGTTATAGTTGGTGGGGACTTCTACCTTCCCTCGATATGTTGGCAAAAATACTTGTTCAAAACTGGTGGTAGGCAGAAAGTATCTTCCGAGATTGTCGTAAATGCTTTCTCCGAAAATTATTTCGAGCAGTTAGTCCACGAACCCACGCGAATTGTAAATGGTTGCGAAAACACACTTGACCTCTTAGCCACAAACAATCCAGAGCTAATAGAGAGCATCATGACTGATACAGGGATTAGTGATCACAAGGTCGTTGCAGCTAGGCTCAATGCCGTTTCTTCCAAATCCACCAGAATCAAACGCAAAATAATTTTATTTAAAAAAGCGGATAAAGTGTCACTAGAAGCCTTCCTAAGAGACAATCTCCATTCCTTCCGAACTGACTATGCAAATGTAGACGAGATGTGGCTCAAATTCAAAGATATAGTAGCAACTGCAATTGAGAGATTCATACCTCATAATATACAACCGCTCGCTCACCGATAGATCTGTACCTACAGATTGGAAAATTGCGCAGGTCGCACCAGTGTTTAAGAAGGGTAATAGGAGTAATCCATCGAACTACAGACCTATATCATTGTCGTCGGTTTGCAGTACAGTTTTGGAGCATATACTGTATTCAAACATTATGAATCACCTCGAAGGGAACGATCTATTGATAAGTAATCAGCATGGTTTCAGAAAACATCGTTCTTGTGCAACGCAGCTAGCTCTTTATTCGCGCGAAGTAATGGCCGCTATCGACAGGGGATCTCAAGTTGATTCCGTATTTCTAGACTTACGGAAAGCTTTTGACACCGTTCCTCACAAGCGATTTCTAATCAAGCTACGGGCCTATGGGGTATCGTCTCAGTTGTGCGATAGATTCGTGATTTCCTGTCAGGGAGGTCGCAGTTCGTAGTAATAGACGGCAAATCATCGAGTAAAAGTGAAGTGATATCAGGTGTTCCCCAGGGAAGCGTCCTGGGACGTCTGCTGTTCCTGATCTGTATAAATGACCAGGGTGACAATCTGAACAGTTCTCTTAGGTTGCTCGCAGATGATGCTGTAATTTACCGTCTAGTAAGGTCATCCGAACACCAGTTTTAGTTGCAAAGCGATTTAGAAAAGATTGCTGTATGGTGTGGCAGGTGGCAGTTGACGCTAAATAACGAAAAGTGTGAGGTGATCCACATGAGTTCCAAAAGAAATCCGTTGAAATTCGATTACTCGATAAATAGTACAATTCTCGAGGCTGTCAATTCAACTAAGTACCTGGGTGTTAAAATTACGAACAACTTCAGTTGGAAAGACCACATAGATAATATTGTGGGGAAGGCGGGCCAAAGGTTGCGTTTCATTGGCAGGACACTTAGAAGATGCTACAAGTCTACTAAAGAGACAGCTTACACTTCACTCGTTCGTCCTCTGTTAGAATATTGCTGCGCGGTGTGGGATCCTTACCAGGTGGGATTGACGGAGGACATCGAAAGGGTGCAAAAAAGGGCAGCTCGTTTTGTACTATCACGTAATAGGGGAGAGAGTGTGGCAGATATGATACGCGAGTTGGGAGGGAAGTCATTAAAGCAAAGACGTTTTTCATTGCGGCGAGATCTATTTACGAAATTTCAGTCACCAACTTTTTCTTCCGAATGCGAAAATATTTTGTTGAGCCCAACCTACATATGTAGGAATGATCATCAAAATAAAATAATAGAAATCAGAGCTCGAACAGAAAGGTTTAGGTGTTCGTTTTTCCCGCTCGCTGTTCGGGAGTGGAATGGTAGAGAGATAGTATGATTGTGGTCGATGAACCCTCTGCCAAGCACTTAAATGTGAATTGCAGAGTAATCATGTAGATGTAGATGTAGATGTAAAGGAAATACGAGGTCAGTCTTTTCATTTTTCATCCGGTTTGAAATGGAACAGCACGTAGACGGTTCTGGACAACTTCCACAAATGTTAAAAGCTGCATCCCATAATACACAGCTCTACTTCTTTACTTAATTCAAAGGCGATCGATTTCGATTATGAATCTGACCATCCTCGGGTCACAAAACCGCATGCTTGCACAGCTGTAGTACCCAATGAAACTCTCACAGTGTTCCATTCTTAATTAAATTGTCGTGTAGAACATTCATATCATGTGAACATCAAGTATGATGATTCCTAATCCGAGATAACAGGACAGGTACAAGCGCATATGACGTTTACGTGACATGACTGTCGTACATGGCCAGCGGTATTAAGAATGGAAAACTGTAAAAGTTTCATTGGGATCGCAGTTGCGCAGTGCGTAGCTTAATACATTTTTGTACCCCGAGGATGTTCATATAAAAGTCCTAAATTGATCGTCTTTAATAAAAGTGAGGAACTAAAACTCCGTATGCAGTTTTTAAAATTCACAGCATCTGAGTCGGATATGTTTCTGCCCAGGACATATCACAATAAATTTAGAATAGGGAGACTTTTGGTTCAAATAGCTCCGAGCACTATGGGACTTAACATCTGAGGTCATTAGTCCCCTGGAACTTAGAACTACTTAAACCTAACTAACCTAAGGACAGACTGAAGCGCCTAGAACCGCTCGGCCACACCGGCCGGCAGGGAGACTTTTCACAGAACATGTGCAGCACTGACTAAAACCACCTGTTTTTGACTGAAGTGCATGCGTCTATAATTTTGCTTCGTTTCAGAATAGCTGACATAATTATTCCGCTGCTGTAAACCGAATAACTGACAGTCAAATGAAATGTGACGCCGTCGATCTGGAATATGCGAGCTCTTACGAAATTATTGTTTCATTCACAGTAGTCTTGGGAGCATCAGAAGGACTTGAAACAGTTCGCCGGTTTTTACACTTATCAACACCAGTATCTCGTTACAAAAGTAAAAGTAAACATTCGAAATTCTTAGAAACAGCCAGTAGCTGTTGATGTCAAGTGACCAACTGATCGTTCGATGTGATACTTTTGTAACAAGATACTGATTCTGATACTGACTCATAAGAAACGAAACCAGTTGACAGCTGGATTGTTAAAAGTTAAAACGTGGTGCAAATTATTCGTAAAATATTCCTGAGCAGAGTCGCTACTAACTGTGGAGGACCCTTAATTGTTTCTAGAATGAAATTTTCACTCTAGAGCGGAGTGTGCGCTGATATGAAACTTCCTGGCAGATTAAAACTGTGTGCCGGACCGAGACTTGAACTCGGGACCTTTGCCTTTCGCGGGCAAGTGCTCTACCAACTGAGCTATCCAAGCATGACTCACACCCCGTCCTCACAACTTTACTTCTGCCAGTACCTCGTCTCCTACCTTCCAAACTTTACAGAAGCTCCCCCAGGCTGTGGCTAAGCCATGTCTCAACAATATCCTTTCTTTCAGAAGTGCTAGTTCTGCGAGGTTCGCAGGAGAGCTTCTGTAAAGTTTGGAAGGTAGGAGACGAGGTACTGGCAGAAGTAAAGCTGTGAGGACGGGGCGTGAGTCGTGCTTGGATAGCTCAGTTGGTAGAGCACTTGCCCGCCAAAGGCAAAGGTCCCGAGTTCGAGTCACGGTCCGGCAATCAGTTTTAATCTGCCAGGAAGTTTCATATCAGCGCACACCTCGCTGTAGAGTGAAACTTTCATTCTATAAACATCCACCAGGCTGTGGCTAACAACTCTGAAACGTTTCAATACCCAATACATAAGATAAAAATGACCAAGCTTGTCCTTTCGATCGAAGGACAGTAGCAACCACTTTTTCTTACAACTGGTGTGTAGAGGACGTTAAAATCCTTATCTCCATGTGATTAATGAACAGAGCTGTAAGGACTACAGATAGATGAGAACGAAAATGAAATACTTCAGTTAATTTACAAAATATTCATAATCATCAGCTACACGAGCAATGTTTGCTGTAAGCAATCATTTCTCATAGTAGTATCTATAGTTTTCACGTCCATAAGCAGCAACACTGAAAAAATTACTGACCATACATCATAAAGCACGACAAAGTTAAACACAAATGTCAATAAATGAAGATAGTATCTGTTATTTCGGACATGTCCGAAATAACAGATACCATCGGTGACCGTGCATCTCTGTAATCAAACGATAATTAAATCTAGACCTACGAGTGTAGTGTGTGGACATTAAGTTCAGAATGTGGGCCTCACAGGGAGCGTGCAAAAGATAAATTCCTGCAGTCGCAGTATCCTCTGTGCCCTCGGTGGCTCAGATGGATAGAGCGTCTACCATATAAGCAGGAGATCCTGGTTTCGGGTCGCGGTTGGGGCACACATTTTCAACTGTTTCCGTTGATGTACAGGGTGATTCAAAAAGAATACCACAACTTTAAAAATGTGTATTTAATGAAAGAAACATAATATAGCCTTCTGTTATACATCATTACAAAGAGTATTTAAAAAGGTTTTTTTTTTCACTCAAAAACAAGTTCAGAGATGTTCAATATGGCCCCCTCCAGACACTCGAGCAATATCAACCCGATACTCCAACTCGTTCCACACTCTCTGTAGCATATCAGGCGTAACAGTTTGGATAGCTGCTGTTATTTCTCGTTTCAAATCATCAATGGTGGCTGGGAGAGGTGGCCGAAACACCATATCCTTAACATACCCCCATAAGACAAAATCGCAGGGGGTAAGATCAGGGCTTCTTGGAGGCCAGTGATGAAGTGCTCTGTCACGGGCTGCCTGGCGGCCGATCCATCGCCTCGGGTAGTTGACGTTCAGGTAGTTACGGACAGATAAGTGCCAATGTGGTGGCGCTCCATCCTGCTGAAATATGAATTGTTGTGCTTCTTGTTCGAGCTGAGGGAACAGCCAATTCTCTAACATCTCCAGATACTGTAGTCCAGTTACAGTAGCACCTTCGAAGAAAAGGGACCAAAAACTTTATTGGCGCCTCAAGCGAACAAATGTACAACTAAATGAAACTTTATAGCTCCCTTAATTCGCCGACAGATAGTGCTTAGCTCTGCCTTTTGTCGTTGCAGAGTTTTAAATTCCTAAAGTTGTGGTATTCTTTTTGAATCACCCTGTGTATCAACGCATGTCGGCAGCTTAGGTTCTTGATTTAATTACCATTTCACAAATATTATTGTGAACACAAGTGCAAACATGGATTCATGGTAAAAAGAATGAAAGTAAAATAACACCAAAGAGTATGTATTTCTTCTCTGGTGACACTATACCTAATAACCCTTACATATTTTCAATATTGTACACCTAGAAGATATTTCTTTTGCTGTGGAACGTGATTAAAACCAAGAACAATTAGCAGTACAAGTGGAAACATATTGTCGGAAAAAAATCGCAGCATCAAGAAGGAGTTGTGAGACATAAACGAAAATTTGTGAGGAGTGTGAAGTCTTTTAAAATTTCGCGCCAGTTGTATAAGGGTGGCGCTAGTAGAGCCACTATGAGGATGCAAATCATGTTTGCTTTAACACAGCCTGTAGCGGGCCTGAAATTTGACGTGGTGAGTTGATGTTAGTCAAGAATGCCTTTAATGCCACAAAGACACTACTACAACACCTCACTGATTTTGAAAGAGGTCATGTAATATGGCTACGAGAACCTGGGTGTTCCTTTTACGATACAGTAGAAAGACTTGGCAGGAATGTAGCCCCCGAAGTTGACTGTTGGCAGCGGTGATGATGAGAATGTGTGATCGTAAGAAGATCGGGCTCTGGACGGCCACGTGGCACCACCCAGAGGGTGGACCATCGTGTTCGGCGTATGGCTCTGGCGCGTCGTAGTGTATCTAGAGCAGCAATCTGAGCAGCAGTTGGCACCACAGTGACACTAACAACTGTTAAAAATCTGATACTTCAAGGACGGTTCCGAACGAGAAGCTTCTTAACGTACGTTTCACTGACTCCAAACTAAAGCCAATTACGACTTCGGTGGTATCAAGCGTGAGCTCATTGGAGGGCACCTTGCAGGTCTGTTACGTTTTCTGATGAAAGCTGGTTCTGTCTCGGTGCCATTAATGGCCGTATGTTGATTAGAAGAGAGCCATTGGGAGCCTGCAAGCAACTTTTCTGTGTGCAAAACGCACGGGACCCACACCTGGAATTATAGTCTACGCCGCGATTTCGGATGACATCAGGAGCTCTCTCGTGGTTATTCAACCCAACTTGACTACAAATTCGTACGTAAATCTGGCGATTCGACCTGTTGTGCTGCCATTCACGAAGAGCATTCAAGGGGATATTTTCCAACAGCGTAACTTTCGCCGACATACTGCTGTTGTAACACAACATGATATACAGAATGTCGACATGTTTCCTAGGCCTGCTCGAGCGCCAGATCTGTCTCCAGCCGAGCGCATATGGGACATCATCGGATGACAACCCTAGTGTAGTCCACACCCAGCATTAGCCGTTCCTGTATTGGCAAACCAAATGCGACATGTGTGGGACTTCATCCCACGTACTGATATCCGGCACCTGATATCATAATGCATGCACGTTTGCATGCCTGCGTTCGACATTCTAGCGGTTACATCGATTATTAATGTACCTGCATTTCGCATTTGCAATGGCTTTTCTCGCACTTACGTTAACCTTTGACCTCGCAATGTTAATCGTTTTAATATGTTGCCTAGACAAATCTATTCGCGAAACTTCCTTGCTGTACGTTAATTACTTTTTGGCGTTGCGATTTTTTCCCGTAAGTATACACCCATCAGTTTGGCACAAGGGGCTAAACGCTGGCACGCTCTCGCAGTTCCTTGCTAATGCCGAATAGACTGAGGCAGTTAAATCTCGGATAACACCTCTGTGACCACTTGATTGCTCAACCACCAAATCCTACTCTCACGTCCGAGAACGTGATAATCGTATCGGTCCTAGGCAATGCATACTTTCACTAGGAGTGTAGCGGATGGTAGACCGTGAAAGTCGAGTTTCCGCTGCTTTAAAACTTGGGCCCCCATCTGAAGGAGAAAACGCTAGCAGAAAAGAAATAGGTCAGGAAACCTAAAGGTGGCAGCACCGCCACCTGCCTATTGTAGCAAAGGCGGGTATTCTGTAATAAGGGGAACTTTAACACACTCAAAATCTTCAAAAAAGAAAGCTGGGTGTAACTCAAGGAAAATAACCAAAACATAACGGGAGGAACGACATGAAATTTCATGCAGAAAAAGGATTGGGAATTTGGAATTTACCAGGAATAGTAAAAAGAAAAGAGAAGAGTTAAGGATCAGAAACACCAGTATGTCAGTAATCACTGAAAAAGAAAGTAACTGAAAGCGAAAAGGATTTAAAGGCTGTGTATACAGTGGAGTGATAATCAAAACGAATTTTCGAGTAGCAGCCTCGGTTGACTACAGATACAAGAACAAGATTGACACTCATGCCTTTGTAAATGAAAGAGCAACCCCATCAGCGCTAAAAATATAGAGAAGCTGTATCTTAATAGTAAGTGTATATGCCTCTGAAAAAAGATAGAGATAACAAGCTGTCCTATGAAGACCTTCAAAAACAAGTAGCTCAAAGTAAGAAAGAAGTTCGAGTCACAGTCCGGCATAAATTTTCATGTGTCACCGATAGACAATATCTTCATACATAATGCAGTTAATGACAGAAATAATTCGCAATTGTGAATAAATTTCATAAGAAGGTTACCTGATTAATTATAAGGGTGGACCTTAACGCACGTGTTGAGAATTTACCAGTACCAGGAAAAATATGAACATTTGGAGAGCAGGTAATGAATAGTAATGGACACTAATTACCTCACTTGGCAACATATAACAAAATAACTAAATGAAAATGATAGCCTCTTCTGAATGACGGATATTTATAAATTCACGCCGAGTGCAAGTGACTATGAATCGATTATTGACTATATCATAGTGAGCAGAAAGCTCGGAGTACATGCACAAGATGTAAGATTTCATAGAGGTAGGGGAATAGAGTCAGATAATTTCCTGGCGATTGCCAACGTAAACCTGACTACTAGATGGAGGGAATAAGTTATTACGAGAAGTTAACTCGGAGACAAAGTTTTCCAAGCCTACCTTCTGCAACAAGTAAGTGTAAGATGTCTATTTCAATTATGACTCGTGTATTATTTGCAAAGTAAACTTAGAGAAAACAATATAAACAGAATGGGTAAACATTAAAGTAAATATGATCCCAGTAGCAAAGGAGGCAACAAGGAAGGAAAATAAATTTAGGAAGAGGAAGGGTGTCAAAATATAGAGTGAAGATACAGTAACTGCAACTAAAGAGAACCAAAAGCGTACATTACGAAAGTAGAGCACAATACAGAAAACACGACAGCACAGTATAAAGAAAACGTAGCTATCCTAAGAAAATACAAGCCCATAAAAAATCCAGTGATCGAATGAGAGCAATCATTAAAAATGAGCTACGTGGTAGCCAAGAGATCGCTTATAAATTCTGGAAACAATGCAACAAGCAGGAAAATAATTCTGCACGATTGCACGTAATAGCAAGGAAGCTTGGATAAAACGTTATCAAAGACAATTTGTGGAAACAATGATAAAGTTGAACTAACTGAAACAGAGAAGGACAAAGAACAGAAAGATGAAATGTACCGAGGAGAGCGCTGTTACATTGGAGGATATACAAGAACCATAAAGGGGATGAAGAATAGAAAAGAAGGAGGACCCTATGATATTGTTGCAGAACATGTAAAATGTGCAGGGATTAATTTTATAAATAAGGCTGTGGTAATTTATTAAATGAATGTTGAAATGGAAGACGATACCCGATTCTTGGGGAGTGGTTGAAGTAACACCACTTAATAAAAAAGGAACAAGAAACGCTAGACAAAATTACAGAACAAGAAGTCTGTTGTACACTGGCAATACAGCATATGTACGAATAATGAAAAACAGACTGAAAAGAACAGCTGACGCTCCCTTATTGGAGGAACAAAATGGTTTTAGGAAAGGACCACCAAGCAGTGACACAAATAACTGAATAGAGACGACAACAAAATCTGGAGAACCAATGCATTTGTAGATTATGAAAAGCTTTGTAGAGTGAATAGGTATAAGCAGTGGAATATAACGGAAAGGCGAGGTTATCCTAAACATTACACTTAATACAAGTGATAAAAATTTTTCATTTAAATATCGAAAATTTAATTAATACAGTGAAAGAGAGAAAAGAAAACCGTATCAGTTAACAAGGGTGTACGACAAGGGTGCAGCTTCTCACCCACTTATTTAATACGAAAATTGAGACAATGGAAACAGGAAGTTAACCCAGGAATAAAATAATTCCTAGAAACACACATTTAAATGCTGTACTATCTGCTGACGAGCAGTTAATTTCACAAAAGACGAAGGATGATTTACAATTTTCTCTACGAACCCTTGAACTTCATAGGCAAATCTATAGGTTTAAAATTGCAGAAAATAAATCCAAAGTTATGGCTTTAAAAGGAAATAGTCCAGCACGATCGAAAATAACGCTGCATGCAAAATTAGCTGAACAGGTGTCGCACTTTCAGCTATTATGATGTGATATAAGTTATGAATGTGATAACGATCTTTCATTACACGTGGTACTACACATAGAGCATTAGCCAAAGAAACAAGGAAGACACAAAGACTGAATTCTACAAAGTAATAATAATACCTACGCTCACATGTTAAAATTAATCATGGGCAATAATTAAGAATGACCAAAGATGAATACAGTCGATTGAAACGAAAATATTTAATACAGTAAAACGATGACATCTGAGAGGCCAGATAAAGAAATATGAAATCAGGAAATAATTAAATATACTTTATAGAGATATGGCACTACGGGATAACAAAACGGAAGAAACGTATGGAAAAAAACGATGACGGAAAGTATGGTCAGACATGGAGTAGACTACAGACCTAAAGGAAAAGGAACATAGCGGACGAAACAAGGACATATATTCACTTGTCCTATAATTCATGGCAAGCAACGTTACATCGTATATACTAAATCAAAAGAATGCCTGATTCGTGTTGTCTTCGCATTTAAATGTTTAGGCAAGACGACTAGCAGTATTAGTAAAGTGTCTGATAGCCCTGTTTTTGACAACAGACCAAAAGTTTATATAAACTATCAGACAAAAACGCAGGCCAAATGACGGAGCAAACAATATCAGAACATAGACCTAAACATACCAGCTGCTGGTAAGTCGAACAGAGTAACTTACGTTACAAAAGTCAGAACAACAAACAAGCTAACTGCATCACTCAAAAATGGTTCAAATGGCTATGAGCACTATGATACTTTACATCTGAGGTCATCACTCCCCTAGAACTTAAAAGTACTTAAACCTAACCTATGGACCTCACACACAGCCATGCCCGAGGCAAGATTCGAACCTGCGACCGTAGCGGTCGCGCGATTCCAGATTGAAGGGCCTAAAACCACTCGGCCAAGCGGCCGGCTAACTGCATCGTGAATGCGATGATTATGAAATGACTCTGATTGAAATGGTTCACAGTAAAATGTTTTAGTCCCTTCAGTACATGCAAGACAGTTGTGAGTGAAAAGATAACTAACATTAGTTTTTATTTTAGTTCAAAATACAGGGATAATAGTTCCTGAATGGAAACTATTTCGAAGTGGTCGATAATTATTACTTACTTTTGCTCACTTCAGGCTACTTTTAGAATAAAAAAAAGTTAGAGCGATCATTAAATTTTGTCTATTTATTGTTGAAGTTAATTTGACTGTTCATAAAATTTATGTAACCACAATGTCTGGTTAAGTAACCTTTTCACGATTTAACTATTGCTGTGAATTTCTAACTTATCAGTCTCCATGTTGTTGGCACAAACTTTAATGGGAAGGCATTATTTTCAGTATGAAATGTCTATTGAAAAAGCAGTTCAAATGTAACACTCTGAGCAAGCACTCCCGAGCTCTGAAACCACAAGAGTTCTCTTTATCTACTTGTTACAGGTGTACTAACAAAAAGCGTCCTTCAGTGCGCTACACTCGCGACGCGTTCAGCTTATCGGCAACAATTCCCTTCGCCGCGAACTCTAACGAAAAAATCTCGAGAATTTCTTAGCGCAGATACATTTCATCTAAGACTTTTAAAAGCGTATCAGAGTGGAAGACATACTAGCCTTCCGCCGCGTCTTTATCATCATGTCGTCGACGTATTCTCTCGATTCTTTAGAATTGCCCAGTTTATCACTATTAGTGTTTCGAAGTAGCGCAATTGTCTGCAAAATATATAATTTACGTGACAGACGGGTTCGCCAACGGCTGTCATAGAATCAATAAGAGTAAGAAAATTTTGACAAAGCGTTACATCGGCCTTGTAACTGGTCATTGTGACATTAAAACAAAGACACTCAGGACACTCTCCTGTAGCATAACGTGCATGAAGCTGCCGGCTTTCAACTCGTACCACGAACTGATAACACTCATACAGGGAAGAGAGAAAATTACTAACAGCCGCAGGGTCTTGGCAGTTTGTCAGTAGACTAGGCGAACATACGCTAACCTCTAGGGAGAAGCGTTTCTACGAGAAATGTCGAATCGTCCGACATAAAACAGGAATAAAGATCTATTAGATGAGGCAAAACGGCGTAATACACGGAATTGCTTATTGCCTGTAGTCTCTACAGCTTCCATTAGCTACTAAAATCCTGCTACTGGATGTTTCTGAGCCTGTTGTGAAAGTAGGCAAACGGGTCGAAAAACAAACTGTATAAAAATTAAGTTTCGTTTCGTGTTCCTTATGGCAGTGTATCCATTTTAACTCAACTACACAAAGGCTCATACTTCGAATGCTCATCCACAAAGCCGTCGGCAGAACCAAAGATGTCAAAAATCTTCGTTATTTTAAAACCTTCCATCAGTACTGGAGAACATTACTTTACTTCAGCATTGGAAAAGGAACAAGTAATCAGAATTAAAGCAGACTTACAAAATATTATTTGCTACTGATACATTCAGAAGAAAGCATAATACCCTTTGTAAAGTACTGTGTACATTGATATCTACATAACTAAGTGTCGAAAATCTATATCCTTATCCATTATAGTAAGTAATTTGAACAATATGACAAAGGAACAAGTAATCAGAATAAAAAAAAGACTTACAAAATATTATTTGCTACTGATATATTCAGAAGAAAGCGTAATACCCTTTGTAGAGCACTGTGTACATTGATATCTAAATAACCAAGTGTCGAAAAGCTATGTCCTTATGCAGTATAGTAAAGAATTTAAACAATATGACATCAACAACAAAGCACTTACTATAAGACATCAGCATCAGATTCTGAAGTGAAAGAAACAAAATAGAAAGGTTACGAATCTACCGTTATTATCATCCGCAAATTTTTGTAAAGAAAGACTCATTTCTTTATCATTTGCTAAAAACTGAATGCAGTCGTAGGTGTATTAAGCTCTCATTGTTAGGCTTTATACGTAATTTAGAAATGGCAGCTGACTGCATGGTAACACTTGTAATTAGCATACGCTGTTCACTTGTGGCGATTTCGGCAGGTATAGGGCATTTGAAACGTTTCCCACTGGTATGCTTATCATTTGGGTAGAAAATTAGGGTTTGTGAGCATTGAGCGAACTTTGGAAGCCAAGTTGTATTCACAATAACGTAAATTTACGTTCTAAGGTGTTTCAAGTAATGAGAAAAGGTAATTTAAATGTGACACAATTGTCCTTTCTTTATAACTGAACACAAGTTATAAAAAAAGGATAAATTTTTTTAAAATCAATATTTAGACACAATGTGACGGATGGTGGCTCATACAGAAGGCACGTTTCACTGTTTACTCGCCAGAATTGCCGTCACTCAGAGTTCAGTTCACGAAGCACCGATTTAATTAGTCGTCGCGTAATCTACGCAATCAGCACGTACCGTTTCATTAATATTGAGCGGAATACTCATAAACTTGAAATTACAGCAGCTCTACTTGATAAATTAATTAATGCGCGTGTTTGCAATAATCAGTCACATTGGTTCGAGAACGTGTAGGTTGCTCACAACAGAAAGTGCTTTAATAAATTACCGAATTCACCCAAAGATATCAGTTTAACTTTCCAGCAAGTCGGTACTACTTTACTAGGTAAATTACCTCTGAATTATAACAAGAGTCTATCATAAGGATTTTTGACCAGCCAAATAGAATCATACCTATACCCACAAGGAAACAGTCTTATCTACCATCATCTACTGAAACAGAAAAATCATGTTCCTACACAATGCTTTAGTCAATAGTCGCCAAACTAACTACTGTCTAGTGGAAGCGAAACATTTAATAAAGCCGGCCGAAGTGGCCGTGCGGTTAAAGGCGCTGCAGTCTGGAACCGCAAGACCGCTACGGTCGCAGGTTCGAATCCTGCCTCGGGCATGGATGTTTGTGATGTGCTTAGGTTAGTTAGGTTTAACTAGTTCTAAGTTCTAGGGGACTAATGACCTCAGCAGTTGCGTCCCATAGTGCTCAGAGCCATTTGAGCCATTGACATTTAATAAACTTTACAATTTTGTTTACAATAGGAATGAAATTTTTAGTTATTTGTTCTCTCTAGATGTAGAATTTTTCCTCACTTATCATAAGTGCAGTATCGCTGTGATATGACAGTGAGATCGATAACCTGTGATATTCGCAGTCAGCTGGGGAGCAGGACCATATGTTTCTGGTCGCTGTCGTCAATTCCGAGCTAAAACTACCGGGCCGTTGCAAGAGACTTGGAATCGCGTTGTGCTTACGTTTTTACCTAGCACAAACCGCACTTTTGTAACTTGGCTGTTTTCTGCATTTCGAGTGCATTGTTTTGAATTACTGTTCTAAGGATAATTTGGTTGACACTGAATTATCTGGATTATTCCCTTCGTGTGACCAACAGATACCATCACCATGATGTTTGCTGCTGCAATCTGAAGACCTGAAGAAGTGTCTAATCCTTGACTTGGTGTTTGTGAAACATGTTGAGTAGAAATAAACTTGATGGCCGCTAGATGTCTAGCCGTAAGGCTTCGGGCTCAAGGTCACTTATGCATCAGTCGTTTCACTACCATTAACGCCTAATGCTCAGCATCCACTGAAACCGTAGTTGTGTGGACAGCCGGATACGGACGTACGTGGCCGACTAATCTCAAGACATGTAGTGTCACTAGCTAGTGCCCACTGCATACATCAAAGACAGATAGTAATGAAAAGGGACTACTCGGAAACAAGCGCATGTTGCTATTCGTGTCCAGGGGTATTTTTCAGTTAATTGTGACCTATGGACATAGAGAAGTTTATAGGTCTTGTGGAACAAACCACTTCGGTGACGCAAGTGAAACAGTACCTAAGTCGAGTGCGGCCATCTACCTGCCAAACTTCGCAGAAAACAGTACAGATTCTTAAACGAAATATTTTATCTGTTCCGCATACAATACAAGTAAATACACCAACGAGTTGTCCATTGTTACACACTTTCCGTAAACTACTTTGTGACAAACTGCAGGAATATTATTAAAAGATTAACACTGTTCTAAACAATAAATTCCTTCCGGACAGGCCTCGAAAGTCCCAGTGATACCGAACGACCGTCGTGTCACCATCAGTTAATGGGCGTCACTGGATGCGTATGTGAAGGGGCATGTTGTCAGCACACCGCTCTCTCGGCCGTTGTCAGTTTTCGTGATGGGAGCCACTATTTCTCAGCTGTAAATCAGGTAGTTCCTCAATTGCCCTCACAACGGTTGAGTGGACCCTGGTAATCAGCAGTGCTCTGCAGGTCCGGATGGACACCCAATCAAATGCTTGCCACGCCCGACAGCACTTAACTTCATATACTTATATGGATATGGTGTCTCTTCTTTCAGACATGTCCGAAAGAACAGACACCATACCCCTACAGGTATACAGTTCTGGCAGTACCTGCCATGACCTTCCTCTTCTGTGCGGATGCACACATATTACTCGAACTCTTACGGGACTTGGTTCTAAGACATATGCTTTGCCGGCGATGGGCGAGGCATGACAGAATCTCTGACCAGAGAGTAGTTTATCGTTAGTTGTTGCTTGTCGCTAGTCTGCGCTTGTCTGCGCGAGTCGACAGTAGTCGAGTAGTAGTCTGGTGTAGTCTGGATTAGTCTGCGGGAGTCGGCATGTGTCGGCTGTGTGCTTTGCTCGCGACTCTGGTCAGGACTCTGGAGGATGAGTATTGTTGTAGAAGGTAAAGAAGCAGCCTTGCACATATTTAATAATGTATGTTAATTGTAATTTAATTTGTTCTAAGAAATGCGCCAATAATAATTTTTATAATATAAAGCAACTCTTTTAAAGAAAAGCATTCATTTCAATTTAAAGAATTTCCAATGCATTATCATTGCTTGCAAAAATAAAAAAAAATAAAAGTAGGCCAGCATTGCACGAAGCTGTGTCGAAAAATGACTAATTAAGAGCAGATATAATTGCAGTTTTATTGAGGTAAGAATTTTTGCTTTTTTTATTCAGAATACAGGGCCGAAGGGCAGCGCTGCTGTCCTCATAAAATTCATCAGGTTACAAAACTTTTGTATTATTTTGGTGTTTAGGAATTTTTGTGTTTCGAACTTGACATTAAATGAGAAAAGAATTTTGTGGCAACATTAAATGTGAATGCATTTCTGCATTCACGCACTCATCAACGATCCATTTAACAATCTGCGCGGAACTGTGAGACCCTACGAACTTGTAAATTTACCAGTGTTTAATTCTGTGACCAGAATAGCTAAAGATCGCCGACGGTTCCCACGTTCTGTTATAACAAGTGGACGTCCAACACCTTGTCGTCTGCTAGTGGTCTCAACGTCCAATCATTTCCCACGGATGTCCAAGACAATAGCACACCAACAGCCTACAAATTTCGACGTTTCCGAGGTAGTCATTCCCAGGCGTTGGGCCATAACAAACTGCTGTATGACAGTGGATTTCCCGCTTACGGCGGCACCGTCGCTATAAAAATAGCTAATTGGCCCCCCTCTCCCCACACCGCTTATAAACTTTCATTAACACTTCCCGTGCCCCAAGAGCACCAATCAGCACTCGGTCTCGTGACTGGCAACGATCACAATGCTGTGGTCCGTCAATGTATGCCGGTCCTGCTTGATGAATAAGAGGTAGGAATGAGATCAGGAAGGACCGCATACTGTCTATTGGACCTATACTACCACAAACATAACTCCATAACTACACTACCTGCCAAAAGGTGAAATACCTAGAAGGGTAGGCGGAAACGATATGGAAGTTCTTTCATTAAGAGGGTATGTGTTGTTGTTTCAGTGAGTACAAAGTCGAGTCTAATTTACAAAGAATTTGGCTGTATGAGCCCACTTATAGTTATGGCGGGGCCTCCCATCTGGCCTGAATGCATGGTCTGATCAATTCGGTGACGCTGTCATAAAAACATTCTGTTCTGTCCTGAGGCAAGACATCCCAGAACTCTTATAACGGGACCTTGATATCACGGAATGCAGATTTGGTCCGAATTGGTCCCAGACATGTTCTACCAGACAAAAATTTGCAAGTCTTTCTGGCCACAGGAGTACCTTGAATATCTCGCAGATGTTCATAGAGCAACCTGCCGTGCGACTACGAGCACTGTACTGTTTAACACTGGCAACATGATACTGTTGGATGAGAGGTAACACGTGAGGAAGCAGGATGTTCGGAGACGTACCGTTGTGTCTCTTAGTCTTCAGCCGGGACCATCAGTCACACCCAATGGCTCCCCATATCATGACGTCAGTAGTAGCACCGCTGTGCCTCTGCAAAACAGTGATAGAATGGGACCTCTTCCCTGGTCTTGCCGTCGAAGGTGGTCCAGAACGGCGATTTATCGCTGAATACAATGTGACGCCATTCATCAGCAGTACATGCTTCCCGGTCACAGTACCGCTCCAAACGCAGCCGTTTGACCTTAAAAGTAGTCTACACATTTGGTGGTACTTCTCTAAAAAGGCTGTGGGACGTTCAAAAATGGTTCAAATGGCTCTAAGCTCTACGGGACTTAACATCTGAGGCCATCAGTCATCTAGACTTTGAACTACTTAAACCTAACTAATCTAAGGACATCACACACATCCATGCCCGAGGCAGGATTCGAACCTGCGACCGAAGCAGCCGCGTGGTTCCGGACTAAAGAGCCTAGAACCACTCGGCCACAGCGGCCGGCTGCGGGATGTCATAGAATCCTGCTGGGAGTATATTATGTGTTGCTGGATGGCAGTCCCAGACGTGAAGGGGTTACTATGTGCTTGCTGAGCAACGCGTTGATCTTTCTTGCTGCGGCTGGTCCCGGCGGAGGTTCGAGTCCTCCCTCAGGCATGGGTGTGTGTGTGTGTCCTTATGATAATTTAGGTTCAGTAGTGTGTAAGCTTAGGAGCTGATGACCTTGGCAGTTAAGTCCCATAAGATATCACACACATTTGAATATTTCTTTCTTGCTGGTGTTGAGACGCCGCCGATCAGAATTCTGACGAGTAGTATACCCACTCTCAAATTTCCAAGCGGTCAAAATCGCGCCACATATTAATTCTTAAAAAATCTGGATACCATACCATTTGACGAGCGGTCAAATGGAGACCCACACTGAAACCGCTTTCAAACTCTGGGGCAGAAAACGTTGCCTCACCCGACGTGGCATCTAGGTGTCGTTATCAGTGGTAGCGTTGGACGCTCCTCACACAACTTACCTAACCTACCGCGTCTAGTAACAACACTAAAAACAAACAATACTAATGCACTCTGAAGGCTGTTCTGCCTTACAACTATTTTCATGAAACACTAGTTTCTCCCGCGTGAGCCGGCCGCGGTGGTCTCGCGGTTCTAGGCGCGCAGTCCGGAACCGTGCGACTGCTACGGTCGCAGGTTCGAATCCTGCCTCGGGCATGGATGTGTGTGATGTCCTTAGGTTAGTTAGGTTTAAGTAGTTCTAAGTTCTAGGGGACTTATGACCACAGCAGTTGAGTCCCATAGTGCTCAGAGCCATTTGAACCATCTCCCGTCGTAGGCAGAGTTCACTTAACTTGCGGGAATACAGCCGAGTGACGTCGTTGACAATCGCCGATGTTTCGACAGGAGCACACCCTGCCACTTTCATGGCAAAACTGCACCAAGTAAGCACTGTCCAAGTGAATTTAATACCTCAAAAATAATGGTTCAAATGGCTCTGAGCACTATGGGACTTAACATCTGTGGTCATCAGTCCCGTAGAACGTAGAACTACTTAAACCTAACTAACCTAAGGACATCATACACATCCATGCCCGAGGCAGGATTCGAACCTGCGACCGCAGCGGTCACCCGGTTCCAGACTGAAGCGCCTAGAACCGCACGGCTTAATACCTCAGTTTTCACTGAAACTCCGTAGAGATACCACGCACACACACACACACACACACACACACACACACACACACTGTAAACACTAGCGCCATCACATACCAAAGACCGACGTCAAAAGTTATCTATAGTGAAATAAATAATCAACAGATGAGGTGTCATTAATACAGTGCCTCTGTTTTTGGTCGAGGGAGAGAGCAAGATTCCAATGAAGAATTTAAACATAAGTCGCAACCTCTATTTATATGATTATTAGCTAATTTAATTTCAACTCAGTTATTAACAACACTATACCAACAGCCGGAAGTGCGTTTCGGAATCTCCATATTGTTATATTCCATAAGACTACCGGTTCCAAGACAATGTCTGCAACGATTGATTTGCTCGGCTTTTGCAAGCGTGTGTGCGGCTTATGGTTATTACAATAGCCCTCCACAGTCCTGATAGTCTGACCGATATATGACATACCACAACTGCAAGGAATACGGTAAATAACAGCCTTATGCAAACCAAGATCATCCATTACGGAACCTAAGAGAACCCTCATCTCAGATTATGGTCGGAAAACACGATTCACATAATATTTCCGCAAAATACAACCAGTCCCCTTTGAAATGCTCTCTGCGTAAGACAAAAAGACCGTAGGCTTTGGTGGCACCTCGATATATTCATCACCATGCTCTGCAAACCAAGGTTTTAAATTCAATCTCACAGCTCTTACTTACTCCAGTTATTAATTGAGAATTGTAGGGTTTGCTCCTGTCGAAATATCGGCTGTTGTCGACGTCGTCACCAGGCAGCATTCCCATAACTTATCTGAAAAATTCTAATCATGTACATACCTGCCCATGGTGTGTACTTCTACGTAGTTAAATTGACATCCGACCGTGTCTTCAGCCCCATTTTTCTCCTCTGGTAGTACACTTTTTGCTACTTCATATGAATTTGGAACTAATATTTCTGTAATACAAAAATAGTGTGCAAGTTAGACAACGTATTCACTCTCAGGAAATAGCTCTTACTGCAGTAATTTAGAGCAATCTGGTGAAAAATATTGTTTTATATATTGTTGAGGAAGGATGTCCCTGAATGAGGTCTCTGGCTTCGGAGCCGGGTAAAGAGATTATTTACGAACTGACTTTTAGAGTATGTGACATTCCTGGAAGTGAGGCCGAGCAGATACTTCGAATAAGGGAGGCACCTTATCGACCTGTAGCACCCTCAAAACTGTCAACGGCTGAAGTGAATGAAGCATTTCTTAGAATTGAGTGTGCAGTACAAGATACATTCGTTAGTCTGCTTCTTTGAAGGTACAGAGCCTTCGCGCTCATAACTTAGTAGAATGAAAGCACGTCCAGCACATTATTCGGGATTTACTTGGCGTCAGCGTCGGCGGTACATGCTGTAAGCAGTTACAGGGATCAGTTGAAGGGTTAGTTGCGGGAATTCTGTGAATTATATGTTCCAGTGAATAGGGAGCGGAGGCGAATCTTGTCTGTCGGACCGGTGCGTTGTGCGCATACAAGTCACGAATCGGACGAACAGTTTTCCGAGTTCTTTACGAAATTGCCTGACGGAAGATGAAGTACTGGCAGGAACTTCTCGCGAGGAGACTGAGCAGTGACTTTATTTCCTGGTGGAACTACACAATCGGGGACAGGCGTTTGGCTTGAGTGACGAACAATATTATCAGGTGTGCGCCATGGTGAAGTGCCATTTAGAGCAGTCTTTGAAGGAAGCACTGTGTAAAGGAATTTCGTTTTTGCAGTTTAGGCCGTTAGGGTCACAGTTACCCGTCTGCACGGGGGCGCCAACAGTTAACGGAAATGAGTTACTTTGGCGTACAACTTTATCAAGAATTGTTGGAGGGTTATGTGAAGAGAGTTAAAGACACAGTTAAAAGTATGTCTTCAGGTTTACCAGAGTGTAAGATGGTTTATACTATTTTGGACGGGATGCTTCCCGGTGAAAGATCTATTGTGGCGTTTAGCGAACGTCTGAAAATTTTTTTATGGAAACTAATTTCGGAAGTGGAAGCCGTGCATCTCACCGTTGGCACATGTCAAGGGAGAGGGGTAACGAACTAGCAGCCGGACAGCGAAGAGGCTCCCGACAATCGATCCGATTTTTCTAGTACGAAGATGAAGAGATGGAGAAAGTATATGAATATATCAAATGGGCAATTCAATACGTAAAGGGAGATAAAAATCTAATTCTTATGGGGGACTGGAATGCGGTTGTAGGGGACGGAGTAGCACAAATGGTTACGGGAGAATATGGGATTGGTAGTAGGAATAAGAGAGGAGAAAGAATAATTGAGTTCTGCAATAAATTTCAGAGCATAACAGCAAATATGCTGTTCAAGAATCACAAGAATAGGAGTTGTACTTCGATAAGGCCGGGAAATAGGAGAAGATTTTAGTTAAATTATATCGTGGCCAGGCAGAGATTCCGATATCAGATACTAGATTGTAAGGCGTACCCCGGAGCAGATACACACAGAGACCACAATTTATTGGTGATGTAAAGTAGGCTGACGATGATGTTTCTGACTCGATGGCATAGCAGCTTTGCACACTGCCATGTTACACACTACAATTCGGGGTCCTGCAGCAGCAGAAGGCTGATAATGTGTAGGCACGAAGAACAAAAATGTGGAATGTTAATAACCACTCATTTAATTAAGAAGCTTAATGAGTTTTCTCATTAAAATTTCGGTGACATTTCTTTCCAGCGTGCCCTCGTAATTTTTGTGATTTTTGCATGTGTGGTTTTCTGCCTCGCTTTCATTCTAGTTGTCTTTTTGACTTAATAATGCAATCATAAAACGGTATAAACACATTTTGGAATGTTTTTTAGATTTAATATTGTAGATGGTATTTTTGTTTCTCTACATACAAGCATTTTGCCTCGTAAATTTTGCAGATTATCATATACATGCATACAATCACACACAAACATACACACACTGTTTGTTTCTGTAACGGAAACATGCTAAAGAGTATTATGACGTTACGGTTACACAAAGAGTTTCTTTAGAGTCGCAGTTGTTACATTTTTTGTATATTATATTGTATACATTCAATTGTCAGTAATAAATTTTAATTTGCCATTACTGGATTATCAATCATATTTCTATATTGTAGCTGATGTTGAGCAGTCTGTGAGAAAATGTATAGATACATGGAAATTACTACAATTACAACATGCAGGAGAAACATTTGAAAAAGTAAACTGGTTTCTTATCTAGGTTGTCGTTTATAATATTTGTTTCTTGCTTTTTGTGGTGTACAGAAATTTCCAGCTCCGTTGATCAGTGTATACAATTTAAAATTTCCTGCCAGTTTGTTCTATGTAGCAGTTTGATCGAGCTTAGAACTTGAAAGTCTGAAAATTTATCTTTTATGTCGTTTAAGGCGTGGATTAATGTTTGTTATACATTGTTGTTTGTCGATTAAGCTATTTTCACTTCATGTGTTCTAAGTAGGTGAGGTATATTTTGAGAAAGGTCGCCAACGTGGGGTATGCTATCCGTACATATTGTTCTATTATTTGGCCCTTGTAAGTAGCCAGGAATTTCTTTCTTTATTTCTTATTTGTATATGCATTTTCTTTATCATTGAGCTGTGGAAGGCATTAGCAACTGCAGTTTGCTTAATGATGCCTAATACTTTCTCCCAGTCCTCTTTGTTCCATGGAACTTTGTTTTCTCTGTGTACCATCTTTTTGTACGTATTGTTTTATTTTAGGGCGGGAACACAACTAGCGTCATACGAGCCCAAGTCAGAACTGTAGACCACGAAGACAAAGCGAGGAGTTGAGAACGACTACACGTTATTCCCAATCGACGGTAGAGAACACGGTTAGGAACCGGGACGTGGGGAAAGGTCTATAAAATACACTACAAAGAAACTGGGGTCCTGAGCTAAAAATGAAATAGACGTCGCCATATTGCTATGATGGACAATAAGTGAAACGCGGCCCACTGCCAGCGCATCATTCGCTAAAACGGTCGATTACTCAGACGGCAAACACAAACGAGTACGTAAGTGGTTAAAGAAAGGGCATTCCGTCAGTAAATGGCGGACCGTCAAAGGTTGAGCGCAATTGAGCACATAGTCGTGGGGGGGGAACACCTCTTAACAAATGGCGCTGGCTAAAAAGGCAGAGCACAATGCGCAACCTAGCTAAAATCTCGTTACGGCGACAGGACCGAGAGGACGTCGTTCAAGCCACTGGGAGACGCTTAACAACCCAGAGCTTGCACCCATGAAGAGAGGGCCAGTGGTAATGCCAAAGTGACGCCACCTGCTGACGGACGGCAACACAGAGATCGTCGGGGGAATGTAAGAACTAGTGGGCTGAGGCAGCACAAGCAGCCTCGTTTCATGTCACACCGACGCAACCAGGAACCCATACAAACGACACAGTTGCTCCCTCAAGAGTGAGCAAGTGACAGCTTTTCTGGACCAGTAGCACTAAGGTATGGATGATGTGCAGCACACAGTCGCTTTGAATGGCAATGAGAGAGTCGGAGCAAATGACGCAATTGAAAAGCCTGCGTCGCCGGATGTACTGCATGGCCTGCGAAGAGCTCTGCTGTAAGTGCTGAGCAGTGTTCCTGAAGCCGATGCTGAAAAACATCGGTGCCAGTGACACTCTATACCACGGTTAGTCCGAGAATCATCAGTGTACACTAAGGTACTATCGCGAAGTTCCATGTAAAGGTGGTGAAACTGAAGACGATACAGCAAGCCTGGAGGAAGCGAAGGGAATGAAGGCCAAGGTGAACAGGGGCCACAGCCAAAGCCAATGTTGTGAAGGGTTTACACAACATTGGCAGGTAGCGCGAAGGTAATCTGCCGGAGCAAGAGCCGAAAGCGGACTACGGGAGATAACAGAGAAGAGGGACACGTCCCATGCTGGCGATGAAAGCAGTCATCGAAAAAGTGGCATACGATGGGTGGCCACGCATGGCAGACAAACGGCATGCGTATCTGCCGAGGATAAAGTCACGGAGGTAGGACAGCGGGAGTTTGGCAGTTTCTGCGTACAGACTTCTACATACTGTATGCGGCTTCCTTGTTTACATATGGGTGACATGATGTGGCAAGGATTTTGTTGCTTCAGATTCTCTTTTCTCTGTACATCTTGTCCCTATCTCTTTCGTTTTCTTTGTACAGCTTCATAATATTGATACTATTATTTTTTGGGTATGCAGACGTGAAACTAATTTTGTTGTGTCCAAATTTATGATGTTAACGGTATCATTGGTGTTATCTTTGACTAAAATTAAAGTGTCATCTGCATATCTCTTGTAGTACACTACAAAACTACTTGGGACATATCAAGTGAAAGCTGCTTTCTTCACACATAACAAACTACAGTTTAAATTAATCCACACTTTAAAAATAAAAAAGATTTAATTTCACACTCAGAAATAAACAATATCACACACAGAACTTGCTCAAGCTAGTACATAAGACAAACGAGCAGAAACTTTGAAATTAGATCTGCTAGACTCATGAACCGTTACATACACAACCGATTTACAATATCAGAAAGAGCAACACACACGTAGAAAACAATGGACACTCATTCAAAGTGTAGAAGAAGAGCTTAAGGAACTTAACGACTTCCAAAAATCAAGTGCAATGTATTTAATGGAGGAGCTGGAAATTCTTGTACACAACAAATCGCAAAGAGAAAAAATTCTAAATGTCGAACTAGCTAATGAATCAGTTAATTTTGTCAAATGTTTTTGCTGCATATGGTTCTTTAGTAATTTCATAAATATGTACATTTCCTCGTGGTCCATACTAAATGAATATTACAAATCAGAAACATAATCGATAGTTTAATAGCGAATAACGGCAAAATAAATTTTAATAATTAACAATTTTAAGATATAATATAATACACAGGAAATGTAACACTTCTGACTTTGTGTACAAACTTTTCGTGAAACCATTTTGTCGTAATATCTCTGTATCTTGTTTTGATTACCAGACCAAACACAGTAAGTTATGATTTCTGTGTGTGTGATACTCTGTGTAATGAAGGAGGCACAATACTTATAAGTAGAAAAGAGTAATATTATCTCTAACATTATTATACGAAAAACATTCCAAAATTTATTTCATCCGTCTTTACAGTAGGAGTAAAACCTCAAAAAGAAAACTAGAGAGCAAAAGAAGCAGAAAGTAACAATTACAAACATCATAAAAAATTAGTAGTGTTCAGCCGAGTTGCTGTTACCATTTTCTGGACACTATTTCGACGACCTACCTATCTGTCTTCTTCAGATGCTGTACGTTTTGCTGTTACATATACTCGCTGCCTGGATTGCAACCAGAATGTGAGCTACTGATTTCTTTTATTTCTTTTTTTGTGAAAATTTGAGGTACAGCGTCACCGGTAGTGGCGGTCTTGCTGTCTTGATGTAGGGGTAAAGATTTTTGGCATACAATGACGTCACTGGAGTGCACGTTGAAGGTGCGGCAGTGGGACTTGAAGTCCCGTACCATTCTCTGACAGTGGAAGTTCAAGGTAACAGGCTAGAGGGAACACAACTACATGGTTAATGATAGTGGTGGTCGTACCATGGAAATCAAATATTGAGTGGTCGTGTCAAGACTGGCTTATTGTTGGTGGCTGTAAAGTGGCTATCGTTAGTCATGGTCAGAATCTGAGGCTGGTAAGAGGAACAGGTTGGTGATGCCACTGCCAGGAAGTTGTGGTGCCAATGTGGTGTAAGACAGTGACTGTGTCACGCAGGACATCCACTTTGTCATAGAGATGACTTGCCATCTCTCGAGTGGACGTCTGTAGAGTTTCCACATTAGTCTCCTCGTAGAGGGTAACAATCCTCAGGTACCACTGCAGCACCTTGATCTGCAGGCGGTGGAGTGTGTGCATCTGGGAAGCACTATACGTGTTCCACACGGAGGAACTATAGGTGAAGGGAGGGTGGAAAACCGTCCGGTAGAGTCGGAGCTTGGTGTCCATCCCATTCTGTTGAAAAGCGGGTACAATCCTTTTATCAGATTCTGTCCTTTTTGGGCGACGTATTCTGCATGTCGATGGAAGAGCAGCTTTTTATCCTTTTGGACAAATAAATATTTGGTATCTGGGGATCATGGGAACTGGACGCCACCAATAGTGATGTTGTGGCGGTGGATTGGGCGCGTTTGGCGAAGTAGACTGCCATAGTTTTAGCGGCATAGTGGGCAATGTTGTTTGAACGGCACCAGGTGAGTATTGCATCGACTGGAGACTAGCAGTGACCTCGTCCGTGTTGCAGCCAGTCGTATTGAGCGCCGTATCGTCGGCATACTGCGTCAGGTGACAGTGTGGGATTACTGGTATAAACGTTAAGGAGGATGGGAGACACAGACCCTTGGTGGACACCCATTGACATGTGACGTAAGCTCTAATGTTTTTCTTGCTGAGTAACCAAGACGGTTTCATCATAGAGGAAATCATCCACGATCTTGATATAAATAGCCGGTCGCTGTAGCGGAGCGGTTCAAAGCGCTTCAGTATGGAACCGCGCGACCGCTACTATCCTGCCAATTCTTGTGTTACACGCTTTGCAGGTCCAGTAAAACCGCTGACGTCGACATGATGGAGTTAAAGCACTTTCTGACATGAACTGTGATACTGTGAACTTGGAGTTTGGCTGACAGGTGGGAAGTGAATCCGAACTGTTCCGGCCGGATTCTCCAACCGCCGCTAGAGGCTGGGAAATGCAGTGGATGATCAAGGATTCTAGGACCTTCGCCATCGTATTCAGAAGGCTAATGGGGCTGCTGTTAGCAGGGACCGTAGGATCGCTCGAGGGCTTGAGCATGGCCAACAGATTGGCCTGCTTCCATTGAGGGGGGAAAGCGCCGTTTGTGAGACAGTAGTTTAGGATACCAGTAAATCAGGCTGTGGTTTGAGCTGGAGCCGACGGAGGTGTTCGTTTAAAATGCCATCCAAACCTGCAGCCGAGTCTCCACGCTTCCGCTGGAGGATCCGTTGGACTTCTGCTGGGGACGTAAGCTTAGGGGCACTAAGATGTCTTTGTGTGAAAGCGGTAGTAGCCTTCAGAATACCCATTTTCCTCCCTTTTTGGGTGTGATGTAGGACGTCATGTTGTACCTTGTAACTGGAGCCTTTTATAAGCAGGTTTTCTGCCATATTAAGGTCTTCTTTTGCAAATTTATTGCTTCTATGATGTTCCTTCTAGCGGTCGCATATTGCCCTGCCACGCAGATCTGTGTAGAATTTGCCACTAGTGCAAGAGATTTTGTATACTCCTCTGTTTTCCAGAGCTGAAATGCTGTCTTATGCATTGTGCAAAGAGTGACCAATGTTAAACACATCCCTTCAGGTTTGGAAAAGAGCGGGATATACAAAATCACTTGCAACTGATACAGATTCTATACAGGGTATTACAAAAAGGTGCTGCCAAATTTTCAGTTAACATTCCTCACACACAAAGAAAGAAAATATGTTATTTGTACATGTGTCCGGAAACGCTTACTTTCCATGTTAGAGCTCATTTTAGTTTCGTCAGTATGTACTTTACTTCCTCGATTCACCTCCAGTTGGCCCAATTGAAGGAAGGCAATGTTGACTTCGGTGCTTGTGTTGACATGCGACTCATTGCTCTACAGTACTGGCATCAAGCATATCAGTACGTAGCATCAACAGGTTAGTGTTCATCACGAACGTGGTTTTGCAGTCAGTGCAATGTTTACAAATACGCAGTTGGCAGATAACCATTTGATGTATGGATTAACACGGGGCAACAGCCGTGGCGCGGTACGTTTGTATCGAGACAGATTTCCAGAACGAAGGTGTCCCGACAGGAAGACGTTCGAAGCAATTGATCGGCGTCTTAGGAAGCACGGAAGATTCCAGCCTATGACTCGCGACTGGGGAAGACCTAGAACGACGAGGACACCTGCACTGGACGAGGCAATTCTTCGTGCAGTTGATGATAACCCTAATGTCAGCGTCAGAGTAGTTGCTGCTGTACAAGGTAACGTTGACCACGTCACAGTATGGAGAGTGCTACGGGAGAACCAGTTGTTTCCGTACCATGTACAGCGTGTGCAGGCTCTATCAGCAGCTGATTGGCCTCCACGGGTACACTTCTGCGAATTGTTCATCCAACAATGTGTCAATCCTCATTTCAGCGCAAATGTTCTCGTTACGGATGAGGCTTCATTCCAACGTGATAAAATTGTAAATTTTCACAATCAACATATGTGGGCTGACCAGAATCTGCACGGAATTGTGCAATCATGTCATCAACACAGACTGTTGGTGATGTCTTGATTGGGCCCTATGTTCTTCCACCTACGCTCAATGGAGCACAGTATCATGATTTCATACGGGATACTCTACCTGTGCTGCTAGAACATGTGTCTTTACAAGTACGACACAATATGTGGTTCATGCACGATGGAGCTCCTGCACATTTCAGTCGAAGTGTTCGTACGATTCTCAACAACAGTTTCGGTGACCGATGGATTGGTAGAGGCGGACCAATTCCATGGCCTCCACGCTCTCCTGACCTCAACCCTCTTGACTTTCATTTATGGGGCATTTGAAATCTCTTGTCTAAGCTACTCCGGTACCAAATGTAGGGACTTTTCATGCTCGTATTGTGGACGGCTGAGATACAATACGCCATTCTCCAGGGCTGCATCAGCGCATCAGATATTCCATGCGACGGAATATTGTATCTTCACAGAAAACGACTATGAAACTTTGTACAACTTTTAATGAGAAAATTTCTGTATATACTTTCGTGTATCTAACGATGTATAGTAAGAAAAATTTAATTTACAATGCACAACTCGCAACACTTACTGAAAATTTTGAACTCTAAATTAATAAAAAATTAGAAAAGGTTACAAAAATCTTCGTCTGCACTTCATTTTGAAGTAGTTTCAGGATGAAAGAGAAAATAAAGGCTGAAAAATTTAGTATGTCAATTAGAAAATGTTACATACTTCTCATTTTTCTGAATAGTTCTTTTTATGTAGATTATGGGAAAATTTTGAATTTTCATATAGGTAAAAAAAGGACTTTACATTCACCTATACAGTTTCTGTAATCTTTAAATGGACGATACCAAAGAGCTGAAGCAGTGTGGGGACTGTCTGGAGAAAAAGAATATTACTGATTTTTATAAGGTCAAATACCGAAAAGTGGATATTGTTGAATTTGTAAAGAATTTAAAAACTCTACCTGAAAATTAAAATTAGTTGTGAATGTGGTAGAACTGTAAACAAGACTTCTTTTTTAAAAAAAACATTTACAATTGAAAATTGAAAGTTCAAAAAATCTTATGACTGTTCAAGAAGAAAGAATTAGGAAAAGTTTAGGTAATGAATAGCTTTCTTATGTTCACCATAATTCATTTTACATTTTTCTGAGATTTACCTTCTACAAAACAATATTAGATTTTATTTCCTTACATTTAACTTATATAAAAAATATTAAATTATATGTCCTTATGTTCACATTTTGTATGAAAAAATAATAATTTTGAAAATTAGTGAACATGATATGAATAACCTAAATATGATGTATTAATTTCAACCTAGGATTTTCAAAGTTAAATTTCTGCATGCAGAAGTACTTTCGTGGAATGGCGATAATGAGAGACCTATAAAAATCAGTATGAAAACTTATTTATTATCATGACAATGAAAAATATGAAATACCATACATATATTTCCAATGTCAAATTTGAATACTGCTGTGACGTATCGCACACTTTTTTTTCCATGCTATGAAATATTCTGATCCATATTGCCCTGTAGCTACTAATGATATGTGGACCAGTAGAATTACTTAGAACTATTTTAATGTTTCAAAACACGTTTTGTAGTACGTGAGGAAACAGAAATACTCACTACCGATATTCTTGTTAAAGAAAAGATGGTGGTTTAGTGTCAGTTTGAAGAAACAGATGCACTGTGCGATACAGATGCGGTATTTGATCACTGAGAGCCCTCTGTATATCTAACGCATGGTGCACAGTATTTTTCTGCAGGATCGGGATACTTCTCGCTAGATAGCAGCGCTTTACATCATAGCTATTCCCAAAACGCCATGTTATTTTCATGGAAAAAGCGTGTCGAATCAACGACGAAAGGGTTAATTAATAGTTTACACTACAGGCTAATTCTGACAAAAATAGAATTTAGTTTGCATTTCCGTCGGAGGTAAATATGTCATTGTGGGCCATTACAAAACCGAGTCGTTGGCAGGGATTTTAACATGCCGCGTTCATCCGTACAACTCAGCCGGAGTGTTGCACCGGTCGGATGTGTTATTCATGCGAAGTCAGCTCGTAAAACAGGGGACCGCAGCGGGGCTGTGGCAGTTTTAGTTTTCGGGGCCGCCATGTTACGGCCTGCACAGTGTATGGGGCCGCGGTTGCGGCCGGCGTCCCGACCGCGACACGGGGGTTGTAATTAGTCCTGGCCGGCCACGGCCATCTGCCCTGCGTGGCTGCCGCGACACGTGGCGCAGCTGCTCCACTCGCGCCACCAGCCCATGAACTTTTAATCTGGTCTAGTCAGTGATCTGGGAGAAGAGAATTCAGTACAAGCTCGTGCTGAACTTGACCCATGTCTCTGCAAGCGTCGAAGTAAAATCTCAGTATTTGTCTCCAAACTTCCGATGGAATCTTCTCTGCCAACTTTCAGGAAATTAAATAAACCCTTATACTGGGTGAGTCACGTAAGACGTAACACCCCCATTATTCCGGGGGCGATTGCACGTATCGACAAGCGGTGTTCGGCGATTCGTAGCCGACTATGGAGCACATACTTTGGTACATGCACAATAGTCACAACGTTTATATTGACCGAGATAATGAGGCAAGTACATGTTTTTTAAATGGGATGCTATACTTTTTTTACCATAACTCGAACCCTCTCGAAAAGACTCGTATAGTGATGTAACGCATGTTCCTATTGTGATTCAAACTTCGCTTGAAAGGCGCTGGGAAATATTGTACGATTGAAGGTCGAGGCGGTCGGAAGCGGCTGCGGACTGTAAACACGCCTCGCGCGACTCGCGAGACGATTTGTCGTGTTCCATGCAGCATGCACGGCCTACGCTACGTAGGTAAATCCTCATCCGCCCTCTTTTAAGCAAAGTTTGAATCACAATAGCAACATTCGTTACATCACTATAAGCATCCAGAGCGTTCGAATGATGGTAAAAAAGTATAGCGTCCCATTTAAAAAACGTGTACTTGCCTCATTATTTCGGACAATATAAACGTTGTGATTATTGTGCATGTACCAATGTACGTGCCCCATAGTCCGCTATGATTCGCTGAAAACCGCATGCCGATACGTGCAATCACCCCCGGAATAAAGGGGGTGTTATGTCTTACGCGACTCACCCTGCATATTTAGCTAATTCGATTTACTACTTCCGAATTGTCGTGGATTCAGTGGAGCGTTGGGAAACGTACAAAAGTAGGAATTGGGCTCCAAAACTAACTTCCATACGCCTGATGCACTTAAATTAATCTATCAGTGTGAATTCCAATATAATACGGTAAGATTCAATTATGGATCAAAGGTCACTCTGGTATCTTATAAGACGAGTTGGCGGACCACCTAGCGAAACGTATGTTGAATACCGGCCACTTTGACTACACTTGTCTCGTTGCCAGCTTGAAGAAGAGAGCTTTGCATGAATAGAACTGTTTTGCACACGTCTCAACAGGGACACCTCTGTTCTCCTTCACACCTATGTAGGATCATAATTCAGCCATATTCGTACTGGTAAGAAGGTCCAGATGCGTTCGAGGATCCCAAGCTTATGATTTTATGACGTTCGTTGTATGAAAGATCCTGACTTAGGTTACTCAGTAATCGTTAAAGTGAGGAATTTCGATTTCTATGTATGCGACAAGGTTATTTCGGCAGCTGTTCACGACGAACTATGTCAGAATTGTACGGACTCTGAAAGAAGCGGATATAGACAACGATAGAGGAAAATTTACTGAACGGAGATCCCTGTGCAAAACAGGCCGTCTGACACATTCTTGCCCCATAAATTCGAATCCAGCGAGAGCTGACAGATCGAAAGATGTTGAACAACTAGTGGTTAACAAATCAGATACCGGCGAGGTACATTCTCTGCGTCATCGAAAGGGCCGTTACCTTGCCGTGAGGCGCCAATGCGACTCCACAGATGTTCAAGGTGTCCAGATTCGGTATGTACGAAAGACTGTGCAGCGATCGTGAACGTATATTGTTCATTGTTATTGCGATATTCCAAACAATGAAGTGAAATAGTAGCTTTCAGTTGTAACACGAAGCTTAAACTGTGTTAATGTAATGCAAAATGCACATTTTGTGTATCTTCAATTAAATAACTATTTATAAATAATCTCTTCCCTGCTTAATGAGTAAAGCCAAATGCCAATTAGCTAAATTGAAAAATTTATCTACATTCACTCACGCGATACGTGCAATCAAGGCTCAAGGCACGTTGCCTGTTCAAAATTCAGTACGGAGTTGAGGTGAAAAATTATTCACGGTGAAGTGTACAGCTCCTCCAGCTGTTAATATATGTATGACAATTGGATAACTCTGTGTCTAACGTCTTAGTGATCCTTTTCGACATAAATGTTCACTGCTTTTTTATATGAGGAATCCTGTCCGCAAGTATTGCTACTTTTTCGATAAGTTCATATACAATTAGCCCAAACTCCATCGACACAATTACGGAGAAGGTTCCACTACATTTTCAGAATATTTGATATGATGGACCCATGATCAGGATATGGAGTTGGTGAATGTCAAGTAATTCTATTTACTTTGATTTTCTACCCCAATTTATAAAGGATGTTCAAAATAAAAGGTTCGAAACAACACTGTGGGTATAACTGAAGTCTTCATTCAAAGGTAATCACCAGAGGCCTGAGCACAACTATCCCATTGTTTCATGAGCCGGAGGATTCTCTTTTCCCATAATTCCAGTGGCAGGAGCCAGTGCTCCACTGTGTCCTTCAGTTAGTCATACGAGTTGAGGAGCTTCCTTTTGAGATGCTCTTTAAGCGGACTAAATTCATGGAGGTCGGAGGGCGACTGTAGGGCGGGTGCTTAAGCTGCTGTCTCTTGAACTTGGTCATTATACTTGGTGTGGTCTTAGAGACGTGTGGACGCGTGTTATTGTGGAACAGAATCACTCTCTCCGCAAACAGCCCAGCCATTGGCTGTTGACGGGCTTGCGTAGGTTACGGAGTGTCTCACAGAAGATGCCACTGTTAGTGGATTTATTGTGCTTGAGAAATTCTATGAGTATCTCACCTCGGATTTCGAAAAAGAGGGTGAGCATCACTTTTCCTACTGATGGCATAGCTTTGAATCTGTTAGGGGGAAATGACGACATATTCGTGTCCGTTGATGTCTCACTACGCTCTCCCAAAGCGGCTAATGCTGTTGTTAACCGATTTGGTTGTTGAGATGTTTCGTGTCTTTTCATTTGAACACTCCCTATACTTTTAAATCTTTGTTTTGGGGATTTATCTGCACAAAAGCGTGAATACATGACAACCATACCACAGGACGTTGGTACATCTGTTTTGTGTTGTATGTTTTGGTGATTGCATATGACAGGTTATTTTCACTATTCTGAAAGTATTTTCACAGAAACAAAGTATTTTGGATGACAAACCGTATAAATAACAATTACATTATTACTTTGTAAAAAGCCACTGGAAAATTGGAAAATTACACGGAAAACACAGTAAATACACTCTAAGGAAAAAGAAAGAGGCAACACGAAGGAATTATCCGGATACTGTGGAATTCGATAAATATGATGTACATGAACGTGGTGTTACAGCCGGCAGACGAGCGATGGGACACAGCGTCTCCCAAATAGCGATGAAGTGCGGATTTTTCCCATACGAGTGTAGTGTGAGTTTGAGAAATCCCGTAAAACATCAAATCTCCGACATCGCTGCGGCCGGAAAAAGATCGTGCAAGAACAGGACCAACGACGACTGTAGAGAATCTTTCGAGGTGACAGAAGTGCAACTCTTCCGCAAATTTCTGGAAACATATTGCCTGGTCGGACAAGTCTTGTTTCAAATTGTATTCAGCGGATGGTCGTGTACGGATACGGAGACAACCCCATGAATCCATGACCCTGCATGTCAGCAGGGGACTGTTCAAGCTGCTGGATCCTCTGTAATGGTGAGAGGCGTGTGCAGTTGAAGTTATGTGGGATCCGTGATATTGTGGGTCCCATGCAGTACATAACAGTAAGGAGTGTAGAGAGTAGCTGTCGTCGAGAAAAATCACACAACAGTTCACATAATTTGTGGTGCAATAAAATTGTTAGTGACTTACGTGAACTTCTCATGCATGTTATGTACTTCATGCGACTCACGGATATCGTTTTAAATTTTTCAATTATTGTCATAGCTATTAAATATGTATATGCACCTACCTGAGGCGCTAGGGACCTGCAGATGTAGGAGAAATAATTTTATACTTATTAGTCCATTTTGATAAACATGATATATTGAAAATATTTTTTTATTTAACTAATTATTTTGTAATATCATCATATCCTCATTCAAAAATTTGTCCCGTTTCTCTTTCTTATTTTTCTTCATTTTAAGAGAGCTTCTCCTGCTGCTCTATATACTACATTGTTTAGATTTTGTCATTGTTCTCCTACATTAAATTTTGTTTGCAAGTTAGCTCTTTATGTAATCTGCTTTGGTAAAAATGGTGGATGCTATCCTCTTCAAGTAAGTGTATCTTATAAACAATTTGATCTTATTCGTTACTTACTTGTATGGCCATGTTCTTTCCTTTTGTAAGAAGCTATCTGATCCTGCATCCTAACCTCGGTAAAGTCTTGTATCTCTTACTTGACCCACGTGCTTATCACGTATCAATACGCAGTCAACTACTGATCACAGTCCTTTACTCCCCAGTGAGATTATGTATATCTTTGTTGTTGAAAAGTGAGTTTTTCGTTTTTAGATTATTGTGAGTGGCAGAATCTCTTAACCTTTTTCAATTTACTTCACATACCTATTCTCCAAACGGTCCTACACCAAACGTTACTGGGATACTTTTGGCATCTGAATCATCCGTCATAATAATATCATCAGTAACACTATATTTACTCATAGTTTTCCGGTTCTTCATAGAAGGTTTTGTGCACATTCGTTCTTCCTTCTGCTGATCTGCATCCGCTTGTAGAGGTGGCGTTGTCTCTTCTCATTCTCAGTCTCACTGTAATTCGTATTTCGCTTATGTAGGTGCAGACTTTCACCTGTTCATCCCATTTCTCATGCAGGAGTAATGCTACACGTTTATTTGTTCTTTCATTTTGTTCAACTCCTCTGTAGAACATAAAGTGGGCTCCAACATTTTTATTACCTCTCATTTTGATTTCCGTTTCTGTGTTGCTAGAGCATCAGTATTCAAATTTTTAAGTATATTTGCTAGCTCTATATATTTTTGAGAACTTCCTCTAACATTCCAGATTGCTATTTTGATGTATACGTCGGTCAATTTTCGTTTGTCCTTTTTCACAGTTTTGTCATTTACCTTTGAGACCGTCCCGTTTCCGAGTCTCCTTTGGCTACTATCAGCAGGTTGCGTTTTCCGACATTTGGTTATCAGTCATTTTCTCTAGAACACCAGGATCTTTTTTCGATATTGTATCCCTTTGCCGATATGTTATGGTTGTTTAAAGGCACCGGAAAAGCCGTCTTCCTTGCTTTCTTGCTGGCTACATGGCATACAGCAATTCTATGCCCTGCATTGTCCAGGGATCACGCGACTTCGGCGGTCAGTGTTCCAATTAGCCTTCTCCCATTTATATTTGTTAAATAGTATCGCATTAGGAATCCAAGAAAACTAATTTTGTAGTAGAAATGTTTTGCAGAAGCATAAATTATAGTCAACGATTATGCAGAGAAAGACAATGCTGTTTGTTCGTATTAGTTTGAGATTACTTTTCTGTGATTAAAAGGATTTATTGTAATTTCAAAGTATTTCCTTTCGTCATTTTTATATATATCCCAAAGGATATTCTCATGGACGAGACAAAAATGTGTTTGGTAAAATATGCATTGTCTTGTCTGGCACTTTTGCGTGAACAGTCATCAATAATTTTGGAAAAATAATCAAAAACGCTAAAACAGTCATTTAAAAGTAATAAGACTAAAAAGGCAAACTATCGCACAGTGACTTATTTCAGCTCATGATTCTCGCTGTGCAACCAAAGCAGAATCAAGTTATCCGTTGCAAGGGGATAATTTGTTATAGGACCTAAATGAAGATTTTGACAAAATATTAGGAGCAGATTTCAGTTACTGAAATTTCATATAGACTCAACAGACGATTTTTTGTAATAGAGCGCAGTTAAATTACGTAACAGTTACTCATTCTGAGAATACTCGTGACTCTTTTTTTTATTAAATCTAATTGACCCAAAGTCAGAATCATTTCATACCAATGAATGCCACAGTCCTAAAAAGTCTTTTGCAGAGATAATATTTTGAATCATCCTCCGACCATTGGACTGTAATAATTTTTATTTTACTATTATAAATCCAGATTTAGAACTTAGGCCGTTTTCAAGTACAAAAATTTGTTTATATGTCAAAAGAAATCAGACTGATAACAAATAGAAGTCCTTGTGAGAAAAGCAAATCTAGTCGTATGGTTCAGATGTATCATTTTACCAACGACAGATCTGTATTATATGACCTGATATTCTTTCCTGACAATGACTTGCATTTGTCTAATGACATGTCAGTTTTTGTATTTGAAAGTTGCCTCAGATCGAAATCTGAATTTATAACAACCAAATAAAAAATATTACGCTCAAATGGCTGCAGCATCATTCAAAAAATTTATCATGACTGTGGCACAAGCCAAAATAAAAATTACCAGTCGCACAGATAAGTTCAGTCCGCAGCTCGTGGTCGTGCGGCAGCGTTCTCGCTTCCCACGCCCGGGTTCCCGGGTTCGATTCCCGGCGGCGTCAGAGATTTTCTCTGCCTCGTGATGACTGGGTGTTGTGTGACGTCCTTAGGTTAATTAGGTTTAAGTAGTTGTAAGTTCTAGGGGACTAATGACCAAGGATGTTAAGTCCCATAGTGCTCAGAGCAATTTGAACCATTTGAACAGATAAGTTCATGTTCAAAAGTAGGGTAGCTATACCGATTCTAGATCAGAATCTGGAATCGAAATTTAGAAGCCAGGCAGCTTTGAGATTGTTAACGAGAAATATAGTCACCCGCAATTTTAACATACAGTTTTCATTACCATATAACTTGTAAACTGCCTTGAGTTCCTCAAGGTCTGATTCACTCATCAAATTTCAGTGGACGTTTCTCAGAGTTTTAGCAGTTAACAGGTGTCGGTAAGACTGAATAGCCTCCGGGAGTCTTCGCGAATCTTTGACCGTTGGAGCTTGTAATGGTTCTTTATTTACGTGACCATTACGGCCCTCCAACTCCAGTTGTCGATACCAGTAATATCGTACTACTTTTCTGCGAAGTAAAAGATATTTTTGTGACAATATTCAAAAAATGGTTCAAATGGCTCTAAGCACTATGGGACTCAACATCTTAGGTCATAAGTCCCCTAGAACTTAGAACTACTTAAACCTAATTAACCTAAGGACATCACACACACCCATGCCCGAGGCAGGATTCGAACCTGCGACCGTAGCAGTCGCGCGGTTCCGAACTGCGCGCCTAGAACCGCGAGACCACCACGGCCGGCTGACAATATTCACATTTGGTTTTATTAATGTATAGGTACTCCGATGTATTGATATATTACAGTGATATGGTTCATGTGTGTATTCATTTCTGTGAGACTGTCATAATCTTTGACTTACTTGTAACCGTTTTGGCGCAAATGCGCACAGAGAAGTCTTTATTTCACTTTGCTGAAGTTAAGTTGTTATTTCGCTTTGTAAAAGAGCAGTCAAGTCTTGTGTTTGGTTAAAGTGGAAATTAAATATATGAAGATTGATACAAAACTGTTTTCTTGATTATGTGACAATTAAGAAGAAGTATATGTGAATTTACAAGAAGTTTAATAAAAATGTGGATCGTGAACACCAAGTCAAAAATTTTTTTACCATAGCATTGTTCTGATCTGGGATTGTTTGATCATTAAGAATTTCCTGAAAAACGCATTTGTTAGGTCTTGAAATATTTCGAAAATACGGATCTACAGCTTCTAGCAGTCAAAGTGGAATCACCCTAGAATCAACAAAATGAGCCATAACTACCTCGACGAAATCTACGTGGGAATCCATTCAAGATAAGTGCCAAAATTAATGACTTTTTTTACAATGAAATCATTATTTACATTCTGGCGATACCATCCACAGTTAATAACTTTGTTGTTGCCCGATGAAGCGAACATCGTGAGCAACATTAGTAATCTGATTTCTAACCTACTTTGCAACTGGTGGTATTGTTAGAATGTAGAAGAGAAAAATGAATGATACCCTCGGCCCTCGAAACCCAATACCATTGGGATCGAGAAAAAAACATGGGTTGGCCAAGCTTAGGCCGACAGAGGAAGCCTGACAGAAGTAATTGGAAATAATGTCAGATATAGGTAAGGGCCCTTATGGTTGCCAGTCACACATGCCTAGGAAGGAAGTCTTCAAGGGGACTACACCTTTCTTCGAATGCATTAACTGGCCGGCCTGGCGTGGGTGACCCTAACAGGCGAATTTTCTTCCACCAGTGGGTCACTGAGACACACAAATCTCTTCACTAACGTTAACCTGTTATTCCATGGGGACGATATGTCTCAGACTTAAACGATGATGCCTAGTATGTGCGTATTTGTGTTTGTATCTGTATAGAGAATGGAGTCGATGAGTTGCTGGACGCGCGAAGTTTACCTACATCCATCGACGAACGTGTACGTGTATTAGGTACAAAAGAGCACGCTTTTAAATTGACAATGGGCGCCTCACCTGATGTCAGAGTTAAAAGCCTCTAACAACCTGCGACGCATCGCACTCACGTCGCCCTGTTTCCAGCGGCATCTGCCGAAATTCGCGTGGGCCGTCCTCGGCGGCTGACGGAGACAGTCAATCCGATCCATCAATAATGGAGTCGGCCGGCCGATACAATATTTACGAGAGCCGCGTAGGCGGGCGGCCCCGGCCCCGGCCCCGCGGCCTAAGCCAGCGCCGGGCGCGCTGCTGCGAATGCCGGCTAAGTCGCTCGGTCGGCGCCAAAGCCGTCTTCAAGTTGCGCCGTTTCCGGCGAGGCCCGCCTTCCCCTCCCGTCGCCTGCGTTCTCCTGGCTGGTGCCGCGAGTTAAAATTCCCCCAAGTCGCGGAATAACAAGCCATCTGCAGCAGCTGGGGATTTGCTTTGTTTCCTCCAACTTGTCGTCTGCGCGTGGCAAAGTCTGCCCGCGCACCACGAGGGGGTGGCCCGACTCCTGCGATCCGGCCGGCGCCTGCGGCCGCTGCCGGTGTGTGTCCGCAGGAGGCGTGCGCTCGCGCTCCGCCCTGACAGTCCTTGACGGCCGCTCATGAATATGCACCGCTATAAGATCTGATTAATTTTTAGAATAAGCCTCGATGCCGACCGCCGCAGTGGAGGGGAGGCGTTGCAAGGGGAACGAAATTCCGGACTTGCGGCGAATTAATTTCCGCCTTCTTCGCCAGAAGCTTCCGCGTTGCTGCTGTAATAATGAACAGCTTGTCTGGTAAAGGGCTGCGTGTTCTCGATCTATTATACGCGATTGCTTCTCCATTAGTAACCATTTCATACCAACTGCCTCTCTTGCTCCGTGCCAACAAAATTTCCCTAGACACTTTCATGAAGGCTCAAAGATTATACGTACGGAGCGATTTAAAGTGGAGCGACCACATGAAAATAATCGCAGGAAAGTCAGATGCCATACTGCGATTCATTCAAAGAATCAAATGTTCAGATGTGTGTGAAATCTTATGGGACTTAACCGCTAAGGTCATCAGTCCCTAAGCTTAAACACTACTTAACATAAATTATCCTAAGGACAAACACACACACCCATGCCCAAGGGAGGACTCGAACCTTCGCCGGGACTTCAAAGAATCCACAGCAAATATAGTCGATAAACAAATGATGTACCTCGCCGGACTATCGTTTGACTAGTACTTGAATATTGCTCGTCAGAACGCGATCCATACCAGATAAGATTGATAGAGGAAATAGAGAAGATACTAAGAAGAGTTGCGTTTCTCGTTACAGGTTCATTTAGTAAGCAAGAAAGTGTTGCAGAGATCATCAACCATCTCCAGTGGTAGACGCCCCCAAGATATTCATTCTGCATGACCATGCAGTTTACTGCTTGGGTTCCGAGGACGTAAGTTTCTAGAAAACTCAACAAATGTATTGTTTGTGTTACATACATGTCGCAAATGATCATGAAGGGAAAATTAGTTTCGACTCCACGCGAGGCTTACCTGCGATCGTTGTTACCGCGAAATATTCGTTACTGGAACAGGAAAAGGGGGAAGTAATGGTTGTGGGCGAAGTACCCTCCACCCCACGCCACAATTTAGCTTATGTAGAAGCTTTTGAGGTAACACAACACATTAGGCAAATATATGTATAATTCTGTCGTTTAACAAGTGGTGTTGAACCTTTCCCACAGCAGGAGTGAAACGCAGTTCACTATTTAAAAGGTAATAAAATTTTTGGTCATTATGTCTTTGAACCATTATATAAATACGAGGATTGCCCGGAAAGTAATGCACCGCATTTTTTTCTTCAATAATTCTTTATTGAACATAATGAGAATTAAACACAGGAAAGAAATCTGTTTTACCTTCGTACCCTATTTTTCCACGTAATCTCCATCCTGTTCTATGGCCTTCCTCCAGCGCGAAAGAAGGGCGCGTAAGCCCTGTCAGTACCAATGCTTGTCCTGGTGGCGGAGCCAGTCCTTCACTGTGCGAATCACCTCAAAATGTCTTCCACGGATGGCATCCTTTAATGACCCAAACAAGTGGAAGTCCAAGGGGGTTAGGTCAGATGTGAAAGCCGTGGATGATCTCAGCGACCGGTGCAAATCGTGGAGCTCCGCCGAGTCGCCTTCTGACGACCTCACACTCCGTGCCCAGCGACTAACAGTACCTCTCTCGACAGCAGATGCTCCCTGACTTTGCACAAGCGTTTGTGAATATTTTCCACAGTTTGTTTGTCTGGAGTAAGAAATTCACTTTGCTTGTAACGTACATCGCATATAGACGCAACTTTGAAACTGTCCTGCAGCTACGCTATCTGTCGCAAGTGACGGAAACTTGGCGCTCTTACTCAGGATACTTCAAATAATACATACGTAACGTTTCCCATTCGTAGTATTGATTTCGGCTGAGAAAAAAGTGCGGTGCATTACTTTCTGGGTAATCCTCGTATTCTTCGTTTTTGGCATTATTATAGTTGCTTAAATCAATAGAACAATTAAGTTGAATACCGAAAAACTACAATGAATACTTTTTTTCCGTAACAGCAGGAATTTTATATAACAAGTACGAAACTTGCTTGTTCATTTGTACTTTACTTTTTTGCCCACAATATTATTGCTTTTCTTAACAAACGGGTTTATCTTTGCAGTGTTTTGCATATTTATACTATGATCAGCATCGATATACATGTTCTTTGAGCTATTTCTTCGTGTCTCGTCCGATGCATTTCATTTCTTGGATGACCTGTTTGAACCATAAGCCAATGGGAGAGGTTTGTGGGTGTGGGATCAAGAAGGGAATATAGTTTCGAATGACTTTTCGCAATTGTGTACCTGGTTTCTGATCAGAAGGTTGTCTAGGACTGTTCTCCTTCTGGCTTCATTTGGCGTCGTTGTGATCTGGCTCGTAGAATCTATTGCGATGAAGATTAGTCGTCATGTCTTTCCAGTTACTTACCATGATGTGTAATAGGTGGCATACTGATTACTTCAGACGTGCATTCTAAATATTCGCACAGGTGTCTTGCAATCTCCCCACGTACAGAACTTGCAACGGTATTTCTAGGCTTAATGAAGCTAAGCTTCATAGTTTGCTGACTTTTGTATAATGGAAGCCGCTTATACGAACAAGTAATATCGTTTCAGTCCGTCGTGCTTACATTAAGAGTTATGAAACTTTTCTGCATTATAAATGATTTGCTATCTTGCTACAAGTCGTGCATCGAGAATATTTGATGTTTGAATATCTTGATCTGCAAAATTCATTTTCGTTGCATCTACATCAACTCTCTCTCTCTCTCTCTCTCTCTGTGTGTGTGTGTGTGTGTGTGTGTGTGTGTGTGTGTGTGTGTGTGAGAGAGAGAGAGAGAGAGAGGGAGAGAGAGAGAGAGAGAGAGAGCGTGTAAAACAGAGAGAGAGAGACAGTGTTTGAGTGAGCGAGTAGTGACTATTTCGTTAAACATTTGTGGTCAGATCGCGTTTTTAGTACATTCAGATAGTACAACATACCTTAATAGTCCAAGGTTTTATTTAACTGGTTATGGAAGTATGTTACTACTATCGAACAACATGCACCTCACAAGTGCAAGCTATCAGGTGCCGCTGTGAAAGTTTTTAACACGTTTGGTATGGTACCCGGATCTGATAGTAGGTATTGAAATATGTCAACATTTGTAGCTGGTGTGTGTTTCCTGCTTCTTCAAAGTCAACTGATCTAACGTGATGTATTAGTCAGTACTTGCCATGATGAAACAGTAAACGTGTGACCACCAAGAGTCGATCTCAAATCCCCTTCCCGCCATCAAGACTTAGTTTCATCTCTAAAACGTCTTGAAAGACCTGATAACCCTGTGTAGCAGAATTTTGGCTACTTTGGCACCCTCTACTTCCCCGCTTCAAATTCTGACGAGTAAAAATGCTAAATATTAATGTTATATTAAACTTCTTTCGTGTTCATACTTATATGGTAGGGCGCAAGTACCACTTTTATTAACCCACTGCCCGTTCTAAGAACCCTTCATACTCCCCTCCAACCATGGAGTTCAAAGCTGACTGGACGGTGAAGCAGTGCGGAGAAGGACGGTGGAGCACGAAGTGAATGCTTGTGAGGATATATATATATACATATATATATATATATATATATATGTGTGTGTGTGTGTGTGTGTGTGTGTGTGTGTGTGTGTGTGTGTGTGTGTGTGTGTGTGACAGAGAGAAAGAGAGCGAGAGAGATTAAAGAACTGCAGTATTTTGTGACTACAGGACGAACGTTTTTCCGCATGACACACGTCGTGTTGAATCTTGCCTAGTCGTCGACTATGGGCTGTCTAGGAAACCTGCTTTCTCGGGTAGCTAAACAGAAATTCAAACAAATAGTATTAATGAGTTTTATTATGAAAAGTAAATAATACTTAACTTTGCGAAATACAATGTGTCGCAAGCAAACTGCGACAGAAAAACTGAGAAATCTCTTTACTATAACAATTCCAAAATCGAGATATATATAATGTCACTTCTATTCAGGTAGCTGGTCTTGAAGTTTCTCGCAGAACTGGGCCGCGGCCAGGTGGGCGCGGTGCTTAGGTTCTCTTCGCATAGAGGCCGCTGCTGTCGCGTTGTCGTCCTGCAGAGGGTTCGGTCAGCTTGTGATTGGCTGACGCCTTCTTCACAGTCCTCTCTTCTCTCTCGTTCCCGACTGGCGTGCCGGCGTTTGACTTTACATCGTAACAGTTCGCTTCGTTTTTTGGCATCTTCCGTCCCGTGTTTTTGTGTGCTTAAGCTTTTTATTACACCATGTTGGTGTTCACTGTGTGTACTGTACACTCTGAATAAAGGTATGTGTGGCCGAGCGGTTCTAGGCGCTACAGTCTAGAACCTTAGGTTAGTTAGGATTAAGTAGTTCTAAGTTCTATGGAACTGATGACCTCAGAAGTTAAGTCCCATAGCGCTCAGAGCCATCTGATAAAGGTATGTACATAAAGAAGACATATTATTAACAGTTTTAATTACATCTATCTAGAGCTATACAACAGAAGCTTGTAGACAATCATGGCGTTCAATACTGTACCAACGTTCCGGCCAGCATCATAGCATGTAGTACATCCACAGGGTAAATAGTACATTCATAATACATACGCTAAAGATGACCACTTGCAATACTGGCCGAGAAGTAGGTGCATCATTTTAAGCAAGACGTCGTCTACAACGCAGAAAAGTTAACACCGAACACCAAAACATGTGAAGTTGCGTATACAGGGTGTCCCAGCTATCTTGTCCACCCAAAATATCTCTGGAATAATAACAGCTATTGGAAAACGGCTTTCACCGGTATCAATGTAGGGCTGGGGCCCATGAATGCACATATTTGGAAACATTCTGAAACGAAAGCATATGTGTATTTTAACACAAACTTATGTTTTTTAAATGGACCTCCTGTATTTCTTCTTCAGCAATCCATAGCATGACAAAGCACATACACAATGACGTTGATTGCATCGCAATATTCCGATTACATCCCGAGATATTGAGACGCGAAGTTGACGCTTGAAACACCCGACATGCGCTGCTAGCGCACGTCCTGAGGCTCAGGCGTGAACCCCATGCTGCCCGTAATCGCGATGTGATTGACATGTGTAATCACACCTCCATACTTATCAAGAGGTCCGAAACGAATAATACGGTCTGCTGCCATCAACTCTCATAAGCACATAATGGTTTCTCTCTTGCACATTTTACGCATCTGCGTACACAATATGAACCAATACCGATCGGTGTACACCCGCCAGGTTGTCTTATTTATCTTGCACACCCAAAATAAGGTTTATCTAATGCGTTATATGACCCATTGTGCCTGTCGCGCAGGGCCTGGCTCTACCTAGTCAAGTGTCCAACGTAGTTCCCACTACTGCCACAGTTACCACTTCGCCTTGTTTATGATTTGCGACCCATGCAAACTCCTGTACTCCACCACCCTCCGAGCATCCCATTTGTTGTTACTTTGGCGTGCAGTATACCGCTTGCCAGTGTAGTCGAGCATCAGAGTAATCTAGTGACGAGGCATCATTCTCCAACAAAGGAATTGTCAATATGGGGAATATGCATTATTGGTCCGCAGACAATCCAAAATGGCTCCGTCAGGTAGAGCATCAACGTCCGTGGAAAGTTAATGTTTGGTGTGGGATTATTGGAGATACCATTATCGGGTCTTTTTTTATAAATGGCATACAAAATTTCAGACAATACTCCAGATTTATACGACACAATCTTCCTGTTCTCTTGGACACCGTACCTCTGAACCGGAGAATGGTCATGTGGTATTAGCATGACGGCTGCCCTGCACATAACGCCTTACGAGCACGACGACTTCTGAACCGTAAGTTCCCTGGTAGGTGGATTGGACGAGGTGGCCCAGTTAGGTGGTCTGCCCGATCTCCGGACCTTACACCGCTGGATTATTTTCTTTGGGGAGCAGTGAAGGATGCTGTTTACCAACATGATCCAACAACACCAGAGGACATGAAGCAACGTATTATTGATCCTTGTACAGCCATCAGAGGAAACAGTAGCACGAAGTAGGGCATCCTCCATCCGCAGAGTGACCCTATGTATGCAAGCCAATGGGCATCACTTTGAGCATGAGATGTGAACGCTATGTTTAGTATGTAGTGCTGGTATCACAGTGGAAGTTTCTACAAAGGGCCATTTTACCCAGCGATGTTAAGAAACATTAGTTTGCAACAATTTGTCATTTAAAGCATTAGAAAAACATTACATTGATAATTATGTGATAATAAAACTAATTGGTTAAACATGTTTAGATTCATCATCTATGTCCTACCTGAACTTCCCAAATCAAAACATTTTTACCTAAACAACGGTAAAACTTTTAGTCCACTTGCTCGTTTCACTAAAACCATCAACATGAATTTTACTATTACGAGTGAATGATTAACTGTCACTTGCGCTAGATCTACAGCAAAGTAAAGTTTTAACGTTGAACGGCATTACTTTTTAGTAACGGATTAACGATAAGCGAAGTTAACTTTGTGACTAACGTTGCGGTACACAGATATGTTACAGTACCACATCACCCCTAGCCTATGGGATAAATACCTGCTGGAATGTACGACGTTAATTCAGGATGGCAGCAGACCGTATTATTCGTTTCGGACCTCCTGATAAGTATGGAAGTGTGTTTACGCATGTCAATCACATCGCGATTACGGGCAGCATGGGGTTCACGCCTGAGCCTCAGGACGTGCGCTAGCAGCGCATGTCGGGTGTTTCAAGCGTCAACTTCGCGTCTTAATATCTCGGAATGTAATGGGAATATTGCGATGCAATCAACGCCATTGTGTATGTGCTTTGTCATGCTATGGATTGCTGAAGAAGAAATATAGGAGGTCCATTTAAAAAAACATAAGTTTGTGTTAAAAAACACATATGCTTTCGTTTTAGAATGTTTCCAAATATGACCATTCATGTGTCCCAGCCCTACATTGATACCGGTGAAAGTCGTTTTCCAATAGCTGTTATTGTTCCAGAGATATTTTGGGTGGACAAGATAGCTGGGACACCCTGTATACGACACAGAGCTCAGATAACATTTTACGGCTGAGATACCTAATACACCTTATTTAGCTATTTGTTTAAAGACGCAACTTCGTGCCTTGCTGCAAACTTGCGTCACACTGTTGCCTGTTCCAGACTATTGTTTCTGAGAACTTCAATAGTATTAAAGTTCTGTCTCAGATGAAATGTCCATCAATCAGAGTTTAATACTAAAAATACCCGGAGATGTGTATCGCATATTTTATTATCCTGTCTGTTTCTGGACCTATAGATACACCTGGCCATTTACGACACAAGTACAAAGCTCTTCTCTATGCAGCAGTTTCAGAGTTAAAGAATTTCTATATTTGCCAAGGAGTAGTTATATTACACTAATTTCGCGTAGTATTCATCAACTCAATTCTTGCACTTCATCTAATAAATTGAAAACTCACACAATTACTTACACTCTCTGTATATACTAATGTACAACGACTTAATGCTGGATTAGCACCCTTCAACATTGGTGCTGAAAAAAAGATGTTAATAGCATCCCACTTGGTAATTTCCTAGCTTTCTCTTAAATATATCAGTTAACATTTTCAGTGGCACAGTCAAATAATCTGCTCTGGTGCCTCAGTCTCGCATGCATATAAACAAATGATTGTCTTTATATAGAGTTAATTCACGCCCTTGGTTCAGCATTACGTTGTTGCCACCGTGAGCGCTTCTATGCCCAGGAACTTATTTCCCCAACGATTCGAAATACTCCGTGACGACTTGTTACTTTACTAGAATATTTATCAAAAGTATTAATACAATGTTTATTTTGCTCTTGTAGCTTAATTCTGTCTCTTGCGAACCGCAAACCTGGCGACCGACATCCGTTTTCACTTGACAATAGTCATTACCTCTCTTTGGTACAAGGGGTATCGACTTCCTTTAGGATTCATGTGTCAGCTCTGTCCCTTGAAATATAATACCCACTTTAGAGACTTCCAAAGTAAATCAAACTTTCAATCAGCGACTAGAATAATTCCTACTTTGATGCTATTGGAAAACAAGATCTGGCTTGCAAAATCAGCATAAAACAGGTTTTCGAAAATATTAATAAGATTAATGGCATCGAAAGTCATATTCAGCTCACAAAAACTGTCGCTTGCTCATTACACAAGGATCAGCAAATCGTTTTTTCTCAAACACATATTCTAACATATGTTAAAAAATGACGGTTATTTGAGACTAGTTTCGATGTTGTTACAACATCATATTCAGGCCCATACTTGTTGACAGCAACCCAATGTGTCTAACACTAGTAGTCAGTGGTGAGATAGGCGTGTTACATGCGGAATGCAGGCAGTAACTCACCTTAGACACATACGGTTGCTGTCAACAAGTATGGGTCTGAAGATAACGTTGTAACAACATCGAAACGAGTCGCCAATAAAACCAACACCTTAATACAGCTGGAGGAATTTCGTAATTTTTTAACATATATTATACTAGCTGACGTCCCAAATCGTCCATTTCAATTATGGATATACGAAGCATATTATAACAGCCTGAATTGCAATTAATCACACGTGTTAACTACTTTCAATCAAATTTAGTGATCGTCTTCAAATCTGATTAATCACGAATTCGGAGAAGACAGAGTTTTTTTAAAAAAGATCATGGGCGGTTTTTTCGTACAAAGATTTGGATTTTTTCACAACTCGTGATTAATCAGATGTGAATATGATCGTTAAATGTAGTCGAAACTAGCTACCAAGAGTGACCATCTGTGGCTGAGAACTGCTACAATAAACATTTAAATAAACCATTGATGCAGTTAAGGTTTCTCGCACGGCAGTCTTGAATTACTGTCAACAAACGTATTTAATCACCGTCCGTTGCTAGTATTCGGGACGTAACCTTCTATCGGTTTACTGAATTTACAAAACCGATTACCTACAGAAGGGAAGCACTTGTCGCAATGCTTCTACATTTGCAGTATGTAACGTGAAACCTTGAAACCAGTAGCAATATTGCGGAATATTCCATGAGATGGTCGTAATTTTCCAGGATGCTTTTGTGACAGTCGTAACACATTTCTGTCCTCGGCGGGTAGATTCTTTTGTTTCGTCACGGAACGCAGTGGAATGGGATTCGCAATAAATTCGCTGACATGGGTATTGCCCATTTCGCATGCATCTCATCTGGAAGCTAATTCCAGTTTCTCGTCCGGCCTTAATTAAGATACCTGGCGCTATTAACAGTAACAACACGGGCCGTGTTTACCGGTCCAAACAGTACATAGAGCGCAACGAGCTACTGCCCCCAAACTGCATCCGTTAATTTGTGTGACTTTCTAATGGAAATGCCGCCGAGCCCTCGTGGGACGGCTGCGGGCTGCGCCGTCGCCACAGAGCGTTTGCCTGCTGGGAACTTCCACATGTGTGACCTCATTTGTCGAAAACAATATCAGTTCCAGATTAAAGCAGCGGGGAGTACGGTCATAGGCAAGCAGATCGTAATTACGTGAAATTTGCCTCCATTATTTGGCGGTAGCGCCGCTATGTCGAATACGAGCAACTGAGAACCTAATTAGTATATTTTATATAATCGGAGCTGCGGTTTAGTAACATTTACCTAGTACTTACAACTTTCATTGCACTTAGGAGGTATTACATACATCTGTAAAAACGATTTACAGTCAGTAGTTTACGAGACAAAAACGAAAAATTCACCCGTGGGGATTGATACACATAGATAATAATTTTGAAGGTTCTTATTAGTAACTACCAAAATCTACTGCAAGTATATATTCCTTAATATCAGCACTATTGCCGGCCGAAGTGGCCGTGCGGTTAAAGGCGCTGCAGTCTGGAACCGCAAGACCGCTACGGTCGCAGGTTCGAATCCTGCCTCGGGCATGGATGTTTGTGATGTCCTTAGGTTAGTTAGGTTTAACTAGTTCTAAGTTCTAGGGGACTAATGACCTCAGCAGTTGAGTCCCATAGTGCTCAGAGCCATTTGAACCATCAGCACTATTGCGATGAAAAAATTATTTGTAGTCTACTTGTTCATGTACGGAAAAGTATAAGTTACCATTATGTGAAAGGTACCGGTAATGCTTATTTTCTTATTTCTATTCACGTATTGATAGACTGAAGGTAAGCCTTTACCCAAAAGGAGTCACGAAAACATAGAATATATCTCAGCAGCAGGTGATTGGTGGTAATAATAATGGCGTGTGACGAGGGCCTCCCGTCGGGTAGAACGCTCGCCTGGTGCAAGTCTTTCGATGTGACGCCACCTTTTTTTTTTTTTGTAATCTCTTTTTGTTCGTTATAGTTCGTTGCAATTGTTCGTGGCGGACGTCCCCTGATGCCCGTTGAAGTTCGTTATTGATTCATTCACTCAGTTTTTTATTACAGACAGCAGCTAACCCTCTGACCGAACACGCTGAGCTACCGTGCCGGCTGCTATTCTTCTCTGTATCGTTCCAATATTAGTATATGTACCGCCGAAGCGAGTACGCACCTCGGCAACTTGCGCGTCGATGGGGATGAAATGATGATGATTAGGACAACACAACACCCAGTCCCTGAGCAGAGAAAAATCTCCGACCCAGCCGGGAATCGAACCCGGGCCCTTAGGATTGACAGTCCGTCACGCTGACCACTTTTTTTAATAATAATAATAGGATGAAGTTACATATTTATCTGCTTTTTTTTTAAATTACATCCGTAGCAACAACATAACAAGAGTTCCTTCTAAACTATGAAAAAGAATTTCAAACTAATAGTGTGATGATAGATAATAAAGAAAGAAAAATGTAACCAAATCCCGCACGCCATTCCATGTGCATGGCCCATCTGCGTACAGATTCCATGTTCCAAATTGGTACAACATTTCACTGCGTGTGCAGCCGCATGTCGGCGGTCATCCTCTGCCCGGTACTCCCCAACTGTGAGGGGGGTTATCGAAGACACTGCGCAGATAGTTCGCAAATAGGTGTCGGTATCGGGGTGTACACTCAAGTGTGCTATGACTGTCCTGGAGAAATTGCCAGTAATCAAGCACCATCTTCTCATTATCTCACCATGTGAGAGCGTGAGTCTTCGCAGGTGGGAAATAAGTATCCTCTGGACAAAGGAGGAGCCGTGGCTCAATTGTGCGAGGCGCGATACGTAGGTAGCAGGCGAGGATCTTCTGCACTAGCAGCCATACCTCTAACGCCGATCCACATGTTAAGCGGTGTTCGTCAGTATCAACGAGGTGGCAACGTGGGCAAAGGGGAGAATCCGACATCCCAGTAGCGTGCAGCCTTTGTCGTGTTACAACCTTCCTGTTCACCACCTGGTACCACGCGGCTCGTACCCGCGTGGGGAGGAACGGCTTCTGGACCGCTCTCCACACTGCAGGCCATAGGGTCGTAGGGCTCTTCCTCTCAATCACATTGCGAGGGATGGACCTTAGCAGCAGTCTGTAAACGTCTGTCGCCTTGGGAGTGCGAGTGTTGGGAAGGTCTGGGTGCACGTAACTATACTCAAGAATAAATGCCGAGAGGTGCGAGAGTGAAGGTGTAATGTGCGCAACCGTGACAGGTGGCAGAAGAGACGCCGGCAGCAATTCCTCTAACAGACGTCCCGTAAGGGAAGCATCTTTGTGGGTCCACAGTTTCATCATTGTGCACAAGTATAACGCTGTAACTCTCGCTCGTACATTTATAAGTCCCAGTCCGCCATCACGCGGAGGGAGGGTGAGTGTTTCGTAGCGGACTTCGAATAAGTGTCCGGCGGTAAGGTAATATCCAAACGCTGCTTGCAATCTGTGTACCATTGCTATCGGTATGGGTAGGACCTGGGCCATATGGATCATCTTAGTCGCCACGTGAAGGTTGAGGTATTCCACACGCTGTAGGAGGTCCATCCGTCGAAGTAAGTTCCGGCGAACTTCTGTGCGTATGACCTGTAGTAATCGTCCATAGTTCATGGCAGCCGTGCGGCGCACATCCTGTGTAAATGTTATGCCCAAGAACCGGATCTTCTTAACTAGTGGGAGTGGGGCTAAAGCGTCCTCCTGTAGACCTCTCCCAATGGGCATCGCTGCCGACTTGGCCACATTCATGATGCTGCCCGCTGCCAATCCACAGCGATTGGTCCATTGCATCACCGAGCGTACCTCGTCACCAGATCGGACAAGTAATAGAAGGTCATCAGCATATATCCTGCAGTGAAAGGTGTGACCTCTCAATGACATTCCCGAGAGCCTGTTTTTCAACCCTCCGACAAGTGGTTCGAGTGCGATCGCGTAAAGGATCATGGAGAGTGGGCATCCTTGGCGAACTGACCGTCGGATCGGAAAGGGACCCGCAATCCGTCCCTTCAGCAGTACACGGGATGCAGCTCCACGGAGAAGGCGCTGAAAGATGTCGAGAAAGTCAGGCGGGAAGCCCATGCGGGCCATAACGGACAGAAGGAACTTGTGGTGAATTCTGTCGAAGGCGTGGTCGAAATCAATGGAGATCTTTGCAGCTCGAAGGCGACAGGATGTGGCGATGGCTATGAAATCCCTGCATTCGCTGGTTGCCGTTTGCATGTTGGCCACTCCGCCCTGTGTCGTTTGCTCCACTGAGAGGAGTATGGGCAGAACCTTCTTTATGCGGCTGGCGAGTAGTCGGGCGAAGATTTTATAGTCCGAGTTTGTAATGGGCCTGTAGTCCTCGACCGTCCGACCTCTGGAAGGCTTGTGTATCGGTATAAGGAGACCTTCCACGAATGCACGTGGCACGTGGGAACCGGGGGTCATCAGTTCTTGGTACATGATGATCCATCGGGGCATCATTAGATCGCGGAAAGTCCGATAAAATTAGAGCGGCAGTCCGTCTGGCCCGGGAGATTTGTTGAGTGCTCCCTTGTTAAGAGCGTCCTCGATGTCGTCCCGTGTAATTCCACCTAACAGCGTCGCCGCTGCTGCATTGTCGAGGGTGTGCGACACGTGCTGCAGTGTGTCGTGATCGTCCGCTTCCTCTTCTTCTGTATTCACCTCGTCGTAAAACCGGCGATAGTGATCTGCAAAGGCTTCTGTAACCGCCGCCTGAGTCATTACGACCATACCACCTGGCAATACGAGGTCCGTGATCAGCTGCTGTCGGCGTCGGCGGCTGTCGAGCACGATGTGATGCATAGACGGGTTTTCTCCTTCCGCCCGGTCTTGACGTCGCGATCGCACGACGACCCCCTCCAAACGTTTCCACGTAAGAGACAATATTTGACCTTTAATTCGGTGGCTTTCCATTTGTCGGTTTGGAGATGGCGGTTGGCTGTCGAGTTCGCGAAGCATCGTGTAATAAAAGTCCAATGTGTGACGATGCCAAGCTGCGATATCTTTACCGAATTGAGTTAGCACACGCCGAAACGCTGGTTTTGCACAGTCCACCCACCATGCTAGAGGCGAAGGGTATCGGGGAAGACGACGTTAGCAATCCAGCCATGTGTTGGCGATAATCCGACGGCATTCCGAGGCTTGAAGATGTGCCACATTCAGCTTCCAGGGTCCTCGACTGCGCCATATCCGCTGCTGTTGTAGAGTGAGTGTGCATATGAAAGCGCTATGATCGGAGAAGGCAAGCGACCAAAGTTCGGCGTCCAATACTCCCGGCGCTAGAGCTCGTGTGACATAAATGCGGTCTAGGCGACTGTCTGAGTGACTAGTAAGGTATGTCGGCCGGGGACGGTCACCGTGCACTGTCTCCCACGTGTCGGTGAGAAGCAGATCTGGAACCAGGAGCCGAAGTTCTTGACAAGTCGAGAAGTGTGGGACTTGGTCTGTGGGGTGGAGAACACAGTTAAAGTCGCCCCCGAAGATATATTGATCGAAGCGGCTGATAAAGAGGCGGACGATATCCTCCGAGTAGAACAGCGATCGTTCGCGGCGTTGGTCAGTTCCTGATGGAGCGTAAATGTTAATGACGCGCGTGCCCAGTGCTGTGATTGCCAGCCCCCTTCCTGACGGAAGGTAAGTCACGTCTTCGATGGCAATTCCGTCGCGCACTAGTATTGCCGTACCGCTGCCACCCCGGTCCGCTGGTGACATACACTCCGGGAAATTGAAATAAGAACACCGTGAATTCATTGTCCCAGGAAGGGGAAACTTTATTGACACATTCCTGGGGTCAGATACATCACATGATCACACTGACAGAACCACAGGCACGTAGACACAGGCAACAGAGCATGCACAATGTCGGCACTAGTACAGTGTATATCCACCTTTCGCAGCAATGCAGGCTGCTATTCTCCCATGGAGACGATCGTAGAGATGCTGGATGTAGTCCTGTGGAACGGCTTGCCATGCCATTTCCACCTGGCGCCTCAGTTGGACCAGCGTTCGTGCTGGACGTGCAGACCGCGTGAGACGACGCTTCATCCAGTCCCAAACATGCTCAATGGGGGACAGATCCGGAGATCTTGCTGGCCAGGGTAGTTGACTTACACCTTCTAGAGCACGTTGGGTGGCACGGGATACATGCGGACGTGCATTGTCCTGTTGGAACAGCAAGTTCCCTTGCCGGTCTAGGAATGGTAGAACGATGGGTTCGATGACGGTTTGGATGTACCGTGCACTATTCAGTGTCCCCTCGACGATCACCAGTGGTGTACGGCCAGTGTAGGAGATCGCTCCCCACACCATGATGCCGGGTGTTGGCCCTGTGTGCCTCGGTCGTATGCAGTCCTGATTGTGGCGCTCACCTGCACGGCGCCAAACACGCATACGACCATCATTGGCACCAAGGCAGAAGTGACTCTCATCGCTGAAGACGACACGTCTCCATTCGTCCCTCCATTCACGCCTGTCGCGACACCACTGGAGGCGGGCTGCACGATGTTGGGGCGTGAGCGGAAGACGTCCTAACGGTGTGCTTGACCGTAGCCCAGCTTCATGGAGACGGTTGCGAATGGTCCTCCCCGATACCCCAGGAGCAACAGTGTCCCTAATTTGCTGGGAAGTGGCGGTGCGGTCCCCTACGGCACTGCGTAGGATCCTACGGTCTTGGCGTGCATCCGTGCGTCGCTGCGGTCCGGTCCCAGGTCGACGGGCACGTGCACCTTCCGCCGACCACTGGCGACAACATCGATGTACTGTGGAGACCTCACGCCCCACGTGTTGAGCAATTCGGCGGTACGTCCACCCGGCCTCCCGCATGCCCACTATACGCCCTCGCTCAAAGTCCGTCAACTACACATACGGTTCACGTCCACGCTGTCGCGGCATGCTACCAGTGTTAAAGACTGCGATGGAGCTCCGTATGCCACGGCAAACTGGCTGACACTGACGGCGGCGGTGCACAAATGCTGCGCAGCTAGCGCCATTCGACGGCCAACACCGCGGTTCCTGGTGTGTCCGCTGTGCCGAGCGTGTGATCATTGCTTGTACAGCCCTCTCGCAGTGTCCGGAGCAAGTATGGTGGGTCTGACACACCGGTGTCAATGTGTTCTTTTTTCCATTTCCAGGAGTGTATATGTCACATAACCGTAGAAAACGGGGAGGGCCGCTATATACACTTCTTGCAACACGGCAATGTCAACATCCGAAGAACGAAGCATCTCACGCAGCAACTGTATCTTCACTGCCGTTCGTATCGTGTTGAGGTTAAGCGTGGCGATACGATTTGTTGCCGAACCGCAGTTGTTAAGTTATCCATTAAGACTGGAATTACCTATGATGCTTCTGACTGTATTGACACCTCCGCATTCCCCCAAACCTCACCTTCCGTCCTTTCTAGAGAGCCGGCGCCAATGGCGTGGGCCCTGTTGTCTTAACTTGCATGGTTCCGTCGTCGTTGTGGTCATCCGCCCACGTCGGGGAACTCGAAGCAAGATCGACTTCCCTAGCTTCCTCAGGACTCGTCATGGGTGCTTGCACTCCAGAAGGTGGTGGGCAACATCTGTCCTGCATATCGGCAT